>NC_044984.1:57039105-57779579 GCF_008728515.1 Papio anubis
TGACATAAGTGGGAATGCTATGCCAGGTAATGTCAGCATTGATTCAGATGTACAGATCATTATCTCAAAATTTCCATTTTCTTTAAAGATAAAACTTTGAAAATGAGAGATAGCAACAAAGTTTTCATTTACAAGGCCAAATGCCTTAATCTTACATTTAATATTATATGAATATTATATATTACAAATTGTGTTTATTATCCTAGCTTATAGTATACTAAAAATTCAGAAATTATTTGTTATACAAAAATTACATAATCTGCTTTTTAAATAAATATTTGTAACAAGGCAATCAATGAAGTTGTGGTATATTTTAACATTGTATATTTAGCCCCTACCCCAAGCCATAGTGGTTACATCTACCTGTGGCTGCTTTCAGCTGCTGTCAGTATACATAAAGAATTTTTACATAAATAATCAGTTGGTGTGACTTTTGTTCTTTTTTCACGTGTTGTTCCCTCATCTTCTTTTTAAAGAGCTCATAGCTAAAAGGTCTTTAAGTAGCAATGAGTAAATATACTTTGGAATTTTTTTCTGATTTTAAAAGGTAATTTATTTGCTTTTAAAATTTAATACATTTATATTTATATATTTAATATATTTAATATCTTTTCTTAATAAATGTGCTTGTGATATTTTACAAACATCTATAGAATATGTCATGTAACATATTCCTAATAAGTAAATAATTATGTAAGAATCATTAGAGGAGATATGAAGATGGGTAATGAAATTCACCTCCAGTCTATATGGAAATACAAGAAATACACTTCAAAGAAATGTTTGTGCCCTTCTTTCTGTTTAGCCTACCTTCTCCTTCATTTGGCTTTTGAAGACCTTTTCTAGAAACTTTTTCTTCTAGATGACACTCCTTGAGGTCAGAGTAACATCTTATTCTGACTTATGTTGCCAGTATTTAGCATCCTACATGGGAAATAGTAAGCCCTCTGTAAATGTAGGCTATGTTTTTCTATGTCTCTTTAATTTTACATGATTTGAGTACGTGAGTTTTATCATCTTAAGTTCATGTCAACCAGATAACAGAAAAATGAAGGAATCTGACCCTCAGCATAGACTTTTATTAAACTATGTGGTTAATGCCAAGATGGAAGTATAGAGAGGGTTGTTATGGGGACATAGGGAAGGCACCTAACCCAGCCTGGGAATCCGAAGCTGAGTCTGGAAGCCTGAGGAAGACTTAGTCAGGCAAATAAAATATAAAAGTATAAAGTAAAGGGGACTTCTTAAATACATGAGGTTTGTGTATACAACTTGGTGTATTTGGATACACTACTGAGGTGTTGCCTGACTGTAAAGTATGAAGTGGGGGAATGGCTGTCAGGAATTTCATAAGGGCCATTATGTGATATCCTGAGCAGCATGATGAGAAGAGTTTGAGTCAGGGAAGTGACACGTTCATATTCATATTTTAAGTAAATTAGGATAGCAGTGTGGAGGGTATATTTCAGTGTATCATCATTTAGGCAGAGATCTTTTGAGAAGCTATTTCTAAAATCCAGGCTAGAAGACATGGGGGGCTGTAAATAATGCCATTTTCAGAAATTGACCTGTGGAGCCAGGGAGATTACATAGTTTATCTTCAGTACAGTGTGCTTTTATTTATTCCTTTTAATTTTTAAAATTTACATTCTTATATCATTTGTATTTTTGTTATAAATATTTTTCTTTGATGCCAGTCTTTTTAAATGTTTTAAATTGCTGTATGATGGAGGGGGGATAGCATTAAGAGAAATACCTAATGTAGATGATGGGTTGATGAGTGCAGCAAACCACGACAGCATATGTACACCTGTGTAACAAACCTGCACGTTCTGCACATGCATCCCAGAACTTAAAGTATAATAAAAAGAAATTTAATAAAATTGCTGTATGCTATTTCAGCAAGTGGATTGTAGTTTAACGATTTCCTTATGCTAGGCATGTTTCAGTATTTAGAATTATTTCTTAATAAATTTCTAGTAGTGGGATTATAAGGTTAAAGGGTATGAATATGTTTAAAATTCTTAGAATATGCTACCACACTGCTTTCCAAAAAGATGAAAGTTTATACCTTTACCAACAAT
The DNA here is from genome assembly GCF_008728515.1 of Papio anubis. Classification (NCBI taxonomy): domain Eukaryota; kingdom Metazoa; phylum Chordata; class Mammalia; order Primates; family Cercopithecidae; genus Papio; species Papio anubis. The sequence goes on from NC_044984.1 coordinate 57,041,190, forward strand.
AAGTGAGCATATTTTTATAACTTCCTTGCCAGGATTATTATTTTTAAAAGTCTTTTGATGATTAAATAGACAAATGAATTCTCACTTCCACTAGATGTTGATCATTTTCCCTGTATTAAATTATTCTTTTTTAAAATTTTACATTCATTTCTTCGAACTTTTGTGTTTTCCTTATCAAATTGCTTGAGCTTTTGATACAGGAAAAATATTAACCTCCCATTATGTTGACATCATATTTTTTCTAAACCATTTACCTTTTAATTTTTTTATCTAGATGCTTTTCAGTTTTATGTAACCTAACCAATTTTTCTGATTTCTTTTGTAGCTTTACACTTAGGATGACCTTCTCCTTCTACATAGTTGATAGTCATTTTTATTTTATGGTTTGATTTTTCTTAGTAACATGTTGGGTAATGGGAAGATTTAGATTTTTTCTTTTGCAAAATTATTAACCAGTTGAGCCAACATCATTTGTTAAACAGCCCTTCCTTTTCCTGTAATGTGCTTTTAATGTGAAACTGCCTAGACTTTCATTTGTAGTCATTCTCGAATCATTTAATATATTTTCAGACCTTTTGAACCCACTAAAGTATTTTTTAATGTTGTTAGGAATATCAGTCTTCCCCAGAGCTAGATTTAAGCATTTTGAGTATCAAAATAATGTCTAAGTCATATTTTCTTTCATAAGAATCGAAGTTTATTCTTTAATGGCTGTTAAAATTTTTTAACAATGAAACTTTTATTAACCCCTGTTAATATGATTCATAGTGGGGTATCCTAGTTTAATTCTTTTTTTCCAGGATAAAAACTGCAATTATGCAGTGAAAATGCTCAGAGCAAGGAAACCCCTAGGATATGGGGACCTGGTGGACCTTTTTCAGGTGTGTGAAAGTGCATCATTTGATCTCACAGTTATATAATTTGGAAATACAATATTTATCCAACACAGTGTTACAACACAAAGAGTTACACTTATTGAGGGACTTAGGTGGAAAATAAACTTTTTCTTTTATCCCTTTCCATAACCTATTTTTATGTTTTAATGAAAATAGAAACAAATAACTTTGATCAAAAAGAATCAGCTTTTTTTTTTTTTTTTTTTTTCTGGAATGACATTCAAAATGGCTAAAGTAAAATGTCTTCTTTATATTGCTGTACAGCCTTTTCCTCAGTGTGATTTCTAAAATCTCAGTCTGTAGGAAGGTATTTATGTAAAGCTATCATTAACAAAACATATTATTAAAGTTATTGTGGAGAGTGGATATCTCTCAGTTGGAAGAACAAGAATAATTTATACTTCTTTGGACTATTACCACTTTTTACAGAAGAAAAGGAAAAGCAATAACTTTTTTCCTTATTATTTTTCTCTTACTGAATTATGATCTCAATACAGTGGATATGTTTTTGTTTTTCAAAGTATACTTAAGAAGACTTAGAATAAATAGATTTTATTGTTTTGTTGATAATTTATTCTAGATAACATAGGAACTTCCTTTTTTATTATTCTCATATAAACTGGGAGGGAAAACATGAGAAATAGATGTTTGATTCCTTTGAATTTCATTAAAATAAATTTAAAAATTAATTTTTATTACTACCTTAAGTTTATCTCAGCTTGACAGACCTGGTTGTAGCCAACATGTACACAGCATTTCACCATGACTCGCCTTATTTTGTTGATTTTAATATGCACAGTTTTTTCACCTTTTAACATCCCCTGATTGGTATGCATCTTGCAGTTGATGGCATCTTAGAATCATTGTGAGCCAGGTGATGTTGTAGTTATCTTTTTCAATATGTGCATGAACTTGTTCATAGTTCTTCATGTTATTATCACATCAGTTGAGTTGCATGCATTGTTGATACCACATATGTTGAATTGAATTGCTATTTAAAATGTCACCCTGGTTATTGAAAACTTTCTGTTAACATCTTATGGTAAGATCAAAAAAGCACCAGCATCAAAACATGCAGAATGGGTGCCATTGACTTAGAAGAAAATCTCAGAGACAATAGTGAAATACTCTTTCAAGAAATAAGGTGTTCATTCCTAGTGCTGTTGATGGCCCAGAGGATGAAATTGTGAAGAAGAATTCTAAGTGATTAGAAAGCATTGTGTTATAGTTTAATTGGCACTGATTTTTTTTGTCTTGATATTATGGGTATGTCTTAAAATCATTGGCATCTTAGATAGACCCTATGAAAGTATATCTTCTTTTTTGTTTTTTTATGAAAACAAGTTCATTTTCCTTTATATTGTCTGAAGACTTCAGGCAGACAACTTTAAAGTACAAATCACTGGGTCCTCTTTTAACTTCCATTATTGTCAGGGTGTACCATTCCTATGTACCATAAGGAATGGCAGCATAATATTGTAGGAAGAATAGTGAACCAGGAGTTAGAAGACATACGGTATTTTCAAATTCTGGCTTTACTACCTACTTACTGTATCAGTAGGGCCACATCAGGCCCTCTAAACTCTATAAGATTATTGTGATGCTGAAATGAGAAACATATTAACACATAAAAATTATAAATGTAACTTGGTTACTATTAAGAGCTTTTAATTTGCCTGAATAACATTTAATAAGGAGTGTTCAGCAGAGATAGGGGTTGCCTCATACTTCAGTGGTTCTGGCAGGATTAAATCTGGTAGGATATTTAATCATTTTATTGAAGCTTTAAGAGGAGCTTTATGGTCATCATCTTTTAATCATTCTTATCGTTATGGAAAATTTGTCTCTAGGTTTGAATCAAAACCTTTGTGTACAAGAAAGCAAGGGAATAAGGACAGGGAGCCCTTTTGGGAACACTGTTCTTTGCCAGTTATATTTGCCATCTTTAGCTGTGCTAAATCAGTAATTTATGCTGGCATACTGAGGGACTTTGCAGAGCAGCCTGTAGGAAGTTGTAGTCTTAATTTACCATACCATAAAGAGAGCTTTGGAAGAAGAAGGTGAGGATTTAAATGATAATGTTAACACTGGTTTTACATTTTTAATGGTGATTCTGGAAAACATTTTAAAACTTAGATTTATCTGTCGTTATTGCATGTCTTGCCTCAAAAAATAACTGATAGAGTTAGTTCTTTTAATAACAAATAATTGCGGCCCGGCACGGTGGCTCACGCCTGTAATCCCAGCACTTTGGGAGGCTGAGGGGGGTGGATCACGAGGTCAGGAGATTGCGACCATCCTGGCTAACATGGTGAAACCCCATCTCTACTAAACATACAAAAAAATTAGCCGGGCGTGGTGGCGGGCGCCTGTAGTCCCAGCTACTCCGGAGGCTGAGGCAGGAGAATGGTGTGAACCCTGGAGGCGGAGCTTGCAGTGAGCCGAGATCGAGCCAGTGCACTCCAGCCTGGGGGACAGAACAAGACTCCGTCTCAAATAAAAAAGAAAAAAACAAAACAAAACACAAACACCCACGCGCGCGCGCGCACACACACACACACACACACACACACACACACACAGAATCGCTTATAAGTTTAATGTTCTCTTGACTTGGAATTCCGTGTCATTTATTCAAATTCTGTAAGGATGACAAACCTGTCTTATCCATCTTTGTGTAGCCTTTCAGTAAATGTGTGCAGATTTAATTTCATTTGTAAATTTAATTATGTGTAATTCAGTTTGTACATTTTCTAACCTCTTACATTTTTATTGCCACTTAAAAACTTCTGAGTGAGCTGGCTCTTGGTAGAAGAAGTTAAATTAAGGTTTGGAATTATAGCATGTGCACCCAATTAATTTAAAGTGCTGTTTCAGTAATAAGAGGAGTAATGTTATTGTTTTTAATGAAATGTGTTTATTTCTTGAAGAAATTGGGGTGTTTAAATTCAAGGCATATAATATGCTAGGAAATTTCTAAATATTCATTTACAAGTATTGTGTGGATGATGTATGTACTATTTTTAATGATTCTATTTCAGGGTGGGAATTCTTATTTATGTTTTCCCTCCTGCAGTATATGAAGAAATAGAGCGCTTTTTTGAGGTGGGAAAGAAGTTTTGAAAATCCATGTCCTAATAGAGTTTGTAGCAGAAGATGGAGGAGAACCAAAGGACAGTGTTAGGAGAAAAGCATGGGAAAGCAGTAGTTAAGGCATATAGCTTAGATACAAAGTCTGGAGTGTACATCCAAGGTATTTTAACTCCTGCTGTTTGATTTTTGTTTTGGTGTTTATTTTACATAAAATGGTTGTAATTATATAAAAATGCATTCTTATAGATTAATTTTAATAATTTACTTTATATGTGTTCTAAATGAAGCACTGAAAGAGAACAGCTCAGAGGTTGTACAGCCTTTTTTAATGGGTTGTGGAACCAAGGAACCGAAGATCACTCAGCTATGTTTGGCTGCTATTCAGAGACTCATGTCACATGAAGTCGTGTCTGAGGTAATATAAAGATTTTTATCTAAACTGCACCTAAGAGTTGAATAAAGAGTTTTCGTGAAAGGAGAATGAAACATACCTGATATTTAATATAAAACTATTTTATGAATAGCAATGTGCTTGGAGAAAATGCCTTTATTAAAAATATTGCCAAATTTTCTTCTCATTAAACACTCACAAGTATTTTTGCAAGTCATTTGTAATCTAAGAAGTCACAGTTCAGTAATATAAATGAAAATTTTGAGACTCAAGCAAGTTTTCAATTTAATTGGTTATTTAATTTTTCTTTTATAAAGAGAGGAGGGAAGAGCATGACTCTCTTTCCTAGATTATATGGAGTAATAATTTGTTTTTCATTAACTTAAATGTATTGTTTGTATTTAACCTTATGTTGGAAAAATGAGAAAAAATATTTCTTAACTATGAATCTGCATGTTGGTCTCAAATTTAATGGTGTTATCTTAATTTTGTACTCCATAAGTACTATAATAGAAGTAATCAATGTTTTGCCATTAATGTATCATCTTAAACAATGTCAGATTTAATTGAGTGTGCCAATGTGTTGTTAATATGGGTTGCATTTTTTTTCTGTAACATACTATAAATGAAGTATTGTATCTGAAACAGCAGACTCATAGCTAATTTGCATATGTCCATATTATTCATGTCCAAATACAATCTATCAATGTTGTAGAAATGAGCTGTGATTTTGACTACGTATTACAAAACTGCTTGCTGCTATGTGTATATATTCAAATAGGATATTACAATTTTTGAGGGAGAGAATTAATTGATGGTAAGTCCTAAATTACTTGAGAGATGTGTTTGGATCTAGAGATCTAAAGATATGGTTTTTGTTATTGTGATCAAGAAATCCTCTTCAGGTGTGGTAGGTTTGTATACTTTTTCTTATTTAGGAACATCAGCATCTGTATTTTATTTGTTGACAATAATTAAAATAACTGTTTTACAGACTGCAGCTGGAAATATAATTAACATGCTTTGGCAGCTAATGGAGAATAGTCTTGAAGAACTTAAGCTACTTCAAACAGTTCTTGTTCTTTTAACAACCAATACCGTAGTTCATGATGAGGCACTTTCTAAGGTAGGAAAACTGTTTGCCAGAGTTCATATGTGCTTTGAGACAGTATTTGAATAAGCTGGCTGAAAGAGAAAAGCTTGGTGCCGTTTGAACCAAAAGCAACTTCCCTACAGCTATTGTGGTAATTGACACTGCATGTTAATAACTGTTGGTACCTTATTTTTTCCAGGTTAGAGTTGAAATCAGGTTGGGGAGCTTAATCAAAGTCCCTTGGGTACAGCCAACAGGCTGAATAGTTACTAGGAAATGGAAAAAAGAGAGAAAGTAGCCCAAGAGTAAGAATAGGGAAGGAGGGAACTAAGGAAAAAAAACGTGTTGTGAGATCACGAGGTCAGGAGATTGCGACATCCTGGCTAACATGGTGAAACCCTGTCTCTACTAAAAATACAAAAAATTTGCCGGGCGTGGTGGGCGCCTGTAGTTCCAGCTACTCAGGAGGCTGAGGCAGGAGAATGGTGTGAACTCAGGAGGCGGAGCTTTCAGTGAGCCAAGATCACGCCACTGCCCTCCAGCCTGGGCGACAGAGTGAGACTCTGTCTCAAAAATAAAAAAAGGATATTGCCTTGAGCATTTTAGATTCCTTGTGATAGCTCTCCCTACCCATAATTTCATATGTATATGATATGTAAACCAGACAGTTCAAATATGTTTCTTAAATGGCTAGACAAATCTCCTTTCACCATTTATACTAGATAAGATTGTATGTATGATAGCTATCTCTCATTTTGTCATCACTCCCACCCACTGTGGAACACGTAAGAGCCATTCTATTATTTATTTCACTTTTTAAAAAGTTTTTTGTTATGAAATATTTCTAAGGAACAGAAAGTAGAGAGTAACATAGCAGTAAATGAATTATTGTCTAAGGAATTTTTTAGACTCTCAGTAACAGCTTTATTATAATTTGCATGACTTATAAAGAAGTACAGTGTACTGTCACATTAAGCTGTGTATACTATCTCAAGTGATGTTCTTAGATCATAATGAGATTTTAATTGCAAATAGTTTATTCTTTTAAGCTTACACAAGCTATATACAATATTGTATATATTTTTATATATCCTTTTGTGTATAGTTCCTCTTGATTTCTAGCTATCAAATTATTCTGATACATGTATTTAAAATTTTATTAAAGGTTTTCATTTGATCTACCAAAGAAATAAGAACTGATTATAGGATTTATTTTAGTATGTTGGTTAATTTCGAAATGCAATAATTGGGGATGAGAAAAATCAAGTATAAAGAAATAGTATAAAATTGAGTTAATATGAAGGCTCCTATACAACTATGTACTGTGTCTTTCCTTTATGTTGAAATCTAAAGAGTAGCAGCAGTATCAGAGGCTTGTGTCTTTTAAAACTTTTAATATAATTAAGGTGATAGGCATTGATTCTAAAACTACCATTATGTTTTTCTCCAAGAATGGCTTCTTTTAAAACTAGAAAACTTTTGGAAGGATAAATAGGAGAAAATCTTTGTGATGTTGGGGTAGGCAAAGATTTATTAGGGCACAAAATCTAAAATCCCTGAGAAAGCCACAGAATGTGGGAAAATACAAATATCTGACAAAGGACTTGTATCTAGACTATATAAAGAACTCTTAAAATTCATTCATAACACAGATGACCCACACATTAAGTGTGGACAAATGGTTTCAACAGACACTTCATTAAAATAAAATATTCAAATGGGTGACAAACACATGAAAAGAAGTTTAGTGTTATTATTAGGGACACACAAAACCATAAGGAAATAGTATGCGTCCATTAGAATAGTTACAATGAAAAAAGACCACATCAAGTATTATGGAGAATGTAGGATAGTTCTAAATTCACATACACTGCTGGCAGAAATGTAAAATTTTAAAACCACTGTGGGAAACTAGCGGTTTCTTTTTTTTCTTTCTTTCTTTTTTTTTTTTTTTTTTGAGATAGAGTCTTGCTTTTTTGTCCAGGCTGGAGTGCAGTGGTGCGCTTTTGGCTCACTGCAACCTTCCACCTCCCAGGCTCAAGGGATTCTCATGCCTCAGGCTACTAGGTAGCTGGGATTACAGGTGTGCACCACCACACCCAACTATTTTTTGTGTTTTCAGTAGAGACGGGGTTTCACCATGTTGGCCCGGCTGGTCATCAAATCCTGGCCTCAAGTGAACTGCCCACCCCAGCCTCCCAAAGTGCTGGGATTACAGGTGTGAGCCACCCAGTGCCCAGCCAACTGTTGGTTTCTTAAAAAGTTAAACCTATTCTTACCAGATGACCCATCCATTTCACTTCTAGATATTTACCCAAGATAAATGAAAACATATGTCCTCACAGTGGCTTACATATATGAATGTTCATAGCAGCTGTTTTTTTTTTTTTTTTTTTTTTTTACAATAGTCAGAACCTGGAAGCTGCCCAAATGTTCACCAGCAGGTAAACAGATAAGCAAAATATGGTGTACTCATACCATGGAATACTCTTTGGTAATAAAAGGTACAAACTACTGATACATAGAACAAAGTGGATGAATTTCACAAATATTATTCTAAGTGGATGAAGCCAGGTCCAAATGAGCACATACTGAATTAATCTGTTCATATAAAAATCATAGAAAATGCCCATTGATCTGCAGTGAATAAAGCACATGGGTGCTTGCCTGGGGCCAAGTGTAGGGGAAGAGATGGGTGGCAAAGGAGCACAGGAGAACTTTTGGGGTGATGGAAATATTCCGTTTCTCAATTGTGGCCTTAGTTTCATGGGCCCACATGTTTGTCAGAACTCATCAAATTATATAATTTTAAGGGATTCTATAATTTCTTGTATATAAATTACACCTCAGTAGGCTTGAGGTTTAAAAGAAAAAAATGACTCCTTTTAGAAGTTTCATAATTTTATTTATTTATATGCTTAGGTATAGCTTCTCCAGATGTTTAAGTGATACAACAAACTTTGAGTTCTTGTTATTTGCAAAGCAAGTCATTCTGGGGAAATAAAAGCATAACACATTATTATATAGATGTTAAAAGAACCAAAGTTTAAAAGGTATGTTTCACATTACCATAGCTAATCTTCTGTGGTTATATATTTACTGAGAACTTGAATTACATCAAAATCTGAGGATTTTTATATTTTATTGTGTAAAATGGTGGGACTTTTCATATTGGTGATTGAAACAACCAAACATTATTCAATTTGTGGTTACACCTGATAAAATAAAGATAATGGCCTTGCTCTTCAATCTTGTTTCACACTAAATGAAAATTGTGTTTTCAGGCAATTGTTCTTTGTTTTCGACTACACTTCACGAAAGATAATATTACAAATAATACAGCTGCTGCTACAGTGCGACAAGTTGTTACTGTTGTTTTTGAGAGGATGGTTGCTGAAGATGAACGACACAGAGGTAAAGTGCTAGAAGTTGTTTTACTTTGTGGGTGGTTCTTGGATGATTTCATTTTTATTAACTTTCAGCCTTTGCTGAAATGATCAACATTATTATGTCTATAATGGAAACTTAAAAAATAAATTCCTCACAATTTGATCACCCTAAGGAATAGGCTCTTTGTTTTCCTTGTTTATTTCTAGTATATGCATAATTTTGTATGAAATATAATTTCACATTTTAAACCAAGTATTGCATTATATGTATTTTTTAACCAAACATTGCATTCTATGAATTTTTCATGTTATTGCTTCATCCTTATAATTTAAATTTTAATTATTGCATTATATTTTGTGGCCATTCTGTAATTTAACTGAACTAGTCTCCTATTGGACACTTGCATTCTGTTCAGTATTTTATAACTGTTTTGGGTGGTTTCCTACATATCTTTTTGAATTATTTCTTCAGGATAAATTTCCAAGAGTGGGCTTCCCTCGTAAATATTTGTCTGTATCTGCTAACATGTGTTAAGAACATTTAAATAATATAAAAATTAATTTTTGGCCGGGTGTGGTGGCTCATGCCTGTAATCCTAGCATTTTGGGAGGCCAAGGTGGGTGGATTGCCTGAGCTTAGGAGTTTGAGACTAGCCTGGGCAACACGGTAAAACCTCGTCTCTACTAAAATACAAAAAATCAGCTGGGTGTGGTGGAGTGCACCTGTAATCCCAGCTACTCCAGAGGCTGAGGCAGGAGAATCACTTGAACCTGAGAGGCAGGGTTGCAGTGAGCTGTGATTGCACCACTGCACTCCAGCCTGGGCAACAGAGCAAGACTCCGTCTCAAAAATAATAATAATAATTTTAAAATATTTTTTATCAAATACCTTTATAAGAATATTTCCACTTTGGTATATTGTTTTTTCTTTATTTTTTCTTGGGGAAAAATGCAGGTGGAATTCTAGTAGTTTGAAATATTAAGGAATTATAATGTGTCCCATTTGGTTAAAATATTCAAAATCATATTGTGATAACACAGGGCAGTTCCCCAGTTTGAATGATTTATACATTCATAACCTCAATAAAATTCCCGCATTGGTAGTTTTAGTTGTGTGTCTCTAAGGCTAATCTGCCATTTAATACTTTGTAGTAAGGTAGAAATACTTAGAACTTTTTTCTTTTCAGGTAGTCGTTAAGTCAATATTTATTCAAAACAGGCTGTCAGAACTTACAGAGAATGATATTTTTTACTAGTAGTTAATTAAAGAAATACTGAGTTGGGAAACACCATCCTAGCTGATTCTTAGCTGGTGAATATCTGTAACTGACATGGTAATAGCAGCAGATCAAGCAGTAATTCTCTTGAAGATAGTGAAATGGTAGAGGAGTTAACCATATGGTAAACATTTATATGTCTGTTTGATATTTAAAAGCACATTTAAAGATCACGTGAATGTTAAATCCATGAAATAAAGAGGCTAAAGAATGGGAAACCAAATGTATGGACAAAAGTACCCAGCTTATTAGAGTGAATGTAAGGTAACAAAGAGTGATTTTTATGGTATTTGGTATAAAAATAGATTCCCTTTTTTGTTTGTTTGTTTTGGAGGCATATGTTAAAAATTGGAAATTTTAAATCTGAAATTATAATTACAATTTATAATTATATAAACATATTTATTTTAGACATTATCTTTTAAACAGAATATATAATTTATTAAAGGCTATTGTGAACTGCTAAAACCCATCCTGTTTTGATTGCAGATATTATAGAACAACCAATACTGGTACAAGGAAATAGTAACAGAAGATCTGTCAGTACCCTCAAACCTTGTGCTAAAGATGCATATATGCTTTTCCAGGTATTTTAGTTGATAAAAATAATTTTTATTCTAAAATATAGTTTTGTGTGAATTTTTTAGTTGGGGATTTTATGTCTAATTTTTTTAATGTGAATTTTTTTGAAAATATGTCATAGGTAGTATTAAAATAGTTCTAAAGAACAACTTCTATATTTACTTTAACATGATAAAACATTATGACTCACTTTAAGAAAATAAAATGAAATAAATGCAGAACTAGAAAACAGGTATATCAGAAACAACTAGTCATGCAAAAAAAGTTTCTTTAAACAAGGAAAATTTAAGTAATAAATTTGGTCTGTGTGATATAATTTGATACATAGATACATGATTTTTACATCGCTTGTCATGAATAAATAATTTTAGGTAAAACAAGATTAATCTGTACTGAAAATATTATTACTTTGCATTAAAAGCTTATTTTGTCATTTAAAGTATGTTAGATTAATCATTTATCTGTCTACTGTCTCTGTATTGTCAGTACAGAGTACTGTACAGTTGTACAAATTGTACTACTGTACTACAGAGTAGTTATATGATTCTTTAAAAGTTTGCTTATATAATCTGTCAGTTACACAATTTGTCAAAATTGGAATTACCGGCGCTTAGTTTCTAAGGAGCAAAAACATGTATTATATAAGAAGATGGTGTTTTTTTTTTTTTTAAGATTTATGAACTGTGAGTTTTGAAAAGCACATTTAATTCTAGCATGTGAAATTGTTGGATTTATTTTCCCAGGACCTTTGTCAGTTGGTTAATGCTGATGCTCCTTATTGGCTAGTGGGCATGACAGAAATGACTCGGACGTTTGGCCTCGAATTACTTGAGTCAGTCCTCAATGATTTTCCACAGGTCTTTTTACAAGTAAGCCATTTATAGTATCTTGTGACAAAGTTAATCTTAATTGTTTTACAAATATTTTTAAGAAAGCAACGTGTATTTTTTTTCCACATTAAAAATTGCAGAGAGGCCAGACTTGGTGGCTCATGTCTGTAATCTCAACACTTTGGGAGGCTGAGGTGGGAGGATTGCCTGAGCCCGGGAGTTTGAGACCAGCCTAGGCAACATAGTGAGACACCATCAATATAGAAAATAAAATGAAAGGGCTGGGTGCGGTGGCTCACGCCTATAATCCCAGCACTTTGGGAGGCCGAGGCAGGTGGGTCATAAGGTCAGGAGTTTGAGACCAGCCTAGCCAATATGATGAAACCCCGTCTCTACTAAAAATACAAAAATTAGCCGGGCGTGATGGCGGATGCCTGTAGTCCCAGCTACTCAGGAGGCTGAGGCAGGAGAATCACTTGAACCTGGGAGGCGGAGGTTGCGGTGAGCTGAGGTCGCACCACTTCACTCCAGCCTGGGTGACGGCAAGACTCTGTCTCAAAAAAAATAAATAAAACAAAATTTTTTTTAAAAAGCTAAGTGTGATGGTGCATGTCTGTAGTCCCTGCTATTAAGGAGACTGAGGCAGGAGAATAACTTGTGCCCAGGAGGTCGAGTTTGCAGTGAGCCGTGTTCATGCCACTACACTCCAGCCTGGGTGAGAGAGCCAGACCCCATTTCTTAAAAAAAAAAAAAAAAAAAAAGGAAGGAAAGAAACCTGTAGAGAATTATAGCCTCAAACTTTAGACATATAACAGCTTAGTGTTACATTACCTTTTTTTTTTTTTTTAGTCCCTTTGCATTTTGGAATTTTAATAATAAAAAGAATCTCTAGAGACAATCTGTTAATAGTCAGGTATTTCCCAGTGTATGGGTCTATGAAGGAAATGTGGTATGTGAGTTACTTGTGTAATATTTAAAAGCCTAAAGAAATTATTGATTTTTACTTGCCTATATATCTAGCTATGTGTTTTCACGTAACTTAAATGGAAAACAACTAAAGTCCAAAATGAAGTCAGTGACTTACACAGGGTCCCGTAGTTATTAGCAGGTCTTGAACTGTAATTTAGGTTTCTTAACTACTCATCTAGCTCCTTCCCTTACCATGCTTCCTCCCTAAGTAATCCATTTTATCCTTTGCTCTTACCTACAAAATGAGTGAATCAAGTGGTACAGTAGTATAAGATCTTTTAGGCCAGGATTTGGAGCTGAAATTATTTTTATATGGCTCATAATTTTTAGTATACATTAGGCAGTTGTTAAATGCTCTTGATGAGCAGTTTATACTGATGATTCCCTTTCTTGTAGTGTAATAGGATAAGCAGTATTTAGATATAACTTGTCCAACACTCTTGTATAAATAATAGTCATAGCAGCTATCATTTCTTGACTTCCTTCTACGTGCTATGTGCCAGATTCCTTACATATTATATTCTCTTTTATCTTCCCAAATGCCTAAGATACACCAATTATCACTGTTTTACACATGAGGAAACTACAACATCCAGAGGGTTAAATAATTTGTCCACAGTTTCATGGTTTATAAGTGATGGAGTTGGGATTTGAACTCATGTTGATCCGAATTAGTTTCTCTCCGTATCCCCTCTTTTTTATTTACGTATCACATCCCAACCATTACCTTCAAAATATATTCAGGATCCAATCACTTCTTACCACTTCTACAATTATTCTAGTCTAAGCTACCATCACCTCTTGCTTGAATTGTTGTGTTGGCTTCCTAACTGGTCTGCTTGCATATATATTAATACTTGTACCACTTATTATAGTTGTTTGTGACACCACATCCAGAATGTCTTTTAAAATAACTCAAATCTTTTCAGTCTCTTGTAAATTGCCTCAGTTGATATCCTCCTTATCAGACTAAAAGATGAAGTGTCCTTCTGCTCTGTGGAACTTTTCATGATTTAGTCCCCGATATTCCTTGATCTTCTTTCTTTCCTCTCTTCTCTTTGCCCTCACCCTTTGGCCACACTGTCCTTGTTTCTGAAGTGCCTCAAGCAGATTCCTGCCCCAGGGCCTTTGTACTTACTATTCCCTGAGCATGGAATCCTTTTTTCCTCATATGGCTTGCTGTCTTACTTTTTTGAGGGCTTTGCTTAATGGTCAACTTATCAGACACATCTTCCCCAATCACATTGTGTAAAATGGCAACCTTTTTCCCTACCAGCACCATTATCTTTCTTATCCCTCTTTATTTTTCTTGTAGTACTTATCACCTCCTGCCTGACACACACACACACACGTATATATGTATTATATATTATTACATATTGTGTATTATTTTATTTTCTCTCTTTCCCTACAAGAAGATAAACTCTGTGAGGCAGGGACTTAGTACTGTTGTATAGGTGTCTTTAGTAATAGTGCCTGGCATATGGCAGGTGTTTGATAAATATTTGTTTTTTTTTTTTTTTTAATATTTTATTTTTTTTGAGACGGAGTCTCGCTCTGTCGCCCAGGCTGGAGTACAGTGGCCGGATCTCAGCTCACTGCAAGCTCCGCCTCTCGGGTTTACGCCATTCTCCTGCCTCAGCCTCCTGTGTAGCTGGGACTACAGGCGCCCGCCACCTCGCCTGGCTAGTTTTTTTGTATTTTTTAGTAGAGACAGGGTTTCACCATGTTAGCCAGGATGGTCTCGATCTCCTGACCTCGTGATCCGCCCGTCTCAGCCTCCCAAAGTGCTGGGATTACAGGCTTGAGCCACCGCACCCGGCCATTGATAAATATTTGAATGAATGAATTGGTTAATGAATCTGAATTTAAAATTTTCATGTTTGGGTTATGTTTTCTGACTTTATAGGAAAATATTTGAAACTGTTTTTACAGATTTTTTTTCTTTTTTTTTTTTTTTTTGAGACAGAGTCTCGCTCTGTTGCCCAGGCTGGAGTGCAGTGGTGTGATCTCAGCTCACTGCAAGCTCCACCTCCCGTTCACCCCATTCTCCTGCCTCAGCCTCCCGAGTAGCTGGGACTACAGGCACTCGCCACCATGCCTGGCTAATTTTTTTGTATTTTTTTTTTAAGTAGAGACAGGGTTTCATGGTGTTGGCCAGGATGGTCTTGATCTCCTGACCTTGTGATCCGCCTGCCCTGGCCTCCCAAAGTGCTGGGATTACAGGTATGAGCCAGCGTGCCCAGACTGTTTTTACAGATTTATTATACTTACAAAATTTACTTTATTCTTCCTGCTATAAAGCATGGAAGGGAAAGAATTCTTCTGTGTAAGATCCTAGAACTTCATCCTGTACAATTTTCTTCCAGAGATAAATATTTGTTTCTTTTTTAACTCATCATTCACATATGCAATCAAAATTTACCAGTCACTTATGTTTTATGCCAAGTATACAGAAGTTAAATAAGACTGATAAAGTCTTTGCCCTGTGGCACTTAAAATTCTAATGGGGAGACAGATTTTAACTGAGTTGATAAGATGTGATGAGTGCTGTGAAGGAGAACTATTAAAAGTGTTAGGAAATGAATAACAGTGGACCAAACCTATTGGAGACTTGGTGATAAATCAAGGATATTATACTTAAGCTTGTAAATGAAGGATTAAGAGTAGCTAGGAGACATGGAGAGAATAGGAAAAGAATACTCCACACAGAAGGTCGAAGAGCAGTGACCCTGAGAAAGGATATCTTCTTTTCTAGAAAAATAGGCTTTAAGGGCATTGAAGCTTTGCCTTTTGCCTCAATGAAGTATTGTAGTGGAAGATGAAAAAGGCAGTCTCAAAGATTACTTCTAGCTTTCTGGCTTGAACAGTGAACCATTTGCTAGGATGGAATACTTCATGGGCAGAATTTTTATCACAAAGACACATTATTCATATATATACTAATTTTGAGGTATCTGTGAGACATACAAAATGTTAGTTGGACTTATGCATTTCAAGGTTTGGGGCTGAAATTATAAATTTAAATGTTCCTGGCATATAGTTGATAGTTGGAGATATGGGAGTGAATGAGATTGTGGTGAGAACCTAGAGTACAAAGCAAGGGCATGGTACTCTGGACCTCTGAGGAACCTCAACATTAAACAGTTGAGGATGAGCATATATAAGAGACTGAGAACACAAGGCCAGAAGGCAGGAACAAATCTAAGAGAGTGTGACATAATAAAAGGCAAAAGCAAAGAAAGTTTCAAGATGAAGCAAGTAATCAGTTATATCAGGTGGTTCACAGAGATCTGGTAGGCGCAGTGGCTCACACCTGTAATCTTAGCACTTTAGGGGACTGAGGCGGCCAGATAGCCTGAGCTCAGGAGTTCAAGATCAGCCTGGGCAACATAGTGAGACCTTGTCTCTATGAAAAATTTTTAGAAAATCAGCTGGGCCTGGTGACACTTACCTGTAGTGTCAGTTACTTAGGAGGCTGAGGGGTGGGAAGACCCCAGGAGGTCAAGGCTGCAGTGAGCCATGATCGCACCACTGCATTCCAGCCTGGGTGACAGAGCAAGACCCTGTTTCAAAAACAGAACAAAACAAAACAAAAACAAAGAGATCTGATAAGATGATGACTGGAAAGACTGGAAAGTGTTTGCTTTGGCCACAGAGATCATGATGAGGATAATGAGAAGTGGAGAAGTAGAGTTGGGATGGTTGGTGATAGTGCTGGAGGAAACCCAACTGTAGTGAGTTGAGTAGTGAGAGGGAAACAGTGAATTGATAAAACTTTTAAGAATTGCTTAAGAATTGCCGGTATGTTTATATATTAACCAATATACAAAATAATTATTTTTGTAAAATATGAAAGTGGACTTTACTTTTCATTTTGGCAGAGAAAGAAACTAACTGTAGATGTGAGAGTATAGTTTCAAGTCATTTATCTCTTAAGATCTCATTTTGGGGGAAAGAATGAAAAAGTACATTAAAATATTTATAAAAGTCTGGAAGAGTATACATGTAGAAGTAACAATGACTAGTCCACTTATCTCCAGGAGGTGAGATTAGGCAAGACTTACTTTTATGTTTTTATTTATCTGTATTTTCAGTTTTTCTTTCTTGAGAATCTGATTTTTTAAAAGATACATTTAGTCCGGGGGCAGTGGCTCACGCCTGTAATCCCAGCACTTTGGGAGGCTAAGGCGGGCGGATCACCTGAGGTCAGGAGAGCCTGGCCAACAAGGTGAAACCCCGTCACTATTAAAAATACAAAAATTGGCCGGGCACGGTGGCTCAAGCCTGTAATCCCAGCACTTTGGGAGGCCGAGACGGGCGGATCACGCGGTCAGGAGGTCGAGACCATCCTGGCTAACACGGTGAAACCCCGTCTCTACAAAAAAAATACAAAAAACTAGCTGGGCGAGATGGCGGGCGCCTGTAGTCCCAGCTACTCGGGAGGCTGAGGCAGGAGAATGGCGTGAACCCGGGAGGCGGAGCTTGCAGTGAGCTGAGATCCGGCCACTGCACTCCAGCCCGGGCGACAGAGCAAGACTCTGTCTCAAAAAAAAAAAAAAAAAAAAAACACAAAAATTAGCCAGGTGTGGTGGCACATGCCTGTAATCTCAGCTACTTGGGAGGTGGAGGCAGGAGAATTGCTTGAACCTGGGAGGTGGAGGTTGCAGTGAACCGCGATTGTGCCATTGCACTCCAGCCTGGGTGACAGAGTGAAACTCCATCTCAAAAAAAAAAAAAGATACATTTAAAAAATTTTGTGATTCTGAGCAAACAACCTGCTCTATGCCTTATTTCCCTTCTCTGTAAGATTAAAGGATTAGGTCAAGTGATTTTTGTGATCTTTTCTTTGTTTATAGCTTCAATGAAATTTGGATGACAACAAAATAAAATGTATTTGAGGCTAGTCATTAAATACAGACGAGGCCTTATATTGTCAGTGAAATGGGATTACCTTGCTATTATAGGCAGGGAATTAACAGGTTAAGGAGTGCTTTCTTTGTAATATATCATGACTGTAAGTAAAATTTAAGAATTATTTGCAAGATACCCTGACTTGTAAAATAATTATGCTTGTTTGCCATTGCATGTTTTATCAGCTCATCATGTTCTGTTCAAGCAGTCCAAGCAGAACAAAATTTTAAGTTAATTATTAAATCTCTGCATGAAAGGAATTGTTCTTTGCAAAACGAAATCAATGAATTATATAACTTATACTTTACTAGGAAATTTTCTCTCCTCAGCTACCTATTTTAAACTATTTATTTGATTGAATTTGTATAGCTTGTTTTCTTTTCTTTCTTT
This sequence comes from Papio anubis, assembly GCF_008728515.1. Taxonomy (NCBI): domain Eukaryota; kingdom Metazoa; phylum Chordata; class Mammalia; order Primates; family Cercopithecidae; genus Papio; species Papio anubis. Next base: position 57,059,014 of record NC_044984.1, read on the forward strand.
TTTTCTTTTTCTTTTTTTTTGTGTGTGAGATAGGGTTTTGCTCCATTGCCCAGATTGGAGTACAGTGGTATGATCATGGCTCACTGCAGTCTCAACCTCCCTGGGCTCAAGTGATCCTCCCACCTCAGCCACCCAAGTAGCTGGGACCGCAGGCGGTACCACTATATCCAGCTAATTTTTGTTGTTGTTGTTGAGACGGGGTCTCCCTGTGTTGCTCAGGCTGGTCTTGAACTCCTGAGTACCAGCAATCCTCCCACCTCAGCCTTCCAAAGTCCCAGGATTCCAGGCCTGAGCCACCATGCCTGGCTCTATTTTCTTTCTTCTGTTGTTTATGTTTTTAATTACCAGTGTCCAACTAAAATTAAAGTTTCTAGTAATCACCAATTACTTAATTCTAAAATCATTAACTGTTCCTTTTAAACTTATATTCTTTCAAAAACCTCTTGTAATACTGATTATTATTACTTTTTGAGATAGTATCTTGCTCTGTCACCCAGACTGGAGGGCAGTGGCATGATCATGGCTCACTGCAGCCTTGACCTCCAGGGTTCAAGTGTTCTTTGCACCTCAGCTTCCCAAATAGCTGGGACTACTGGTGTGTGCCACCACACCTGGCTAATTTTTTAATTTTTTTGTAGAGGTGGGGTCTCACTGTGTTGCTGAGGCTCATCTTGAACTCCCGGGCTCAAGCTATCCTCCCACCTTGGGCTCCCAAAATGCTAAGATTACAGGCATGAGCCACCATGCTGGGATCTGATGACTATTCTGATCTTAGACTCTCTAAGTGCAATACGAATTTCAAAATTGTGGGTAAACTATAAAACAATAAAACATATAAACTTATAGTAAAGCTAAATTATTTATACTGGTTACTAAGAAGTTTTATTTCCTAGTGAGACTGTGTTTTTAGAAGTATTTAGTACAAATAAAGTTAATTATTTTTTTCTTTCTTTTTTTCCTTGCAAATAGCACCAAGAATTTAGTTTCCTCCTCAAAGAAAGGGTATGTCCTCTTGTGATAAAGCTCTTTTCTCCAAATATAAAGTTCAGACAAGGTTCCAGCACCTCATCTTCTCCAGCACCAGTTGAAAAACCATATTTTCCTATCTGCATGCGTTTGCTGAGAGTAGTATCTGTTCTGATTAAGCAATTTTACAGTCTTTTGGTAAGTGCTAATTTCCTTACGTATTTGTGTATATAGTTGCATGTTGTGCCCTTTGTAAAAAGTGGTCTGTTATAGTACGTTTGGTTTTTTCAATTTAGTTCAACAGAATTTTTTTGAGTACCTACATGTATTCTAGGTACTCTAAAGGTTTGTGCTGTCCTTTCTTGAATCTTGCTTATGTTTATAGATTATTCATAATATGTGAAGCAGAGTCATTGCCTGTTATCTGAAGGCAGCATAGGAATTGTGGTTTAGGAACTCAGCTAATTGTCTGTATCTCATTTGAAGGATTATTAAAATTATAGTCTCTTCAGTTTATTCTGCTTTCATTTATACTGTTTCATATGTCTTAACAGATTAAAGCAAAGACATTAAAGATTTGGTCAAATCTAGGATTAGAAACCAATTATTTTGACTTACAGTCCAATATTGTATCTATTTTACAAAGTTAATCAATGCCTATTATGTTGTGATATTCCTGATAATTCTATTTATGTAATGCTTTAGTCATAAACATTCAAATACTGTTTGTCAGAGAAAATAATGCACCATGTTTTTTTAAAATTCTGTGTTAAGTCAAATTCACATTCTGTAATTTTTTCACATTTATATTCTTCTTCTTCTTTTTTTTTTTTGAGATGGAGTCTCGCTCTGTCGCCCAGGCTGGAGTGCAGTGGCACAATCTCAGCTCACTGCAACCTCCACCTCCTGGGTTCAAGGAATTCTCCTGCCTCAGTCTCCCTAGTAGCTGGGACTACAGGCACCTGCCACCACACCCGGCCAATTTTTGTATTTTTAGTAGAGATGGGGCTTCACCCTATTGGTCAGGCTGGTCTTGAACTCTTGACCTCAGCTGATGCACCCACCTTAACCTCCCAAAGTGCTGGGATTACAGGTGTCAGCCACCGTGCCTGACCTTATATTCTAAAAATAGACAATACAATAATAGTAGGAGACTTTAATACTCTATTTCCAATAAAGGTAGAACAACCAGACATAAGACTAATAAGGAAACAAAGGACTTGAACAACATTGTAGAACAGTTGGACTTAACAGACATATACAGAACACTCCACCTAACATCAGCAGATTACACATTCTTTTCAAGTGCACATAGATTATTCTCAAGGATAGAGCATATGTTAAGAGATAAAACCAAGTCGCAACAAATTTAGGAAGATTGTAATCATACCAAGTATCTTCTCTGACCAAAGTGGAGTCCAACCAGAAATCCATAGTGGAAGGAAAATGAGAAGAGTCTCACATGTATGGAAATTAAACAACATACTAGTTAGGAGAAGGAAGGAAATAATAAAGAATACCACATAAATAAACAAAATGGAGACTAGAAAAGCAATAGAATCAGTGAAAGTTGTTTTTTTGAAAAAATTAAGAAAATTAACAAACCGTTATCAAGACTAAAAAGAGAAAATACTCAAATAACTAAAATCAGAAATAAAAGAGGAGACATTACAACTGATGCCACAGAAATAAGAAATTTAAAAGGATCATAAAAGACTAGTAGGAAGAGTTATGTGCCAACAAATTGGATAACCTAGAAGAAATGAATAAATTCCTTGAAACATACAACCTACTGAAACTAAATCACAAGAAAAAAATTAAACAGACCTGTAACTAGTAGGGAGATTGAATTAATAATGAAAAACCTTCCCACAAAGAAAAGCCCAAGAACAGATGGTTTCCCTGGAAAATTCTACCAAACATTGAAAGAACAATTAACAAACTCGAAAGAATTGAAGAGGAGAGAAACTTCCAAGCTCTTTTTATGAGGCCAGCATTAATACCAAAGCCAGACAAAAATACTACAAGGGAAAAAACAAAACAAAACAAAAAACAGATCAAGCTCCCTGATACTGATTAAAAAATTCTCAAAAAGTACAAGGAAAGTTAATTCAACAGCATATTAAAAGGATTCTACGCCATGACCAAGTGGGATCTACCCTGGAATGTAAGGATGTTTCAGCATACAAAAATCAGTTAATATAATACACTACATTAAAACAGTGAAGGTTAAAAACCACATGATCATTCCAATTGATGCAGAAAAAGCATTTGGCAAAATTCATCATCCTTTCATGGTAAAAACACCAAACAAACTAGGAATAGAACTAAACTACCTTAACGCAATAAATGCCATTTATGAAGAGACAATAACTAATCATCGTTATCACACTTGATAGTGAAAACCTGAAAGCTTTCCCTCTAAGATCAGGAACAAGGCAAGATTGCCTATTCTTGCCACTTCTATTCAACATGGTACTGGAACTCCTAGCCAGAGCAATTAAGAATGAAAAAGAAATAAAAGGCATCTGCTTTGGAAAGGAAGAAGTAAAATTATCTCTATTTGCTAATGTAATGTTGTATGTAGAAAACCCTAAATATTCCACACCAGAAAAACTGTTAGAACTAATAAACATAGCAAAGTTGCAAGATAAAAAATCACCACAAGAAATCAGTTATGTCTCTATACACTAACAGTGAACAATTCCAGAAAGAAATTAAGAAAATAATTTCATTTGCAAAGTATCAAAAAGAGTAAAATACTTAGGCATAAACTTAACCAAGAAGGTGAAAGGCCTATACACTGAAAACTATAAAACGTTATTGAAATAAATTAAAGACACGAAGAAATGGAAGGATATCCAGTGTTTATGGTTAAAAGACTTAAAATTGTTAAAATGTCCATACAGTCTAAAGAGATCTATGAATTAAATACAGTGCCTATCAAAATTCCAACATCACTTTTTGCAGAAGTAGAAGAAACCATCTTAAAATTCATATTGAATCTCAAGGGACCCCAAATTGCCAAAACTATCTTGAGAAAAAAGAACAAAGTTGGAAGCCTCACACTCCCTGATTTCAAAACATGTTACAAAGCTACAGTTATCACAATAGCATAAAATAGTACTGGCATAAAGACACACACAAAAACCCATGGAACAGAATAGAGAGTCCAAAAATAAACTCATATATGGTGAAGTGATCTTTGAAAAGGGTGTCAAGACCACTCAGTGGAGAAAGGATAGTCTATTTAACCATTATGTTGGGAAAACCGGATATTCACATGCAAAAGAATGAGGTTAGACCCTTACCTTATGCCATGTACAAAAAATAATTCAAAATAGATTCATGACCTAAATATAAGATTTAAAACCAAAAAATTCCTAAAAGAAAACATAGGGGAAAATCTTTATGACATTGGATTTCACAATGATTTCTTGACCATCATACTAAAAGCACAGGCAACAAAAGCAACAATAGACAAATGGACCTACATCAAACTTAAAAACTTCTGCACCTCAAAGAAAGCAGTCAACAGAGTTGTATTAGTTTTCACACTGCTGATAAAGACATACCCGAGACTGGGCAATTTACAAAAGAAAGCAATTTATTGGACTTACAGTTCCACGTGGCGGGGGAAGCCTCACAATCATGGTTGAAGGTGAAAGGCACATCTCACATGGCAGCAGACAAGAGAAGAGAGCTTATGCAGGGAAACCACGCTTTTAAAACAACCAGATCTTGTGAGACTTACTATCAAGAGAACAGCATGGGAAAGACCTGCCTCCCATGATTCATTACCTCTCACCAGGTGCCTCCCACAACACATGGGAATTCAAGATGAGATTTGGGTGGGGACACAACCAAACCATGTCATTCTACCCCTGGCCTCCCAAGTCTCATAGGTCCTCATATTTCAAAACCAATCATGCCTTCCCAACAGTCCCCAAAGTCTTAACTCATTTCAGCATTAACTCAAAAGTCTACAGTCCAAAGTTCATCTGAGACAAAGCAAGTCTCTTTTGCCTATGAGCCTGTAAAATCAAAAGCAAGTTAGTTACTTCCTAGATACAATGGGCGTACAAGCATTGGGTAAATACAGCCATTCTAAATGGGAGAAACTTGCCAAAACAAAGGGGCTACAGGCCCCATGCAAGTCTGAAATCCAGCAGGGTGGTCAAATCTTAAAGCTCCAAAATGACCTCCTTTGACTCCATGTCTGACATCCAGATCACGCCAATTCAAAAGGTGGGTTCCCGTGGTCTTGGGCAGCTCCACTCCTGTGGCTTTGCAGCATACAGCCTCCCTTCCAGCTGCTTTCATGGCTTGGTGTTGAGTGTCTGTGGCTTTTCCAGGTGTACGGTGCAAGCTGTTGGTGAATCTGTCATTCAAGTGTCTGGACAGTGACCCTCTTCTCACAGCTCCACTACGTGGTGCTCCAGTAGGGACTTTGTGTGGGGTCTCTGACCTCACATTTCTCTTCTGCATTGCCTTAGCAGAGGTTCTACATGAAGACCCCACCCCCACAGCAAACTTCTGCCTGGGCATCCGGACGTTTCCATACATCTGAAATCTAGGCAGAGGTTTCCAAACCTCAGTTCTTGACTTCTTTGCACTCGCAGGATCAACACCATGTGAAAGCTGCCAAGGCTTGATGCTTGCACCCTCTGAAGCCTCGGCCTGAACTCTCTGTTGACCCCTTTCAGTCACGGCTGGAGTGGCTGGGATGCAAGGGACCAAGTCGCTAGGCTGCACACAGCACAGGGATCCTGGGCCGGGGCCACGAAACCATGTTTTCCTCCTAGGCCTTTGGATCTGTGATGGGAGGGGCTGCCTCTCAAAGGTCTCTGACATGCCCTGGAGACATTTTCCCCATTGTCTTGGTGATTAACATTCAGCTCCTTGTTACTTATGCAAATTTCTACAGCCAGCTTGAAATTCTCCTCAGAAAATGGGATTTTCTTTTCTTTTTCTGGGGAGGGATGGAGTCTTGCTCTGTATCCCAGGCTGGAGTGCAGTAGCATGATCTCGGCTCACTGCAGCCTCTGCCTCCTGGGTTCAAGTGATTCTCCCGCCTCAGCCTCCTGAGTAGCTAGGATTACAAGTGTGAGCCACCACGCCCAGCTAATTTTTGTATTTTTAGTAGAGACTGGTTTTCATCATGTTGGCCAGGCTGGTCTTGAACTCCTGACCTCAAGCAACCCACCTGCCTTGGCCTCCCAACATGCTGGGATTACAGGCATGAGCCACCATGAGCCACCGCACCCGGCCTGGGATTTTCTTTTCTATTACATTGTCAGGCTTTTAAGCTCTTTCCAACCTTTTAAGCTCTGTTTCCCTTTTAAAACTGAATGTCTTTAACAGCACCCAAATCACCTCTTGAATGCTTTGATGCTTAGAAATGTCTTCTGCTGGCTGGGTACAGTGGCTCACGCCTGTAATCCCAGCACTTTGGGAGGCCAACGTGGGCGGATCACAAGGTCAGGAGATCGAGACCATCCTGGCTAACACGGTGAAACGCCATCTCTACTAAAAAATACAAAAAAAATTAGCCAGGCTTGGTGGTGGGTGCCTCTAGTCCCAACTACTTGGGAGGCTGAGGCAGGAGAATGGCGTGAACCCAGGAGGCGGAGCTTGCAGTGAGCTGAGATCGCACCACTGCACTCCAGCCTAGGTGTCAGAGTGAGACTCTGTCTCCAAAAAAAAAAAAAAAAAAAAAAAAAAAAAGAAATGTCTTCTGCCAGGTACCCTAAATCATCTCTCCCAAGTTCAAAGTTCCACAAATCTCTAGGGCAGGCAAAACACTGCCAGTCTCTTTGCTAAAACATAACAAGAGTCACTGTTACTCCAGTTCCCAACAATTTCCTCATCTCCATCTGAGACCATCTCATCCTGGATTTCATTTTCCATATCATTATCAGCATTTTGGTCAAAGTCATTCAACAAGTCTCTAGGAAGTTCCAAACTTTCCCACATTTTCCTATCTTCTTCTGAGCCCTCTGAACTGTTCCAACATCTGCCTGTTATCGAGTTCCGAAGTCACTTCCACATTTTTAGGTGTCTTTTCCACAGCACCCCACTCCCGCTACCAATTTACTGTATTAGTCCATTTTCACGCTCCTGATAAAGACATAATCGAGACTGGGCAATTTACAAAAGAAAGAAGATTGATGGAATTATAGTTCCACATGGCTGGGGAGGCCTCACAATCTTGGAGGAAGGTGAAAAGCACATCACAAATGGTTGTAGACATAAGAAGAGAGCTTTTGCAGGCAAACTCCCCTTTTTAAAACCATTAGATCTCGTGAGATTTATTCACTATCATGATAACAGCATGAGAAAGATCTGTCCCCATGATTCAGTTACCTCCCACTGGGCCCTTCCCAGAACATGTGGGAATTAAAGATGAGATTTGGTTAGGGGCACAGCCCCAAACCATATCAAGAGTGAAAAGGCAACACTTGGGAGAAAAGATTCACAAATCACATATCTGAAAAGCGATTAATATCCAAAATATATAAAGAACTACAACTCAACAGCAACAAAAAACTAATGTTAAAAAATGCGCACAGGACACGAATAGATATTTCTCCAAAGAAGATATACCGATGTCCGACCAGCATATGAAAAGATGCTCAACATCTCCAATCGTTAGAGAAATGCAGAGCAAAACTATAATGAGGTATCACCTTATGCCTATATGAGTGGTCACTGTTAAAAACAAAACAGAACACCAGAAAATAACAAGTGTTGACAAGGATGTGGAGAAAATTGGAACCCTTGTGCACTGTTGGTGGGAATATAAAATGGTGCAGCCTCAATGGAAAGCAGTATGGAGGTCCCTCAAAAAACTGAAAATAGAATTACCATATGACCCAGCAATACTACTTATGCATATAAATTCAAAAGAATTGAAAGTGTGATTTCAAAGAAATGTTTGTACACCCATGTTCACTGTCACATTTTTGTAATAGCCAAGAGGTGAAAGCAGTTCCAGTGTTCATTATCAGATGAACAAATCAAGAAAATACAGTGTATACATATGTTGGAATATCATTCAGCCTTAAAGAAGGAAATCCTATTACTAGAACTTTGAGGACATTATGCTGAGTGAAATAAGTGAGTCAAGAGGACAAATTACTGTATAACCTTGAACAGTCAAATTCATAGAGAACATAGAATGGTTGTTGCCAAGGACCAAGAGGACAAAGTGATAAGGAGTTAGTGTTGAGTGGGTATAGCATTTCAGTTTTGCAAGATAAAAAAGTTCTAGAGGCCAGGTGCGGTGGTGCTTGCCTGTAATCCCGGCACTTTGTAAGGCCAAGGTGGGTGGATCACCTGAGCTCAGGAGTTTGAGATCACCCTGGCCAACATGGTGAAACCCCATCTCTACTAAAAGTACAAAAAATTTAGCTGGGTGTGGTGGTGCACACCTGTAATTCCAACTACTTGATAGGCTGAGGCAGGAGAATTGCTTGAACCTGGGAGGCAGAGGTTGTAGTGAGTTGAGATCACACCATTGCACTCCAGCCTGGGTGACAAGAGCAAGACTCCATCTCAGAAAAAAAAAAGTTCTAGAGAGTTTTTTACACAACAATGTGAAACAGTTGATACTACTCAACTGTACACGTAAATATTGTTGGGGTTTATATTGTTTATATTGTATGGTTTTACCACAATTAAATATTTTTTAATATTGAAAAGATACCTGCACTCCCATGTTTATTGCAGCACTATTCTTGATTGTCGAGATTTAGTAGCAACCAAAGTATCTATCGACGGATGAATGGATAGAGAAAAGTTAGTACATATAGGCAATGGAGTACTGTTCAACCATAAAAAAAAATGAGATCCTGTCATTTACAACAATATGAATGGAACTGCAGGACATTATGTTAAGTGAAGTTAGCCAGGCACAGAAAGACAAACTTCACATGTTCCCACTCGTTTGTAAGAGCTGAAAGTTAAAACAGTTGAACTCACAGAGACAGAGAATAGAATGATGGTTACCAGTAGCTTGGAAGGGTGGTAGAGATGGTGAGCAGGGGGAAAGTAGGGATGGGTTAATGGGTACAAAAATATAGGTAGATAGAATGAATAAGATCTAGTATTTGGTAGCACAACAGGGTGAGTAGTCAACAATAATGTACATTTAAAAATAACTAAAAGGCCGGGAATGGTGGCTCACGCTTGTAGTCCCAGCACTTTGGGAAGCCAAGGCGACCAGATCACCTGAGGTTGGGAGTTCAAGACCAGCCTGGCCAACATGGAGAAACCCCGTTTCTACTAAAAATACAAAATTAGCCAGGCATGGTGGTGCATGCCTGTAATCCCAGCTACTCAGGAGGCAGAGGCAGGAGAAACGCTTGAACCCAGGAGGCGGAGGTTGTGGTGAGCCAAGATTGTGCCACTGCACTCCAGCCTGGGCAACAAGAGCAAAACTCCATCTCTAAATAAATAAATAAGTATAATTGGAATGTTTTAGCACAAAGAAATGATAAATGCTGAGGTGATGTGTAGCCCATTTCCTCTGACGTGATGATTATGCATTATATGCCTGTATCAGAATGTTTCATGTACTCTGTAAATGTTACATACTTACTATATACTCATAAAAATTAAAAAAAATATTTTTAAGTAAACAAAATAGTGGAAATGAAAATAATTACAATATAGTAGTATCAGTCACCATGGAAAGTCAATAGGATGGGAGGGAGTTTTAAAAAGGAGAAGAACTTTAAGGGCCAGTGTAGTTGCCATAGTTGCTGTTAAATCAGATGGCCAGGTCATATGGTGGTCCAAGTGTTCAGAAAGTTTTTATTCTTGTCACTAGGCCAACTAAATGCCACATCCTCACTTGTTCCCTAAATATTAGCAGGGCTGTCTTAGAAGGGCTCCTCCTTCTTTCTTTAGAATGTTACTTAACTACATTAAGTTAAGACTATAGGAAGAGAAAACAGTTCCCCTTTTCCTTTTCATATCCACTAGTCAGTCCTGGAGAAACAAGTATTCGGTTCTCTTCAGTAATGCAGCCTAGTTACATCTTCATAGTAACAAATGCAGAATTCACATTTTGTTTCTGTTGCTAACCAGGACCTCCCAACTTATTTATCATCATCTTTTTTTTTTGATGCTATGGGTTGAATTATATCCCCCAAAATTAATATATTGAAGCCCCAGTCCCCAATATGACAGTATTTGGATATGTGGCCTTTGGGAGATAATTAGGCTTAGATGAAGACATGAGGGCGGGACCCTCATGATTGGATTAGTTCCCTCATAGAAAGACACCAGAGCATGCTTGCTCTCTCACTTTCTTGCCTTCCACCATGTGAAGACAAAGGAAGAAAGCACCCATTTGCAAGCTCAGAACAGGGCCCTCAGCAGAACCTGACCACGCTAACACCTCCATCTCTTATTTCCAGCCTCTAGAATTGTGACAACCAAATTTCTGTCATTTAAGCCACCCAGTTTCTGGTTATCTTGTTATAACAGACTAAAGATACTTGGGCCAAGCTGAGATTCTTGGTTTCTCTCTATCAATTCTGTTATTTAACAATTTGTCTAATAACCTTTTCAGAGATACAGATATCTTAATTCCTGAGTAATTTCCATTTTGGATAAAATTTTTTTATTGAGTTCTTCTTTTCTGGACACTGTACAGAGTAATTGTCTTAGTTCAGGCCGCTATATAAAATATGTCAGAAACTGTGTAGCTTAAATCTCAAAGTTCTGGAGCCTCAGAAATCTGAGATCAAGCTGCTAGCATATCTGGTGTCTGGTAAGGGTGCACTTCCTGGTTTGCAGATGTCTGTCTTCTCATTTTATTCTTATATGGTGGAAAGTAGAGAGAGGAAGAAGCCTCTCAAGTATCTTCTTATAAGGGCACAATCCCATTCATGAGGGTTTCAGCCTTATGACCTAATTTCCTCCCAAAGACTCCACCTTCAAATATCATCCCACTGGCGAATAGGCTTCAATACATAAATTTTGGGAGTATATAAACATTTAGACCATAGCATTGCTTTGCATACATCAATTCATTTTAACTTTACTACAGCCGTATGAAGCAGGCATTCATATTTGTGTTTTACAGCTGAGAAAATGAGGACCAGGAAGCTTATATAATTTGCCTGAGATGATGCAGTTTATAAGCTGCAAAACCGGGGTGTTCACTAATTTTTTAGGCTCCATAACACACACTTTTAACCCCACTGCATTTTACTATTTCACTGTTTTCTTAGTTCTTGCTCTCTTTTTTTTTTCTTTCTCCAAGGCTGACAGTGCCAAATTTCTTGTATTGCTTCTATACCATTCTCTGTATTTTGACCTACGTCCCTTTAATTGGCGTTTGGCGGGAGTGTAGGGGGACAACGTGGGACAGATGACAGCATAGCCAGCAACAGAAAAAAATTGAAAGTTACTGTCTAAAGGAAGAGGAAGGCCTGTTTTCCTGCTTTACTTGTGAATTGTGGGTGATGATCAACTGGTAAAACATTGGTTCCCAATAGGGAGCTCTAGGACTGTGTTTGCAAAGTTGAGATTTTCAGATATATATAGGAAAGTAATTCCTCAGTATTGTAATTGGCTACATTGGGACATGTTAGCTTAGAAAAATGTAGACATTCTACATTTTCTTTAAGGGCAAAAGTTAGAGGTCTGGTAGTTGTGGGGTAAGCTATATATGGTTGATGTGCGATGCCTCTCTCTTATTTCTCTGTGTTTTCTCTATTTAAACCTGGAAATGGTACATCTCCTAGAAGACATACTAGAGGAAAAATTCTTATACTTTTTACTCTCAAGACTGCTTTATACTCTTTTATTAATTTTTTTTTTTTTTTTTTGCAAGAGAAAGTGGTCATTTAATAAATAACCATGTGGAAGAGGGTGTGCTACCATTCAGAACACCCCGACGGGTCACAGAAAGTTCCAGAGCAGAAAGGCGCTGGGGATGCCCTGGCTGTCTGCCATCTCTGGCAGCACACCACTGTTCCAATCATTCAGCCCTTTGTGTCCCTACTGGTCGCTGAATTCGCCTCAGCTGAGTGATACTGGGGGTGGGTGGTGGAAGGGGAATGCTGGGAGGGAGTGACACTTGGCGATCCAAGACAGAGGTATCAGGACCCAAAATAAATAAATCGTGTTGAATGCCCTATGAAAACAGTGACCCCCTTTATATTCTTAAAAAATATTTAGGAGCTTTTGTGTATGTGAGTTATTTCTATCATTATTTACTTTATTAAGAATTAAAGCTGAAATGATACTAAACCTATTGCATGTTAACATAAATTATTTTATGAAAAATAATTATGTCTTAAAGAAAAAAATTATTTTTCATTTTCTAAATGTAAATGTCTTGAATGTCTGGCTTAATAGGAGACAGCTGGATTCTCATATCTTTTGTCTTCATTCTGTTGTGATGTTTTTTGGGTTGGCACATAACGATGAAAATCAGGCTTCATAAAGACATGTAGTTGAAAGGCAGAATTATATTAATGGCTTTTTTAGGTAATAATGGTGGACGTTCTTCTTTGATACTATATCAAATGGAACCAATGACACTTTCTTTGTTTTGTTGTTTTTTTGAGACAGTCTTGCTCTGTCGCCCAGGCTGGAATGCAGTGTCGCCATCTCGGCTCACTGCAAGCTCCGCCTCCCGGGTTCATGCCATTCTCCTGCCTCAGCCTCCCGAGTAGCTGGGACTACAGGCACCCACCACTACGCCCGGCTAATGTTTTGTATTTTTAGTAGAGACAAGGGTTCCCCATGTTAGCCAGGATGGTCTCGATCTCCTGACCTTGTGATGCGCCCACCTCTGCCTCCCAAAGTGTTGGGATTACAGCATGAGCCACCGCACCCTGCCGGCACTTTCTTACAGGTCTAGGATCTGAAACTTTTTTTTTTTTTTGAGACGGAGTCTCGCTCTGTTGCCCAGGCTGGAGTGCAGTGTTGCGATCGCGGCTCACTGTAAGCTGTGCCTCCTGGGTTCACGCCATTCTCCTGCCTCAGCCTCCCAAGTAGCTGGGACTATAGGTGCCTGCCACCACACCTGGCTAATTTTTTGTATTTTTAGTAGAGACAGAGTTTCACTACGTTAGCCAGGATGGTCTCGATCTCCTGACCTTGTGATCTGCCTGTCTCGGCCTCCCGAAGTGCTGGGATTACATAGGTGTGAGCCACGGCTCCTGGCCTCTGAAACATTTTTATACTGTGTTACAGTAACATTCATTTCATTGGTCTTACACTTCAAATGGATCTTTTAGTCATGCATGATTTTGTAATATCATGTATTTTAGTTGTGTAGATATTCCAAATGTTATCACTTCCTGCAGTATCAAATATTACATTTGTTAATATCACCACCATTTATCAGAAGAGTCTTAGGTTATAGGGTAGATACAAGTTTTTTTAAATTCTAATTTTTGTTTGAAAGCTCAAATTTTATTATTGACAACACTGTCAGTTGTTTACCCTAAAGTGACAGGCATACTTTATTTTTGAAAAACTGTTTGTACAGTATACACAAATGTAAATAATCATGATTTACCGTTTGCTTTTTCAGTTAAAATGTTATTCCACAGAGTAAAAAGACTAGTTCAGTTCACAGCTATGCTTTTCTTCCAACAATGACGGTACTTTGATACACAGCAAAAATGCTTCATGTGTACTTCCTGTTTTGTCGCACAGAACGTTAAAAAGACATGTGCTTGTCCAGGCGCAGTGGCTCACGCCTAAAATCGCAGCACTTTGGGAGGCTGAGGCAGGTGAATCACCTGAGGTCAGAGTTCGAAACCAGCCTGACCAACCAGTGAAACCCCATCTCTACTAAAAAATACAAAAAATTAGCCAGGGATGGTGGCAGGCGCCTGTAATCCCAGCTACTTGGGAGACTGAGGCAGGAGAATCGCTTGAACCTGGGAGGCGGAATTTGTAGTGAACTGAGATCGTGCCATTGCACTCCAGCCTAGGCGACAAGAGCGAGACTACATCTCAAAAAAAAAAAAAAGACACGTACTTATGGGTCAGATTTAACAAAATCAGTATGTGTTTTATTTTTATTTTAGTTTTGTTTATTATGGCTCTTTTAAAAAAATTAATTTTTTTTTTTTTACGATGGAATTTCACTCTCATTGCCCAGGCTGGAGTGCAGTGGCGCGATCTTGGCGTGATCTCGGCTCACTGCAACCTCTGCCTCCCAGGTTCAAACGATTCTCCAGCCTCAGCCTCCCAAGTAGCTGGGATTACAGGTGCCTGCCACGATGCCCAGCTAATTTTGAAAATATTTTTGGTAGAGATAGGGTTTCACCATGTTGGCAAGGCTAGTTTTGAACTCCTGACCTCAAGTGATCCACCCGCCTCAGCCTCCCAAAGTGGAAGGATTACAGGCATGAGCCACCTCGCCCAGCCCGTTTATTATGGTTCTTAAGTAAAACCATTTTTTTTTTAAAAAAAATCATGTGTGGCAGTGAAGAATCCAATGACACTAGTACAGTTTGGGGTTACTGCCTTGATTTCTTCTAAGGCACCAGGCATTTGGCCCACTGTTGCTTTTGTACCATCAGTACAAATGTCAGTGCATTGAAAATGACAAATAATATATTATTATGAAAATAAGTTTGAAATTGCAGACCACCTGAAATGGCCTCAGGGACTCCTAAGGGGCCCAGGGACCACACTTTGGGAATGACTACCCTACAGAATTTTGTGCTTCCCAGTATTCACCAGGTTATCCTACTCTATCAGGTAGTTCAAGGGTGAAGATAATTAATCTTCAAAGGTTCTGTTAATATATCTAGAGTGACTAGAGGAAATTAGAATATCTCACTCATTAGGTATATTAGAATTTATCACTCATTAGAATTTAGAAATTAGAATTTCTCACTCATTAGGTATATTAATAGCTGCTATACTATATTCTTTTCCCTTTCTGCATCCAAGATAGGTGCTTTTCTGCTCTCTGAATCACTTAGGATGTGTGCCCAGATATCTTTCCTTAAACAAGTACCCGTAAGGAATTTATGAAACTTAATTATAAGAGGCTGGGTGTGGTGGCTCATGCCTGTAATTCCATCACTTTGGGAGGCCAAGGCAGGTGGATCACTTGAGGTCAGGAGTTCGAGACCATCCTGGCCAACATGGCGAAACTCCACCATCTCTACTAAAAATACAAAAATTAGCTGGGCACGGTGGCTTGTAATCCCACCTTCTCAGGAGGCTAAGGCACGAGAATCACTTGAACCCAGGAGGTGGAGGTTGTAGTGAGCCAAGATTGAGCCACTGTACCCCAGCCTGGGCAACAGAGTGAAACTCTGTCTCAAAAAAAAAAAAAAAAAAAAAAAAGGCTCGCACATCTCTTTTCTGCCCTTGACTTACTGTTTTTAGAAAGGAAAGAATGAGGCTAAATTGTCTTGTCCAAATGAATTTTCTACTTCTTCACAGACAGTTCTCTGACAATAGATCTCGTCACTACAAAATCCATTAGCTCCAAGGTTGTTAACTCTGACAAGCTCCTGACAAACAGACTCCTGCATGAATGTGCTACCAGATTTTCTTCATTGTCTCCCAAGTCAACACTTATATACAGGATTCTTTAATAGATATATATGTGATACTGAGATTAGAATGTCTACCTCAGTAACTTTGATTCATCTTAAGCCATCAGATGTCTCTTGATATTTAGATAATAATCTAGTACCAAAGTACTGCAGGAGTTCAAAAACATTCATCACCCTTCATGTTAGTATAGTGGAGTTTATGACGTATCTGGGTCACAAAAATTGAATTTACACCATAAATGCTAATCTTAATACCTGTTTCCTTATGAGTGCAGCCACTTGGTGGAAAGACTTAACAGATTCATAGTAGGTTTTCTCCATTGAGGCCCTTGTTCAGTGTTCAGTGCTCTCAACACTAGTTCTCTGCTCAAACTTTCACACTTGACAAGAAGAAACAAAAGAAGAACAAGGTTCCAGACTTCAGGAGAGAGGCTGTCTTTTTTACCGAAATCACAAGATTGTAGTGGTTCCAGTATAAACTGATAAATGATTGGTTTGTGTTATAGTCGTTGTGTCGTAGAGAAAAAATGATATACTTTTCAAGGCAAGTTTTATAATGTTATTCCTTTGACTGTAATGTACTTGATGTTTATGAGATCCTTTGTATTCTTGCCTCAGAGCTTAGCTGATGAACCTTAAATTCGTTCACACACACTTATGCCACTTATGCCACTTGTAAAGCTGATATCGCACTTGTTGAAGGACTTATTAGTATTTAAACCCTCCAGTAGATAGAGCTGTTGTCCACCGAGTCACTAACATGGGTCTTTCTTTTTCAGTTCTTTCTCTAAAGAGGTGTCATTTTGTTTAGAAAAAATAATGCCCTCTTCATTTGCATGGCACTTTATCATGTTTAGGGAATGTTTTTCTTCTTACATTTTTCTCATTTGATTTCCCAGAAAGATGTAGATATTTTCATCCTTTATTTATAAGAAAGGCAACCATGCTTGTCTTCATGCACAAGGTTGCTGGATAAAGAAGTTGAGCCACCTGACTCCTGATCTAGTTCTTTTAAACTAAGCTTTATCATGTTTAGGACAATGCCAAGCCTCTGCATACACTTCCCCAGTCATTAGCAGTCTAAGTGATAATGTTTTTAGTTATTCCTTCTACTGTGTCATTATGATTATGATTATGTCCTTATTTTAAGCATCCAGTTAAAGATACTGAAAGGCATTAGAAAATACTAGCAGCTAAGACTTTGCACTGAAAGGCTGAAGGCTACTGTATTTCTCCAAATTTGTTGTCTCACTCATTTTGAGATACCCCAGCTAAAACATCCAATAACTTGCTGCACCTACTAGCAAGAATCAGTTTGGCCTAATAATCACCACGTCAGCTTAATTTTTACCTCGAGAGGTCCTGCTGTGTTGTCAGTTAATAAGTAACAAAAACAATCCATTTACCTTTGAGTAAACTGGTTAGCTTTTGTTTGTTCATTCATTCAGTTATCAGACATGTAATGAATAATGCCTTGGGTGTGCCTCAAACATTATTTATTTATAACGAGCTTGCTGAGAAATGGTCTATATTAGCAACAACAGTAATGATAATTAATACTTAATTAGCAGTACAGGCCCTGTTCTAAGAGTTATATACTTTACATCTGTCAACAACTGCTATAGGTTCCTCCTTATTTTTCTACTACAAAATTTATACTAAGCACCCTTCGGCTTGCCTCGTTGTTTCTTTAGTAGCAAAAGAAAGTATGGAAAAACTGCTTTGAAGAGTAGAACATGCATCCTGTCAGCAGTTTGTGTGGTACATGCTATCTGGCAGTTTTTAGAAATGGAGATGGCATGATGGTATTCTCTGCTTTCTAAAGAGCAAGGACAAAGGATTAACCGTATTAGCAGATTACTGATGTTTTCAGGGATATATTTAGAGAAACACTGTGATTATTTTTACCGTTAACCTTTCCGTGTATAACTACATTTCCTTTCTCTGCTTCTCCATTCCCCATTAAGAGTTTGATTTCTAATCTAAAAGATTTTATTGGTTTGTCCATAGCACTAAGTTAAGAATAAGAACACAGTCTATAATTCTTCTCTTTGATTCAAATAAATAGTATTAAAAATCATATATTTTTAGGTAACTGAATGTGAGATATTTCTGTCACTTCTGGTGAAATTTCTGGATGCAGATAAACCACAGTGGCTACGAGCTGTTGCAGTGGAATCAATACACAGATTCTGTGTGCAACCTCAACTATTAAGGTAAAACCTTAGCAATAGTTTGTTAAATAGATAGGTTAATGTTTATTAACCTGTAAAGTAACCTATAATAGGTTAATAAACTAGTCAGAAGACTTTTGGTATTTATTCCCAATATTAGTGATTTCTAAACAAAGAAAATAGGATATTGTTTCTATAAGGAGGGATAGGGTGTGTAGATGTGGAAAAGAGCTGTGAGGTAAACACATGGTGAGTGATAGACATCAGTCTGAATTTACTGATTTAATATAGCCAAAATAATTTTTTTTTAGAACTGTGACTTCTTTCTGAACCTTTGTCCTAAATTAGTAAAATCATTCAGGTGTAATGAAGAATTTTTGAGTATAGCTTGGTAACTCTTCCAGTAATATCACTTGCTATAAAAAGGTTTAAAATTTTTAATAGATTCAAATGTTTTTCCCAAAAACATTTTAAATTATTTTACAGGTCATTTTGTCAGTCCTATGATATGAAACAGCATTCTACCAAGGTTTTTCGTGATATTGTAAATGCACTGGGATCTTTTATACAGTCCTTGTTTCTTGTCCCCCCTACTGGAAATCCTGCTACAAGCAACCAAGCTGGTAAAAACATATTCATAATTTTCTTTCTTATATTCTGCCATAAGTTACAGTATTGACCATTCTGAGAGGATATTATGAAATTCTGTGACTAGAGAAATTTGGGTTACCTAAATATGTTGGTAGTAAAGAATTGCACCTAAAGAATAATCTGATCTCACTGAAGCAGTTGTGTTTTTTTTCCAAAATAGATTTTCTTCTCTGACATACTTTCAGTTTCTCTGATCACATAAGAACAAAAGTTTAGATGCTAATCTTCATTTTAAAAGCATCTATTTGATGACTCCCTTTGAAGAGTCTAGATGGTTACCGCCTCAGGAAGACTTAGTTCTTCTCTTAAAGGAGTTAACATGGTTGGAGTTTGTTTGGGAATCTATATGGTTTATTGTTTCCCTTTACCTTCCTTCTCTTCCACTTTGTACTGAGTGATGGTTTTGTATACTTTATTGCCACTTCTGATAAAAAGTGGTTTAATTAAAGATATGCTAAACATTTATCAGTATTTTTACTTCCAATAGTAGCTTTTATTTTAAAAAGGGAAATGGTATTTTAGGGAAATAGGAAGACTCTCTGATAGACAAAATAGCACTGATAAATTTCATTTATTTCTGCAGTACCCATTCTGATAGTACAGAAAATTTTTTTAAAGATTGGCCAGGTGTTTGAATATTACTGATTTGTAGTCAAGTAGTAAATTAATATCTTTCCTTTTTTTCCCTTCTTCTCTAACAGGAAACAATAATTTAGGTGGCTCAGTCTCAGCACCAGCTAACTCAGGAATGGTGGGGATTGGTGGAGGTGTTACTTTGCTGCCAGCATTTGAATATAGGGGAACCTGGATACCTATTCTGACAATCACAGTTCAAGGCAGTGCTAAAGCCACCTAGTAAGTAGTAGTAGCATTATTTTATAAAGAATTATATTGTTGGGAGTGATATTTAACCTAAAATGCTTCTCTCTGTATTATATTTTAAATTTTAGATCCAGTATTTCTAATGTATTTTAGAGCTCATTTTCTTTTGTCATAGTATGAAAATTGTATCTAGGACTGGATTTTATCTGTTTTCTTTATTAGTTTGTAGACTAACAGCATTACAAAATGAAATATGATTTCTTTACATATGGACCTATTAGCTTTCCTATACAGCTTTTTGGTTTAAGTATATTAATTAGTTTCAGACCACTTGGGCTTAGGTCGTCTAGTATTAGCTGAGTTACTTTCAGCAAATTAATCTTTTTTTTCTTTTCTTTTCTTTTTTTACCTCATTTCTCTCATCTATACAATGGAAGTAGTGATATATCTAATTTTCAGAATTCTATATGTAAGAAAAGTTATTTTAAGTGCTTATCTAATCATATTCTTAGGGTTTAACACATGGAAATTTTAGTTTTTAATTAATTAAAAGTGTTTAATGGATTCCATATCTGTTATTTTTAAATTGTTTGTCATTAGCCATTTCAATTTAACAAATGCATACTCAATAATGTATTACTGATTTTTTCTTAAGTCTTAATGAAATACAGAAATAAGGCAATCAATACTACATGGATTTAACATTGCTACAGTTACTATGAGGCAGTTATAGATGTATTTTAGTAATTGGTATGTATAATTAAAACTATCCTTGGCTGGGTACGGTGACTCAAGCCTGTAATCCCAGCACTTTGGGAGGCCGATGTGGGCAGAACATTGAGGTCAGGAGTTCGAGACCAGCCTGGCCAACGTGGTGAAACCCCACCTCTACTAAAAATACAATACAAAAATGAGCTGGTTGATGGTGTGCGCCTGTAATCCCAACTACTTGGGAAGCTGAGACACCAGAATCGCTGGAACCTAGGAGGCAGAGGTTGCAGTGAGCCGAGATCATGCCACTGCACGCCAGCCTGGGTGACAGAGCGAGACTATGTCTAAAAATAAAATAAAACTATCCTTATGACATAAATCAAGACTTAATGTGATACAGACTCAGGAGGCTGAGGCAGGAGAATCACTTTAGTTCAGGAGTTGGAGTATAGCCTGGGTAACCGCAAAACCCCATCTCTTAAAAAAAATAGAAATGAAACAGAATCTTTGACTAGTTAAAATCATCACTTTCTCTGGTATGTCAGTCTGCATTGTATCATCCTAGGTATATTTTACCTTGCAGCTTTATTTTGCCTGAAATTATAAAAGTATAGAGTCATAGAAGACTGAAATATTTTAATTAAAATTCATTGTTATTTTTGGTTATTTATATTAAAACTACTTAGTATTTTATAGGCTTTGCCTTGTACAAAAGGTAATGACTCAAGTTGTAGAAGAATCAGATATCTAGCGCTAAAGGAGACATTAATTATCTAGTTCACCATCTCACCTCATTTTATAATCTGAACAAAAACCAACACAGAAGAAAATTTTTGCTTCATAGAGCTTACACTTCAGTGAGTGAGACGGTAAATAAATAAATACACGAGTAAATATATAATATAACCTTGGGGTAGTGGTTAACTTGAAGATAAAGCAAGTTAAGAGGATAGAGAATGACCAAGGAGAAGATGGGGACAGAAAGGGTCTCCCTGAGGAGATAATACTGAGCAGACACAGAAAGGGAGGGAGTGAAAATGTGTGCTTGAGGAAGAAAAACAATAGCAACAAGCCACAAAATAATAAATACTTGTCTGGGTTGTAGAACTTCTTTTGAAAATTTATTAGTAAAAGCCTACAAACAAATTGTTTATTAATACTGGATTTTAATTCTGCTACTAAATACTGTGATTTTGAGTATAGCACCTGATTTCACTTGACATTAATTTTCTCATCTTTAAGACAAGATTAGGACTGAATCTCTAAAGGAACATATGTGTATATATTTTTTTAGTACTGTACATACTGAAATTGCTTAATTCTGAAATAATAAATGGCCAGAAAATATTGGGTGTTCTTTTGTACATGGGTTAGTGTGTTCACATTGGAGCTTAACCGTTGAATTGGCATCTTTTATTCATTCATTGTGAGTTCAATATAAAATGATTTCACTATTTTCTTTGAAGGCATATGTATAAATCTTGATTGTGCATTCTGTTCTTTTATTGACTGCTTGAGTATAATTTGAAAACTTAAGTGATATATAGATAGAAGTAGTTTTGACATAAGTATTCGTGGCATATTCTTTTATATGTATTACACTACAGATCCCTTCAAAGTTGGACTTGTGACAGTTTTTGCAATTTGAGCTTAAGTTTAAAATGTTTAAACAGATAAATTACATTTTATCTCAAAATGGAATTTATGCAGTAATTCTAATAAAGTAGCACTGAAAAAGTGAGGTAAGAAAGTACGTGTTTTCTTTTAGGTTTATGGTATAAATAAAAAGTATAAATTACCTTTTCTCTTAACTGTTCTAGTGCTTAAAGTCTGTGCCATAGAATTGGAGAATTGGAGTTTCCGATGTTTTGGATTATTTTGTGTTTTAGATACATTTTCCCAATAGATCACATATTCTTTGAGGATAGGAATTTGTCTAACGAGATGCTTAACACTGATTTATTTAGGATGTGGCTCTCAAAGACTAATTGGTCTGGGAAAGATTAAAGCCGTAAACTCTATCTCCCCATTTGAGCTTAAGTTTCTTTTTTTTTTTTTTTTAACTTTCCTTTTACGTTTGGGGGTACATGTGAAGGTTTGTTAAATAGGTAAACGTGTCATGGGGATTTGTTGTATGTATTGTTTCATCACCCAGATGTTAACCCCAGTACCCAACAGTTACCTTTTTTGCTCTTTCTCTTCCCACCCGCCCCCCTCAAGTAGACCTCAGTGTCTGGTATTTCCTTCTTTGTGTTCATAAGTTCTTATCATTTAGCCCCATTTATAAGTGTGAACGTGCAGTATTTGGTTTTCTGTTCCTGCATTAGTTTGCTAATAGCCTCCAACTCTAGAGCTTAAATTTCGTGATCAATAATGTAAATATATTTCTAATGATTACATAAATTTTTAAAAGCTCAAGAGTTGATGCCTTAATGGTAGGCTTTAGTGTCAATCAGACGAGTTTAAAAACTTCTGATTAATAACTGTCATATTAGTCCTCAGTTTTATTATCTGTGTCTCTTAGGGTTTTTGTGAGGAGTTAAATGAGATAGTACATATTTAAAAAGTAGAGTCCCAGGCTAAGAGTGTTTGCTCAATGAATGATCACTGTATATAGATGTTCTTATTATGTTTTTTTTAATTTAGCATTTCTTTATTAATTACCTACCTTGATGATTCAGAAACTTTAAGATATTGAGGTAGGACATTTTCTTAGCTTTTTTATTGTAATCTTTAGTAATTTCAATTTTACTTTTGAGATAATTCATATGCCATGAAATTCACCCTTTTACAGTGTACAATTCATGTTTCATTATGTTACAAAGTTGTACAACCGTTACCACTACCTAATTCCAGAAAGTTTTCATCACCCCTAAAAGAAACCTCATACCCATTAGCAGTCATTTCCCAATCCCCCTTCTTCTAGCCCCTTAGCAACCACTAATCTGCTTTCTGCATCTATTGATTTGCCAGTTCTGGATATTTCATATAAATGGAATCACACAAATGTTCTTTTGTTTTTTTTTTTCAATAGATACGTAATAAATGTACATATTTTCAGGGTAAATGTGATATTTTGATACATTTATATAATGTGTAGTGATCAAATCAGGGTAATTTTGTTATCACCTCAAACATTTATCTTTTCTTTATGGTGGGAACATTTGAATTCTTGTGTTCCAGCTATTTTAAATTATGCAATAGATTATTGTTAACTATAGTTACCTTACTGAACTGTTAGATGCTAAATTTTATTCCTGTCTGTATAACCGTATTTTTGTACCTATTAACCTCTCTTTACCCCCAAACCTCCACCCTTCCTGGCCCCTGGAAACCACCAATCTGCTTTCTCCTTTAATGAGATCCACTTTTTTAGCTCCCATATCAACATAATGTGTCTTTGTTTTGTTTTGTTTCTGTTTTGTTTTTTTTTGAGTTGGAGTCTTGCCCTGTCGCCCATGCTGGAGTGCAGTGGCATGATCTTGGCTCACTGCAAGCTCTGCCTCCCAGGTTCACACCATTCTCCTGCCTCAGCCTCCCGAGTAGCTGGGACTACAGGCGCCCGCCACCATGCCTGACTAATTTTTTGTATTTTTTGGTAGAGATGGGTTTCACCGTGTTGGCCATGATGGTCTCGATCTCCTGACCTCGTGATCTGCCTACCTTGGCCTCCCAAAGTGCTGGGATTACAGGCATGAGCCACCATGCCCAGCCCAGCATAATGTTTTGAAGTTTCATCTGTGTTGAGAATGTGTTCTTACTTTGTTCCTTTATATGTCTGAATAATATTCCAATATATAGAATTGCTTTTTTAAATCAATTGATGCATATTGGGTTATTTTCACTTTTGTTTATTATGAATAATACTGCTATGACCTTTTGTCTACAAGGTTTTGCATAGACATGTGTTTTCATTTCTGTTGGGTATACAACTAGTAGTGGAATTGCTGGGTAATATGGTCACTCTATGTTTAAATTTTTGAGGAAGTACCAAGTTCTTTTCCCAAGCAACTATACCGTTTTACATTCCTACCAACAGTGTGTGAGAGTTTAGATATCTCCACATCCTCAGCAATACTGGTTAATCTTTTTTATCATAGTCATCCCAGTGAGTATGAAATGATATCTTACCATGCTTTGATTTGTATTCCCTAATGACTGGCGACTGTTTGTGTGCCTCTTGGCCATTTATATATCATGTTGGGCAAAATGTCTGTTCAGATTCGTTGCTCCTTTGTAATTGGATTGTCTTTTTCTTATTTAATTTTAGGAGTTATATATTCTGGATGCCTGCCTCTTATCAGATATGTGATTTGCAAAAGTTTTCTTTTATTCTGTGGGTCTTTTCATTTTCTTGATTGCTGCTTTTTGAAGTACAATTGTTTTTAACTTTGACGAATCTAATTTATCAATTTTTTCCTTTGTTGCTTGTGGTTTTGGTGTTATATCTAACAAACCTTTGCCTAATCTGAGGTCATGAGGATTTTTACCCATGTTTTCTTCTAAGAGTTTTATAGTTTTAGCTCTTACATTTAGATCATTGATTCATTTTGGAGTTAATTTTGTATATGGTGTGAGATAGGGGTCCAACATCACTCTTCTGCATGTGAATATCCATTGTTCCAGAATCATTAGTTCTTTATCAATTGAATTACTCTCTCTTCTGGGGATTATTTTGCCAGATATCAATTTTAAGAGGTTTAGAACCATAGTTCACTATCTGCCATGATTTAAAACAGATGTATTGTCCTTCCTTCTGAAAACTTTCTCCTATGGGGTAAAAAATTGCTCTGCAGTTTGAACTTGACACACTGATGCTCTTATTCTCACCTTGTTGGCAGATTTGTATTTGAAATGATAGGTGAACTGGGTATCTCACAGTGTGAAAAGCATCTTCCTCTTTATAGGAGTGATTTGATTTGGTGACATCTTATTTTTAAAGCACAAATCAGAGTTTGAGAAGTTTTATAATCGTATCTCATATTTTGCATATCAGTCTTAATTTTTCTAATATCTAATATTTAATGAAAACGTTGGCACAACTCGGGAGAACGAGAAGTAAATTATTAAAATAATTAGTTATGCCAGTGGTCAGGCCTTAATTTTTCAAATCAGGTTTTTAGAATACCATGAAGAGATCCCTTCCCTAAATGAAATAAATTTGGTAATGTCGCTTTATTTTTTGCTATTCTGTTAATCTTAATTTCTATAGTCTGTAAATTATAGAAAATAGTTTTATGTATTTTTTTGTTGTGGCTTCTCATTAGTATTCTATATTTTTCATAATTTCAGCTTAGAAATGTTAGACAAAGTTGAGCCTCCAACTATACCTGAAGGTTACGCCATGTCTGTGGCATTCCATTGTTTGCTAGACCTTGTTCGTGGAATCACAAGTATGATTGAAGGAGAGTTAGGAGAGGTTGAAACAGAATGTCAAACCACCACCGAAGAAGCTTCTTCACCAACACAGTCATCAGAACAGCAGGATTTACAGTCAACATCAGACCAAATGGATAAGGAAATTGGTATGAGTCTGTATTTTTAATTTTTATTGGAAAAAATTTGCAATTTACCGAGAATTTGCAAAAATTGTAGTTTCTATAAGTCTTTCACCCTGATTTCTCAAGTGTTAACCACTTTCCCACATTTACCTTACCATTTTCTTGAATTATATACATGTGACTATACTTTTTTCTGACCTATTTATAGAATAAGTTGCAGACATGAAGCCATGTTACTACACTTTAATGCATCAGTGTGTATTTTTTCAAAATAAGGTTAGTCTCCTGTGTATCATAGTATAATCACCATCAGAAATTTAACATCAATCCAATATTACCATCTAACTCCACATCTCATTCAAATTTTGCCAGTTGCCCTAGTGATGTCCTTTTATGTGTTGTGTTTAGTTGCCATGACTCAATTTGGAACAGCTTCTTAGTTTTCCTTGTTTTATATGACCTTACTTTTTTGAGTACAAGTCAGTCAGTTTGAATTTGTGTTATGTTCCTTCATAATTAAATTCAGTTTATTCATTTTTGACAAGACTGGCACAGAAATGTTGCTGTGCTGTAGTTACTGTGTCACTACATTAGGAAGCATACTACAGTATCAATTTGTGTCATTATTGGAGATGCTCACTTCTGTCAGTTGGTTAATACAATGTCAGTCTGGTTTCTTCAGTGTACAGTTAATAACTTTTTGTGGAAAAATACTTTCAGATTGCTACTACAAAAGAGTGCTTTCCCTTCTGCATTTTTTTATTTTT
Organism: Papio anubis; assembly: GCF_008728515.1. Lineage (NCBI taxonomy): Eukaryota > Metazoa > Chordata > Mammalia > Primates > Cercopithecidae > Papio > Papio anubis. The sequence goes on from NC_044984.1 coordinate 57,085,161, forward strand.
GAAAATTTATTCACTTATATTAGTATAGATTCATGGATTCCTATTTTATTCAGCAGATTACAGTCTTTGACTATTATTATTTGGTTTGATGCTTAGGTTGTTCCCAACATGGCCAATGGGACCTCTTTCAAGATGGCCCCTGTGTCCTTTGGACATGTCCCATGCCCTTTTGACATTCTCTGAGCACTTCCTTACTATTTGATAGAACAAGATGTTCCAGGCCGATCTCGGATGATTCTCATCTAACCCAGGTGTCAGTCATTTCTCCAGGAAGCCCTAGTTCCTTTTAGTGGAGAATAGTATTGAAATGAACACAGGGATACTAGGTATGCTTTTCACCACTTGGATAGGAAATACATACCCACATACACACACAAGCATACATCTCTTTACATTTCTAAAATGTCTATTTCTCTATATTGAATTACCATGACATCACACTAGTTTCTTCAGTTCCAGTTCAATACCACAAGGTTTATTTTTAACTTTCCGTATTTGTAATTCCCTTCTCCAACAGTGTGGAACCTGCTCACATGTTGCTCAGTATATTTACTTATTTGCTTGATTCTTGGTGTATATAATCAGTCTTCTGGCTGAGCCAGTTTGTTACACTGCACCCTGCCCTCACTCCAACTGGTCACACAGGCTGAGAAAGTTTGGGTTGATGAAGGGGAAGGGAAAGGAAAGGATATCAGCTGGGCATAGTGGCATGTGCCTATAATCCCAGGAGGATTGCTTGAACCCAGGAGTTTGAGTCCAGTCTGAGTAACATAACAAGCCCCTGTCTCTAAAAAAAAAAAAAAAAAATAGGGCTGGGCGTGGTGGTTCACGCCTATAATCCCAGCACTTTGGGAGGCCGAGGGGGCAGATCACGAGGTCAGAAGTTCAAGACCAGCCTGACCAACATGGTAAAACCCCGTCTCTACTAAACATACAAAAATTAGCCGGGTGTGGTGGCACGTGCCTGTAATCCCAGCTACTCAGGAGGCTAAGCTAGCAAAATCTCTTGAACCCAGGAGGTGAAGGTTGCAGTGATCCGAGATCATGCCACTGCACTCTAGCCTGGGCAACAGAACAAGACTCCAACTCAAAAAAAAAAAAAAAGAAAAAAGAAAAAAAAAAAAATATATATATATATAAAATTTAACTTGTGTACAGAAAGATCTGACGACAGATATTTTAAAACAACTTATTTTTAAGACTTCTTCAAGTCTGAAACTATAGTATGGCTTCTGAGTTTTCATTCTTGTAGATTTTTAAATACTGAATATTAGTACTTAATAATTAAGTTGTTAATGGAATGTTTGACATATTATCCAGGAAAATTTTAGAATTTGACATATGAATAACTATTGTGCTATCTATAATTAAAATTAAATATTGTATGTTTTTTTCCTTTAAGTTAGTAGGGCTGTTTGGGAAGAAATGGTGAATGCCTGTTGGTGTGGTCTTCTTGCTGCACTTTCACTCCTTCTTGATGCCAGGTATTAAGTCTTTGTAAGTTTTATATTGAATTGTGTCAGTCAGAAAAACACATTAAAATGGTTTACTTACATTTGTCCCTAGAATTATTTTCTAATATTAGTTTTTTTATATGTGTGAAACATTATTCTTTTTCTCTCATCCTCCTTCCTCATTCTGTCCTTGCCCTGCCCCAAGCCACCAGAATTGTCATGATGTTTTAATGGAAAATACAGTCTTAGAATTACAGAATGCCTTTTTCATTTCAAGACTTACAACTACTTTTGCAATTATGATTATGTTTAATTTCTTTGTTGTTTTTCTTTAGGATTTAAAAATTTACTGATTTCAAAATGCTTGATATTTTAAGCTAAATCTTTATGTTCTTGGTCATTTTCTTCAGTAATAAATACGTGTATTATTATTCATTGCTTTTCCCTAGTTCAAATTTTTCAGGTTATGTTAATAGATTAAAATTCCTTCTTAAGTATATTGGTATTATTTTGACAACATTTTTGTATAGATTTTCTTAAAACTTCACTGAATACTTAATTCCACATCATGCTTTACAATGTAATTAAAAATAAATTAATCAGATTAAATAAAATACTTTCTTTTCAGCACAGATGAAGCTGCCACTGAGAATATTTTAAAAGCTGAACTGACTATGGCTGCTCTTTGTGGAAGACTGGGCCTTGTAACTTCAAGAGATGCCTTTATAACTGCAATATGCAAAGGTTCCCTGCCTCCCCATTATGCTCTTACTGTATTGAATACCACCACTGCAGCTACACTTTCCAACAAATGTAAGACAGGCTTACTCAAAATTATCTCTATGTAGTGGGATGATATGGTATAGACAGATTATAGACATCTGAGTTTAAGTCTCTGCTTTTTCACATACTGACTCTGTGACCTTGGGGAAATTAATGTCCCCGAGAGCTCTTTAAAAATATGGGTTGGGGGTGGAGGGTGGGGTTGGGATATCCAAAAATCTAGAATCTAAAATGCTCCAAAATCTAAAACTTATTGAGCACTAACATGACAAAGGAAATGCTCATTGAATAAATATATAATGTGAATAGGTATATAATGCAAATGTAAGTATTTACAAATATATTATGCAAATAAATGCATCAGTATATATAATATAAATATTCAAAAATCTGAAGAAATCTGAAATCTGAAACAGTTGTGATCCTAAGCATTTTGGATAAGGGATACTCAACTTGTAATACTGATTTTAAACAATAATTGTGAGAGTAAAATAAGATAAATCTGGAAGTCCTTTGTAAAGTATGAGATACCGTTGAAATGGTGATTGTTATTTTTTTTTTTAATGGAACTAGTAGAACAGTAATGTTTGCAACCACTTAGGTTAAACTCACATTCGAAAACTTATTTTCTTGTTGAATTCTTTGAAAATACTTGTTTGTTATATGTAATATAAATTTCAGTGTAGTATTTAGGGTTTTTTGTTTATACGTTTTTTAATGAGACAGGGTCTCACTATATTGCCCAGGCTGATCTCGAACTGGGCTAAAGCAGTCTTGCCTCAGCCTCCCAAGTAGTTGGTATTACAGGCTAATATTCAGTTTTCAAACTGAAAATGTATTGTCTCTAACTTAAAAAGCATACCAGGGATACATATTTAAAATACTTAATGTGTTCTAGTTTTGTATTGCTTATGAAGAAATCTACCAAAGTTATATAATTTTATGTTATATAGAAAGTTACTTAATATTTGTTTAACTTGTCTTGGTTTTTGTACCTCATGAAGTTTTTCTGTGTGTGCGTGTTTTTTTTGAGACAGAGTCTTGCTCTGTCACCCACCCTGGAATGCAGTGACCCAGATCTTGGCTCACTGTAACCATCGCCTCATGAATTCAAGCAATTCTCCTGCCTCAGCCTCCTGAGTAGCTGAGACTACAGAAGTGCATCAACATACCTGGCTAATTTTTGTATTTTTAGAAGAGTCAGGGCTTCACTATATTGGCCAGGCTGGTCTTGAACTCCTGACCTCAAGTGATCTATCTGCCTCAGCCTCCCAAAATGACTGGGATTACAGGTGTGAGGCACTGTGCCCAGCCCCTCATGAGTTTTTTAAATGTTTGCATATAGACATTAAGTATTACTGATATTTAAATAAGTGTATGGCTAAACTTTGTTTAATGAAACTTTAAATATAACATTATTTTAAATGCAATATAAAAATATATTTTAATTATTTAGGCTTTCCTTTGTGTTCTAGCATATTCTGTTCAGGGCCAAAGTGTTATGATGATAAGTCCATCAAGTGAATCTCACCAACAAGTTGTGGCAGTGGGTCAGCCTTTAGCAGTCCAGCCTCAAGGGACAGTAATGGTAATGTACTTGTTTTTTTCTTGGTTATCAATTAGCTATTAACAAGGAAATCTGTTGTACCTGTCTTTGTGTTTGCCAAAATGTATCATCACATTTATTTACTTTCTTTTACTAGAACTTCTTTCTTAAAGTAGAAGAAACTAGTTTATGCAATTGACATTATTGTAACCAATATGATAATACAACTTTTAATCAAATGAATTGTTCCTTATAAAACCTTCCAAATCTTCTTCTTAATTTTTTCTTTAAAAAAATCTTTTAATACATTAATGCTACTTTACAAGCTTTTAATTTTTAAGAATATATAACAATTCTTGAAAATGTATCCTTTTTAAAATATAGCTGACTTCCAAAAATATCCAGTGTATGAGGACTTTACTTAACTTGGCGCATTGCCATGGGGCTGTTCTTGGAACATCATGGCAACTTGTCTTGGCAACTCTTCAGGTATGTTATATAGTGTCTGGGTCAGAGATTAGTGTTGTTTTTATATGTAATTGCTAACAGTTAGACTAAGCAACGCCTCTTGATGTTTTGGACAGGCCTAGAAATAGATAGTAAGTATGAAAAAAGTGAAATTAGAAAGGGAAAAAGATGTGACTCATATTGTAGGAAGTGGTGGAATGCTTCTCATAATGGCCTAAGCTCTGCCGCCTATGATATAATTAATTATTTTATGCGAATGTTAATTAGTTATTTTAGTTTTAGGTTTTAAAAACCTACAACAGATTTTAGTTTTGGTTACTAGAAGTTACTACTGATTTTAATTTTAGTTATTAGAATTTTTATACTTTTGTAAACTTCTTTGTTTTGATTTTTTTTTAATTTTACAGCATCTTGTATGGATTCTGGGATTAAAGCCTAGTAGTGGCGGTGCCTTGAAACCTGGGAGAGCTGTAGAAGGACCCAGTACAGTAAGCTCTAGTCTTTCTTACCCAATTAGTGCATCCCAAAGTGTCATATATTACATTTAATTTTATTCTTCTCAGGTTCTAACAACAGCAGTGATGACAGATTTACCAGTGATTTCCAATATACTTTCAAGATTGTTTGAAAGCTCACAGTAAGAGTCAGTTTTTTTAATTGATAAAAACATTGTTATTAGTTATATATTTTAGATCAAGATGTCTTATTTCTTCATTTCCTTTTAAGGTATCTTGATGACGTATCACTGCATCATTTAATAAATGCGCTTTGCTCCTTGTCTCTAGAAGCAATGGATATGGCCTATGGAAATAATAAGGTGTGATATTCTATCTTTCTGTTTTAAATATGATACATTAGTTATATAAGATGTGCATCCATTTTGATCTTAGTGTTTCACTAGTAGGACTAACACTCAGCTTGTATGCTAACCATACTCTGTTGGGTTTTTACCACTTACGGTTTTATTTGTTGAAGGAGGAGTAAAAAGGACATGATTTGGCTTGTGGGATGTCTAAATATGTCATATGATTTTAGGTTGTGTTCATTTCTCTTATATATTGAACATCTAAAAAAATATTTTTATAAAATAATGTAATAGTTTTATAATTTATATAAAATGTTGTGATAATACTTGTAATTACAATTTATGATTGGGGTAATATAAGATTTAAATTAAAGGATGTTTGTCTCAGTTTCCCTTGCCTTCATTGGGATGGAAAGTAAGGAGCTAATCATTTCTTTCTAAAGGCAATGATTCTCCTTATCTTGAAATTTTAAATTTTTATTTGTTCATTGATTAAATGAATAAAACAGTACTTTTGAATATTAACATTCAAGAACATTTCTTTCTGTACTACTAAAAATATCACTTTATGTTATACTTGGAAAGCACAGGAACAGTTGGGTTTATTTATATCTTAGAAATAATTATTTAAAACAAAATGCTTTCCACATTTTAAAATCAATAAATATAGTTTGACTATTTACAAATCAGTGGAAATAGCCCAAAATATGATTAAAAAGCTGTAATTTGTTTAACATCTAACTGTAGCATTCAAAATTGTGTTGTCTACCTAGTCCTCTTTTTTTGGAGAGGGAGTCTTCCTCTGTTGCCTAGGCTGGAGCTCAGTGGTGCCAACTCGGCTCACTGCAAGCTCCGCCTCCCGGGTTCACGCCATTCTCCTGCCTCAGCCTCCCAAGTAGCTGGGACTACAGGCACCCGCCACCACACCCAGCTCATTTTTTTATTGTATTTTCAGTAGAGATGGGGTTTCACCATGTTAGCCAGGATGGTCTCGATCTCCTGACCTCGTGATCCGCCCGCCTCGGCCTCCCAAAGTGCTGGGATTAGAGGCGTGAGCCACCGCGCCCAGCCATCCACCTAGTCCTTTAGTGTAATTCTGTGTACTGTGGCTTGTCATCTTGACTTTTGTGACTCATTTAAAGATTGGTAAAGAAAGTCTCATTAGAGCATAGTTTCATATATTATAGTACATAGCTAGATAATTATATAAACATGCGGGTGTTTGAAAATATGTATTATGGCTGGGCGTGGTGGCTCACGCCTGTAATCCCAGCACTGCAGGAGGCTGAGGTGGGCGGATCACTTGAGGTTAGGAGTTCGAGACCAGTCTGGCCAACATGGTGAAACCCCGTCTCTACTAAAAATACAAAAACTAGCTGGACATGCTCAGTTGAACCCGGGAGACGGAGGTTGCCGTGAGACGAGATCGTGCCACTGCACTCCAGCCTGGTGATGGAGCAAGACTCTGTCTCAAAAAAAAAAAAAAAAAGAAGAAAAGAAAATATGTATTATAGTTTGCTCCAAATCAAGGCAAGAATAATATATAATGAAGTAATTAATTTCTTAATGCCTTTAATAATTTTACATATTTGAGATTAATTCTTAACACAAAACTATAGTATTTTTAATAAAGTATCTTTATGAAATCGAAGCAAGCTTATATGGTAATGTTTTCAGAATTTATGTATCTATTCAACAAGCACAGTAGGCTTACTGTGTACATGGCACTCTGCTCAGAGATATTAAGAAATATGAGGTTTCTACTTTCAAAGAGCATATAAACTACTTGGTTCATAGTTAAGTGACAGTTACAATGGTATGAGAGTCTCAATAAATAATATAGATATTAAATGACATGAGACTTATTCTCTTAATTTTTAGTTTCTTGTTACATAAGATGTTATTGGTATATATTTTTATTAAGATGAACTAAGATTAATCAAGATGAACTAGTGTGATTGGAGATGTATATTGAAAGATTGGTAGGATTTAGGTAGGAAAGGGCAGTTTAATGTAAATCAAAAGAAAAATATTGTAAGAAATCATTACCTATAAGAAAATAGGAGATAGGATGATTGATCGTTTATTTTTAACCTTGAATAGTGCAATTTCAGAGAGTGGTAGGAACAGATATGATTTTTAAGGAAGGCTTGGAAAGAACGATTGTTGAGAAAATGGATACGCTGAGTAAAATGGAGATAATTTCTTTGAAAATGGATTTACATGTCTCCATTTTAGGATTTAATTTTGTAAAGTGAAGTAAATATGGAACAGAAATGAAAACTTTATAAAAATATTCAAGTATAAATTTTAGAAAAGTATTCAACATAAGCCTTATATTTTTAGATGGAGGCTGTACGAAGTTTATTCAGTTGTGCCATCTACAAAAATTATCATAAATGTACAGATATTAAAATTAGTGGGAAAATTTCTATAGTATTGAAAAAATACTAAATCATCTAAATCGGCTGTTCTGAGTGAGTTAAATATTCTAGGGATTAAACATGTATATATCAGTGTTCTTTAGGTGTGGCTTTAAAGTGGTTAGCATCTCGTTTTTGATCCTCATTTCAGGAATTTGTACCAATGTGTTGAGGAAGTAACTTAAGATAAAGCCTGGAGGCCAGGCGTGGTGGCTCACGCCTTTAATCCCAGCACTTTGAGAGGCTGAGGTGGGTGCATCACTTGAGGCCAGGAATTTGTGACCAGCCTGGCCAACATGGGGAACCCCTTCTCTACTAAAAGTACAAAAATTAGCTTGGCATGGTGGTGCACACCTATAATCCCAGCTGTTCTCATGGCTGAGACACAAGAATCACTTGAACCCGGGAGGTGGAGGTTGCTGTGAGCCAAGATTGTGCCATTGCACTCCAGCCTGGGCAACAGAGTGAAACTCTGTCTCAAAAAAATAAAATAAAATAAAATAATAAAAAAAAGAAACTTGCAAATTCTTTCTTAGAAGAAGATTATACTTTCATAGTTACATTGGCAAGCACAGTATAACAACAACAAAAATATTAAAGCAGCTGTTGTTCACTGTTTACTATATGCCAAGCACTAACTTATTTTATCATTTAAAGCAACTCTGTGAGATTTAGTGGTAATACACCCTTTTTACAGATGAAAATATGAAAAATAGCTTAAGTGACTTGCCTGATGTACGTACGTACTTATTGGAAGAGCTTGGATTTGAACCCACGTATGTCTCATTCCAAAGCTCTGTTCTTAAATACTTTGCTGAATTTTGGTGTGCATCAGAAACAGTTATGTAGTTTTTTTAAAAATGCAAATGCAAGGACCACATTCTAGGTTTTTGAATAAGAATCTTCAGGTGTGAGCTTTGGACACCTATACATACTCTTTTACATGATTCCTGAGTATGTCCTAATTAAAATAAGTAAGAGGAAAAAGAGGAATAAAGAAGTAATATTAGGCAACATTGTGGGGCAACTTATATGCCAGGCACTTTCTAATATTAGATAGTTTTCTATATTATTATCATCTTCATTTTTTAGGTTTAAAAAATAAAAACATTCAGAAGAGGTACATAGGTTACCCACGGTTATGTAGCTATTAAGTAGTAGAGTTGAGATGAGATCCCAGTTAAAACCTCATAGACATCATCTTAACTACTATACCATACTCTCCCTAGAATCATGATTTTTTCTACTACCAAAATTTTTAGGGTGCCTGCCACATTAGCACTTGCAGGAAGGGTCAACCTGACCATATTTTCTTAAAACCCCAGTACACTTGGTTCACTGGCTTCTGCTAGAAAGGAAGATATTATCACACATTTCCCTGTTAGATTTTTATCAGCACTGTAAAAATGTTAAGAATATAGATTCATAAAAAATCTTTTTCTTTAAAAATTATTCTCCTAATTGGCTTTTTTATTCAGTTGTCTTGTCTTTTTTCTAATACAATGTCTCTGTTTGAAATACCACAGCCATCCACCCAAAAATACTAGGCTTTCATCAGCTGAATTTGCATTTAAACATGTTTATCACCTTCATTAATATTGGATTAGAGATAACTGCCCTTTGATCTTTTCTGAAACCATTCTTGTGACACATGGACCAAGTGCTCTAATTTAGCCATGTATAATGTACCCTGGTTCCCTTTCTGATTATTGATATGTCAGGGACTATAGAAAACTGTTTTGTCTTCGTGTCCTCTCCTGTTCTGGACTGACAGCCCTGATCTCTGCTATACTCTTGATTTCATTTTCCTTTCCTTTTATCTCTGTTGTCTCTTTTTCCCTACTTCTTGACATTCGCACATAAAACCTGGTCATTTTAAGACTGCTGATAAGAATCCTTCTTTCCTTCTGGTCGGAAGACTAGCCATTCTATGTAATCTAGTATAATTTTTGGATTTTCATCCCTTCCCTATTAAAGCATTTTTTTCCTAACCAAATTTTCTAATTAGGAGCTATTTTGGATACTTAAGGTTGGAAGGAAGGCTTGTCTTTGATAACTGAGGTTTTGTTGTATTTATTGTTAACTTTATACTAACCACTCATTTTAATTTCAATCATGCTTTTCAGAGTATTCTTAGTTTTATTCATAGTCTAATTGCTCAGAATTCTCTTTATACTATCAAAATACAATGTATTTTCTCCTTAGGAACCATCTCTTTTTGCTGTTGCCAAATTGTTGGAAACTGGTTTAGTTAATATGCACCGAATAGAAATTCTGTGGAGACCTCTGACTGGCCACCTACTTGAGGTAAATTCTCTTTCTTAAGTACATTTAATTTTTTAATAAACATTTGCACACTGAACTAATGATTCTAGATAGCCATTTGAAAAATCAGCATTAACTTTTTTCCCCGTTTCCTGACCGTGTACATACTTATGTTTGTACGTTTTATCAAGGACTAAAGTTGTTTTGTAATTTATTTGATGAAGGAATTGGTTGCTTTTATTGGCTGAAAATGGTGACATTTTAAAGTGAGAAATATCTGTGAAATCAGCTGTTAGCTTGAGACCCCTTTCTTTTATTATACAGTCTCTTGATCCACCTCAGTTTCAGGTAGTTCTGAAACTTCAAGGCAGTTGAGGCATACAGTTAATAGTAAACAGCACTCATTTATAGCCTTTGCTATCGTCATGAGATAGCTTTTTTTTTTTTTTTCCTTTTTGGGATGGAGTCTAACTCCATCACCCAGGCTGGAGTGCAGTGGTGAGATCTCACTGCAACCTCTGCCTCCCAGGTTCAAGCAATTCTCCTGCCTCAGCCTCCCGAGTAGCTGGGATTACAGGCACGCACCACCACACCTGGCTTATTTTTGTATTTTCGGTAGAGACAGGATTTTACCATATTAGCCAGGCTGGTCTTGGAACTCCTGACCTCAGGTGATCCACCCGCCTTGGTCTCCCAAAGTGTGTGGATTACAGGCATGAGCCAATGCGCCTAGCCTTGATTATGAGAGAGCTTTCTGTGAAGGGAAAAACCTGTTTGTTAACACTAACTATAGATAGTCCTGGAGAATTTTACCTGGATTTACATTGTCTTACATTCAGACTGAGGTAATTCTTAATAAATAGTTCCTGCTTAAAAACAAGCTACTTCTGCCAGTACATGTGTTTACGTACAGTTTAGGTTTAGGTTACCATAGTTCTTTTGTGTTATTTCGAAACCTAGGAAAGATATTATTCTTAGTAAGAAAAACAGGCTGGCTGCAGTAGCTCACACCTATAATCCCAGCACTTTGGGAGGCTGAGGTGGGAGGATTGCTTAAGCCCAGGAGTTCAAGACCGGCCTGGGCAATACAGGGAGACACCATTTCTACAAAAAATTTAAAAACTTATCCAGGCTTGGTGGTATATGCTTATGGTTCTAACTACTTGGGAGGCTGAATGGAGAGAATTCCTTGAACCCAGAAAGTTGATGCCGCAGTGAGCTGTGATTGCGCCACTGCGTTCTAGGCTGGGTAACAAAGTGAGAGACCGTGTCTCAAAAATAATAATAATAAATAAGAAAAACAGATGTACATGAGCTTTCCCCCCATTTTATTGGAATTACTTTTATGAATGATTAAAGGCTATACGCAGATGACTTCTTTAATGGATGGTCTCATCAAAGGGCAACTCTGTGACATATTATTTGATTAATGAGGGTAAACTTAATTAAGAACCTTGGTATTAGCTTGCTTCTTTTGTTTACCCTGATATATAATTTACTGCTATGAAATCCTTTCTTTTCTGTGAATTGTTTTAGTTTCATCTTTTTTCTTCTGTCTCTCTATTGCTTGCTCTTGCCCTTATTCAGAAGGTAAGCTAACTTACATTTTGGGTGTAATTTTTCTTCCAACCCTTATTGAACATTTGATATAACTTTTAAAATGTAAAATTGATGTGTGATTCATAGCTTAAGTATACAAATTAAACTTAATTTTATATACCTTCAGGTCTGCCAGCATCCAAACTCTCGAATGAGAGAATGGGGAGCAGAAGCTTTAACTTCCCTTATTAAAGCAGGATTAACATTTAACCATGATCCTCCACTCTCACAAAACCAGGTAATAAAAACCTTACTTTTTAAAAAGAATACTCAATATAAAATTATCCTCCTCCACATGTGATTTTTTTCTTAATTTATCAAGTAGATCATATTCTAAGAGTAGGGTTTTTAACTTAATATTCTATTTTATTTGTGGACTCTGAACCTTTTACAAAAGATAAGAGATTTTTAGGGCTGTTTTCATAAAAAATTTTAAACATCTTGTGAATGACACTAAACTGAATTAAATTACCTGGAATTGGTCTCACAGTCATAAGTTTTCCTCTTCATGCAGTGCTAAAGTGTTGTTTTGGAGCCTCTTTTGCTTTGGTCTTTACCTGTCTCTGGATTTTTTTTTCTTCTCCCTACCCTTACATGGAGAGAAAATAAGTGGCAGAGGAAACAAGCACAATGAAATAGATTTTTATTTTAAAATAATTTTAAATTATTTTTTACTTCCACAGTTTACTTTTATCATGAATTCTTTGTCCTGACTCTCTTTATTATTTGTACCCACTTTTATAAAAGTCTACCAAAGTTTTATTGTTTCAGGACTGAGTAGGAATGAGGTATTTATTTATTTTTTAACTTTTTAAATAAAAATATAGAGTACATCATGAATTTGCATGTCATCCTTGCACGGGGTCTGTGCTAATCTCTGTATCATTTCAATTTTAGTATATGTACTACCGAAGCAAGCACAGAATGAGGCATTTAATAACCATTCCAATTGCCCTCATCATCTTATTGTATTGTAATTGTATTCCAGAAATTGAGCTAACACATAATTATTGAATATATCTCCTGGAATAAGATGATGAACAAGACAGAAAAGATATTATTTCATATGTTCTTCTGCAACAATTTGAATTTCTTTTGAAAAAATAACACCCTTTTCCATTTATTTTGATATCCTCAACGTCCAGCTTAATACCTAGTACATAGTGAAAGATTAGAAATGTTTATTCAGTGAATGAACCAAATAAAAGAATCCCCTAGAGAGAAGAAAGTTAAGAATGAAGGGTTTTCAGATGCTGAAAGGGATAGACAGAGGGCTTTTTTTAACTCTCTAACAAATTTCGTGGTTTTATGTCATCTTTGTTAATTCCTGCTATATTTATTCATTTTTTATAAGTATTATAGCTTCTATTACTACATCACACTTGAGAATTTTACATTTAAATACATATGATATACATTAATAAAGTAAATGAAAGGTCATTTTAGAAATTGGGAATTGATTCCCTCTCTCCAAATATAGGTGGAGATATATTTCCTTTAGTGACATTTATTTCTATTATTTATGGGGTCTATAATGAGTATCTTTTAAAGTAAGATAACTTCCCATTTACCTAAAATCTAACTTCTTGAAAGTTGATTTTTTTCTCTTATTTGAAAATATAGATTTGCCTTTAATAGTTACTGTTAGATAAATGATATTTGATGTTTATTTTAGTAGAAAAATTCCAAACGGGCATGGTGGCTCACACCTGTTAATCCCAGCACCTTGGGAGGCCAAGGTGTGTAGATCACCTGAGGTCAGGAGTTCAAGACCAGGCTGGCCAACATGGTGAAACCCTGTCTCTACTAAAAATACAAAAATTAGCTGGGCATGGTGGTGCGTGCCTGTAATCCCAGCTACTCAGGAGGCTGACGCAGGAGGATCACTTGAACCAAGGAGGCTGAAGTTGCAGTGAGCCAAGATTGCGCCACTGCGCTCCAGCCTCCTGGGTGACAGAACGAGACTCCGTTTCAAAAAAAAATGAATACAACATAAAAATTTCTATTTCCCATAGTAGTCTGAATGGAGATGAATTTAAACTTAAAAAGCAACAGCAAAGCCTTCTTGTCTTTTTGGACTTCTCTTCCTAATTAGTTTCTTGCCCCCTTTTCAGAGGCTGCAGTTGCTTTTATTGAACCCGTTAAAGGAGATGTCCAATATTAATCATCCAGATATTCGACTCAAGCAGTTAGAATGTGTGTTGCAGATTCTGCAGAGTCAGGGAGACAGTCTTGGGCCTGGATGGCCATTAGTGCTTGGAGTCATGGGAGCAATCAGAAATGATCAAGGGTAAGTATTTAAAATTATTTAAGAAAAAATATGTATGAAAAATAAAATATATATAAAATAAAATTAACATCAAAAAGTGATAGAGGTGGAAAAGGACTCCATCCTAAAATCTTGAAATAATGGTTATTTTTTTTCATGTATGCGCTTCCTGCTTAAAGCTAAGCTCTATAATAGTTTTTCTTAACTCTACCCCTAAGTGGCTACAGGCAATTTTTAGGGATCACCTTTGGTTTGGAAAGATGGAAAAATTGCTCTTTATTTGACATTCATGCAAGAATACAAGATTCTTACTTATAAGATACATGAAACAATCTAACAAATTTTATAACACATCTAAAGATTGAGTTGTTGTGTTTTCTTAAAATAAATAAATTATTTGATAAGATGTGAAATAGCATTTAGGGCTTGACCTCCCTATGTATATTAGGCAGTCAGAAATTGCTTTAAAGTAACTTTTTCATTACTTTTAAATTTATTAAACATTTATTCTATACGTAGTGTATTTCAGATACTATGCGTGATAGTTATTCTGATTACACAGGTAAATAGCTTCCGCCCTAGACATAGAATCCTAGTGAGAAAGTATAGTTATATACTGCCTAACATTTCAGTTAACAACAGACCACATATATGATGGAGGTCCCATAAGATTTTAATACTCTGTTTTTACTGTACCTTTTCTATGTTTAGATATGTTTCAGTACATAAATACTTATATTGTGTTACAGTTGCTTACAGTATTCAGGACAGTAGCAAGCTGTACAGGTTTGTAGCCCACGAGCAATAAGCTATACTATATAGCCCAGGTGTGTAGTAGGTTGTATCATCTAGGTTTGTGTCAGTACACTCTGTGATGTTCATATAGCGACAGAATCGCCTAATGACACATTTCTCAGAACATATCCTCGTCAGTAAGCAATACGTGACTGTAGTTTGTTATGCCACAAAAGAAGAAACCTTCAGCAGGAGGAGGACAGAGCCAAAATTATGAAGGAGATCTTATATACTTATATAAATGATTTGAATTTATCCAGAATACATTTGGGAGACATTTTGGGATTTTAAATAGAGGAATGACATAATCACATGAATTTGATAGATATCACTGTGACAGTAGAATGGAAGGGAAGGTGGGAAATGAGAATGCCTACAAGTGCTCACTAGAAAAAAGAGATGGATTTGAGCTTCTTAACGGATTGACTGTAGAGGGGCATAGGGGAAAATAGCAATCAGGAATGACTTCTAGATTTCTGACTTAGGCAGTTTAGTGGGGAATGGTAGTATCATTAACTAAATAGGGAATACACAAGGAAGAGCAAATTTGGAGGGGACATATGGATTGTTTAACTTTTGGGGCAGGAGATTGCAGTGGAGGGATTCAGCAGACAGACATTGGATAGATTTTTTCTGTAATTCTACAGTAACACAATGTCTTGTTTTGATGACTAGTTCAGAAGTTACAGATGACCAAGATGCTTGAGAATATTACGGAACATTAATTTTATAGTAATAAAATTCTTTAAATACTACAAAATACTGAGATGATTAAATTGAAAAGAGATCAGCTTAAATCAAGCTTAAGTGTCTTCTCCCAACCTGTAATGTGTTGTGTTAAACAGGGCATTGTAATAATGATATAATGAATTAATGGGTATAAAACACTTAGAAAGTATGTGACAAAGTAAACGCTCAGAGTATTAGCAATTTTACTTATCATTTTATTATTATTATTTTTTACCACCAGGATTTTTCTCCAAAATGAAATACTTCTTATTATATTTATTTGAAATTCAAAATTTACTCTTTTCTCACAGACTGGATGTGGATTTTTATATTTCTTTGAATATTTAAATAAGATGTAGTATGGATATAAAAGAATGAGGAACTCTTTTTCAGTAAATTGTGTGTATTTACATGTACTGGGCACTGTGCAAGATATCAGGGATACAGTGAGGAGAAAAATAACTGTAACTAACTTCCCATTCTCATTTATTGTCTAAGTTTTCTTTGGTTAGTTGCTATGAAATACAAATAGAAGTAATATGATATTAATACTTTATTTTTTAATTTGTTTTTATTTCTTATTGCCTGTAAGCTTTTTTCTTTGTTTTTGTTAATTTGTTTAAGTAAGCATATCTTTTTTACATTTATGTAAATGTTAGAATACTTTATGATCGATATTAGGAGTTTCTTGTTTAAATTATAAAATAAAATTGTACTTCAAATTATTGTGAGATATGTATTTTTACACATTTCTTTTAAATGCATAAGTAAGGCTGGGTGTGGTAGCTCGTGCCTATAATTGTAGCACTTTGGGAGGCTAAGGCAGGAGGATCTCTTGATCCCAGGAAATTGAGACCAGCCGAGGCAACATAGTGGGACCCTGTCTCCACCAAAAAAAAAAAAAAGAGGCATGGGGTCTGCACCTGTAGTCCCAGCTACTGGGGAAGCTGAGGTGGGAGGATCACGTGATCCGGGGAGGTTGAGAGTGAGGCATGATCGCACCCCTGGACTCCAACCTGAGTGACAGAGTGAGACCCTGTCTCAAAAATAAATAAATAAATAAAATAAGTGCATCTGTATACATTTCGCTTTCAGAGAATCCTTGATACGAACTGCATTCCAGTGTCTTCAGTTGGTTGTGACAGATTTTCTACCAACAATGCCTTGTACTTGCCTGCAAATAGTTGTAGATGTTGCAGGTAGCTTTGGTCTCCATAACCAAGAACTCAATATTAGTTTAACTTCAATAGGTTTATTGGTAAGTATCATTGTCCTTAGAATATAATATAATTTAGAAATCATTGTTATTCAGTTGAGAGCGAATGCTAAGCAAATCTACTTTTAGCTCTTTGTGAATTGTTTATATGGCTTTTAAATTTCAAACTTACGTCTGTGTGAAGGATTAAATAACATCACTTAAATATTAATAACAAAATGTTTGAAATAATTTTCATACATTGAGCTGAAGTTTGGATTTTACAGGGTTTGTCATGAAAGGGTTTAGTAAACAATAGTACACACAAGGGAAATCTTCAGTTGACTTTTATGTGAACCAATTACCTTAGCCTCTGACAAGAAAATCAACTTGTACTTTGAAGCCTTGAAGCCAAGCATTGACTTTTTATCTTTAGCCATGAAAGTCCTACATGACGTCTTCAAGTAGAAGGCTGTTTCAGGCTGGGCAGAGTAGCTGATGTCTGTAATCCCAGCACTTTGGGAGGCTGAGGTGGGAGGATTGCTGAGGCCAGGAGTTTGAGACCAGCCAGGGCAATAAAATGAGACCTCCGTCTCTACTAAAAATTAGCTGTGTGTGGTGGTGCATATCTGTAGTCTCAGCTACATGGGAGGCTGGGATAGGAGGATCGCTGGAGCCCAGTGATTGGAAACTGCAGTGAGCTGTGAACACACCACTGCACTCCAGCCTTGGCGACAGACCCAGACCTTGTCTCTGTAAAAAATAAAAATAAAAATAAAAAGGCTGTTTTGTCTATATTGAAAATCTGTTGGTCAGTGTAGCCACCTTCATCAGTGATCTTAGCTAGATCTAGATAACTTGCTACAGCTTCTACATCAGCACTTGCTGCTTCACCTTGTACTTGTAGGTTATGGTGATAACATCTTTTTTTTTTTTTTTTTTTTTGAGACGGAGTCTCGCTCTGTCACCCAGGCTGGAGTGCAGTGGCCGGATCTCAGCTCACTGCAAGCTCTGCCTCCTGGCTTTACGCCATTCTCCTGCCTCAGCCTCCCAAGCAGCTGGGACTACAGGCGCCTGCCACCTCGCCCGGCTAGTTTTTTGTATTTTTTAGTAGAGACGGGGTTTCACCGTGTTCACCAGGATGGTCTTGATCTCCTGACCTCGTGATCCGCCCGTCTCGGCCTCCCAAAGTGCTGGGATTACAGGCTTGAGCCACCGCGTCCGGCCGCGATAACGTCTTTTCTTAAACCTCATGAACTAGCCCCTGCTAGCTTCAGACTTTTCTTCTGCAGCTTCCTCACCTTGCTCAGCCTTTATAGAATTGAGGACAGTTAGGGCCTTGCTCTAGATTAGGCTTTGGCTTAAGGGAATCTTGTAGCTGATTTGACCTATCCAGACAGCTAAAAACTTTCTTGATATCATCAATAAGGCTTGTGTATTTTCTTCTTTCTCTCTCTTTTTTTTTTTTCTGAGACAGAGTCTTGCTCTTGTTGCCCAGGCTGAAGTGCAATGGCGTGATCTCGGCTCACTGCAACCTCTGCCTCCCGGGTTCAAGCGATTCTCCTGCCTCAGCCTCCCATGTAGCTGGGATTACAGGCACCTGCCATGATGTACTTTTCATTTGTTTGCTCTTTGGAGTAGCACTTTTCGTTTCCTTCAAGAACTTATCCTGTGCATTCACAACTTGGCTTACTGGCACAAGAGGCCTAGCTTTTGGCCTGTCTTGGTTTTCAACGTGCCTTCCTCACTAAGCTTAATTATTTATAGTTTTTGATTGAAAGTGAGAGAAATGCAACTCTTCCTTTTCCTTGAACACTTACAGGTCATTGTAGGGTTATTAATTGGCCTAATTTCACTGTTGTATCCCAAGAAATAGGGAGGCTTGAGAAGAAGTAAAAAGATGAGGAAACAACCTGACGAGGATACAGTCAGAAAACTCACGTTAAGTTTGCCATCTTACATAGGTGCAGCTCACGTGCCCCAAAATAGTTACAATTATCACATCAAAGATCAGGGATCATAGATCGCCATAACAGACAGAGTAATAATTTAAAAGTTTGAAATAATACAAGTATTACTAAAATGTGACACAGAGACATGGTGATCACATGCTGCTGGAAAAAGTGGTACCAACAGACTTGTTCAATGCAGGGTTGCCACAAATCTTCAATTTATAAAAATTGCAATTATCTGTGAAGCACAACAAAGAGAAGTGCAATAATACAAGATATCCCTGTAATGAAATCTTAGAGAATTGTTAACATTACATGAAATAAACATGCACAGAATTGTTTTCAACATATATTTAAAGGCAATTATTTAGAATCTTTTAAATGTGTATTAAAATTCAGAAGTTTTATAAATTTGAACTTTAAATTTTCCTCACAAGCTAGATAAGTTACTGCATTCAGCTCTTCCTACATTCAGCTCACAATATTTGTGGTTTCTGCATCTGTAGATTCAGCCAACTATAAATAGAAATTTTTTTTTTTAAACAGGATAGTTGTGTCTGTACTGAACATGTACAGGCTTTCCTGTAAATATTACCTAAACAGTACAGTATAACAACTAGTTACATAGCATTTACCTTGTGTTAGGTATTAAAAGTTATCTAGTATTATTCAAAGTATATGGGAGGGTGTGTGTAAGTTATATGCAAATACTACACCATTTTATTTAATGGACTTGAGGATTTGTGGATTTGGGTATGGGGTGGGAGGTCCTGAAACCAGTCCCCCTTGGATACCAAGGGACAACTGTATTTTACTATTACTATTATTTTTCCCATTTTTACATGGGGAAAAATGTAAGCATGTTGCATATATAATTGTAAGTGGGTGACTAGTTCAGCATTGCTTAAATTACTGCTGGATAGCACCTCCTTTGTTTTACATTTATGTTCACAGTACTGGATTCCCTATATTTTAACCATTGGCATAATTATCATTAATTTGTACTGTGGTTGACAATGAATTGTAAGGTATGTTTAGTAACAGTGATTGCTCTTTTATGAAATTACAAACTTATTAAACAGTATTAAGGAATTGTTAACATTGTTAGGGTGTGATAATGATATTGTAGTTATATTTTTTATAGTTAACAGCTGTTATATTTAGGTGGTAGATATATCAATATGTTTAAATTCATTATACTATTCTTGGTTTTTTGTATGTTCTTGACATTTTTTATAATAAAAAAGTTAAAAAAAATGTTAGCAAAAGATTGTTTTCCCACTTTCTCCTAAAATAATGTAGAGACACTGACAGAGGAAGAGATGTTTTCATTGAACCTGTTCTACTAGGAAAGAGATATTTGAAGTAATGTTTTTAAAGTTTTACTCTGAAAGGTAAAAACAGCCACATGTTGCATATTTATGTGTTTAAAACAAAACCTTGAATGAACTAATATTTTCCTACTTTGCTTTTTAGTGGAATATTTCAGATTATTTTTTCCAAAGAGGGGAAACTATTGAAAAGGAATTAAATAAGGAAGAGGCAGCACAGCAAAAGCAGGCAGAAGAGAAAGGAGTGGTTTTAAATCGGCCGTTCCACCCTGCACCGCCATTTGATTGCTTGTGGTTATGTCTTTATGCAAAATTGGGTGAGCTATGTGTGGATCCCCGTCCTGCTGTCAGGAAGAGTGCAGGGCAAACTCTGTTTTCTACAATTGGTGCACATGGAACTTTATTACAGCATTCAACCTGGCACACTGTTATCTGGAAGGTATTGTAAAATAGATTGGACTATCAGCTTTTAATGAAACATGCTTATATATTAATACTTTTTCAGTTAAACTTATTTCTTTTAATTTTTAAAGAATTTCCATGTATTTATGTATTTGACAAAACAGGAAATAATAACTGTGTCATACTGTAAATTGTACCTCACACAGAGCAAATTAAATATTAACAGCCTTATCTCTGTTTCTGTCTTCATCTCTTATTATCACTTTCGTGATTTCTGCCTTTGTCTTTCTCTTTTTTCCCCCCGTTTTCCCAAATTGTAAAAACCAGGAGTTACTAAACAACAAAGGGTAATCAGTCCCTTACAATAGAATGGAAAGCTTTTGGGGTTTTTGTTTGTTTTACTTTTGAGGTCTACTTATAAATATGTAATTTAAATATAATCAAAAGAGAATTTTATCAACAGATGAATATCAATAGTAATGAAGTTTACTTGTAGACTCACCAAACAAAAGTAACCTCCAAATGGTATATTGTACATGTAATGTTTATTCATTAAATTACAATTTCATTTTTTTCTTCTTTTGAAACTTTCTAATAAAATCAGCAGTTTATTAGTGATCATTCCCTGTTTGCTGAAAGTCTCTTCTTTTTTGTTCCATCTGTTCCATTAAAATAAAATTCTGTTTATAATCCTTTCACGTGCTTTTGTGAGTTTTTCAAATTAATAGACCCCAAAATGTCTTCTTAAAAAATTAATGGACTGGACATGCTGACTTACGCCTGTAATCCCAACATTTTAGGAGGCTGAGGCAGCAGGATCACCTGAGGTCAGGGGTTCGAGACCAACCTGGCCAATATGGTGAGACCCCCATCTCTACTAAAAATTGTAAGAAAAAAATAGCTGGGTGTGGTGGTGCACACCTGTAATCCCAGCTACTCGGGAAGCTGATGTACGAGAATCTCTTGCACCTGGGAGGTGGAGGTTGTAGTGAGCCAAGATCATGTCACTGCACTCCAGCCTGGGTGACACAGTAAGACTGTCTCAAAAAAATATATTATAATAATAACACTCTGTGTTCCCAAATAAAATAATCCAAAGCCCTGTTTTCTTTTTTCACTTAATTTTTATTTTTTTAAAGTGATAAATATTATATATATTATAGTAAAAAACCCTCTTTCCTTCTGTCTTCTATTTCATTTCCATCCCATAGTTCCTCCTCAGATCGAAAACATGCTTAATTCTCCCATACAGTTTGTTTTTAATCTAATACTTTTCTAATTTTCCTTTCAAGCAACTTCATTTTTTATCTTCTTACTGCCTAATTCTTAATGATTTTTTTCTCACACCCCTTGCATTGTTTTATTTTCTGTAACTGATTTCTACTTCAGTCTCTTAAACATTAGAGTGTAACAGAATCACCTTGAAGACTTGTTAAAGCACAGATTGTTGAGCCACTATTGTCAGCCCTCCCCCAACTTGGATTTCTGATTATTTTGACCTGGAGTGAGGCCTGAGAATTTGTATTTCTGTCAAGTTCCTGGGTGAAGCTTGATGCTGCTGGTTAGTTCAGAGACCACTTTGAGAAACACAGAAATTATTCATAGGCTACAGTTGGTCTTTTTTTGTGAGTGAAAGATAGGGTCTTGCTCTGTCACGCAGGCGTGAGTGCAGTGGCCTGATCGTAGCACACTACAGCCTTGACCTGCCAGGCTCAAGTGATCCTCCCACCTCGGCCTCTTGAGTAGCTGGGATTATAGGCTCACACTACCAAGCCCAGCTAATTTTTAAAATTTTTTTTGTAGAGACAGTCTCACCATATTGCCCCAGCTGTTCTCAAACCCCAGTCTTCAAGCAATCCTCCCCACTTTATGGCCTTCCAAAGCACTGGGATTACAGGCGTGAGCTGTCTCCAGTAATTCTACTTTTGTCCTGGACCCCTCCCTTTAGCTTTGTTTTTTTGTTGTTTTGTTTGTTTGTTTGTTTGTTTTGAGAGGGAGTCTCGCTCTGTCACCCAGGCTGGAGTGCAGTGGTGTGGATCTCCGCTCACTGCAAGCTCCGCCTCCCAGGTTCACGCCATTCTCCTGCCTCAGCCTCCCAAGTAACTGGGACTACAGATGCCCACCACCACGCCCGGCTATTTTTTTTTTTTTTGTATTTTTGGTAGAGACGGGGTTTCACTGTGTTAGCCAGGATGATCTCGATCTCCTGACCTTGTGATCCGCCCACCTCAGCCTCCCAAAGTGCTGGGATTACAGACGTGAGCCACCGCGCCCAGCCAGCTTTGTTCTTTTTTTATACATTACCCCATAGATCCTCCATTGATACCTCAACAAGTCTTATATTTTATCCAGTTAATTTAATTTTATTTTTTATTTAAGACAGTATCTCACTCTGTTGCCTAGGATGGAGTACAGTGGCATGATCACGCTCACTGCAGCCTCAACCTCTCCCGGGGACTCAGGTGATCCTCCCACCTCAGCCTCCCAAGTAGCTGGGACTACAGATGTATACCACCACATTTGGCTAATTTGGGTGTTTTTTTTTTTGTAGGGACTGGGTTTCGCCATGTTGCCCAGGCTGGTCTTGAACTCCTGGGCTCAAGCAATCTGCCCACCTTGGCCTCCCAAAGTGCCAGGATTACAGATGTGAGCCATTGTGTGCAGCCTTATTTTTTTATATTCCATGATAAACTTAAGAATATATAATTATGGCCAGGCACAGTGGCCCACGCCTGTAATCCCAGCACTTTGGGAGGCCGAGGCGGGCAGATCACCTCAGGTCAGGAGTTCAAGACCAGCCTGGCCAACATGATGAAAACCCATCTCTACTAAAAATACAAAAATTAGCTGGTGTGGTGGCAGACACCTGTAATCCCAGCTACTCAGGAGTCTGAGGCAGGAGATTCGCTTGAACTTGGGAGGCAGAGGTTGCAGTGAGGTGAGCTTGTGCCAGTGCACTCCAGCCTGGGTGATAGAGTGAGACTCCATCTAAAACAAAAACAAAAAAAAAAGAATGTATAATTACCTTTATTGGTCAGTTTCCTCCAATATATAGGGATTGATAAGACTTTCAGGTATATTTTTTGTAACACTTTGTAGATTCCTATGCTGTTGCCATTATGCTATTACTTAAGCTATATTATCAATGTATTTTAAATGACATTTTCATAAATATTTAGGTACTCTTTCATCTACTGGACAGAGTTCGAGAGTCCTCTACCACTGCAGACAAAGAAAAGATTGAGTCTGGAGGTGGCAATATTCTCATTCATCATTCAAGGGACACAGCTGAGAAGCAATGGGCTGAGACATGGGTGTTAACATTGGCTGGAGTAGCAAGGATCTTCAACACTAGAAGATATTTGCTGCAACCTTTAGGTATACATATATTTTTTTCTGGTTATACAAGTAATCAATGTTAAAAGAAATTTGGAAAATACAGACAATTCTTTTAGAGTTCATATACAATGCTACTACCTAAGAATAATCTACCTTAACGTAGTCTTTATGTGTGGTGTGTGTGTAAGCATGTGTATTTTCATTTGTTTCACTGAGAAATTATTTAATGTGTACCTACTGTGGGCTAGCCTCTAGGGGATACAATGAAAGGCGAAATACCCATCATTCTTGCTATCATGGGCATGAGGAAGTACCCATAATTACATAAATAAAGGCAAAATTTCTACAATGGCATGTTACAAGGAATGGTACATTGTGAGCTTCAGTAGGTATTTGACCTGGCCAGTGAATTCCAGATGGGCTTTCCTGAGAAAGCAATAGTTTTCCTGAGATCTGAAGGGTAGGAGTTCATCAGGCAAGAGTAAGATGAAGTGTGGAGAGCCTTACAGTCAATGAGAGAATGTAAAAGAGACAAGAGAAGATTGAGGAAAAGAGATGGTGGACCCTAGCATGTTTAAAGGTCTAGAATGAAGAGAATAAGAAAGAGTTTGATTATCAAAGAGATTGAGAGGTAGTGAAAGGCCAGATCATCCAGATCGTGTAGAATGTGTTAGGAGAAAGTTAGGAGACTGGGCAGGGTGGCTCATGCCTATAATCTCAACACTTTGGAAGGTGGAGGCAACAGGATAGCTTGAGCCCAGGAGATTGAAACCAGCCTGAGAAATATAGTGAGATCTCATCTCTACAAAAATTTTTTAAAAATAAAAAATCATCCAAATGTGGTGGTGCACATCTGCAATCCCAGCTACTTGGGAGGCTGAGGTACAAGGCTTGCTTGAGCCTGGAATATGGAGGTTGCTGCAGTTAGCCAAGATTGTGCCACTGCACTCAAGCCTTGGTGACAGAGTGAGACCCTGTCCGCCCTCCAAAAAAAAGTTAGGATTTCATCCTGAGAACAATGAAAAAAACTGATAGATTTTAATTCATGATTTAACATGATCAAATATGCACTTCAAAAAGATCACAAAGTGCACGTCTTAGTGTGCATGTAGAATGGAATGGCAACAAAGAAGGATGGCAAGATGTTGTTGGACTGGTTAGGAAACTGTTGGTTGTGTGTATCGGTGGTTCTCAAACAGGGCCCATTTTTCTCCCATAGGACATTTGGCAATTTTGGAGACATTTTTAGTTATCATAACTGGGGAAGGTTGAGCATTACTGTCATCTGGGGAGGGTAGAGGCAAGGGTTGATGCTACACATCTTACAGTGCACATCTTACAATGCAGCCTCCTATAACAAAGAATTATCCAACCAGAAATATCAATGGTACTAAGACTGAGAAACCCGGTTGCCAACTATACTACTTTCAATTCTGGTGGTAATGCTGGTGGTGGTAGAAAAAGGTGAACAGAGATACTTTTGTACATAGTTATGAGCATGTTGTACACATTATTTTATCTATTTTATTATTTTGTGTTTGGCATTTTTTAAACTTCTTTGTGTTAAAGGACAAGCATATTTACTCATTCCATAGGCATTTTTATATCTTGTTCTTTATGTGCACTTTTTTCTCCTTTTTTCCAAAAATAATTTGCGGTGTCTGATCCATTTTGCATGTTAGGGCTTGGTATATGTATTTTTAAATATTGGGATTTTTTTCACGTAAAATTTACATACAGTGAAATGCACAAATTTTCACTGTACATTTGCTAAGTTTTGGCAAAATAAGCATTGTTTTTAGTACCTTCATGATATTTCTCTTAAAAGCGAAGAACTAATAGATTTAGATTTTTTTTTTTTTTTTTTTTTTTTGATGGAGTCTCACTCTTGTTGCCCAGGCTGGAGTGCAATGGCACGATCTTAGCTCACTGCAACCTCCACCTCCCAGATTCAAGCAATTCTCCTGCCTCAGCCTCCCAAGTAGCAGGGATTATAGACAGACATGCACCACCATGCCCGGCTAATTTTGTATTTTTAGTAGAGATGGGGTTTCTTCATGTTGGTCAGGCTGGTCTCAAACTCCTGACCCCAGGTGATCTGCCCGCCTTGGCCTCCCAAAGTGCTGGGATTACAGGTGTGAGCCACCACACCCAGCCTAGATTTAGATTTTTTTTTAAATGAAGACATAAGACAGTTAATGACTTTGATAATTCTTTGTAACTTGATGACTAAGAAATGATATTTGTTATTTTAGAATAAGTTTTATATTTTTAACATAACCATGTGCAATATATAATTACATCTAGTCTTTTAAAGGAACTCCCTCTCTGACATAAAATATGTTTTAGAGAAATTGCCGGAGTTTTTCTCCCTCAATGGCACAGGATATTCTAAATCTGATATTAGGTCACCATTCTGATTGGAAAATGTAATGATTCATGAGACTTTTAAACTGTGATGGCAACAGGTAGAAGTGTTTTAATTGTTTGACATTTTAAAATGTAAGTTGTCAAAACTCTTTTAAACAGTTTACTTAAAATTCTGTGTTTTTATTGTATGTAAATTTTACTTCTTTTTTTTTGAGATAGAGTTTCGGAGTTTCACTCTTGTTGCCCAAGCTGGAATGCAGTGGTGTGATCTCGGCTCACTGCAACCTCCGCCTCCTAGGTTCAAGCAATTCTCCTGCCTCAGCCTCTGAGTAGCTAGGATTATAGGCGCCTACCACCATGCCCAGCTAATTTTTTGTATTTTTAGTAGAGACATTTAGGTTTCATCATGTTGGCCAGACTGATCTCAAACTCCTGACCTAAGGTGATCCATCTGCCTTGGCCTCCCAAAGTGCAAGGATTATAGACATGAAGCACTGGGCCCAGCCCTCAATTTTTAATAAAAGGAATATGGTGGGGAAAGATGCATATAACTAGGCAGGTGTTACGGTTTGTCCAGAGTAGGCAGGTTATACCAGACCTACTTCAAGCTTTTCTGTTAACCAACTGTTTTCTCAGGAATTTGGGGTTTATCCCTTTTTTAAAAAAATCTGGTCATTTATCACCTTTCCAAAGTGAAAGTTCTTAAACTTTGATTATTTATTTTACATGTTTCATAGCCTACTTATGTTGTACTGCTTTGGAAAATATCAACTTTCCTAATTTTTTACATCATTTTAATGTAGGTATGTGGATAATAATCCGTGTTATTAACAAAGCCATTAGGCTTGTTTGCTGTGGTAAAAAGATCTGGCTGGACATGGTGGCTCATGGCTGTAATCCCAGCCCTTTGGAAGGCTGAGGCAGGAGGATTGCCTGAGCCCAGCCTGGGCAACATGGTGAAACCCTGTCTCTACAAAAAATACAAAAATTAGCCAAGTGTGGTAGTGAGCATCTGTTGTCCCACCTACTTAGGAAGCTGAGGTGGGAGGATCTCTTGAGCCCAGGAGTTCAAGACCAGACTGGGCAACATAGCAAGACCCCATCACTACAAAAAAATAATTTAAAAATAGATTAGCCAGGCATGGGGGCATGTGCCTGTGGTCCCAGCCACACTTGGGAGGCTGAGATGGGAGAATCATTTGAGCCCAGTGAGCCATGATCATACCACATGATGCTCTAGCCTGGGTAACAGAGTGCGATACCATCTCTTAAAAAAAAAAAAAGAAAAAGAAAAAAATTCTGCAGCTCTAAAATAATTTAAATATGAAAACTAAAGTATAAAGTTAAGATTTATATGGAATGCGACACAGTTTATCTTAAATATTTAGACCAATAAAAAACATGTGTTATACTGTCCTAAGTTCCAACTTTTCCAATGATTCTCTAAGAATGAGAACGTCTTACTTAATCATTAATAAAGGTAGATGGATAGACTGAAGATGTTACTGAAATGCTTTTGTTTCAACCTCATTGATTTATTTTTCTGTTCTCCTTAGGCAGAAGTTCTGGGAAATTGTATAAATATGTATAAGTACATACATATTTTGGGGTTTAAAATTTTTTTTACTTCAGTAGCTTTTGGGGTACAAGTGGTTATTGGTTACATGGGTGAATTGTATAGTGATGAAGTCTGAGATTTTAGTGCACCCATCACTTACCTGAGTTTTGTTTTTAAGATTGAAACGTTATTTGATATATCCGTCATCCTCTTCTTGGTGCCCTTTGTTCCTATATGTGAAAAATTTTTTATCGGATTTCTAGGTTGTGATAATTTTAATTCCCATTGTTAGTATCTTAGTACCTAGTCATATATTTTTCAGTTCTGTAGGATTTTAAGCAGAAAAATTAAGCAAATATGCTTTCAAGTGTCTAATATTAAGAGAAAATTTGATCACTTTTATAATAGTTTTTCTTCTCTTCCTAATATAGGAGATTTTTCAAGAGCTTGGGATGTTCTTCTTGACCATATACAATCAGCAGCACTCAGCAAAAACAATGAAGTGTCTCTGGCTGCTCTGAAAAGCTTCCAGGAAATTTTACAGATTGTGTCCCCTGTCAGAGACTCGGATAAGCCTGAGACACCGCCTGTAGTTAATGTACCTGTGCCTGTTCTTATAGGGCCCATATCAGGCATGAGCAGGCCATTCGTAAGAACAGATTCCATTGGAGAAAGACTTGGAAGATATAGTAGCTCTGAGCCACCCATTGTTACTGATGAGCTTGAAGATTTGAATCTATGGTGGGCTGCGTGGAATACCTGGTATAGAATTGGATCTGAAAGTACTAAGCCTCCTGTTACTTTTGATAAACTAACCTTTATTCCAAGCCAGCCTTTTCTTACAGCTTTAATTCAGATATTTCCAGCTCTCTACCAACACATAAAAACTGGTTTCAACATGGATGACTTGCAAAAGTTGGGAGTCATATTGCACAGTGCTATTTCAGTCCCAATAAGTTCAGATGCATCCCCTTTTATTCTTCCATCTTATACCGAAGCAGTTTTGACAAGTTTACAGGAAGCTGTACTTACAGCTTTAGATGTTCTCCAAAAGGTAATATTATTTTAGTGGCTATCTAAGTATTAATGCATATAGTTCTCTGAAATTTTTTGTTTTGCTATATATTTGCAGGGATAAATTTTTATCATCAAGATTGTTTTATATGTATACTTTGGGACAAACTGAGGATTGTCAAGATCTAGGTATTTTGAAAACTTGTGGTTTTCTGATGTATTTTGAAAGGTAATTCATGTATGTTTTGAATCTTAAAGAAGCTGCCTGCATCCTCATGTTTCACTTCACCAGGATTTTTGGTTTGTCCATGCAAGTCTTCACAAGAGGATATAATATTTGGAATAAAAGTTTTAGTAAAGTACTTTTATAATTAGAAAATTGATAAGCAGTGGGATTTTTTAAAATCTGTGCTTAAATTTAGCTCTGAAATTATTGAAAGCCTATATTTAAAAAAAGAAATTTATGAAAAGTATTTTTCCTCACAGTTTTTAAAGAGATTTATTTTTACTGTGTGTATTTTGTTATTGCAAAAAAAAAAAACTATTCACACAAACATCTAAAATTATGGAGCAAATTCAGATTAGCAAGCAAGACTAGATCAAATTCAAAGTGTTTTTTAGAGTATCAAGAAAAATTGATAGCACAATTCACAGTCATCAAAATGCTAAGCAAAAATTGCCAACTGAGTAGCCAGCCATGCCAACAAAGTAAAGACATTCTAATAAGATTGGAGTAAATCTAGATTTTGATGACACATGTTATCAGTAACCATTTGTGTAGTGTAAATTAGATTTCTAATTAACTGCATCTTACCCAACTGGAATGATAAAAATTTTCACAGTAAGAATTTCTACTGTACCATGATACCTCCTAATTACCTCTGGAAGAAGGTTAGCTGAGCAGCAGTTCTTGAACTGTTTAACCCTAGTTGTGTTGTGCAGGAAATGTGAGGAAACTAAAAATAAAAGACTCTGGCATTTAAAAAAATTCAGTGTAGGGATATTGGTTTTCTACAATTGAACTCAAAATACCCATCTTTATTTTCAATGGGGAAGAAAAGTAGCCTGTCAGTAATTACCCACCCTGTCCTTGGACATGCAAATAAGTT
This sequence comes from Papio anubis, assembly GCF_008728515.1. Classification (NCBI taxonomy): domain Eukaryota; kingdom Metazoa; phylum Chordata; class Mammalia; order Primates; family Cercopithecidae; genus Papio; species Papio anubis. The sequence goes on from NC_044984.1 coordinate 57,114,567, forward strand.
GCTTATAGACTTCAGGGGATGGAAGAGTTATCCTATCAGAAAAGAAAATAAGACATAGGCCTTTTGAGATACCCGTAATCTGGTACTGTCATTCAGATCTTTGATTCAGGTTTTTATATATGTGTACAGGATAAACAAGAAACAATTTTTTTTTTTTTCCAGAAAAAAGTGTAAATTTTATTTTTAAAAACTCTGCTTTAGCAGTGAGAGGAAAAGTGGAATCATTTATCCCAACTACTAGTAATTTGTTCTGAGCTTTTAAGAGCTTTGAAAACAAAATATACCTTCAGTCTGAAACTTAGGAAGGGTTATTGTTGTTCATTTATATTATTTTAAAATTATTAATGTTCACACTAGCCATTGTTATGTTGTATGATTACCTAAATGATGTTTCGTAGACCTTGAATGTAAGATTTTTAATGGGTTTCTGTCCCCTAACAGAAAAACATATATTTTATTATCAGAGTGTTTTTATATTTTCTTCCACAGATATGAGGAAATTTTAGCACAAGCCAAATTTACTTGCTTTTGGACTTTATCCTTAAACTAATAGTTATCCAGCAAAACATTTTATAGATAGAAAGCTATTTTCTTTCCTAAGAGAAAAACTGATTTCTGGTATCATGTTTTCTTTCTAAAGGGGAGCATTTATGTTGTTCTTCCTCAGTGCTTTTATATTGTTTAGGACTTCAAGTTCTCAGTCTTCTCTTTGTTCTCAAATCACCAGTTCCCCGCCAAGCTAACTTGGTTATATGTGCTAATTTATTTATTTATTTATTGCCAAGTTATTTTAGCATACGTAGAGGAGCTGGGAATTTAATTGTCTGCTTTCTGTATGTGCTGTACTGTAAGTCCTGAGGTCAGGAAACTGCATCTGTCTTATTTATTGCTAAACTTCTTAGTCAGATGGCTGGATACCGTATCTGCATTCATCACCAGGGCTGCCGGAGTTGCACTCTAGGAGACAATATCACATTGTATGTGAATGATGCCCTTGGAGTTGTGTAACAAAGCCCTGTCTTCTAAGCAGCATGGGCAAGTTTCTTAATCTTTCCGTACTTCAGCTTCCTCATCTATAAAGTAAAAATAATAAATCTACAACTTTTTGCTTGTCAAATGGGATATGTGTAAGGCACTTAGTGCCTGGCATGAGTTAAACATCCAGTAAATGTTAGCTGTTGTTATTTTCATCATCAAGTTCTCTAGCAAAGGCCTTAGTACGTGCCAGGCACTGAAAAGATTATTGTTAAATGAGTTAGTAAGTGAAACCTTAAACAATATAAGAAATTAGGTGTTCAATATTTTTTCTTGTCTTCAAATAGACAGCTTTCAAGGACTAATAGAAAATATTATCTAGATTGCTTATCAATTCTTAGCTTTTGGACTAAAATTTGTTATCAGGTTTAGTCTATAGATTTTTTTGATATTCAGATTTCAGAATACTGAAGAAAAGCCCATAAAAACTTCTTAGATGCAGTTTGTTGTTAAAAAATTATAGGTTCCAAATTATGCATTTTAAAGTCCGAAAATTGCTCTATACATCAACTATAACACTATTAGTATGTTTTCTTATTATAAAGGACCATTGAAAATCAAAATGCATAGTTAAAGTCATTAATTTGTGTTAAGATACTTACAAAGAAATTATAATACTTAGTTTTCTCAGGTACCCACATGTGGTTTTTTGTTGTTGTTAGTCATTGAAAATAAAATAATTCACTTAGAGTAATTCAGTCTCTTTTTTCCACAGTAATTACTACGTGTTTACTTCTAGGAGTTAAGACCCAGCAAGAGGTTAATGAGGAAGAAAGTAGAACTATTACAAGCAGTCAGTAAAGAGAATTTTTAGAGTGCATAAATTTTACTATTCAAATTCTTCATTATTTCTGAGAAAAAAAATACTGAGACATGGTGTTAGATGTCTTTATACTACTTTCTTACATTATAATCATAGGACAATCAAACTTAGGTATGGGCAGTACTTGCATATCTACTTTATATCTCAGTGCAGTTTTATATAAAAGTTCTATTAGAGCTAAATGGCTACATCTCCTCTCAGGGAAAATAAAACTAATATGTTATCTGATAAGCTAAAAGCCATGGAGTGCATAAAATAAACTTTGTACATACTGTTTTTTAATAAATTTTTTAAAAAAGTTAAATGGTTTGAATTTTGGTTTAGTATTTTAAGAGTACCTGCCCTCTCAGGCATAAAGTGATCATCCTTTTTGTCTTATAAAGCACAAGTATATTTTAGACACTTCATAAATAAGATTATTAAATATTTTTCTCACAGAGAAAAATGAAGACTTAAACAAGAAAATATGAAAAGAAAAAATTTGTGTCTAGAAAAAACCCAATTTAAGTATTTTCAACACATTTGAAATAATTAAAATCTGCCGTCTCATGATATGCATTTTATTCTTTCTTCCTATCAGATTATTTGAAGAAACCTAGAGAAACTGGTTACTATTTATTAAAATGTTTTCTTATATTAAAATATTTTAATTTATTTTAAATCAAATCTATATATTTAGATACATTTTACATTAAATATACACAGCCCTGTTAAAAATTAATCCATACATTTCTTTTAGAAACAAATTTTCATAGATGACTTATTTTCCCAACTGCAACACACATGATTATTTGTTAAAGTTGGCGGACCAGGCATGGTGCAGAAATCAGATGTCATTTCAATGAACTGATATCACAGAATTTGAAGTCAGTGTCATCGTGGCCAGTGACACATTCTTAATGGCCTAATGGCTGTATTACTGAACAAATGATCAGATTGTAGAACCTGAGGACTGCCTGGGACTTCTCTTTCTTTGCCCTTTTTCTATTCTGTTAAGAAATAAATCACACTTTAAAACTCATTTTTTAGCTGATTAACAGTTTCAGCCTATACTTTATTCTATAACAGTTTAAAATAGTTTGTGCCCTTTAGGGCTTAGAAAAGATGGTATAATACATAAAATAAGACAGGTTTTAAGATTCTCTGGTTAAATATATATACAGTAAAGAACTATTGGAGTTCAGATTATGCATTCTAATGTTCTTATTTTGCTTTTATAGGCCATTTGTGTAGGACCAGAAAACATGCAGATCATGTATCCAGCTATATTTGACCAGTTGTTGGCATTTGTAGAATTTTCCTGTAAACCTCCACAGTATGGACAGCTGGAAACAAAGCACATTGCAAATGCAAAATATAATCAGGTAATTTCCTGTAAATTGTATTTACTTTGTAAGATTTCATGGCTTGTAAATACAGATAGTTTCACTTAAGATGGACTTTGATTATCTCAGAAAAGGATACTTTTCACTCACAAATATATTTACACATGTCTGTTAGCAGTTTAAGCTGAACAGAAATATTGTTTGGGAAAATAATTCTGTGTTCTTTTTCTCCTCATTTATGACTTTCCTCTTCCAACTGGTTCTTCAGAAAGCTTGGCCTTTCATATTACTCTGCAGTACATCTATCTTGAAAAATATAAGTTCCTTTGTACTTCTTTCTTGGTTGCCCCATCCCAATACAAAACAGCATCTAAATTCCTAAGTCTAATCTTACTTAAAATAGATACCTGCCATGCAAGATGAAGAAACTGCTTGTACTAAATAAGAAGTTGTACACTACTGGTGTGAAATTTAGTTGGATTTTACATAAAATATTTTTATAGCCATAGTTGGCAAATTTTAACTTTGTTTAAGTAAATTTCTGAATGCATGCACATGCTGATTTTGTTCACTCAATATAAAAATTATAATTTTATATCATCCGAAAGTAGTTTTAATATGTATTAACTTTTCTCATTCTATTTGTCTTGCAACACAATGGAATCACAATAGATCCAACTATTTGCACCGGTGAGTTAAATTTCCTAAAATTGTCCTAACCTATTGGCAACAAATAAAGTACATCTTTCCCGGTTCTTGGTAGAATGCTCTATGTGCTTTTTCAAATAGTTTTAATTTTTTCCTGGCTGAAAATTATTTTTTTCATGAAGTACACATCTCTTTGAAAACTTTGCATGTAATATAATCTGACCTAAAACTTAAGGCCTGAACTTTAAGACAAAGATGCTTTCTCTTTGAAAACAATATGATTAATTTAATCTCGTTTATTTTTAACTGCATGTGAAAATATTACTTTCTAGGCGGAATGGGTAGCCTTGAATTATGTGCCGTTTGCTGAAAGGTCTTTAGAAGTAGTTGTGGATTTATACCAAAAAACAGCGTGTCACAAAGCAGTGGTGAATGAGAAAGTGCTCCAGTATATTATTAAGGTATCTTTTTTTCATTTCGACACTTTCATTAGATTGTGAGAACATTATTGAAATTATTCCTTAGGTAATATATTATCATTATATTGGGATAGATGGAAAATACAATTTGTATTATTATTTGTAGTGACTTTTCTCCAATATTCATGAATTGTATTTAGCAAGCCATTTTTCTAAAAGTTCTTTTTAGTGAAAAATATTTTAACATAAATGTGCATTAAATTTGTTACAGTTCTTACATTTTCCCACATAACCCGATGAGACGATTTCTTAGGACAATATTCCTTAAGGTTCAAGGTTGATGAGCATTCAGGGAGAAATTCACAATGCAGCCCATAAACTTAACTGAACATGCATGCTGACTTTTTCAAAGCCACTTTTTTAGTGTATGGACAGCCATTTAAAAGATTCTTGTTGATTGTGTTCCGTTCCTCTAAGGCTTATTTCTTGTTTTTCCCTGTGTTTTGAAGGACTAGCCCTAAACCTTGTTCTTCCTCTAGCATGTAGATGTACCTTATGTTGATCATATAAATACCAGACCAACTTGAGCTGTCTTCTTTCAAGACTCATCTATCCCCACCTTTCTTCATTGGTGATTTTTTTCATTTTTCTTTCAGCATCTTATGCAAGGATTATTAAGCCTTGGATACTACAAGAATTTTCTCTCAACTGTACTTACTATTCAAATTGTCATCCTCTTTCAACTTTCCTTTGTTTCTATGTCCCTTAAATAATCTGTGGCCTTCACCTAGTCACCACTCACTCTTCGCCTATTGTGTGTTGGCTTATGTCCATATTGCTCTACAGAAACTGCTTTCTTAAAGTTACAAAAGACCAAATCTTCACATTCTCAGTCCTTCTCTAATGATTTATCTTCCCTATAGCATAGTACTGGCCTTCTGAAAGCTGAGCTTTCTGAAAGCTCTTTCTTCCCTTGACTTTTATGATACTTTTCTCTCCTCACTGCTTACCTTACCAAAGCTATCCTCTCTCTTCATTTATTGAGCATATTTTTAAAGCATCTTTCTACAAGGTACTAGCAATTTTAAAATGAATAAAATCATTCTTACATTTAATAATTCAATATAGAGAATAAAGAAAGGCAAACAAGTGATAATACAGTATGTTAAGTGCTAGGTAAAGATCATAATGGAGGCTTGGCGGATTGACCTATCTGAGCATGTTTCTCGTCTTTAAAAGAAGGATAATACCAATACTACTTACATGTCTTATGTATAATAAGAGAATCCATTGAGATACAGCAGTTAACGACGCTTGCCAAGTAGTCAGTGCTGAATAAAAATTGAGTTCCTCTGAAAGACAAAAAACTAAGTCAACTGCTGAGGGGATTTGGGCAAGAATTAATAGAGATGACACTTGAAAGAGTTAAGAGTTAGGTTAAAAAGGGGGAGGCAGGTATTATAGGTAAATTAAACAGTGTAAAAGATCATGGTATATTTTTAAGAAATGTTGAGAAATTTAGTTCGGGACCTGGGATATGTCTGAAAAAATAACTGTTGGTCTTCTAAGCCATCATAAGATCAGACTTTATTCTTTAACCATTGAAGGATTAAACACTAAAGAGTAATATAAATCAGGTTGTGTTTTTTTTTTTTTTTTTTTTTTTTTTTAGACAGAGTTTTATTCTGTCACCCAGGCAGGAGTGGAGTGGCATAATTATAGCTTACTGCAGCCTCAAGCTCCTGATCTCATGTGATCTTCCTGCCTTAGCCTCCCAAGTAGCTGGGACTACCACCACCCCCAGCTGATTTTTAGATTTTTTATAGAGTCTGAATCTTGCTATGTTGCCCAGGCTGGTCTCAAACTCCTGGCCTCAGGCAGTCCTCTAACCTTCTCCCAAAGCACTAGGATTATAGGTGCGAACCACTGTGCCTAGCGTCAGTTTATACATACACACACACACACACACACACACACACACACATACATACATATACATTTTTTTCTTTTTTTTTGAGACAGAGTCTTGCTCTATTGCCTGGGCTGGAGTGCAATGGCTCAGTCACTGCAGCCTCCACCTCCCGGGTTCAAGCAATTCTCCTGCCTCAGCCCCCTGAGTAGCTAGGAATACAGGCGCACACCACCATGCCTGGCTAATTTTTGTATTTTCAGTAGAGACGGGGTTTCACCGTGTTGGCCAGGCTGGTTTTGAACTCCTGACCTCAAGTGATCCACCCACCTCAGCCTCCCAAAGTGCTGGGATTAAAAGCATGAACCACCATGCCCAGCCACTCAGTTTGTATTTTTAAAGAAGTTAAATGATCTCTTTTCTATAATCCCATTTCATTGATGCCACTTACCACATTGTTTTGTGGTTAATTGGACAAGGCTCTTTCTCCAAAATTGTGAACCTTGTGGTGGCAGGTAATTACTGAGCACGTGCTGTATACCACTGCCTGTTTAGTTGTGTAAACATTTTTAAAAATAAAATGTATAAATTGAATGGATCTGCTATGCTTAATGTTTTTCTTGATTTTAATAAAATACCAATTGCAGTAGCAAACAATACTTTTCTTTCATCTTTGCTTGAGTTATAAAATGTAAACTCAAAATGGCCCATATATCATTTAGTTTTCTTTTGGTTGCAAATGACATACACTCAGGCTCTGACTAGCTTTAACAATAAAGGGAACTCTTGGGCATGCTTGATTGGAAAATTCAAAGATAGAGGAAGGGCTTTATGACTAGTTGATCCAGTGGTTCAGCAGTATCATCAAAAACCACATTTCTTTCTCTAGAAAGTTCTGCTAAGAATTGACCATATCGTTTGTTTCTCTTCAAAGCTGTAGGCCAGTAACAGGATTATATGTCCAATAGGAAGAGCGAGGAAGAGAGGGAGAGCGAGAGAGACAGAAAGAGTGTGTATGTTCATGCATACACACATTCACACACTTCTTCTTAAGTTCCTAAAATTAATTTTTAGTGGATCAGCTTTGGTCCCATACCCACTCTTGAACCAATGATTATGGCCAGGGAAATTGATTGGATTCATTGGCTTAATCAACTTACCATCTCTTTGCCTGAATTCCCAAACTGGAAGTAGGGATAGTTCCTCCTAAAGCACATGGATTATATGGAGGTGGAAGGAGGGGAAGGGGATAAATAGATTCTGGGTGTGCTAATTATCTGTTAATGAAGGCATATTTCATGCTAATATGTAATGGTTAATATGTATACTGTGTGAGTATTCAGTAATAATTTGTGTGGAAGATGATATTTGGTTTATATCCTTGAAATATGAAAATGTTTCTACTCTTTCTTAGACCAGAATTTTTATGTAAAAGCAGAATTTTTACTCTAATGCAAATTGCCTGACAGTATGCCAAAACTGTTTGTCAATGGTGTTCTGTGTTAGTTCTTTATGAAGTTTTGGTCAGTCTAGTGTTCTGATTGCCAGATGGAACTGTGATCAGAGAAATTCATTCTGAACCACCACATTAGTTCTTTTAATGAATAAAAGCCACCAATCTCAAAAGTTGATCAGTTGAAAATATAAGTCACTATACTTAGTCACTATATATCTAGTTATTGTACATAATTCAAATGCTCTACTCCTGTACCCTCAATGGTCAAATCTTAAATTATCAGTTTTACTGAACTATTTGGAGAAGGAAAAAAGTACACAAAAGTATTAGAGTAGGATATAAAATTCAAATAATTTTACAGATAGAACATACAACTTCAAAGTATTGACATTTTATGCTGTGTTTACTCTTCCCTCACCATTAGTTGGAAAATACAGTCATGTACTGCTTAAGGACCGAGATATGTTCTGAGAGATGCATCATTAGGCCATTTCATCGTTGTCTGAACAGCATAGTGTACTTACACAAACCTAGATAGTATAGCCTACTTCACATCCATGCTATATGGTCTAACCTATATATGTGGCAGATGACTGTATAAGCAGTATTGACCCTTTGCAGATGGGATATCCACATCAGCCAAATTATTTTTTGCTGGAAGAAATATGGCAGAATTTTCTTTTTCTTTTCTTTCATTCTTTCTTTCTTTTTTTTTTTTTTTTTTTTTTTTTTTTTTTGACACAGAGTCTCACTCTGTCGCCAGGCTGGAGTGCAGTGGCGTGATCTTGGCTCACTGCAACATCCACCTCCCGGGTTCAAGCGATTCTCTGTCTCAGCCTCCCGAGTAGCTGGGACTACAGGTGTGTGCCACCACACCCAGCTAAGTTTTGTATTTTTAGTAGAGATGAGGTTTCACCATGTTGGCCCAGATGGTCTTGATCTCTTGACCTCGGGAACTACCTGCCTTGGCCTCCCAAAGTGCTGGGATTAAAGGCTTGAGCCACTGTGCCCAGCCAGAATTTTCTAATTCCATGACGTCAGGTTAATAAAAGCTACAGAATTGTGTTTCCTACTCTTAACTGTTCGGATACTATCCCTGTTATTAATGATGAAAAACTGAGATTCAAAAATGTTATTTATTTAGGCTCATTGTTTATAAGATAGAGATAGGATTTAAAAGTACATCTTTCCAGGCAGTATTTGAGGACCTTTCTGGGAATTGACCTTTCTGGGAAATAACCTCATTTTTTAAATGAAAATACAGTCCTTTTTAAGATGAAAATACCTATGCTATTTTTTTCTCTGCTGTAGTTTTTCTTACGTAATTAAAATTGTGTGTGTATGTTTTAATTAATGCTTATATTAAACTGTCTTTATTTTCAGACTCTTAGGGTTCCTCTCAGTTTGAAGTATTCCTGCCCTTCTGAAAGCACATGGAAACTAGCAGTATCCTCTCTCCTCAAAGTTCTTTCTATTGGGCTACCTGTTGCCCGGCAGCATGCTTCTTCTGGAAAATTTGACAGTATGTGGCCAGAACTAGCCAATACTTTTGAAGATTTTCTCTTTACTAAAAGGTCAGCTCATTCATTTTAAAAATTAAGACAATCTTTCAAGAAGTGGCACATTATATCTTCAGTTGCTCTAAAAACAGTTGTCTTTATTCATTAACAAAGTAATTGATTATTAAGGTTGCTAGATTGTATTAAAAACACCTGGATTAGCCATTTATCCATTGGGTACATTATCCATGAACAATGGAGATTTTTGCTTTTTGTATTATTTTTAGTTATAAGACAGGAATATCATATATAAAACAATACGAATGCATCATATTTAAGCATTTTAACTTAATAAAACTAAGACGATTCATTTTTTAATTTGATGCCCATTGAGCATTACAAGAGAAAAACAATGTTAGAAAATCAGTGCATTACCAGAATAAATCGGATGAGTGGCAATATAATGATCAGCTCTTTAAGATGTTTAGATTTGTCAGGGAATAATAATTTTCATTGTATGGTATCTAATTTAAAGCTTTTATTTAGGATGCTATTTTGACCCCTCACTGAACTACTTACTGTACGATGATTGGAACACAGACTACGTTTTTTGAATGAAGAATTTGCTGAGGTCCACCTAGAGCTGTGCTATTCAGTACAGTAGCAATCACTAGTTACAAATGACTAATTAAAACCAAACTTTAAATAAAATTAAAATTTTCTTCAGTCTCTCTAGGCATGTTTTAAGTACTCATTGCCATGGGTGACTAGCAGCTGCCACACTGGGTAGAGCAGATTATTGGACATTTCCATCATCACAGAAAGTTGTGTTGGGCAGGACAGATCTAAAGCATGCCCTTTTACTAAATGTGGACTTGTCTGTAATAGCTGTAATAACCAGGCATTGTTTAATCCTTCGAGCACAAGTAATTATCCTTTGTGTTACAATGGTGAAATTCTTTTCTGATACAGAGCCTTGCTCTGTTGCCCAGACCCAAGTGCAGCGGTGTGATCACAACTCGCTGCAGCCTCGACCTCCCAGACTCAAGCAATCCTCTCACCTCAGCCTCCTGAGCAGCTGGAACCACAAGTTCATGCCACTACACCTGGCTAATTTTTAAAATTTTTTGTAGAGATGGAGGGTCTCACTATGTTGCCTAGGTGTCTTGAACTCCTGGGCTCAAATGATCCTCCCACTTCGGCCTCACAAAGTTCTGGGATTGCAGACATGAGCCACTGCGCCTGGCCAATTTTTTAAATGTTTGTATCCATCAATCATTTTTTGATATTGTAGAATAATACTGTGTACTGCTAAATAACTGTTTAACATTATTAGTTTGAAACCACTTAAATTACGGGTGTGATGTAGTTGAAGAAAAAACTACATTGGCATATGGATAATGATTGAGTCCACAACAGAATGAATTAACTGAAAAAAATTTTCTTTACTATTCTAATATGATTTAATTATTCAGTAAAGAAAATTTCTAGGGTGCAGAAGATTAACTTGCATTTCCCCTATAAAAGTTTATCTTGTATTTCAGAATTTAAAATAATAATAGGTGATCCTAATTTCTGTCTTGCAAGTGGTCAGACTTTGTTTTGTATTTTATATATTTTTCACTTTGTATTTTATATATTTTTCTATATATTTTTCTATTTTATATATTTTTCATTTACATTGATACCAATGTAAGCATATTGTGTTTCTGAAGGAAAAATTATATGCACTCATAAAGTATATTCAAACAAATTATGTTTTCATCTTTAAAATAACTCTGAAAATTTGAGTTCCTTCATAGACATAAGAACCTGAGTCACTTAATTTGTGTCAAGCACATAGGTTGAGAAATTTAAATTTTTCCTTTTATTTTCTAATTTTCTATATATGCTTAATGCCCCATTAACAAATTGAATAAGCTTTCAGATCAGCTTTTTTTTTTTTTTTTTTTTTGCAATGAGTAAAACTTCTTTAAGTATTGCTTTCCCTAGCCAGATGTGGTGACACACCTGTAATCCCAGCTACTTTGGGAGGCTGAGGTGGGAGGATTGCTGAAGCCCAGGAGTTCAAATCCAGCCTGAACAACATAGCAAGATCCTGTCTATATAAAAAAAAAAGTTTTTCTATGTAAAATAATATTTTATATAATTTTGTATCAATGCAGTTGTATAATTTCATTTAAAATTTTGGCTCTAAATTTAGAAGTTTTTGTTTGCTTGTTTTTGTTTTTCTTGAGACAGTTTTTCTGCCATCTTCCTTATTCTTGAGTTTCTTATTAAATATTCTTCACTTTCTGGACTTTATTCTTATTTTATTAAATCTCGTTTTCCGGAGAGTTTTTTTAATATAGAAAAGTGAACACTGGAACCAACGGCCAAATAATAGTATTGTACATAATTTTGTATCAATGTAGTTGTATAATTTCATTTCAAATATTTTGCCTGATTATGGCTCTACTTATCTTAAAGGTTTGAATATGTTTGGTGTGTTGGAAAATACATTACTTAAGAAGCAGCCAGCATAGTGGATAAGAGCATTGGCTTGGCAGCCAGACTACCTGGATTCAAATCCCAGTAGTACTGCTTTGTACTGCTTTTTAGACAAGTTATTAAACCTTTCAGTGACTCATTTTTCTCACTGTTAAATGTCAGTAGTAATGCTGCCTAACTTATAGGGTTATTGTGAGGATTAAATCACTTAAAATGAGTGAATGCTTAGAATAGTACCTGGCATGTAAGTACTCTAAAATGCTTGTTACCGCTATTATTGTCATTAATGTTTTTTCTTTCTTTTAGAAAAGGTGACATTATACATGTTAATTCCTATGAAACAACTATGTTTTAAACCAGAATTCTAAAGGCCAAAACTCTAAATAACTGAGACTTAGAAATTTAGCTCTAAATTTGGAGGTTTTTGTTTGTTTGTTTTTATTTTACTTGAGACAGTGTCTTGATTTGTCACCCAGACTGCAGTGAAGTCGCATGTTCATGGCTCACTGCAGCCTTGACCTCCTGACCTCAAGTGATTCTCCCACCTCAGCCTCCCTTGTAACTCAGACTATAGGCGTACACCACCACACTCAGCTAATTTTTGTATTTTTTTGTAGAGACGGGATTTTGCCATGTTGCCCAGGCTTGGAGTTACTTTTAATGGCTAAAAAATAATAAAACTTCTAAATTCAGCTCTCAAGTAACACAGTATCAGTATTCCAAGTTATGGTTATTCTAGTTATAGACTGAAGCTTTCTACTCCATGGAGTAGTTGATGAACACACTAAATTGAGAGTCAGGAGACCTGTGACCTGGTTCTGACTTGCTGTCTACTTTCTGTTGATCATGAGCTGGTCCTTTCCCATCACTAGGCATTATTTTCTTTATTTGAAAGACAAAAAGAAGGCCAGCCGGAGTGTGTAATCCCAGCACTTTGTGAGGCCAAGTTGGGAGGATTGCTTGGGCCCAGGAGTTCAACACCAGCCTGGGCAACATAGTGAGACTCCGCCTCTACAAAAAAATTTTAAAATTAGCCAGGTGTGGTGGCGTGTGCCTGTAGTCACCACTACTTGGGATGCTGAGGTGGGATGATTGCTTGAACCCGGGAGATTGAGATTGCAGTGAGCTGTGATTGTGCCACCACACTCCAGCCTGGGCAACAGAGTGAGACCCTGTCTCAAAAAAGAAAGATGAAAAGTTATTTGTTAGAGTAATTGTAAAGGTCCTTGAATGTTTTTAAACAGCCTTTTTAACTTACAGCTTATATTGGATAAAGCCAGTTTAGTTTTTGTTTCATAGATCAAAAATAGTTTAAAGCTCAAATGGAAAGCTTTTATTGGTCAGTTGATACTAAAAATGCAGTGTTAAGAGAACTTAAAAACCATGTACATTTTCACAGTTTCATGAGAACAGGTTTTGTCTTAGTTTTTGTTTTCTAAATGACTGATAACTTTGGAGGTCATAAACTTTTAGATTTTAAACTTTACTTAATGCCACATATGTATTATGTTCTATAGCTGAAGTTTATCAGTAGTATTTGAACAGTAGCAAGATTACTTTGGAATGTTGCTTGGAATGGCAAGACTTAATGAATTTAAATAAGACTGATACTTGATCATCTTTTATATTGGTACCTTTATAAATCCTTTAACCTAATTAATATATACTCTAAGACTTTAAGAATAAACATATCTCTCTCTCTAATATTCCCCAACCTTTTTGATCTGCAAGATGCTTTGGCAAGGGAATACAATAACACAGAAACTACAAATAAAATCAACTAGAAGAAAAGAAAGCCTTTGCATGTCATTGAGGGCTATTATAAGTAAACAGTTTAAGAGAAAGAAAAAGTCAAAGTTGAAAAACATAAGGACTGCAATTTGGTAAACACTTGAAGTCTATTAGAAATTCATTCAGCCAACTTTGAATACCAAAACATGGTAGTTATCAAAGGAGACACAATGGGTGAGTGGGAAGTTATACAATTAATGATCTGTGGACCTTACATTAAAAATCACAAAGGACTGTGCAAAAGAATTGAAAACACATGTTCACACAAAAACTTGGACACTAATGTTCACAGCAGTGTTATTCATAGTAGCAAAAAAGTGAAAGTAACCCAAATGTTTATCAACTGCTGTATAGATAAATTGAATGTAGTGTATTCATACAGTGGAATATTTTTCAGCCATACAAAAGGATGAAGTGCTAATGCATGCTCTAACATGGATGAACATTTAAAACATAATGCTAAGTGGAAGAAACTAGACACAAAAGGCCATATATTGTATGATCTTGTTTATGGGATATATGCAGAGTAACAAATCCATAGAGACAAAGTAGATTTATGGTTCCCAGGAGTGGGGGGAAGGGAGATAAGGGGGAGTGATTCCTTATGGGTACAGAGTTTTTTTGGGGGGTGATCAAAATGTTCTGGAATTAGAAATGGTGATGTTTGTACAACTTTATGAATATACTAAGGAACACTAAATTGTATCTTTTAAAAGGGTGAATTTTATGATATGTAGATTATATTGCAACAAAAATTTTAATATGTCATACAGAGAGAACTGACAAAAAGTACAAATAACACTTTATCAGTTTGAAGGCTCTTTTTTATTTTAAAGAAAGATTCGTGAAAATAAATTTTTAAAGATTACTGTAGTTTTCAAATTTAAGGAATTTAAGATCTTACATGGCTCATTTGTAACCTGCAGTATTGACCATTGCCCCTTATAATTTATACATAAATTCTGTTAATCAGCATTTTTAAAGCTCAATCGATGTTTTTGATGTTTGCTAGTTATAAATTAAATAACTATTAGTTATTCAGTTTTTAGTTTTATATGCTACTCTCTTCCCTCATCATATGATATCTTAAAAATCTAGTTCAGTGTTTCTGGTATATGATCCAAATAGTATTAATATTATTAATGTGTGTTGAAATAAACACACTAATATACCTTAGCACATGCTGTACACACTAAAATTATTAATATTATTAGTGTGTATATTTCTATAACATAGAAACATAATATAGAAACAATATAGAAACACTGAACTATAATATAGAAATATACACACTAATAATATAGAAACATACACACTAATAATATTATTTTATTTTTTTGCTTCTTCATTTTTTGTTGATAATCAACTCATCCTTAGTTACCTCCACCATCATCACAAATCTTTTAATATTACTAAGCCCTTACCTTCCTTGGTTATAAATTAAACACAACTTTTGTCTCTAGAGATGCAGATATAGTCTGTGAAGCTGCTTTGATGGCAGTGATTGTGAAATTCTTCTGATTGGTTCAGGTTTGGGTAAATTTCTTTCAATTTTTTCCTCTAGTTCCTACTACCAATTTATAGTTAGCTTAGGACTTGGACACCAGAATCTAAGTTCCATGAGAAATGGACTGAGTCTATCTTGTTCACAGCTAGATCTTGAACACCCAAGAATATAATACCTGATGCAAAGTAATTGGTACTCAGTAGATATTTGTTGAATGAAAAATGTCCAAATCAATGAAACCACAGTCTGATGCCCATATATTCCTGTATATCAAATTGTATATTATACTTAATATACAGAAGTATATATTAAACCTAAATGTTCTAATACTATTTTTACATCTACAACATAAAAAAGAATAATGTAGGCTCAAATATCACATAAATCTAGGTTTAGATTGTGGCCTCGTCATTTACTTAAAGTGTGTTCTCGGGCATATTAGTTGGCATTCTAAGTTTCAGTTCCCTCTTCTGTTGATTATGTAATAATTACTACATGGAATTGCTATGGGAGATTAATACAAATAAAGCTCATGTACAGTGGCTGTCTAACTTTTTAGCTGTCATTATTCTAACAGTTATTACTATCCTATTCTCAATTGTTTTTAAATAGTATCTTGCTGTTTTTTTAACTTTATGTCCATTTTAATGTTCACTCTTATGAGCCACAGTCTGGAATCCACCACCTTGGTTCTCTCAGAACTATTGATTTCCTTTGTTCTTGTTGGAACAATTTTCTGCTTTAGAAAATCTGCATCAGTCCTCTTCTTTACAGATTTTCTCTCTTTATTGTAAAGATCTTTAATCCATTGTATTTGTTACAAATTAATGACTAATGGACTGTCTCTGAGTGAATAATTCAGCAGCTTCACTAAGGCTCTCTTAAATAACCACCAATATAAGTGAATTCAAGTAACACCACAATGGTAACTTCTGCTCTGCTGCAGATGATATATCTTTACCTTTCATTGTTTTTTCATTCATAATATCGAAAGAAGTTTAGTTCTACAGATTTTATTTAGTTCAAGATTGGACCTAGTGTTTTTGTAGTTACAGTATCATGTTTGTAATTAGCTTAATTGTTTAAACTAATTACTTTAATTTGTAATATTACTCTTCTAAATAAATAATAATGCCCCAACCTGGGTTGGAAGACATAATTTTTTGACATTTGAATACTGTTTATCTATTTTGTTTGTATTTGCAGGGAATATTTTATCTTTAAAAATCAAGTATTTTGTTTATTTTTTTAGCATACCTCCAGATAATCTCTCTATTCAAGAGTTTCAAAGAAATGAAAATATTGATGTCGAGGTAAGGAAGCTATTTAAAATGTTTTCCTGTGACCATTTTTGAAACCAAATAGTAAAAGTGTTTGAACTATACAGTTGCTGAAAGAAGAAAGTAATAGGTTAAGATTAAAACTGAAAGCATTAAAACTCTTACAGGTTAAATGTTGATGTTTAAAGGACTGACATTTTAAAAGTGACTTCCTTAGATTTGTTATAGTCTTGTGCTTTGTGCATGTTGTCCCAATACTTATTAATACTTCATTTAATAAGTTTAAAAAGAGTTGATTCAGTGAAATAAATCCATCAGTCAGGGGGCATGTATTTGAGAGCTTACTCTGCAGTTTGACATACCAGATGTTTCTGGTTCAAATTAATCAGTTGCTTGAATTTTTCCATTTTTAATCATCTGTATATACAGCCTATGGAATTCTTAAAGCAAATAGTGTTTTTTAAAGAATATATTTTGAGGCCAGGTGCAGTGGCTCAAGCCTGTAATCCCAGCACTTTGGGAGGCTGAGGTGGGCAGATCCCAAGGTCAGGAGATCGAGACCATCCTGGCTAATTCGGTGAAACCCCGTCTCTACTAAAAATACAAAAAATTAGCCGGGCGTGGTGGCGGGCACATGTAGGCCCAGCTACTCAGGAGGCTGAGGCAGGAGAATGGCGTGAACCCGGGAGGCGGAGCTTGCAGTGAGCCGAGATCACGCCACTGCACTCCAGCCTGGGCGACAGAGCGAGACTCTGTCTCAAAAAAAAAAAGAATATATTTTGAGGCTGGGAATGGTGACTCATACTTGTAATCCTAGTGCTTTGAGAGGCTGAGGCAGGAGGATTGCTTGAGACCAGGAGTTTGAGACCAGCCTATGCAACATAGCAAGACTTCATCTCTACAAAAAAAAAAAATTTAAGTTAATTGGGCATGGTGGTTCATACCTATAGTCCTAGTTACTCGGGAGACTGAGGTGAGAGGATCACTTGAGCTCAGGAGTTGGAGGCTTCAGTGAGCTACGACTGTACCACTGTGCTTCAGCCTGGGCAACAGAGCAAGACCCTGTCTCTAAAAAAAAAAAGTAAAAAAATAAGAAATATATTTTAAGGATTGTAAATGGAATTTAAATAAGCAGTTCTTGTGGTTGTGGATTTTTTTGTTGATGGTTAGGGTTTGGGAGGTTTTTTTTCTTTAAGTGGGATAGAGGAACCGAAATATACATTTGGCCGGGTGCAGTGGCCCATGCCTGTAATCTCAGCACTTTGGGAGGCGGAGGCGGGCAGATCACGAGGTCAAGAGATCAAGACCATCCTGGCTAACATGGTGAAACCTCATCTCTACTTAAAAAAAAAAAAAAATTAGCCGGGTGTGGTGGTGGGCCCCTGTAGTCCCAGCTACTCAGGAGGCTGAGACAGGAGAATGGCGTGAACCCGGGAGGTGGAGCTTGCAGTAAGCCAAGATCACGCCACTGCACTCCAGCCTGGGCAACAGAGCGAGACTCCATCTCAAAAATAAATCAATAAATCAATAAAATATACATTTAAAATGCATAGGCATTATATGGAAACAAAATATTGCCTTTTGTGCCATTACTGTATTAAAGCTCTTGTGGACTTTAAAGGACAAAATAACGTACTACCTGTTAGAAATAAACTATTTGACAAAAATGAATATAACTTTAATTTCTCTTACAGCTGGTAGTTTTTGGTTATAAAAAGTGATTTAAATGTTATTCTTAATCCTATTTTGAATATTTTAATTCTAACATGGGTAAATTTTCATATGCTGACTATTTTTCTCTAGAGCCCTATTTGCAGTTATCATGCTGAAGATCAACATTTGTCCAAATAGTAAACAGTTATGGTACTATTTTGTATTAAAGTTACTAAGACAGATGAGAGAAACAGATTAGTAGTCATCCTGTATGCTAACATTAAAATGTTTGTGTACTTCTTTAAAGGAGAGTTCTTTAACTGATTTTCATTTAAAGTAAAATTTAAATTTTACTCTAGAAATTATTTTAGTCAGTCTCTTTCAAGGAAAACAATACATTTACATTTGCCCCTTTTGTTTTAGGTAGTTCAGCTTATCAGCAATGAGATACTACCTTATGCCAATTTTATTCCTAAGGAATTTGTTGGTCAAATAATGACAATGCTTAACAAGGGCTCAATACATTCTCAGTCATCTTCATTTACAGGTATGTTATTTTAATTTTTTTTAAGTATTAAAAAGTATTGAAGTACTTTTGAAGAAACTGACAGTAGAAATGTTCAATCCTATGATTTTGGTAATGTAAACTGAAGAATGGTAAGGTGATTTTTAGGATTGTAATATAGAACTAAGCTTTATGAGGAGAAATGTTATGACATGACTATTCTGTGGAATAGAATGTTTTTATTCCATGTTTCTATTCTGTGGAATCTGATACATGATCAGAAACACTGAACTAAATCTTTTAAATATCATAATTGCAAACTGTGAAGAATTAAATTGCAGAGCACTTTGTGGAATCCATGGATGTCACTGCAGGCTGACACAAGTTTACCAGTTTTGTGAAGTCATAGATTGGAAAGGAATATAAAAATATGAATGTATATTCTGCCACTTAGCAGTCAATTAACTTTTGAGTCTCAGTTTTGTAATCTTTAAAATGGAGATATTAATACCATCTTCTCAGGACTATAAATTACAGAGTTTGTTTAAAAAAATAAGATGCCTCAACATTTTTTAAGGGAATTAACATTTACTCAGTGCCAACTATGTACAAGATACTGTGCTAGAATGTTATCTCATTTCTCACAACATTTCTGTGAGGATAGGTACGACCATATTACAGGAAAGAAAATTGATTTAGAAAGGTTGAAAAAATAAATTGCTTACAATCTTAGGACTAGAGGCCAAATTCATGCTTAATAAAGAACTACATGCTTCTTTTCATGATGTAATGCTGCCTTAATTGGGAACCGATATATAAATTACTGTTTGTTATTAATTCTCTTTTTCTAAACCTGAGCTCAAGTCTTAAATTGTGGCATCAGCCAGGTGCAGTGATTCATGCCCATAATCCCAGCATTCTGGGATCGCTACGTGGGATCCCAAGGTGGGAGGATCGCCTGAGGCCACGAGTTTAAGACCAGCCTGGGCAGCATAGTGAGACTGCCTCCATCTCTACAAAAAGTTTTAAAATTAGCTGGGCATGGTGACACATGCCTATAGTCCTAGCTACTCAGGTGGCTGAGGTGGGATGGCTTGAGCCCAGGAGGCTGAGAGGACAGAGTTATGATTGAACCACTGCATTTTAGAGTGCACTCTGGGCAACAGACCAAGACTCTTGTCTCATATATATGTATATATGATTTTAAAACTACACTTTGGGAGGCCAAGATGGGCAGATCACTTAAGGTCAGGAGTTCAAGACCAGCCTGACCAACATGGTGAAACCCTGCCTCCACTAAAAATAAAAAAATTAGCCGAGTGTGATGGCATGTGTCTGTTATCCCAGCTACACAGGAAGCTGAGGCAGGAAAATTGCTTGAATCCGGGAAGCAGAGGTTGCTGTGAGCCGGGATCACACTACTGTGCTCCAGCATGGGAGATAGAGCAAGACTGTCTCAAAACGAAAAAAGAAAAAAAAAAACAAAACTATAAATTTGTGCCATGCAGATCCTTAATCCTCAGAATTTACTAGAGCCTTAACTAGCTTCTCCTATTTTGTGCTGCGCATTTTAAAGAGCATTTATGTGTACAGTTTGACCACTAGATGTCTCTCATACTGCTTACTTCACATACTAGGTTTTTTTTTTAGCCCCGTTTTTAAAACTGGCCTGGTAAAGTACGAGTTTAGCAAAGATGAGAATCTCAGGGGGAAAATTTTAAAGCCCATTTATCTTAACGTAGCAAACATTTTATTATTAAGAGTATGCGAAAATATTTAATTTTTGGTAAAATACACATTAAGAACAATATTCACAATTAGGCATAAATGTTCAAAGTTAAATAAGGGCTGTTGAGTTACCAAGTATACTTTTCCTGGCAGTTTTCTGATAATATATCTTGCTATTTATAGTATTAAATTTACCAAGACAAGAAAGGTGCATGGACATTCTTTCAGTGACTTTGCCATATGACGCATGTCTTCTCAGCATTAACTTGGAGTTTTGTAACACCTGGGAAAGCTTCACGTGTGAGTCCTTCACCACCACAACAATGCTCCTGCTCATTCCTCTCATCAGACAAGGGCAATTTTGCAAGAGTTTCAGTGGGAAATCATTAGGCATCCACTTTACAGTTGTAATTTGGCTCCTTTTGGTTTATTTTTGTTTCGGATCTTAACATACCATTGAAGGACAGCCTTTTTCTTCAGTTAATAGTGTAAAAAAAATAGCATTGACATGGTTAAATTCCCAGGACCTCAGTTTTTTACAGATAAACTAAATGGCTGGTATCCTCGCTTACAAAAGTGTCTTGAACTTGATTGAGCTTATGTTGAGAAATAAAGTTTGTAGTTTTCATTAAAAAAAAAAAAAACTTGGAGTTTTCCTTAAACATATACATACAAAATGGTTCCTTGCTAAACAAGGCCAACCTGTAAACATAGAGGTTCCAGTGATGATTGGCCTTTTGCTTTTAAGTATGATCTGATAGTCAGAGCTCACAGACATTTGAGGAAATTCTCTAACACAAAAGAGAAAGACCAAAACAAATGAAGAGGGAGTAAAAGACATTGGGAGGAAACAGATAAAATGCACAGTCACTGAAAGCATAAAACTACAGTTAGGATGATCAAAGAGATAAAAGACTACAGCAATGAAACAATTTTAAAATGCTACATAAAAGGAGCAGTAGAAAAAGAAAGAAGGCTGGGCACGGTGGCTCCCAGCATTTAGAAGGCCGAGGCAGGAGGCTCACAGGAGTTTGAGACCAGCCTAAGCAACATGGCAAAACCCCATCTCTGCAAAGAATACAAATATTAGCTGGGCGAGATAGTACATGACTGTAGTCCCAGCTACTTAGGAGGCTGAGGTGGGAGGATCACCTGAGCTCAGGAGAACAAGGCTGCGATGAGCTGTGATTGCGCCACTGCACTCCAGCCTGGGTGACAGACTAGAGACTCTGTCTTTTTCAAAAACAAAAAAACAAGAAAGAACTCATAGAGACTAAAGATGTGATGACAAGTTTAGTGAAAGGTTGAAAGGAGAAGTAAAATGAATCCAAGGAGTCTAACATCTGACAAAGAGAGAACAAAGAAAATCTAGGAGAAGGAATTATCAAGGAAATAAACTGAAGAACTAAAGAAAAAAACTTCCGGATTAAAAATAGTGCCAAAAACAGTGAAAGAAAAAAGACCCACAATCAGGCATGTCATTATGAAATATCAGAATACCTGGGATAAAGATAAGACCCTAAAAGATTTCAGAAAGAAAAAAAAAAGTTCAGTACAAAAGACATTGGAGGCCAGGCACAGTGGCTTATGCCTGTAATCCCAGCACTTTCGGAGGGCAAGATGGGTGATCACTTGAAGTCAAGAGTTCAAGACTATCCTGGCCAACACAGTGAAACCCTGTCTCTACTTTAAAAAAATACAAAAATTAGCCAGGTGTGTGCCTGTAGTCCCAGCTACTCGGGAGTCTGAGGTGGGAGGATCTCTTGAACCTGGGAGGCGGAGGTTGCAGTAAGCTGAGGTCATGCCACTGCACTCCAGCCAGGGCAACAGAGTGAAGACCCTGTCTCAAAATAAAAAGAAAAACAGACACACACACACACACACACACACACAAAAACAGACATTGGAATTCTCAGAGGCAGTATTGGATGCTAAAAGACATTGAAGCAGTTGTAAATGGAAAGGACTTTTAACATGGAAGCTCCATGTTAAAAACTCATACTGTTGGCCAAGTATGAGTGTAAAACAGTAATTCTCCAATTTCAGCATGCATCATAATCAACCAGAGGACAAGCAATTGCTGAACTGTACCCCTGAATTTCTGATTCAGTAAGACTGGGCGACATGTGAATTTACATTTCTAACAAGTTTTCTGGTAATGCTGATGCTGCAGGGTACCTTTTTAAGTACCATAATATGTGACATTTTCAGAGGTACATGCTCTCAAAAGTTTTACTTCTCATTCATTCTTTCTCAGAAAGCTACTTCAAAATATGCTCTGTAAAAACAAAGTGGTAAACCAAGGAAAAATAAGGCATGAGGCTGGGCGCTGTGGCTCACGCCTGTAATCCCAGCACTTTGGGAGGCCAAGTGGGTGGATCACAAGGTCAGGAGATCAAGACCATCCTGGCTAACACAGTGAAACACCGACTCTACCAAAAATACAAAAATAGCTGGGTGTGGTGGCACGTGCCTGTAGTCCCAGCTATTCAGGAGGCTGAGGCAGGAGAATTACTTGAACCCAGGAAGCGGAGGTTGTGGTGAGCCAAGATTGCACCACTGCACTCCTGCCTGGGCAACAAGAGAAGACTCCGTCTCAAAAAAAAAAAAAAAAAAAAAAAAAAAAAGGAGAAAAAGAAGGCATGAGATCTTGGAAGTGGGATCTAACTCAAGAGATAATGGAAACAATTTCCAGGGTGATGGCAAAGACTAGTTTCAGGATATGGCAGAACAGCGTGTCTAGAGAGCAACTGCCAGACTGGAGCAGAGGTCACATTCCAGGAAAGAAGTTGTTGGGAGAGGGAAAAAGAGAGAAAAAGAGATTAATGCAAGTTTGGCCGCATGAAAAACTATTGTGAAGTATATTTTATAGTGCTGTTTTATAGTATAGAAAGACCAAGTCAAGAAATATGTTGAATAGAAGTGATGAGGATCTTGCCTTGTTTTTGATCTTGTGAGGGAGAATTTGTTTCTGTCTCTCTCTCTCTACACACACACATACACACACAACACAATTTCACTATATGTATGCTATTAGCTATAGGTTGTTCTAGATACCTTTCACCAGATTGAGGAATTTCCCTCTATTCCTAGTTTGCTACGCATTGTTATCATTAAAGCTCATTGATTTAACTTTTATTAACCATCAAAATTTGTTAATTTTACAGAAGCAGAGATTGATATTCGTTTGAGAGAGGAATTTTCTAAAATGTGTTTTGAAACATTGCTTCAGTTTTCCTTCAGTAATAAAGTCACAACACCTCAAGAAGGCTACATCTCACGAATGGCACTCTCAGTGCTTTTAAAGAGGTCCCAAGATGTACTACATCGCTATATAGAGGATGAAAGATTAAGTGGTAAATGCCCTCTTCCAAGGTATATATTTCATTTTATTAAAGAAATAAATGTATTGTTGTACTAATTGTTGATAACAAGGAAAATTCTGAAAAGCAAGTATTTTTGTAAGTGATCTGAACTAAGCTGAAGTTGTTTATAAGCTTATCCTATATGGTGTAAATATTCACAGGTTTTCCTGTAGACATATTAACATGTTTTGTTATGGGGTACTTTTTTAGACCCATCATGGAGGTTATGTAACATATGATACATAGGTACCAAATTACCTTTTTGAATTAAAAAAAAAATAAACTGAATTCCAAAATATATCTTCTTCCAGAGATTTCCAGATAAGGACTTGTGGATCTGTATGAACACATGATATTATTTCTCTATAGTGAAAATCATAAATCATATTTTAGGAATATCCTAGTTTGTTTTACAGTCATTTGCAGGTTTCTCTCTGTGTCAGCTAGCCTGATCTTAGGTCTTCTTTTCATCCAATCTGCTTAATTAAGCCCATGGACCTAAACTGATTTATTTCTCATCTATTCAACCTGTGTCAGTGGAAGGGGCACTAGGCTCTCCTGGTCAGCCAAGGCTAATCAGAGTTGGAGTACAGACCAGAATTCAACAAAGGATGCAGTCATACATTAGAGTTAGGTTGCAAATCTACTTTTTTAATGTGGAAATTAGAGTTTAAGACATAGCAAATGAAGCCAACAGAAAATAACATGGGAAAACATAGTTATCAAAGTCAGGAAAGACAAAAATCATTGTTGCCATCTCATAAGGTAGGACTAGAGAGGCAGATCACCAGCATTAAATCTTTGTGCACATTTTAATTTACTTATAATAAATTTCTGAAGTTGGAATTGACCTGTCAAAAGACACAGACATTTTATAGCTTTTGATATGCATTAACCAAATTTCCCAACAGAGATTTATACCAATTTACATTCTCCCAATGTCCCTTTCCTCAATTTTTAGCATTTTAAAATTATTTGCCAGTTTATCATTTATCTTTTTCTAATTTGGTGAATGAAAAATAGTCATATGGTAGTTTGCTTTCATTTTTTAATTACCAATGCATATTAGCTATTTGTATTTCTTCTTTTAGAATCCAGTGTATTTTGAATTTCTAGAACATAAATTATAACTTCTCATACTCAAATTTATACACAAAAACACTCCAAAGACAGATGTTAGTAATTTGGTTATGGGCATGATTGAAAATTGATTTCTGAAGTATACTTGGAAATGCGGTAATAAGGTTGTTTTGAGTGGAATATTGTTAGAATATATTTACATATTATAAAATATTATTTGATTTCAGAAGAAAACTTTCACTTTATTTTTTAATGTTCTAAGTCTTTACTTTTTAACAACTACCTTTAAATTGAGCCTTATTTATAATTGTCCTATGAAGTTATATTGTATCATTCTGTGTTTGTTGCAGTATCATTAAATTGTTTTCTAAAAAGCTACATTGCAACACAATAAAATACTTCAATGCTTACAATAGGAAGTCTTGAAATAGCACCCTGACATGGTATTAGAAAAGTCTTATCTGTACAATAACACAGATGCACACCAGGAATGGGGAGGGATGAGGGCGGGCCATAGACCAGAAGAGCTTTGTTTCTGTGAGGAGAAAGAAGGGAATCAAGCTACTCTTGTTGACCCTTTACTCCAAGTTCATTCTTCATTGCTAATGTCTCCAAATAGTGCTACCTTAGGATTGATTTCCAGCATGTTTCTTGTTTGTAGTATTAGAAAGTTAAATAAGTACCATTGTAATTTTGAATATACTTTCATCAGCATGGTAAAATATATGCCATGTGGTAATAGTAGTCTTGTTTCCATTTAAACTTTGGCAAAGCTCTTTTAGTACTAATTAGTTTAAAAAAAAAAAAAAACTTGTAGAGAAGTTTTAAAAGCATATATTATAAAATGTTTTAAGGGCAGGGCACAGTGGCTCATGCCTGTAATCCCAGCACTTTAGGAGGCCAAGGCAGGAGGATCACTTTGCAGGGGGATCACTTGAGCCTAGGAGTTCGAGACCAGCATGGGCAGCATAGCAAGACTTTGTTTCTACTTAAAAAAAAAAAATATTAGCCACACAACGTGGCATGCACCTGTAGTCCCAGCTACTCAGGAGGCTAAGTGGGAGGATCACTTGAGCCCAAGTAAAGGCTGCAGTGAGCTGTGATCTCACCATTGCACTCCAGCCTAAGTGACAGAGCAAGACCCTGTCTCAAAAAATCAATAAATAAAAATAAAACATTTTAAGTAATGTGAAATATCTTACAAATTTAATTTTTCATGAGTAGATTGCCCCACCCCTTTCTTAATTGATAAGTTATGGCAAGAATAACTACAAATTTGATTTACACACTGAAGTACATATAAATAAAATGATTTTTACTTTTATATACATTTAAAACTAACATTAACCTTGCATTGTATTGTGTTCAGTATTTTTCAAAAGTTCATCTATTTGCACAAACTTAGTTTAAAAAACAAACACACCTGGTAACTTTAAAATCTTAATGGAAATGATTTCCTATCTCTTTTTTAGGCAACAAGTAACAGAAATTATATTTGTTTTAAAAGCAGTCAGTACTCTTATTGATTCACTTAAGAAAACTCAGCCTGAGAATGGTAAGTGCTTAGAAACTCAGTTATTTTAAATTCATAGCATTTATGTTCTATTTGTGATGGACTTTTGTATTACTATTAATTTAACTGAATTATAGGAACATAACAGTCATTAGACTTCTTTTCTCCAGTTCTTATGACAACAAAACATCAAGTCCATTAGGATGTCAATTAAGTAAAATTAATTTGTAATGTTTTCATTTTTTATGAGGCAGTCTACCTGACTTTTTTTTTTTTTTTTTTTTTTTTTACTAAATTGTTCTGAAGTCAGGGTATTGCAAGAACAATCCATATTTCATATATTTTTTAATGTAGATCATTGACTTATTTGGGGAGAGATGGAAAAGGGCTTTATCTTCTATTTGTACTGATTTACTTTATAGATACAAACTGTATAAATAATTTTGAATCATTTTTATCATTCTTTCTCATTTATTTGCCCTTTCTGTTATTCATTCCTATCCAGTCCATTCTTTACATGATAGCCAGAAATGATTTTTCTATAGTAGGGCTTTGATCATTTATTTCCTCATCCTCTCAAAGCAAAAAAGTATTTTTCATTTACTGTTTCCTACCAAGTTGCAAAGAATACTGCACTCTGACTCCATTCTAGTCACACTTCATTTTCCACAATAGATTTCATTTCCCCTACTCTCCACTAAACTAAAATTCTCAATCTTCCCAAATTTTTCCAACCTTTTGTTTATTTCATTATCCAGCTTGTATCGACCTGTTTGGAATACCACCCTACTTTTAAACCTTGTTTTTAATCTCTTAAAGGTAAATAAGTCATCTTTTCATTGAATGCAAAGCTTTTTTATGCATACTTGTCTTGAAGCACTCTATTTGTATTACAATTATGCATGTACATGACTCATCTCCCTTTACATTGTTAAGATTTTTTGAGAGGATTTTCAGACTATGTTTTGTTCTATTTTGAATCCTCTACAACATTGCTTTTCAAAGTATGGTTTGTTGGACCAGCCATTGATTGGCTTCAACAGTTTTGTTACTGGTCTGGGACAAAATAGTGAGCTGGCGTCAGAATATAAATCAGATGTGTCACTAAACACACTGCTTGGTTCAGCTGACTTTTTTTTATACAGGAAGACATTGGTAAAGAAGAAAGCAGCGTGTTGGTTTACATTCTGGCAAAAGCTTCTTATTTTGTAGCAGATTGGCACTTTAAGGAGCATTACTTTCAATACCCAAGAAAAAAGGAGATTCCTAGTAAATTAATGAATGAGTTGTAGGATATTTATTCCTGTCAACTATTATATAAGTGGAGTAAATATGTATTTTTCTTTTCTTAAAATTCACCCATTGGTACTTTGGCCTAGAAAGGATATTATACTAAATCTTAAGAGGCAGTACACTTGTATTTATTCAACCCAAAGGGAGGGATGGAATTTCTAAGAAAAAGCCTGGGGCAATGTCCTGAATTTATCCTATTAGAGTTCAGATTTGGGTTTTCCTAAAATAGTGTTCTGGGCTGGTGCAGTGGCTCACACGTGCAATCCCAACACTTTGGGAGCCTGAGGTGGGAGGATTGCTTGAGTCTAGCAGTCTGAGACCATCCTGGACAATGTAGTCAGACCCCATCTTTTTTTTTTTTTTTTTTTTTAAAAAGAAGAACCAGAACGTGTATAAAGGGAGAAAAGGAAGCAAAAACTCAGTAAAAAGGTTATATGTATAAGACATTGTAGTAATAGATGATTTAACTAAATGAATCTTAAAAATTGTTTAATAGAGTTTGAATTAGGTCTCTGGGTCTATGAAGTAAAAATTTGAATGTAAGCATATAAGATGATATAACATTTTAGGACGCTGTGGTAAGCTTTATTAAGAAAAAGAATGACTTCCTTATTTGTTTCGGGGCTTTTTTGTGAGAAAAGATGCATTTGTTAGACTTATTTTTGTTTGGGGAGTTTTTTGTTTTTTTGTCTTTTTTCAGACAGGCTCTCGATCTGTCACCCAGGCTGGGGTGCAATGGTGTGATCGACGCTTACTGCGGCCTTGACCTCCTGGGCTCAAGCAATCCTCCCATCTTAGCCTCCCAAGTAGCTGGGACTGCAGACACGTGCCACCACATTCTGCTAATTGTTTTGTATTTTCAGTAGATATAGGGTCTTGCCATGTTGGCCAGGCTGGTCTCATACTCCTAAGCTCAAGCAGTCTGCCCACCTTCGCCTCCCAAACTGCTGGGATTGCAGGCATGAACCACTGCCCCCCAGCCGAGATTTTGTTTTCATCATTTTGCTTAATCTTTCTTTAAAATTTTAAATAGGTAGTATACATACACATGGTCCAAAAATCCAAAACTGTAAAATGATATACAGGGAAAAGTTTTAATATGATCTTTTCCTTATTCTTTATCTGCCCAGTTCTTACTTTACCACAGACAACCATTTTTATTAGTTTGTGGATCCCTGCAGAAGTTTATTTTCTAAATACAAAGCACATATTCTAATACTCCCCCATTCCTGTTTTGTACACAAATGAATATTTGTACACAATGAATTTTGTACACAAATGAATATTTAGATAGAGTCTTGCTCTGTTGCCCAGGCTGGCATGCAGTGGTGCAATCTCAGCTCACTGAAACCTCTGCCTGCCAGGTTTAAATGATTCTCCAGCCTCAGCCTCCTGAGTAGCTGGGACCATCACGTCTGGCTAATTTTTGTATTTTTAGTAGAGATGGGGTTTCACCATGTTGGCCAGGCCTGACCTCAGGTGATCCGCCCACCTTGGCCTCCCAAAGTGCTAGGATTACAGGCGTGAGACACCACGCCAGCCTAAAACATATTTTAATTTAAGAAATTTGACTTGCTTCCTTTGAGTTTAAGATGTCATCTTAACGTACTTTTGTGTTTTACCGTAATAAACCAAGGGTTAATTTGGTCAATTGACTCTCCATCTGGGACAACCTAGACAGGTTTCATTCTATCTAATCTTTTGTTAAATGATTAGTGTAAAGTTTCACAGGAGACAACTGAAGCAGACTTTTTAAAACTTCTTAAACAGTGGCTTTTAGACTTTTGTATTCTGTTAAGCAGCAAAATTCTTTTTACAAATGAAATGTGATGTGAATTCCCAACATATTGAAACAGAGAAAAGCAGAACAACTCCAGCCTGACTCCTCACCCTCAGCAATACCCATCAGCCCCGTTCCCCGTTTCTTATCACACCCACCCTGAGGAAGCCCCTGTTTGGGAAAAGAGGTTAAATTAACAGTATAGCATTTTTCCAAGATATGTACTAAGGCATGAACATTGATGATGTGTGTTGTCAGTAGATATTGGATGAAAAAAACTCCATAATTGAATTTGGGAACACTGGGTTAAAGTTAAATTTGTTCTTTTACTACAAGCCCTTAATAAATTGATATGAAGACTTTGTCTCCAAAAGGTGAGAGATACGAAACATCTGCCAAACTACTTTATCAGGAGCTTTTTCCTAAGAAGTAAATTGAGGAACACTAGTTTGAGAAACTCATTTCTTTATTTTACAGTGGGAGAAGTAAGATAAAGAGAAATTAAATGACTTGACCAGGGACACCCATCATTGCCTTATTTCAGACAGAATTTTAGGCAATTGACATCCAGTAAATTGTAGTGAGAAACAGAATCAAAGCTCTCTACACGTAGTATTTATTTTTCTTTAATACTATAATGCCTTTTAGATTTGAGACTTGTTTCACAAAATTTTTAAAATATATAAGTCTAAAAAAAATCTTGCATATTGGATGCCCAACATTATGCACAATACTTATAGGAAAATATAACTAATTGGGATGTAACACTTTTGCCCATTCAGTAGCAATAGCATTCAGCTGTACTATTTGTTCATGATAGTGGTGAAGAAGGCAGACATGGTTCCTCCCCACTCAAGTCTACATCTAATGATATACATTAAAGATTAGCAAACAGTACAAGACAACAATGAATCTGTTTGTGACCATTTGTAATTAAAAGTAACATCAAAGATATTACTGGGAAAATCATTAAACATATTTTGTATTTCAAAAGCTTTCTACTTTTAGCAGACAACTGAAAGTTTCTAATTCTTGAAACGTACACTACATCCTCTGGCAATTATATTAAAAATGCCAAAGTTTGGATTATTCTGAATTGCTTTGTTAGCTTTCAGAGCCTTTGCAAATTGAAATACCATTTAAAATGTACTTTATCAAATTTATTGTTACTGATGACTGCACACTGAACATATATTTTTTCCTATACCTTATTAAATATAGCAGGAAATCTTTGAAAAATTAAAAAGATAAAAAGATACAAGCTTGTAGAATCTTCGTATTTCAAAATTTTTTCTTTACATTCAGTTTAAAGGATTGTGTTCCTGTTAATTGAATAATGTCTGCTATTTAATTCTACCCTTTTGAGGTTTTATACTTTTGCATTACAGTTGATGGAAATACCTGGGCACAAGTAATCGCCTTATACCCAACTTTAGTAGAATGCATCACCTGCTCTTCTTCTGAAGTCTGTTCTGCACTTAAAGAGGCACTAGTTCCCTTTAAGGATTTCATGCAACCACCAGCATCCAGAGTTCAAAATGGAGAATCTTGACCGGCTACAATATATTTGAAAGAAGGAAGATATTCTAAAAAATGTTGGCTCCTAAGTGAGTCTTCTGTGAGAAGGACATTTCTTACTGCAAATAATTCTTGGCAGCTGTCATTGGCCTCCTTTAAATTGTACTTACCTAAGTTCAGTAATTCATATTACAAGCTTGCACATCAACAAAGGCTCCTGAATGAACAGCAGTGTAAGGCTTTAATAAATTAAACTGATGGGAGGGATAATTAACACTACAATATACGTGCTATCATATCTCCAATTGGTGATTTAAAGTGAGCTTATGTACAGTTTGTGGTGTATGTGGTTAATGATGTACTTTTTAAAAAGAAAGAAGAGATATTTCAATTCAGTCAGATTTATTAGGCTGGTGTTTTTGCACCCTTTTTCAAGTACAAAATTGTACTAGAATTTTATGCAAGATGGTACTGTAACATTCCATATTATCTATAACCAGCCTTTGTTAACAAAGGGAACTTACTTGTGTGTATAATAAATGGTACAGTTCTGTATAAAATAGTTGCATTTATTTAAATTTTAAAAGTATTGATAATGTTAAATGCTTAAAGCTCTATTTATTATTAATACAAAATTGTTTGCTTACATTTTTACTTATAATTTGCCTTCTTATGTGGCGGATAAGCTCACCATATGATCATGCAGTTAGCTTCATGCTTATTTTAAATGTATTATTAGTGACCATTAAACATCTGACCAGTAAGGTCATGTGAACACAGCAGCAAATAGTTTATGATTTGCTGATTTTGCAACTTTGAAATATAGGTTCTTAATACATAGATACATATTGTAGCACTATGACTTCATCATACCTCATTTCTTTAAATAGCTATCCAAGCTTTCACTGAAGTCTGTCTGTTTTTTATATTTGCTGTCTGGATTTTAAAGACTTTTCATATTTTATATTTCTACTGATTTTGTTTCCCCTAACAACATTTGTCACTGTCTTTGAATTATGACCCAGGCAAGATGATTTCAGATTTTCTAAAATTTTGCCTGTGAGGTTTTGTTCATATCAGCACTTCATTTTGTAATGTCTTCTCAAGAAAAATACCTATGTTAACTCACAAGTATAAAATATGTGTGTATTATAAAACATTGAAAAGTGTATTTTTGGAGATAGTCAAACATTTAGAAGTGCAGTGAACTTGCTGTCATGGAGTAAAATGCTAATTATGTTTCACTTTCCTATCCTAGTGAAAAAAAAAAGTGCTCTTGAGTACAATACCTTAATTATTTCTTAAAATACTGACTTTGACCTAGCTCACTGTATTTTTTATTTAATTGATTATGGATTATAATATTTTTCTTCTGAGTTAAATTTTCATAATTTATGTGAAGACACAAAGATGTTTAAAACAATGATTATTCATAAGAAATCATAATGGTCTCGGTATTATTTTAGTGTATTGGAAGGTCTTTGATCTTAATAGAATTTATAAATTTCAGCTTCTCCAGAATAATCATAAAACTGCAAAAAGATATTAGAATTGAGTCATGATTGAGATACAGTTTTGAGGCTATTATACTTGTATAATTATTTAATTTGTACTATTATCTGTAATGTGGTAAGGTCTTTATTTGAGGGGATATTTTTTATTTACATGAATTACTGAATTTCTATTTTATTATTTCACCTAAAATTAAGGTAAAATATGGCATTTCATAAGTTCTGCTTTCAGCATTTTCCTTAAAGTTGTAAAAAATAATCATTCAAGCTATGTACTTATTTTCTATATTTGGGTATGTTAAATTGAGGATTAGAAAAATCCACATAATCACTGATAAAGCATTGAAACAGAATAACCCAAGGGTAGGGTACCAATTCGGTAACATGTTGAAAATATTGCCATGCATTTATTCAAAGGAAAATGGTCTATACTTGAGAAATAACAGATCAGTTACAATTAAGATAATTAAATAGTTAAATATGAGTGAAGTATATGCAATATACATTTATATGAACCAAAGCTTGCTTTATCAGGACCATGCCCTACAGTTCAAAACATAAACATAGTGAACGTGTTAATATCATATAAGAAGGTAATGCCAGTCTTAGTGTGAAGCAAGTGGGTGGCCCCCTTGGTAGTATAATTTGACAGGCTTTTCCTCCAGAATATTTCCTGTCACCCTCCAAGAGTCACTACAGTAATTCATTCCCTTGAGTCAAGCATTCCTCTAGGTTGCATTTTCTAAAATATTCTGATTGCTAGTATGGAACACATCGTCCTTGCCTTGTTAATATGAATTGAGTTCTTCAGTGACCAGAAGAACTGGGGTGTGTAAAATTATTAGATGCCAGGAGATTCAAAAAGGAGGCTCTCAAAGATAAGATCATTTTGTGGCACAATTGAGTCTATAACCAGCCCTTTAAACAGTAGTAAAAATGTCCTTTGTGATACTTACTAGAAATACTATGAGTTTTTTTTTTTTTTTCCTTTTGAGACAGAGTCTCGCTTTGTCACCCAGGCTGGAGTCCAGTGGCACGATCTTGGCTCACTGCAACCTCTGCCTCCTGGGTTCAAGCGATCTCCAGCCTCAGATTCCCAACTAACTGGGATTACAGACATGCCACCATGCCCGGCTAATTTTTTTATATTTTTAGTAGAGATGGGGTTTCGCCATTTTGGCCATGCTAGTCTCGACCTCGGACCTCAGGTGATCTGCCCGCCTTGGCCTCCCAAAGTGCTGATGTTACAGGCATGAGCCACTGCGCCTGGCCAATACCATGAGTTTTAAGCCTCACATCATCACTTGTTGTCACTGCCAGTGCCTGTCTTATTCATATTGCTGGACAGCAGGCATATGCCACCAATGGTATGATTAATAAAGTCTTTTTCTGGCCATTTTGTCCATTATAAAGGAAATAAACTAATTGTAACTTGCATAGATTACTTCTTAGTTTCCTATGATGCTACCACTGCCAAGGGGAAAAAAAATACATCATTTTGTAATGTCTTTAGTATTTTTTTTTTTTTTTTTTTGAGACGGAGTCTCGCTCTGTCACCCAGGCTGGAGTGCAGTGGCCGGATCTCAGCTCACTGCAAGCTCCGCCTCCCGGGTTCACGCCATTCTCCTGCCACGGCCTCCCGAGTAGCTGGGACTACAGGCGCCCGCCACCTCTCCCGGCTAGTTTTTTGTGTTTTTTTTGGTAGAGACTGGGTTTCACCGCGTTAGTCAGGATGGTCTGGATCTACTGACCTCGTGATCCGCCCGTCTTGGCCTCCCAAAGTGCTGGGATTACAGGCTTGAGCCACCGCGCCCGGCCAAGCTTTCTTTATAACTAGTGTTAAGGTTTTGTTAATTTTATTGTATACATTTGTAACACTGTTTATTAGGAGCCTTTTAGGTTCCAAAACAAACAAAAGGCATAAAAGCCTGGGCGACTAGAGCGAGACTCACGGGTTTCACTTGCCATTCTCCTGCCTCAGCCTCCCGAGTAGCTGGGACTACAGGCGTCCGCCACCTCGCCCGGCTAGTTTTTTGTATTTTTAGTAGAGACAGGGTTTCACCATGTTAGCCAGGATGGTCTCAATCTCCTGACCTTGTGATCCGCCCGTCTCGGCCTCCCAAAGTGCTGGGATTACAGGCTTGAGCCACCGCGCCCGGCCTCATTTTTAATTTTATTCACTTAACAGCTAACATCTCTCTTGTTTCTTGTTTTTTCCATATATGGTTATTGATTCAGTTCTTGCTATATTCCTTAAATTTGTATGTATCATCAGAAGAAAGGGATGAACAATTTAGTGTAAATATTCATCTAATTGAATTGATTCTGGAGAATAATACTCAGTTAAATTATTTCTACTGCAGGCCAATAATAACTAGATTATTTGTCCTTTCTCAATATAATTTTAAAGAGTATTTTATTGTCACAATTGGGTACCACTAGTCCCAGGTAACCATTGGGCCAAAGGATCAGTTAAGAAACAGTTAAGGATGAATTAGCTTAAGTTATGGAGCACTTAGAAAACAACTCAAAAGTATATTCTTTATTAATAAGGTGGTCATTACATTAGTGTCAATGAAGGGCAGTGTAGTTATTTTATAATGACTAATATTTTCTCCCCAAATACAGAATAATTCAGATGGGCAACCAAGTTTTCAAGAGACTGCTGTAGGTGAAGTCTGTCTAGCCAAGGCAAAACACTTACAGGAGCCCCTAACTGTGCCACCCTTGGAATGGGTTAGTGTGCAGGCTCAGAATATTGTGGATTACAGTTTTTCATAGAAAACTACCACAGATGTAGACAAAAATGATCTCTGAAAGCATTGCCAGCAGCTGGGTATGTTCCTTAGATTTCCACTTAGGTTTGGCATTTTGGCAGATAGCTGATCTTGTATAAAGTATCACATTTTACTATGCTTAGTGTTCCTGGTTGTGTTTATCTACATTATTAGAGGGAGTTTTTCTTTTAAAAAAATTATCCTTCATGAGAAGAATGGGAGTTCATACCACATAGTATTTTACCAATTTATATAAAGTGGGGAAATTAATACTTCATGATCACTTGAATTAAAGTTTTTGTATCTCTGGAAAGTAGAATAGTGCTTTCATTTGAATGAAAAGTGTTTATAGAGTCAGAAAGAGAGTTAACGTCTTTGTATCTTGGTTTATATACAGACCCATTTCGGAGGGGGTTAAATGTCTTACAAATCCAGTAATTTCGAATAACAGTGTTGGCTATTTAAAAGAACATGTGGCAAGTTCTATATGAATATTCTTGGTCATCTCGACTAATTCTGAGGCAATGATGAACGGCTCTACCTCTTATTTAACTCTAGGCATGTTGACTTTTCAAAGCGATTTCCTTATTTCTAAACAAAGATGTTGATCAATTAGTTACTAATTCTTTAGAGGAAAAAATGTGTAATTTGAGTGTGGAGTTGATTTTATGATGACAGGGTAATTATTCAAGTTGTTTGATAAATTTATTACTATATCATAAGAGAGATCTTTGACTGTTTTTCTTCCTTTTTCTTGGACATCCCTTTCTTCCCTCCCCCTTCTCTCTTTTGTGTTTTTTTCCTTGTTAAATTTTATGTTTACGTTACCATCTTTCTTATACTTTCCCCTGATTTTTCTCTTTTAATTCCTCTTTCATTCTCTGCCTCTTCTCTTTCAGCTCTTTCTGTAATTGTGCCTATTCCTTGCTCAGAAAAAGTGGAGCTGTTAGTGGTAGAACCACTGCTCATTGCCTTTCTATTAAATGAGATTCTAGAAATACTTTCCACTTTGGCCACTGTTGCATTTTTGCAAAGGTAAAGTTCCCCTGCCATTTTGAAATAGCTGAACAAGTTAAAGTAATATGTTCCAAAAACTGGAAGTGCCATGAAAAACTAAAAATAAAAATAAAAAATTTGTGACTATAACTCCTACTGTCTTTATGAATACACAGGATTCAGCAGCCAAGATGCTCACAAAATGGGATTGCTATAAATATGATGGATTCAGCATCTAAATTTGGAACAATCATATCTTTTTTGTTATGTGGATAGAGAGATTATATATCTTTTCTCAAAGTAAAGTATTTAAAACCTGTTTAAATGAGCATTTTGGCTGGCATGGTGGCCCACACCTGTAATCCCAGCACTTTGGGAAGCCAAGGTGGGGAGGATCACTTGAGGCCAGGAGTTTGAGACTAACCTAGACAACATAGCAAGATCCTATCTCTAGTTCAAAAAAAATTTTTTAATTAGGGTTTGGTTTGTTTTTTATGATTTTGGGAGGTGGGGGAGATCTTTGTTTTTTGAGGCAGATGTTTTAGATTTATCCCATCTTAAGATTTATTGATTTATAATATTGACACTGCCTACTTACAAGAAGGATTTGAGGCAGCATATATTGCCCATGTATTTTAACTATTTTCATTTTTCTCTTGCAAAGCACTATTTGATGGAAGACCTGGAATCTTATAGTTCTCATATCTGAGTCTTTCTGGCGTGTATTTGGTGTCTGTGTGCTTGTTTCACCCAGAGGTCAATTGAAACCTTCTTAATTATACTGTGGTATTGATTCTATCCCCTCAAGTATGAAAAAATTATTAAATTTTGAGACCATTTTTGGTTGCTGTGAATGTAGTTACACTAAGTTTTATTTTAAACTAAAATTCAATAAACAGTGCAGCCAGAGAAGAGCTAAACCATGCCATTATTTGGAAAATCATCGCAGTATATTAACAACTGCTTCCTTCTATGAAGTTTTACGAGATGCGAGAAAAATGCTCCATACCTTTAATATTGCAATTTTATTTTTATCGAGAAAAATAAAATATTAGGCTTCAGACCCAACTGTGCAAATTTCATTTGCTTTCCATCTCTTACTACTACCTCTGTGTCATAATTTAACACATAACATACAACTCCTGTCTCTTAAGGCAGCTACCATATGGTGTTTATGTCAGACTGGATATATTTATCTAATTTTGTGAAATTCTTTTTTAGTTCCCAACACAATTCTTGAAAGTAATACCACTGTTGTTACTCTTTCTCCTTACAATTTTTATGTTGTTGAGATGTATCAGTTATGTATTATAATCATGAAAATGTATTGGCCTCAAACCCAAATTTTCTTTGTAGTCTAGGATAGATTTTTCATGAAAGCTATATAGTTATAACTGTGATTGTATAGATCCTTTATTTGCTTTACAGTTACCATTAAGCATGATTCCAGGTTTTTAATTATGTTCTAGCAATACTAGTATTTCTTTATAACTTGAAATCATAACCACTTTGATAATTTACCTTTGGATCTGACCAGTGATTCATTTTTTTCTTGAATATACTTTGTGTTTGCTTTCTCATCCCCATTAAGTCTGAAACATTATTGATAACCCACATCACTTACTCTGTTTAAAGACTTTACCAGTAGTGAGTCACATGTTTAGGATGATCAGTTTGGAAAAAAAAATTATAGAATAAAGGGAAAATGTTCTTGAGAGCTTTATTAAAACCATTAATATATAAAATGAAAAAATAAAACAATAAACAGAGACACAAAGTGTCTCTCAATACTTTAGAAAGAAAGACTTGGAACCTTAAGTAAAAATGCTAGGTCAAGTAAAAATGTAATCCTGGTGTAGATTAGATTCTCTTAATCTTAGGAGCATTTTTTTTTTAATTTGGTGAAGCTGTTTTGAAACTGCCTGTCCGTATCAATGCCAGACTATCTCTCTACCTCTCAAAGAAAATAATTTGCTTTAAAATTCCTTTTTTTGTTATGTAATGAAAGTATAGAACAAGAATTTGTACGTTACTCAGTGTGTACTGCAGTCAGATATAGTTAAAATAATTTTTCTAATTGCTAATTTTAACCACCATTTCTGGAGTACCTAGTATGTGCAGGCCAAGGTTTTACCTATATTATTCCCTTTAATCCTCAAAGTAGCCTTGCAAAGAAGTTATTTTCATTTTACAGAAGAGTCAAGGATCAGGGGGTTGAAGTGATCAGGGGGACTAGAGTCACATACCTAAAGTCCAGGTGGATCACTATGTCTTGCTTTTTCAAAAGCAGTTCTTTCTACTACAGTACAATAGTTTCATGTTTTACAGTCCATTAAAATCCAAGACTTATAAAATAAACTAAAAATACTCTTGAGGCAATTACTATTTCTATGAGAGCCATTGGGACAAATATACTTGAACATAACAAAGAACTTCAAATACTGTGAAAAAAAAGATTTGCCTTAACGATGACCTTGAAAATTGCATTGGGTTTTTATTATTGGTCCAGGTTTAAAACATTTTATCTGTTTAAAACATATGTTGTGTGTTTTAAGAAGTTATGTTATAATAACAGCATTGTGGTTAAGAGCCCAGAGTCTGGGGCCAGACTTCTTAGATGCAAATCCCAACTCTGTTATTTACTAAATGCGTGACCTTGGGCAAGTTAATTAACCTGTTTTGGTGTCCTCCTCTGTGAAATGGAGTTAACAGTGGTTATTTAACAGAATTTAAAATGGAGTGTGTTCTAAAGTGCTGTGCCTGGAGCATTATCACCACTAAGTAGTTAGGGAAGTAAAATACATTTGGCACACATCATTCAAGAATGGCCAGAAAATCCACGTCTTCCCACAATAGGGACCAATTTTTTGCCTTTCACCGGACAACCACTGAACGTTAAGACTCTGCTGTGTGCTAATAACTGTCCTTGCTGTATGTGACAGAAGCTATTTGGAGCACTCTCAAGTGCTTACTATAGCTAGTCAAGGAAACTGCATATATAAAATAATACTGGATACAAGACTATACAATTAAATACTGGTGTATCGCTAACAACGTTTTAGACCCTATTTTGTGTTAGGCATTGAGTTAGTCTCTGTCCTCATGGAGTTTACAGTTTTATAGGGAATACAGACCTTTTAACAAGTATGTCAAGTACAGTAAAAGACAAGTACAGATTAAAATGAGATCATAAAATAGCCTAGTCTTCTGTGGTTCAGGTTAATATTGCTGTTAGTAGTCAGAAGGAAGTTTTTTTAAAGAAATGAAAAAGCTCAGTGGTTAACGTAGAACTCAAATGAGTCTTGATGGCTACCTAGATTTTGGATGAGTCCAAAGGCTATATGGGGGGATTTCAGGCAAAGATACTGTGAGCAAGGTATATCTGTGAAATAAAAAACAGTACATTTTGGTGTATTGTGTGAAACAAGGTTGGCTGTGAAGGATTGCATCCCTTCATAAAATTCCTTGAAAGCCAAGGAGAGTAGTTTAGATTTGAGATGGCAGGGGTCTGGAGTGATTTAAGAATAAATTATGAAACCAAGGAAGATAAACTTGCAATCATAAGCACGATATGATATATACAGTATGGAAAGCTAAGGTAGGAAGCTGTTGCAATTTTCTTGCTACGAGGTGACGATAAAGGATTGATTCACTAATGGTGGTCATATTGAGAAAGGATACTTAAGATTCCTGATATTATGGGGGGTGGGAGAAAAAGTTGATGGTAACAGTACATTATATGTGGATGATGAGTATATTGGTGTTAGCACTGTTAAAAACAGATTATGGAAAGGAATCTAAGTGATAAAGTAGCGTAATGACTAAATTTAGTTGGAAACTACTGCTGTAACAAATCTGTATACCATAGACCAAACAGCTGTTTAATGGCCGTTTAAAAATCTGTGCCATTATGGCAAAGGACATTTGCTCTGGTGCAGAATAATCTGATCCACTGTGCAGTGAATGAGCAGTGAGGGTTGATCCCCATGGCAGTCCAATCTTTGCTTATCAAGGAAGGATGGTGTGAAGTTTCTACAGACTTTCTGGTAAGTGATTGATAGGTGAGTTTATGCTTTGAGTTTATGATTTGATTGAGTTTATGCTTAGTGATTGATAGATGAGTTTATGCTTTGTCAAGTAAAGCATTTAATTGCAAATGTATTATGTTTACACAAATATTCTTAATTGGAAAGTTTCTGAATATGCACGTAAAAATGTTATGAAATATGTCAGGCAGGCTGATTTTTAACTTGAAAACTTGTACTTTAAGAAATTGTTTGGGTCCCATCGCCTATACCATGTAGAATAGAAACAAAAAGCCAGTTATTTAATTTTTAATTTGCAATTAAACCTCTTGGCCAGGAGGATCTGTTGTCCAACATTACATCGTAATAGCTTAAGAAAAAAAAATCTTATTTTGCCAGAAAGGGAATTATACAAGGATACGAAGGATCAAAGTCTGGGCAAAGACAATTCTAAGTTGTAGCTAAACATGCTTTTCATTTCCCTCCATTCCTTACTTTTGTCATGAGTATGATGGATTTTCAGGGGTAAGGCTGATAGGGCTGCCAGATCAGTCATTAAAAATTGAGAATGCACAGTTAAATTGGAATATCAGATAAACAATTTTAAAAATATATGTAACACATATATGCCAAAACACTGGTTATCTGAAATTCCAATTCAACCGGGCGTCCTGTATTTTATCTGACAAGCCCTAACTTTTTCTTTAAAATAATTTGTTAACTTCCTACAAAAAATCTCTAAATGGGAGGGAAAAAAAAAATCCCGTAAGTTGTCTGGGCCAAAAGTAGAAGTGGCTCCATGGCAGTCAGCCTTCTCCCTAACTTGGTTTAAAAAGAAAAAGCCAAAACCACGAGTCCCAGAAGCTTGCGTTTAAAGCGAGCTGTGCCGCAGCCTTCCCGCCTGTTTCCTGCGGAATGTAGCTCAGCAGCCACCCCCCGTGGGTGGGGCTCGTATGATTGTGTCCTTGCTGGATGGGAAAGGAGGTGCCGGAAACTTCAAACCACGGCCAGGGTACAACGTGTCCGCTTAGGCGGCGGTATGCGCCGCCATCTTCTTTGCGGGCAAAGGCCGAAAAAAGTTTGGGACTCCACTTTTCCCCGCTGAGCCGACGGAGGGCATCGCCCGTTGCCTCAGCACTCCGGTGACGTGGAATCGGGGTCCCCTCTTTCGGGGCTGATTTCTGGTGGCACGTCGAAGCTTGCCAAGGCGGGGAAAAGGGACGCCGCCTCTGTCCCGGATGTAAGATGGCGGCGCGGGGGGCCGCCTGGTGGGGCGGTCACGTGGTGAGGAGTAGCGCGCGAGCCTCCTTAAGTGATCTCTAAGGTTCGTCCGGACGCACAGGAGCAGCGGAGCGCGAGACGGGTCTCGTGTCCGCACGCGTCGAGTCGTGGCCGTCGCCACCCGGGCCATCGCCTGGCCCGGTTTCACTGTTAAGGGGTTTTCGTTTGTTCCGTTTTCGCCTCCTGCAGAACTGAACGGGATTTCCCCGAAGGGTGCGGGGGAACGGGTAGCCTGGGGACTTCCCGGCTATGCCTTGGCTGCTGTTTGGCGGAGCCGGCGGCCGCCTCTGCAGGATGCGCCCCGGCGATTGTCGGCGCCGAGAGCGGGCCGACGGCGGGTGCGGCAGCGCGGCGCGGGTGGGGGCCCGGGTGCCGGGCTCGGCCACAGCCCAGCCCCCACCGGGGGCTTGGAGCAGGGAGGGGCGCGAACGGCGCAGCTCGGGACGTGGCGGCAGCTCCTAGCGGGCGAAGCGCGGGAGCGCTGCTCGCTGCCTCTCGGGGGCCGTCCAGAACCAGTTGGTGTCTGACTGCGCTTTTGCCGCCCATTTCCTT
Organism: Papio anubis; assembly: GCF_008728515.1. Taxonomy (NCBI): domain Eukaryota; kingdom Metazoa; phylum Chordata; class Mammalia; order Primates; family Cercopithecidae; genus Papio; species Papio anubis. Next base: position 57,156,326 of record NC_044984.1, read on the forward strand.
TTTTCGAGCGGTGAGGCAACGCGCTCCCCTCGGGCAGTGGAGGGAGCGGCTTTCCTCGCAGGACACCGGCGCCCTTCTTCAGAGCGGTGGCTGACGTAGAGAACGCCGGCTGTAACACCCGGGCGCCGACGCCGCTTCTGATCCCCGTAGCTCTCGGGGCGCGCCGGGAGCAGCCGAGGCGCTGGGTGCTGGGCGGGGTCTTCGGGCGCGGCGCGGCGCGGCGGGGAAGGGAAAGGAAAAGAAGGGACGGCGGGCCGACGTCGGCGGCGAGGAAGGACGGAGAAGCGCCGGAGCCGCTTTGCTGCCCTCCGCGTGGTCCCGTGCCTCCCCTACACCATGGCCCTGGCTGAGGTAGTAGTTTGTGCTGTTGGTCGGGTTGTGACATTGCCCGCTGTGGAGATAACTGCGCAAGCTACTGCCTTGCTAGTGCTGGTGATGCTCAGCGCCGCGGAGGACAATGGCTGGGAATCCCCTTTGTTTTCCGGGGCGCTGCCTGGGGACAGCCCGCGAAGCCTCGGCGCCCGGCCGGCGCGGCCAGCACGGAAACCGTTAGTTTCACATTTTCCTGGAAGAAGGAATTGAGGGGAGTGGGGTGGACCGCGATCTTTTTTAAAGGTGGGGGAAGAGCTAAGCCATTGGATTCCTTCTCTTGAAGGAAGGAGTGGAATTGTGTAAGATAACTTTTTCACCCTAAAGAATTCTAACGCTTCTTTCAGCAGTTAAATGCCAGATTTAGTGTGTACCTGTTTTACTTCATTCTTTAGCTGTAGGTTGGAGTGGAATGAGCGATCTGCAGAACTGGCTTTGTAGGGGCAGAAGTAGACCTGGTAATTAAAGTTTATGCCTTAACATTTTAGATCTGGTTTCTGATATGCTCTCTTAGTAAATCTGAGCGTGTCTTCAAAAATGTGAACCCAAAGCAATTTAAAGTTTTTCTTTAAACTTTGCAACTCCGTGAATGAGAAGATTGAATTTATTTGTAGGTAATTGCACTATTCTAATTTTTTAATGTATGAGGCAAACAAATAAATTCTATGTACAGTGTGCTGTGAATGGTTTTGTTTTTTGTTGTTTTTTTTTCTTTTTAGTTTAACCTTGGGGCTCAGATTCTGCTGTGGTGGTGGGTTAGCTTTTTGGTTTTTATGACCTTTGATTCCAATGTTATGTGGTACTTACATCTTTGAGGTTTTGTATGGGAGAAGAGGACTAGGAATTGAAAGTGTGGTTTCTAGATTTGAGTTTAAAATCTACTAACACTCATTTTGATTCCTGAGTGGCCACTACTCCTAATAGCAAAATATCTTTGCATAGAGTAAAAAGGTAGTTTGGATAACTAATGAAAATACTCAGTGTTCTAATATCCTGAAGTCTGCGTGGAAACCAGATACTTGTATTTTTGCATTTTATTTTCACTGAGGGAAATAAGTGGTCAGGTTTAGTACTTTTCTTTGAAAATTGATGTGTATTTGTACAGAATAGGTAGTTTTGAATATAATGTAATCACAATTTTGTATGGTTTTCTGATGCTCTGTTAAAAAAAAAAAAAAGGCAGTTCTTTAAACCAACCAAACCCTTCAGCAGGAGTTCGATGCTTTTGTCATTCAAAAGTGATCTGATATATGTACCTTGATTGGGTTTGGTTTAGCCTTGAGAATAACCTTACTTAATCTGATCTCATCAGGATGGAGCGGCCTCATTGTGGAAAGGGCGGTGAAGAACCTTATCTTGAATCTTAAGATGCAGAAAATACTTGAATGTTGGCTAAGTATACTTTTCTTGATAGCAAAGCAGAGGAAATTCAAAGCTTTATTAAGTGCTTGTTTTCTCAAATAATGAAAACCTCTGGGGTGTTATGTCAAATCTTGGTTTATGGAGAAACTAATCATAACATGTTAATTGCATTATGATTTTATTTTCCGAAACACTTCATTCAACCAACCAAGGTAATCATCCAACCCTAAAAATGTTAAAGGTAAACATTCTAACATTTTTATGGAGAATCAACAGTTGTTAATCTGCATCCCAAAGTATAACAAATTCTGCTGATAATTTAAACTTTCAGTGGATAAGCACACCAGAAATGCTCAATGTTCTTTATATCTTGTACTTTTAAATTTTATCGACAACTACATATTGCCCAAATAGTAGTAACATTTTTGAGTTACTGGATGTAAAGGTATTTTGAGAGGTTAACTGTTTCCCAAGTTACAAGAGAAAATACTGCCACCAGCCGACTTGTTTTAGTCCCATAGCTATATTTCTGCTCTAATCTCCAATTTTAAAAATGAATCTGCTAATTACATTTGTCTACACACCAACTGAAAATTACCAACTGAACATTTTCCTTGTTGACAGTTTCCTACAAGATGAATTTGCCTTATCAAAAATACAGCTTTCTGAACTTAGTATTATTGACATTTACTTGGTGCAATTAACTTTTTTGTTAAAGGTCTACTGTCAAGCATTTAAGTAATTTGTAGTTGCAAAAAGCCACTGATGGAAAGTAATAAGGCCGTATTTTGAGTGCCCTTCTCAATAAGTACATACTAAACCAAAGGAAAGCTGGATTATGATAATAACATTTTAATAAATGCCATCCTCAATTGGAAATGGAGATGATGTTATGGTATATAGGACACACCATATGGAGAAGATTCTTGGAGAACACAGTTTTGCTTCATACTTCAAAATCCTGATTGCTAATCTAACATAGAAAAGCTTTGTTTACAAACTATTTTAAAATAACCTTTTGGCAGGTAGGCAAGGGTGCACTCAATAGATTGTGTCTTGTGGAGTGGTCCCCAAAGAATTCCTGCCAGAGGCACCTGACAGCACAGATTAGCTCTTCAGTGTATAAGCACAAAGCACCCAAAAGGCAGAGATTTCCTCCTAGCTACATGTTCTCTCCCCCTATTGTTTATTACACTCCACCCCCTCCATGGTAAAGAAAGCTGACAAAGGAGGTACTATTAATTTCCTTTCCCATTGAATAATCACCTCTGTAATTTCTACAGCAAAAGGTAAATAGGACAATCATCTTCAAAAATGAATTAGGCCAGACTGGTAATACCCAAAAGGAGAATTAATGACCATTGTCATAAACTCTGAAAAGCTGTTGGTGCTACTGATATCTAGATAATTAAGCAAAAATTTGAAAATTATTTCTAAGATTGCATAATGAAATTCACTAAGTGTTTTTGTTAGGTTATCCCTGTTGGGCACCATGGGGAAAGCAAAATAATTGTATAGTTAGGTCATTGCCCCAAGGGAAAACACAGGAAAGATGTTACATGAAGTGTTTAAGAATCAAAATGTAATTAGCTGAGTGTGGTGGTGCGTGCCTGTGGTCCCCACTGAGGTGGGAGGATCTCACGAGCCCAGGACTTTGAGGCTGCAGTGAGCCATGATTGCACCACTGCAGCCTGCACAACAGAGTGAGACTGTCCAAAAAAAAAAAAAAAAATGTGAGCTCAGTGCAGTGGTGTGCACCTGTAGTCCCAGGTACTCTGGAGGCTGAGGCAGGAGGGTCATTGGAGCCCAGTAGTTTGAGACCTGCCTGGACAAAATAGTTGAGATTCTGTCTCAAGAAATTAAATAAATAATCAAAATGTGGGCAGGTGAGAAAAACATTAGTGACGTACTTCACTTTTGAGACCTGGCAGAAAAGTGATTGAACGAGCTAAAGGAAGAGAAGTATGGAGCACTCCAAATAGTATAGTGTAGTAATTTAGGGAGTTCTTTTGGTTATGTCTGTTGCCTGAGATCTTGGAGATGACAATCATAGTGATAACGATATTCTAGGTGATTTACAGTTTAATTTCGTATTATCTACTACAAATATGCTGGGAGTGTCATCAGAATTAAGAGAAATAGTTCTACGTGGAATTTGTTTTCTTATCTCAAGTTGAAAAAATTTTTTTTTTGTTACATTTATTTTACAGTTACCTTTCTTTAAAAGTGCTGTTTTGTTCAGATGTAATGGAATTGTGCCTACACAGGATTTTTGGCCACTAAATTTGTGAATAGGGTCCTTTTAAGGCATACCATTGACCCTTATAGTATAACTGTAGTCTGTTAGTTGTATCAAATACGAACAAACCTAAAATACAAATCTTGTGTTGTTTTTAAGGATAAGTTCCCAGTTCTTTCCTCTTATTCAATATCAGACACTTGTGGAAAATATATTATTTTCTTCGAATCAGTTTACAAATTCCGTTAGTTCCATTATAATATAATTGAGAGTATTTTATCATGGAAGTCAGGAGTTCGCAGAAAGCCAAACAGTATGATATGTCACAGAAAATTCAAGTAAATTAAGGACTAAAAACTACACAGACATTGACAGTTTAGATCATATATGTAGTTGTAATGTGTTTTCTGTTACACATGAAAAATCCCTTAACTGCTCTTTGGTTGAGTAATAAACAATTACGGGTGTTTTATCTCACTTTGAACGTAACTACCCACAAGATTCAGAGATTGCTGTTTTAGTATTCTGCACATAGTATATTTTAGAGTCCTTGTTAAACAGAAGTATTATGTAGATACAGGGCATGGGCTAGTTTTAGTCATAATAGTAATACCGAGTTAATGTTACCATAATAGACAGCTGAAAGAACTGACTAAACTCTAAAAACAGATACATAAGCAAATTAAAATATATTTTTTCCTGTTTTAAAAACAAATTTACATACTTTTTAAGAGTTTAGATGAAAACCCTAAGAATAAGAATCCTATCTGCCATTCATTTCTTTTTGTAGTGAATGAAGCTTATACACAATAAATAAGTTCCAGATAAATTCAACAGGTGAATCGGATACCTACTATATGCCAGGCGCTGGGGATATACAGAAGATAAAACCAAAAAAAAACAAAAACAAAAAAACACCCACTCCACATTATGGAATTCACATTGTAAAAGGAATACATTTCCCTATAATAATAATTACAGAAATGTAGTGAGGACAATCCATGGACCACCTGAGTTTTCAAACCTGAGTTCCAGTCATACACCTGTTCTAGAGCCCTTGCTCCAAAACCACTATTGATATTGCAGTTGTATGTTTAAAAAAAGCCAGTTCCCGTTGATTTTTGTTATAATTGTACCTGCATTAAAAAAAAAAAAAAGATGATAATTTAGTTTCACTAGGGCTGTTTTCTTTCTTCTCTTTCTCTCTTTTTTTTTTTTTTTTTTTTGATGGAGTCTTGCTCTTGCTCTTGTTGCCCAGGCTGGAGTGCAATGGCACGATCTCGGCTCACTGCAACCTCCACCTCCCAGTTCAAGCGATTCTTCTGCCTCAACCTCCCAAGTAGCTGGGATTACAGGCACCCGCCACCACGCCCGGCTAATGTTTGTATTTTTAGTAGAGATGGGATTTCACCATGTTGGCCAGGCTGGTCTTGAACTCTTGACCTCGTGATCCACCCACCTTGGCCTCCCAAAGTGATGGGATTACAGGTGTGAGCCACCGCACCCGGCCCGCCAGGGCTGTTTTCTATCTCCTAAACAGGATGACACTGCAGGAAGTGCTTCACCTTTAAGAGCTTACAATGTTGTAGCAGGTGCCCAACTACGTTGTGGAGGAATCTAGACCACATAGCTAGACATCACATTTTATGATGTACACTCTAAACGTTGTAAAAGTTCGAAGAAGCAGGATTGCACTGTGAGTAGGTAGAGAATGCATCTCTCTGGAGCAGAAATGTCAGATTATTTTAACAGTATAAGCTATGGAGAGTGATTGTGTGCCTTGTGGTGCCTGAGAACAGGAAAGAAAGAATCAAGTATCTATTCTACCTTCCTTATATAATTTATACCTCAGGGTAACTAAATGGTTGTGAGGGAGATTTCCTCATTATAGAATAATTCCAGTTTCTCAGTGCAGAAGGTCTGATAGAAATAGAATGTTAACATTTACAACAGCTCATGAAATAAAGCTAGACCTCTTCAATGACTAACTTAATGGTTAAAACCATTAAGTAAAATGCTGATAGAGAAGTATTTGATAAATGAATCAGTAGTAGAGAAGTATTTAATTCATGGATCAGGCTAACCACACTTAAGCTCACTGATCAATTTTAACATTATAAAAACAGAGATAACTAGATATTCTAGTTCAAATAATTGAACTAGATAGTGGTTTACTAAAACTCTAGACTCTCATCAACTTTCTAGATCTGACGATCAGTTTATTAGAAATTTAAGATATAGAGGAACATTGTTAAATCACCACAGGAGTGCAAGTAGCAAAAATCCACACTGAAATTCCACAGGACAAATGATCTGATTTAAGGAAAAAAGGGCAGGAAAACCTGTAGAGTAAAATGAATTTAAAGACATTTATCAGTTTAATTGCCATGTGTAGACCTTGTTTGGATCCTAATTTGATCAAAGCTAACCACAAACACATTTATGAGACAATTGGAGAAATTTAAAAACTGACGATATTGGAAGTTAAAGAATTGTTTTTGAAAATGGTATTGTTATATTTTTAAAAATATTTTGGTATATGCATACTAAATACTAATGAATTATATGATGTTCGGACTTTGCTTCATACTTTAATCCATGGGGGTTGGAAAGCATATATGGGAGTACACAGGAAAGAAGCTTGTCCTTGTGTTGGTATTGGTGATGGGTGATGGGTAGATGGGTTTTTTTAAATTCTGTTCTACTTTTGTGTATATTTAGAATGTTCTGTAATAAAAACTCAAAAACAACATGTAAAACAAGAGAAAGAAAGATTCCTGTGGTTGAGAGGCAACCAAAGCAAACTGAGAACATATACAAAACCATGCGAAGGTCAGTAAGGTGCAGCTAAGTGTTCTTAGGGTATCCTCCCAGGCCACTTTGAAATACTACCTTGAAGTCTGTCAGAGGATCAGTCCATTTTCCTTATACTCCAGATCAAATATATTGACTAATATAGTGGAAGTTCACACACACCCACAACAAGGATACCATTGTTTAAATATATCTATTATAATTAAAACTGGTAATTAGAATTAATAAGAGATGCGTCGAGAACTTGTACTAAGTACTTTATAAAAGTACTTGCTTTAATGTTATCCTATTAAACTTAGTAACTTTCCATTTTAAATATTACTTTGCTAGTTCCATAGCCTTTTTCTAGAAGTATGCCTTATTTAAAATTCTGAAACAAGTACTCTAAGCAAAATCAGCTCACTAAAAAAATTTGTTTGGCTTTAACTGCTTTCAGTAAGCTTAGTTCTGCTTTTCCTCTTTTCATCTTATTTTATTATTCCTCCTGTCTAACTGAAACTTTGTACCCTTTAGTCAACATCTCCCCATTATCTTTTTTTTTTTTGAGACGGAGTCTCGCTCTGTCACCCAGGCTGGAGTACAGTGGCCGGATCTCAGCTCACTGCAAGCTCTGTCTCCCAGGTTTATGCCATTCTCCTGCCTCAGCCTCCCGAGTAGCTGGGACTACAGGCGCCCGCCACCTCGCCCGGCTAGTTTTTTTGTATTTTTAGTAGAGACGGGGTTTCACCATGTTAGCCAGGATGGTCTCGATCTCCTGACCTCGTGATCCGCCCGTCTCGGCCTCCCAAAGTGCTGGGATTACAGGCTTGAGCCACCGCACCCGGCCTAACATCTCCCCATTATCTTACCCCCTCTCTCTATAGGCTCCTGGTAACACTAGTCTCTCCTTTCTGCTTCTCTGAGTTTGACTTTTTTATATTCCACATATAAATGAGATCATGTAGTACTTGTCTTTCTGTGCCTGGCTTATTCATTTAGTATAATGTCCTCCAAGTTTAAACATGTTGCAAATGATAGAATTTTGTCCTTTTAAACGGTCAACTCTAATAATTGTTCTAGCAATTTATTTGAATTTTTGTGTTTCCAGTTAGATTCCTTAATTTTTTTCTTAATCTTTTGTGTGTGTGTGTGTGTGTTTGTGTGTGTGTGTGTGTGTGTGTGTGTGTGTGTGTGTTTAGACAGGGTCTCACTGTCGTCCAGGCTGGAGTGCAGTGGCGTGGTCACAGCTCACTGCAACCTTCATCTCCCAGACTCAAGCGATCTTTCCACCTCAGCCTCTTGAGTAGCTAAGACTACAGGCACATGCCACCACCCCTGGCTAATTTTTGTATTTTTTGTAGAGACAGGGTTTCGCCATGTTGCCCAGGCTGGTCTCAAAACTACTGGGCTCAAGTGATCGCCCGCCTCCGTCTCCCAAAGTGCTGGGATTATAGGTGTGAGCCACTGCGCCCGGCCCCCATCAATATATAACACTTAGCAGTTAAGTTCATTGTGCTTCTACATATTACCAATGTTATTAATCTAATAATTTAAATATTTAACTGAGTTCTCTTGCTTTGAATATATTAGCACACTACAAAGGTAAAAAAATGTAACCAACTTGTGGATCAAAAGAAACAATGATTTTGCATTTTACTAAGCACAGAAATTATCATGTTTTTGAATGTCTACCACATATGCCTGGCATACACACACATACATAAATAAGGTTGAAGGAGGCTGGGCACAGTGGCTCACACCTGTAATCCCAGCACTTTGGGAGGCCGAGGCAGGTGGATTACTTGAAGTCAGGAATTTGAGAGCAGCCTGGCCAACATGGTGAAACCCGGTCTCTCCTAAAAATACAAAAAATTAGCCGGGCATGGTGGTGCATGGCTGTAGTCCCAGCTACTTGGGAGGCTGAGGCAGGAGAATCGCTTATACCCCAGAGGTGAAGGTTGCAGTGAGCTGAGATCACGCCACTGCACCCCAGCCTGGGTGACAGAGTGAGACTCCATCTAAAAACATATATATATGAGGTTGAAGGAATAAACAAATTGAAATATTATTGCAAATATAAGAGCCTTTTTTTTTCTTTTTTAAAAATAAGTAGAGACAGGGTCTCACTTTGTTGCCCACGCTGGTCTCGAGCTCCTGGGCTCAAGTGATCCTCCTGCCTCAGCCTCCTAAAGTGCTGGGATTACAGGAGTTAGCTACCACGCCTGGTCAAGAGAATTCTTTCAATATTATCACCACTAAATAGCTTTTATTTTAAAGTATACATCCTAGTGACTTTTTAACTTCATATATCTTATTCTGTATATACTTAATGAATCACTATCCGGACTCATTAGTTAGACGTTAAACTTAGCTGTGACCTTATCTACTACATACGTGGGCATTTCCTGTTGTTATTAACCCCGGGACTTAAGTTGCCTTAGAAATATTAATGATAATTGCTATATATATAGATGTTACCACTAATATCTTTAGTATTCTCTGCTGACTATCCATGAACCCTGTGGAGTTCATTATGCTGGAAGTCATTGTGTATTCCTTAAACCCTTCTGATTCTACTTTATGGCCTCCTCCCTTATTAAGTAGCTTGTTAAGAGGAATCAGAACCACTCCACATTCTCCAGTAGTCAAGTCACACCATGAACACAGTTCCAAGAAGCGGAAAGGTCCTCTACCACTTCAAGGAAATTAGGAAGAAAAAAAAAAAGACGGAGAAAAACAACATGTTATTCCAGAAAGTAGTATGCAAGTTCTCAAATGACCTCTAGGCATTTTGGTTCAAAGTCCATCTTTTCTCCTTTATCATGTCACTCTTCTTTTTTCCTATTAAAGAATGATTTTTATGTCTATGTGACTGTGGTAAAAATAATATTCCCCTTCTCCAAAAGTCATGGTCAGTTGGATATATAAAGGTAATTGGGAATGAAACTTCATGTTCTTGTGGTTTTTAAAATACAGACAGAGTCTCACTCTGTTGCCAAGGCTGGAGTGCAGTAGCATGATCATGGCTCACTGCAGCCTCGACTTCCTGGGCTCAAGTGAGCCTCCTGCCTCAGGGCCCTGAATAACTGGGACTACAGGTGCACATCACCACACCCAACTAATTTTTAAAATTTTTTGTAGAGACAGAGTCTCACTCTTGCCTGGGCTGGTCTTGAACTCCTGAGCTCAAGTGATTCTCCCACCTCGGCCTCCCAAAGTGCTGGGATTACAGATGTGAGCCACCATGCCCAGCCTTGTTTGTTTTTTTAATGTGAGAAAAGGTAAGAAAAATGTGGTGGTCTTACAGGTACGTACGTGGTTTGTGTACTGTGAAGCTGTTGAAAGGAGTAGATGATGATGAAATGTATGCATTTGAGCTAGGCTCAGTGGAAAGTCATGTTGGGGAACAGATGGAGTTTTGAAGTGCTAAGAGAATGATTTAATGAAACTAGGGTCATAAAATTGCTAGAAAGAATGTAGGCTGATTTCTTGCAGAATCTGAAGGCTCTGGGAATAGGAAGCCAGAAGAGCAAGAATAGAAAGAGATCAGCTTGAACACCAGAGCTGCGCCTTTGGATGAACTCTGGGGAAAGGGTAGGTTTTCAGAGAAAAATAAAAAAGGATCTGGGATCATTTACTCTATAATTTAACAATTATTTGTGTGTGTGTGTGTGTGTGTATATATATATATATATATTTTTTTTTTTTTGAGATGGAGTCTAGCTCTGTTGCCCAGGCTGGAGTGCAGTGGTGCGAACTTGGCTCACTGCAACCTCTGCCTCCCAGGTTCGAGAGATTCTTCTGCCTCAGCCTCCCACGTAACTGGGATTACAGGCCCATGCCACCCCACCCGGCTAATTTATTTTTGTATTTTTAGTAGAGATGTGGTTTTGCCATGTTGGCCAGGCTGGTCTCGAACTCATGACCTCAAGTGATCTTCCCGCCTTGGCCTCCCAAAATGCTGAGATTACAGGCATGAGCCACCCTGCTCGACCTATTAGTGTATTTACTGGATATCAAGATGACTAAGAAATAGCAGTTGCCCTGAAGGAGCTTTTCTCTTTGAGGAAAAAGACATGTACATAAATAACTGCAAACAGAATAAAACAAATGTTATATAGATCTACATACAGTGACATGCCATGGGAATGCTGAACACCGAGCAACGGTTTCAACTAGTGAATTGGCACAGGAAACATGAGAAATAAGCATATTTTCAATATGACAAGAATGGTCATTTCTGGGTATAAGAAACGAGAAAAGTCATGCGTATATGGAAGGGCATGGACTCTTCAAGGAAGAGCAAGTAGTCTAATGTAGATGCTGTATAGGAATCTGGGAACAAAGGGACAGGTAAGTGGTATAGACAGGCTGGAAATATGGTTATGGACTAGAGTGACCTATAAGCATTAGGAGTTTTGATTTATTATTTTGGAATAAGAACCATTTATGGCTTTTGAGAAGGAAAATTATACAATGGAAAAGAAAGGATTTTTATTTTTGGAAAGATGAGATCTCACTATGTTGCCCAGGCTGGTCTCAAACTCCTGAACTCAAGCAATCCTCCCGCCTTGGCCTCTGAAACTTCTAGGATTATAGGCGTGAGCCACTACACCCAGCCAGGATTATGTTTTTTATGGGGGGGATGAGAATATTGGTAGGTGGGTAAGTGAATAAATGAGAATATGTATATGTGAAATTGAATATATAATAGAAAAAATTGATAGGACAAGTCCTATTACTCCATTTTATGAGGAAAATCTATATATTAGAAGCGCTTTAGAGGTATATTTGCTGTTCTAGCTGTGGAAACCATGTGAAAACGCATTTGAAAGTGCTTTAAAACAGGGGTCAAGGCCGGGCGCGGTGGCTCAAGCCTGTAATCCCAGCACTTTGGGAGGCCGAGGCGGGCGGATCAGGAGGTCAGGAGATCGAGACCATCCTGGCTAACATGGTGAAACCCCGTCTCTACTAAAAATACAAAAAACTAGCCGGGGGTGGTGGCGGGCGCCTGTAGTCCCAGCTACTCGGAGGCTGAGGCAGGAGAATGGCCTGAACCTGGGAGGCGGAGCTTGCAGTGAGCAGAGATCGCGCCACTGCACTCCAGCCTGGGTGACACAGCGCGAGACTCCGTCTAAAAAAAAAAATAAAATAAAATAAAACAGGGGTCAACAAACTTTTCCGTAAAGGGCCAGAGTATGTTTAGCTTTGCGGGCCACAGATGGCCTCTGTTGCATATGCTGCTGCATCTCCACCTTCCTCCTCCTCCTCCTCCTCCTCCTCCCTTCCTCTTCCTTCTTCTTCTTCTTCTTCTCTTTCTTCTTTCTCTTTAAAAGTATAAAATCATTCTCAGCTCCTGGGCTGAGAAACAGACCATAGGCCAGATTTGACCTCTAGGCCATAGTTTGCTGACCCTCCATTTTAGAACTTAGCTTTCCTGACAGAACATTTGGGTGTCTCTCTCTGTCTGTCTCTCTCTTAGTAAGTGAAGTAAGAAATAGGTCTTTCTTGGGGAACAAAAAGCTGAAATAATTTCATGTATTTGAATATGACCCTTGACCCGTTTTTGTCCATCATCACTCCGATTTGTGGCTGCAACCACCAACCAATTTGGTGCCATAGGATATAGCATGGTTTTTGAGCAACAGTTCATAAGCTTTTCTTTTTGTTCTTTTTCCTTCTTCCAGTTATGGTGGTTTAAAAACATGTCTGCAAAATCTTTGACACTTTTTCCAGTAAAAAATATAGAGTCTGTTCCCTTTTCTTGAACCTAAGTGGCCTTTGTGCTCCCTCAACAAATAGAATATGACAGAAATGGCACTATGTGACTTTTGAGACAGGGTCATAAAAGGTGATACAGCTTCCCCATGCCCCTGCATTTCAGAACTCCGGGTTGCCATGTAAGAATAGCTACCCTGAAGCTACCGTGCTGAAGAGACCACAGGGAAATCACACCGAGTTAGAAAGAGGTGTCTGAGGAACCCAGCTGTTCCCAATCCCAGCTATTTAAGTCTTCCCAGACCAGGTGCCATATATATATGAGTGAGCAAGCCTTCAGATGATTCTCGCACCAGCCACCATGTAGCTGTAAGCTTATGAGACCCCTTCAGCAAAAACCCTCTAGATTAGCTTAGTCAAGCCCCAGAACCATGAAAGATAACAGACTTGCTATGGAGGTTGCCACATGCCTCTTCTCCCTTTGTGAATGGGATTATTTATAATGGTTACCCCATACCTACTCCACTATGTATATTGGATGTGAGGGAGAGAGAATTTGTCTCACAAGCTGACAGATTTTCAGACCTCAAGGAATGCCACTTGAGCTGTACTCACAGGATCACACACAAGGATCTTGATCCACACATGACCTGATTTCATAGATAAAGTCCTGGACCTTGAGCCTGAGCCCGATGTCTTAATAAATGAGAATTTCAGAAGGTCTTGGGAGGGGGTGGGTATATTTTGCATGTGGGAAGGATGTAAATAATAGGTGGCCTGAGAGCAGATTATGGTGGCTTGAAAATGTGTCCACCAATTCTTTGATACTACTGTCAACAAGAGGTAGAATCTGTGTCTCTTCCTTTGGAACCTGGGTGGACCTTTGTGATTAAATGCAGCAGAAGGATGCTGTGTGAATTCTGAGACAGGGTAATAACGGGGTGATACAGCTGCCATCTAGTTCTTTCTCAGAACATGTGCCTTTGGAGCTCGAGCTGCCATGGAGGAAAACCACCTACCCTGAAGCCACAACACTGGAAAGACCATGTGGAAGAACCACAAAGAGGAGAAGAGGACCAAATGTGTGAGCCTTCCCAGCCCAGGCTCCAAATATGCAAGTAGTAAGCCTTCATTTCTTTTTGGTTTTAATTTTTTAAAAAGTAAATAGAAATGGGGTCTCACTATGTTGCCCAGGCTGGTCTTGAACTCCTAAGCTCAAACAATCCTCCCACCTTGGCCTCCCAAAGTGCTGGAATTATAGGCATGAGCCACCATGCCGGGCTGCAAGTAGTAAGCCTTCAGATGCTTCCATCACCAGCCACCACCTGATGACAACCCCATGAATGACCCTCAGCAAGAACTACCTAGCTGAGCCCAGCCAAACTGCAGACCCATGAGAGAGAAATAAAATTGTTGTTTTGAGTCACTAAATATGGAGTAATTTATATTATCAACAGATAACTGGAACCACAAGTGTAATTGTTAAAGGTAAAACTTTGAATACATTTATATGTGACTTCTGCCATATTCCATAATTGACTTTTGTTCATGAACCTATTGGCAAGTTTGTCTTATTGCTTTTCCTTCTTCCTTTTTTTTTTTGTTGTGATTTTAAAAATATTACATAATAAAACAACACAAAAAAGTATTTGAATGTGGGTTGAATGACTGTAAATAAGCACAAAAGTTCTCCTTCCTGTGAATCTCTTGTCTGTATATGCCAAGTATCTAACACAAGGCCTGCCTGGCACATAACTTTTTTTTTTTGTAAATGTTAGTTTCTTTTATCATTCTTTTTCCCTGTCAGTGGTATTATATTGACCCATGGAATCCAGCACCCTCATGCTGACTTGTAGTTCCCCAAAGTCCCTAACCTCTACAGTCCTCTCCAACCCCCATCCCCAGGCCTCTCTCTATGTTCCAGACATTTTCTGGCTTTTTACCATTATCCAAACTCTGAACTTACCTACTTAGTTTTTTAAAAAAACACAGAGTGACTAGATAGCTAATATAAATAATGCCAGTGTTAACACAAAAATTTGATTGGAATGATTACAATAGCAAACTTCAATGTTTACCCCATGGAATAAGCAGAAAATTTCAAGCACTTTTCTAGGCCACCTGAGTCTATTTTGAGTAAGGATCCTTAAGTTGATACTCAAGTAATGACATTCATGCAATGTAGAAGACTGCTAAAATCTGTCCTGGCTTCTCTCCGTGCTATGGGCCATCTGTGAAGCTTTGGAGTCTAGGTCAAATGTATGCATTGTCTCCTCTTTGCTACCATTTTTGCACAGGCTTCTAATCTAAATAAAATTAATGTCAATAACAGTGTGGAAAGGGAAAGCCTAAAAGAAAGAGGGTTTTTGAAGAGTGGGGGACCAGAAGAGGACAGTTTTATGTGAACTGTTTTACTTTAGAAAATAAATTTGTTCATGTGATTCTGTGAGTCAATTAACACATGTATATAAATACAGACTTCTTTAACCATTATTATTATCACTATGTGAGCCCTCAATGTGCTGGCTACCATAGGTGTAAGATAAATTACAGAAACTCCCTATTCTGAAGGACTAGTTCCAACAACAATTTGGCATTGTGCACTGTGTGGGGCCTGGGAAAAGCCTCTGATTTGCCATACCTTAGGAAAGGTTTTTGCATGATACTAGGCCATGTCTCTTACTACAATTATAAAGCATTCTTAGATTATAAGCATTCTTAGATTTAAAAATAATACCAAGCTGTCAGGAAAACTGAATTCCATCAATAACATCTTTTCATAAACCAAAAGCTTGCAAAGCCGTAATTAAAAAATGAATTTATTACTAAGTGAATTTAATTCACAAAAGGAATTTTCCCCAGTATTTAGGCTGTTGTTGGTTTTGGCTTTGTTTGTTTTTAATTAACATTTTTAGTTGTGTGGTTTTATCAAATATTGAATTTGAGTTCAAAGATACATTTCCTCTGAGGATGCAGTCTAAAGAGGCCAAGTAAGTAAGAGAAAATCGTAGTTTCCAAGTTTCACAGAACAAAGCTCAGTAGTTCCATGACTTTTTCAGTGTTCTACAGAATTGAGCTACTCCCTCTTACATAAAAAAGTGCTCTAATTTTCATTTTTTTCTTCTTTGCTCAGTTTCTTCATTTCTTTCTTACTTGCCTACTTTCTTAATTTCTTCCTAAGTAAATATATAGCTATCTTTGAGGAGAAGTGAGTGATGTAACATCAGAAACAAAGGGTAGACTCACAATTAGAGCCCACTGACTCATGGGACTTTAGATAAGCCACTAATCAGGAAATTGGGGGTGTTAATGCTGTTTAGTTAGTTGATTGAGGAGGTGTGGACAAAACCTGGTGACTTCAGGGCCTCAGCAACAGAACTCCTACCTGTTTCCATTGCCACCACTTACCTTACGGGCATTAGATAATTCTGCAGTGAGTTATTCTGTGCATGGGGGGCAAAGGCTTTAGAGTCAGGTAGCTGGGGAGTTATTTTCTGTCTCTGCTATTTAATACCTGTATGACCTCAGGTGAATTTCTTAATCCTGTTTATCCTCAGTTTCCTTGTTTGTAATACCCATCATGATAAGTTGTTCTGAGGATCGCATATACTATACCTAAAGTACCCAACAAACTCCTGACACAAGGAAGGTGTTCCATAAATGGTAGCTATTTGAAGTAATCTAAAAGGTCTCCTTCAAATGTTTAATACACCCATATAATCCCAATCTTCATCTCTCACTTGTTGGCCCATCATTAGAGCACCAGATCCCCTTGACTGCTTTCCAGGGTAAGGACACAAGACCACTGAAAACTGTGCCGCGCTGGTAAGAAGAGGCGCTGATAGCATGCTGTTGCCTCTGCCAGACAGACTCTGTCTTTGCTAAAGTGTTTAGTATTGCTATTGTGGCAAATGCCATTTTAGTTAAAGGCAATAAATCTTCCCTTGTTTAAATGACAGATGGCTAGGGTTGTTACTTCTGTTTCTAGCAAACCCAAAAGGGGAAAAAATAAATTACTGACATTAAGAGTTCTTGTTTTTTAAAAATATTAGGGGAAAAATGAAGTATGGATTTCAACAAGTTACTAATGTTTGCTGTCCAACAAAATCATCAGACTCTAATGATGTTCACATTCTAGCTCCTATAATCTATGAATATGTTAGGTTACAGGGCAAAGGGGAATTAAGACAGCAGGCGGAATGAAGGTTAATTAACTGGCTTTTTTTGAGATGGAGTGCCACCAGCCGGGCGCTGGAGTGCAGTTGCTTGTGATCTCGGCTCACTGCAAGCTCCCGCCTCCCGGGTTCCCGCCATTCTGCCTCAGCCTCCCGAGTAGCTGGGACTACAGGCGCCCGCCACCTCGCCCGGCTAGTGTTTTGTATTTTTTAGTAGAGACAGGGTTTCACCGTGTTAGCCAGGATGGTCTCGATCTCCTGACCTCGTGATCCGCCCGTCTCGGCCTCCCAAAGTGCTGGGATTACAGGCTTGAGCCACCGTGCCCAGCCTAACTGACCTTAAGATAGGGAATGTAGCATAATTTATCCAGGTGAGCCCAATATAATCCCAGTGGAGAAGGAGACAGAAGAATCAGAGTCAGAGAAGACGTGGCTACAGAGGCAGAGTGATGAGATGTGAGGACTCTGCCTGCCGTTGCTAACTTTCAAGATGAAGGAAGGGGGCCATGAACCATGGGATGCCTCTAGAAGCTGGAAAAGGTAAGGAAACAGATTCTCCCCTAGACTTCCAGAAAGCTCTGCTGACGCCTTGATTTTAGCCTGGTGAGACCCATTTCAGACTTCCAACCTCCAGTACGCGAAGGTAATACATTTGTGTTGTTTTAACCTATTAAGTTCTAAAATTACTGAACCCAATTTCATTTCTTCTCTCCCTTTACAAGGTAGGTGCTATTAACAGTGAAATGACAAAGCAAAAGCAAAGTGGAGAAAAGCACCAGCAAAGGGCATGCCTCGCTGGCTACAGATTGCAGTGGCCTCTTCTCAATTCCTATCTTAATATGTATCACATGCCCTGCCTGAGATAATAAGGACTCTTTCTCCCATTCCCTCAGTCTTCAGGTTGCCTCTACTTCTCTTCCATTTTCTTTTTCCTTGATATGGTTCCCTTCTTTCTCATTCTTCTCTTCTTTCATTTCCCTGGTGGTTTTCTCTCCACTTCTTCCCCCTCTGATAGGAAATATTATAGCAGTGGCCCAAGCTAGAAGAAAAAGTACACACCTACCAGCTCCCTTCCTTCCTCACAACACCTACACAGCTGCTGAGGAAGCCTTGAATGAAAGCTAGAAAACAACAAATAGGAAAAGAGGCATTTGAAAACAGAACAGAAATAGTCATAGACGGGTGACAGGCAGGAGATGCCACCTCATTGACAGCTGCCACCATTTTCCATAGAGAAGTTATTCCATTGTAGTATACACCAGGGCTGGTTTTAAATATTGTTCCTATGTACTTGGTAGTGTAGTGGAAGCTCCTCCATTTCTCTAAATAGTTAACTGCATACTTAGAGCTCTTGGTAGAGTTTAGAACAGTTAATTATTCTGAGTGTACCTAGCCGCATCACTGTCTGTCATCTGTACAAAATTTGATAAGCCCTTTAAGATAGTTAGATATTTATTGAGACTCTGCTGTATATTTGGCAGTGCACCAGATATGGGTAGTGGTGGTGGAAGCAAGCAATAGGACCAGTGGAGCCTGCTTTCTAATAGAGAGTGATCTCTCTGGTGCTGTTACAAGTACAGCATATAAGCAGTTTACTGGAGGTATTGTCTTCAAGAGGTGAGCTCACCGAATTTACACACATCAAAGCCAGAATTCCTCCCCTTGCAGGGGTTAGCCTGTAACTCTGTGCCTCTCAAGTGTATACTAACTTTTTCCATGGGAATTATGCTTCTGAAGCATGAGGAAAGAACACACCCTTGTTTCCATTTTCTCTGCTGCTTTGGATGTGATCTCTCCAGGTGTGCAAAATAATGCCTCGGTATCATTTTGACCTGTGTTGTCATTTTACAAAGTTTATCAGAAGACTTCATATCGGATGGAAGCAAATCTTTAGAAGGGATGTTATAACAACTTGAACAGCCCATCATGCTTTAGGCATGCTCCCTGTCAGGGCTTTGTTTTCATTCATTAGAGATGGAGGGGGAGGAAGCTTAAAATGTGTAATTCTAATCACCTGTTCCTACAGCTCTCTAACTGGTCTCCATGGCTTCTCTTTCCTTCCTCCAGTCTTGCCGATGAACCTTGATTAGAGGACAACACAACACGAACAGCCACTCCTCCCTCTGCCTCCTGACTCCTTATTTGAGTTAGAGGTTCTCGTAACACCTGCATCTCCCTTTTGTCACATGGAGTTGTGATTGCCTATTTACTCATCTGCATCTCCTACTGAATTCTGATCCATGGTGGCTGGCCCATGCCTGTCTTGTGTACATTTGCATGTAAACCACTTAACCCAAGTGCTAGGAAACAAACAGTACACACAGGTGTGTGGAGTGATTGAAATCTAATTTGCTACCTAAGAATGCACAGTGATTCCTCAGTGTTTATTAGATCAGGCCTAGACTCTTCATTTCAGTTTTCAACTCCTCTGATTTTTCTTTTATACAGCCTTTCAGATCTCTTGGTTCTCATCTGGCTCTTGCATCCTTATGCCGTGGGTTGATTCCTCTGCCTGCCTATCTGTAGTAGCTCATCTCCTAAGATGGCTGCCATCAATTTCTTCTCTTCTGTATACACATGCCACTCCCACATTGAGAGATGCAGTCGCCTTTTTTACCCCTGGAATCTGGTCTGGCCTGTGACTAATTTCAATAATAGAATCTCGCGTTTCTATTGAAACTACAAAAAAAATATTATGTCAGCTACTGAGTTTTGGGGTGGTTTGTTATATGGCAATAGATATCCTCAATACTATTCTTCAAAGTCCGAAACCTACATTTTCTGTGAATCCTTACCTTGCTAGTCTAGTTAACACCGATCTCCTCCTTCTCTAACTCCCATAGAACTTTGTTGATGCCACACACGTTTTGTTATCCAACTGTATGTATTACTACTTTCTCTTTCCTGAATGCCAATATGAACTCCATGACCAAATTATATGGTCTTCGAAGATACCAAATAGTGGAAATAGGTCTTTTGTAATCCCTTCCACAAGTCCTAGTACTGAATAAAAATGTAATGGCTGTTGAATTGGATGAAAAGTAAAAATATTCTTGGCCATTTTCGCTCTCTGCCAATTATTTTGACTTTTTTTCACAGTATCTTTGAGCGCATTCTTTCAATCATGGTTATAAAAAGCATGTGTGGCAGCAGGCAGCCCTTAGGCTCCTTCCCCCTGCAGACAGTCTGTGACAGCGCATTGGTTCTCGAAACAGTCCAGGAGCAGCAGCAGCAGCAGCATCTGGGAACCTGTTAGAAATGCAGATCCTTGGGCTTACCTCAGACCTACTGAATGAGAAGTCCTGGGGTTGGAGCCCAGCATTCTGTGTTTTACCAAGCTTTCCAGATAATTCTGATGCATATTAAGGACGAGAATCATTCTAGTAGGGGAAAGACTCCTGGTTTAAGATTAGAAGGTCTTGGAGTTTTTGGTCCTAACACGTTTTGGTCCTGACGCTTATGTATCAATGAGAAAGTTACTTAACTTCCCTGAGCCTCTCCTTCCTCATCTGTATTATAATAATCCTAACCCTGAGATGGGAGAGTGTCTTAGTTCATTTTGTGTTGCTATAAAGGAAAACCTGAGACTGGGTAACTTATAAAGAAAAGAGGTTTGTTCTGACTTATGGTTCTGCAAACTATACAAGAAGGATACCTCTGGCATCTGCTTCTGCAAAGGCATCTGGAAGCCTACAATCACAGTGTAGGCAAAGGGGGAGCAGGTGTGTTACACAGCAAGCGAGGTAGCAAAAAAAACGGACAGGTTCTTAAACAAGCAGCTCTCACATGAACTAATACAGTGAGAACTCACTTATTACTGTGGGGAAGGCACCAAGGCATTCATGAGGGTACCACCCTCATGACCAAAACACCTCCCCCCACCTCCAACATTGGGGGTCACATTTCAACATGAGATTTGGAGGTGACAAACATCCAAACTATGTCAGAGAGTCAACTGAAATCATATTTATGACTCATCCTTAAAAATTGTAAAAGGACCAGGAGTGGTAACTCATGCCTATAATCCCAGCACTTTGGGAGGCTGATGCAGGAGGATTGCTTGAGCCCAGGAGTTAGAGACCAGCTTGGGCAACATAGAACTTATCTCTACAAAAATTTAGCCAGGCATGATGGCACATGTCTGCAGCCCAAGTTCTTGGGAGGCTGAGGTGGGAGGATTGCTTGAGCCTGGGAGATTGAGGCTACAGAGAGCCATAATGACACCACTGTACTCCAGCCTGGGTCACATAGTGGCCTGTTTCAAAACAAACAAGAAAGAACACACAAAAACCCTGTAAAAATATAGTGATGAAAGTCACAATTAGGCTGGACTGAATGGCTCACACCTGCAATCCCAGCACTTTGGGAGGCCAAGGTGAGGGAAGACTGAGCCCAGGAGTTTGAGACTAGCCTGGGCAACATGGTAAAACCCCATCTCTACAAAAAATTAGGCATGGTGGTGCACATCTCTAGGACCAGGTACCCGGGAGGCTGAGGTGAGAAGATTGCCTGAGCCCTTGAGGTCGAGACTGCAGTGAGCTGTGACTGTGCCTGCCACTGCATTTCAGCTTGGGTGACAGAGTAAGACCCTGTCTCCAAAAAAAAAAAAAAAAAAAAAGTCACAAGGTAGAATAGGATTGAAGACAGAGAAGAATGCTTTCATTTTAAATTACTTTGCTCCCTCTTCCTTCCTGTCGTGGACTCAGTATAATTCTATCTGCCTTGGCAGGCCTTTGATTTCACAAGTTCATGAGCAGTGGCTTGTGTAATATTCCCAAGTCAGGTTCCAGGTTATCCGTATATACTTCTCTCCCTTAGTAATGGCTGGCTACAACGTAATTTTTAAGACCCAAGTAATTTCACAGTGATGCAACTGAAAAACTTCCTGTCAACTATTAAAACTAATATGTTTGATAACTTCACTAATAAAGGTAAAACTTAACCAGGAGAATGTAAGCCAACAAACCAAGTTTAAATTGAGTTTAAGTATTTATTCAAGATCAAACCATATTCATTTGATATATCAACTAGTGAAGATGAATTCACTACATGGGAAGTATTGTCACCAAATTATAAATCTGGTGGAATAAAGGGGGAACTAAAGGTGAAGCAAACTGTAAATGTATTAAGTGTGTATCAAGTTGGACGGAGCAATGAACATGCTATGAGATCCCAGGCAGTTCTGCATGGCTGAGCAGAGGCTGACTACATGGAAAAAAAGTCTTTGGAGGATTCAGGGTAATGTTTCTGAGTTGTGGTTTACCAAGCCTCAAGACAGCAAGTCCACAGGGAAAGAGTGAGCCTGGCACCCAAACGGAAGCAAGCCTTGCTGTCTAGGGTGAGGTAACCTAAGAGTTCCAGTCAGAGATATGAAGCTATTGCTCAATTTGCAATGTTTTCTCACTTCACAGACTGTGAGCATGGAATTAAGCTCAGACGTCTGTCCTGGGCCAGGAGTAGGAAGATGCACTCTTGGGCTCATGTGATCCTCCCACCTCAGCCTCCCATGTAGCTAGGACTACAGGCACACGCCACCATGCCTGGTGAGACCTTATTGTTTCATCTCCGAACTCCGACTCTGATTAGTGGTGTGAAAGTGAGCAAGTCATTTCCCCTTTCCGAGCCTCATTACACTCATTTTGTCAAGTGCGAGGGTTGAAGCTTTTCCACCCCTGAGATTAAAAGGTTGAGTCTGGAAGCAGGATAAAAAGGATTACAGTTTAAGGAAAGAGCCGGCTGCTTTCAATAATGAGAGGCAGTGGGGCCTGCGAGAGGCTGTCCCTTTTCAGGAAGTATCCACGGGAGTGGACATTGCTGTAGAGTATCTAAAACTGTACCCTGTATGTAGTTCGCAAACCAGTGATTCCCTCACATCACAGTAAATTGATGAGTGAAATTTCTGAGTAACTAACTGCACAGTCGACACTAGAAAAGTAAGGAATATAGCTTTAAAAAAAATGAAAAGAAACCAGCAAGAAAGGTGTCTTAGTTACCTATCGCTTAGTTATCTTGCAGTTTTCTGAGGGACAGGAATGCAAGCAGACTGGTGCTGGGTCTGTTTCAGTGAGGCAGTCATCTCATTCACATGGTAGCTGGCAAGATTCAGTTTCTTGTGGGCAGCTGGTCAATTCCTTGTCACCTGGGCCTCTCTGTTGAGCATCTCACAACATGGCAGCTTAATCAGATCAAGCAAGCAGGAGGACCAGAGAGAGTGCTAGCAAGAGAGAGTGCTGGCAAGATGGAAGTGAAGGTCTGTTGTGTTCTAATCTTAGCAGTAATTGCCCATCACTATTTGGGTATTCTGTTTCTTAGAAGCAAGTCATAGCCAGGCGCAGTGGCTCCCACCTGTAATCCCAGCACTTTGGGAGGTCGGGACCAACATGGAGAAACTCCGTCTCTACTAAAACTACAAAATTAGCCAGGCGTGGTGGCACGTGCCTCTAATCCCAGCTACTTGGGAGGCCAAGGCAGGAGAATCGCTTGAACCGGGAGGTGGAGGTTGCGGTGAGCCGAGATCGCACCATTGCACTCCAGCCTGGGCAACAAGAGTGAGACTCCATCTTAAAAAAAAAAAAAAAAAAAAAAAAAAAGTCACTAGGTCCAGTCCATAGGCAAAGGAAAGGGATTTACACAAAGAAGTGAATACAAGAAGGCAGGATCACAGGGAGCCATATCGGAATCTGCCTCCCACAAAAGGCTTTCTATTCTGGGGTTCATTTTCATCTAGACAGTTCCCCAAATTCTGAGGTCATGAAGTAAGTTAGTTACATGGCAAGAAAATGCTGAACCTCCTTGTTTATGTGGGCTATGCTTGAGGGTTCTATTTTCTCAAATATGCATTCTTTCGTTAAACAATAGTAAACATGCATCTACTTGTACCAGATAATGTGCTAGGAGCAGGGGCTACTAAGATGACTGTAGGTTTGTCTCTACCCTTGTGGGTTGGAGGAGGGTGGCGGAGGTAATATTTACATACATAGAAATGAGACCTACCCCACACTATCTCTGCAAAACCTGCCCACTGAATGATAGTCTTAATCTTTCAGTTTTACCTTTTCACATGTGGATCAAATGCCATTATCAAGAAGTTAACTTTAGGAACCCTTTAGTTAGAATGTGTGATATGGTTTGGCTGTGTCCCCACCCAAAATCTCATCTTGAATTGTAATCCCCGTAATCCCTGTGTGTCAAGGGAGAGACCAGGTGGAGGTAATTGAATCATGGGAGCGGTTTCCTCCATGCTCTTCTTGTGATAGTGAGTTCTCACAAGAGCTGATGGTTTTATAAGTGTTTGGTAATTCTTCCTGCATTCATTCTCCTTCCTGCTGCCTTGGGAAGAAGGTGCATTGCTTCCCCTTTGCTTTCCGTCGCGATTGTAAGTTTCCTGAGGACTCCCCAGCCATGCTGAGCTGTGAGTCAATTAAACCTCTTTCCTTTATAAATTACCGAGTCTTGGGCAGTTCTATATAGCAGTATGAAAATGGACTAATACAATGTGTTTTCATTAAAGATCATAGTAGCCCATTAAAATAGTTTATTTGCAAGTGTTCACATTCACCATAGAATAGAAAATATAGATAAGTAAAAAGAAGGAATTAAAAGCATTAATAATCCCACTACCCATAGATAATAATAGATAACAGCTAATATCATTTCAATGTATTCCAAACTTTTTCAATGCCTTGGTATTATTTTCCCCCTTCCATACCTGTCTGAAGCTCTTAATAGCATACTGTGAACACTGAGTCACTCATTTCCTGGAAGTCAACATCATTTGTGAGATAGATAGTGGTGAGATGATTAGTGGTGTTTGCCCTTGGAGTGAGCCTAGCTACTTTTACTATTTTAGTTTTTTATTTTAATTTTTTGGTAGAGATGGGGGTCTTGCTTTATTTCCTAGGTTGGTCTTGAACTCCTGGCCTAAGGCAGTCCTCCCACATCAGCCTCCCAAAGCACTGGGATTACAGGAATGAGCCACCACACCTGGTCTAGCTTTTTTTTTCACTCTTGTCCATGGCCATTTTTTCCTTTTTTTTTTTTTTTTGAGACGGAGTTTTGCTGTCACCCAGGCTGGAGTGCAATGGTGTGATCTCGGCTCACTTGCAACCTCTGCTTCCCCAGGTTCAAGTGATTCTCCCATCTCAGCCTCCCCAGTAGCTGGGATTACAGGCACACACCACCACACGTAGCTAATTTTATATTTTTAGTAGAGACAGGTTTCACCATGTTGGTTGGCCAGGCTGGTCTCGACCTCCTGACCTCAGGTAATCCACCCACGTTGGCCTCCCAAAGTGCTAGGATTACAGGTGTGGGCCACCATGCCTGGCCCATTTTTTCCATTTTGTTAATTCTTTCAGCCCATAGACTCCTCCTTCTTGCCTCCACCTATCCTACTTTTCCTCCCATTTAAGCTTTTTTTTTTCTACCTATGGCCAACCTCCACTCCTTCTCTTAACTAACTCTCGGCTTCATCCTTCATGACCCAATGCAGTTGTCAACATTTATGGGAGACATTCCTTGATCCTTGCAGACTCTTAAATACTTTCTCCTCTGATTTTCCACAGCATTCTCTTCTTACCTCTATTATTGTACCATCTCATGTGAGCATTACAAATTTAGGTGTCTGCTTCCCTAGAGTAGAGGCATTTTATTAATCTCCATAACCCCTGAGATATATGGAAAAGCTTCTGTAATGTTTGCAAAATGAATAAATAAAAACACCCATCCTGTCAGAGTTACCTAGAACTGCTATTTATGAGCACATCTTGGAATCCCTTGGCAAGCCCCTGGGCTATCCAGGCTTCTGCCCTTGATATACAAGTACTGTGAGTCCTCCAAGAAAACCTCCCCAAAGGCTCAATTCCAAATCGCACAGAGAGGTATTGAATAACACAACCAAAAAGGGAAGAAGTACTTTCAGGTAAGATAGGCACTATATGAGAATAGAGGTCTTGGAAATGCAGTTTATGATGGCCTAGAATCCATGACTAAAGAATGTGCATTTTCCAAGACAAAATTAGTAGCATTACATCTTTATAGAGAAAAGTAGGGCTGCTAGAAACACATCCACATAGCCATGAGGTTGACTGAAGTAAGACAAAAGAGGTGTTTTTCTTCCTTTTTTCTTTTTTTGACTGAGGGCAACAGTCAGTTCTCCAGTCATAATTCTGATGCTCGACAATGATTTGAACAATGAGGGAGGAGGAGAAGGAGGCTAAAGAAGAAAGGAAGAAAGAGAAGCACCCACTGAGTGGCCTGGGAGGGAGCTATCCAGTGAGCAAATGAATGCAAACAAACTGAGCTGATTTTTGTTGTGATGACAGATGACTTTCCCGCAGGGTCCTGAGAGCAGCCCAGCAGGACAAAGCAGAGGGGCAAAACCGGACCATTGTGTGGGATCCAGGGAATGCTGCTGGTGACTGCCAGCTTGTCTGTCCTTAGAGGAAAGCTACTAGAGTTCAAGGTGTGGAGAGCTGAGGAGACTGCATGCAGTATTCTGATTTGTTTCTGTGTCATGTGTCATATTAATGGAGTAGGATTACTTTAAGCTAAAACAATTATACTAGGATTTCAGTGTTTAGTTTTCTTTTATTATTTTGGCTTGTCCTGTGATCATTATGGCTAGCTGTGCTTGAAGAAACATCTAGAGTTTTCCCATTATTATTTTTTCTTAGAAAATTAGAGGAGACATCTGATTTGATCTTAATTAGGGAGTGAAATTTCTGCTCCCTGATAAACATGTAGTTTCACAAAGAGGTGAGACACAGCTTGAAGTCATACTTTGAGGATCCTCATTGGGCATTACCCAGGGTTGGGCAGCGTTGGTCATCTCCATCTTGTCTCTTCTCCTTTATGCCCTGTGTTCCACCACAGCAAGCATGACCTTTGCCTTTTCTCCTTGACCAACTCCTACTCATCCTTCACCTATCCTGCACCCAGTGCAGCGCCCAGCATGTATGGAAAACCTTCCTTGACCATTTCTGAGATTCTGAAATGCTCTCTCTCCTGATTTTCCACAGCACTCTCTTCTTACCTCTATTACTACACTTCACGTGAGTGTTACACGTTTAGGGAACTGGACACAGGACCTCTGCGTTGTATGCACATGCCGTGGCTTGTGGCCCAAACAACCTCCAAATCCATTTTTGTTGTCCTGGGAGGTAACCCTTACCTTCCACTCCACTTTGCTCTTTAATGAGACAAAATGGGCCACCTTTGTTTCTTCGCAAGCAGCATTTGATGAGACTAGTCAGAGGTGACAGGCAGCCCTCATCCCCCACTGAGCCACCTTGATAGGTGGCAAGACAATTACTGATCGCTTTCTAGACCTGCTTCAAAGCTTCCTGTAACCTGGCAGCGAATGAAATGCACAACCTTCCAACTCAGTGACATTTAAGGCAACCACTCATCAGTTCAGGCAGCAAAATAAATTGGTGCTCAGCTGCTCCCAGTCTATTTTTCTGGTTAGAACTACAAAGAAAAGAAATGATTGTGCCGCTGCATGTGTGACAACAACCTGCGCCCTCCCTCAAGCAATCACATTCTCTTGCTGTCTCTGGCTTTGTTCTGGTCCCCCTGAAGAACAGAGTGTTAAGGATTATATTTGGAGGTTGCCTAGTGCTCTGTGTCTACATCTGAGTCCTACACACACAGATAAACATGATAAATGAATGGATGTGCATTTAAATTACATATCCACCTCTACTGAATATATCATTCATTTGTATGAAAATATTTTCCACTAAATATAACTCCCTAAAATTTGTATTTAGTCCTTTATTCATGGGACTAAAGTTGCATCACTCAGTGGTGACATTTAAATGACAGTTACCACTGTAACACAGAATAATGACCTTGTGAAGTGTGGTGTATTTGGTATGCTTATCCAATAATTTATAGATTCTATAAGTTATGATGTATGAGGCGAACTCAAAAGGCAAGAAATGTTTTTCCCAAGGATTGTGAAATCTATCATTTAAAAAAGCATGTTCCAATACTTACTTGCTTCCTGATTTCCCCAAATTTCTTCCCTTCTAAGCTGTAAGGGTTGTGTTTCTCCCCCAGTAGTCAAACATTAACAATAAAAACAAGAAAACACTCTTCCTCCCTCCCACCCACCAAACACTGATGTCTTTGGTCTGTGCAAACACGAAGAAGAAAAAAAAGAATCAGTCAAACCAAATGATCTTCACCCTCTTTCAAACTAAATCTGCTTTAATCAGTGTGCTAGCACATTCTGTCATACTCCCCGACTGCTTGAAGCAATACGTTACTCCTTCAGTTTCGGCAAAAACTAAACCTTTGCCAGCCCCAAAACCGACTCTACGTGGAGGCTGTTGCCAAGTTGATTTTTCTGACTCAGCCAGGAGGGCTGCTCCCCGGCTCTGTTCTAAATTAATAAGGCCAATCAGAAATGCACAAAGCCTGGATGGCCAATCATTCTTCTCGAGGCTTTTGCCATCTCCTCCGCGGTCAGATAAATCATGTTAAAGCCATTCCACCAATGACCATAAATTAGGGGGCCTGATCGCCATCCCTCCCAAGGACACCACAGACTGAGATTATTCCGGCGGCGGCACTCGGCCCCAAGGGAGTAGCACTGCGGAGGTGGAGGGTCCTCCAGCGAGGTGGGGGGAGGCCCCGAGTGATTTGCTGCCACTGTGCCCGAGCGGGACTGGCGCTGCCTCCCAGGTCCACGTTCCAGCCGCTCCCAGCTGTTGGCGGCGCTGCTGAGATGATGGCCTGGATCCCCCAGGTGTGGGGACTCCCATCTGGTGGCTCCCCGAGACTATTTACAGCTGAGGTTAGGCCGGTGATTGCTGGGACGGAAAACTCATTTCTCAGCCTGGCTTTTACTTACACTCTTATTAAGGAGGCTTTCATTCATGTTGGAATGGCAGCGAGAGGCTGCGGGCCAGGCGGCCTAACGGGCCGTGACCGAGCGACAGCGGCCGCCCGCGCTGCGACCTTGCGGGGAGAGGAGCGTGGGCGGCGCACGGGGACAAAGGCGCGCGGGGACAAAGGCGCGCGGGAGCCCTGGGTCATGGCTCTGCAGCAGACACGGGACCTCAGCGCGTTGGAGGCCTGGGTCACGGCTCTGCAGCAGACACTGGACCTCCGCGTTTCTACCACCCCAGAAAAGTTGAGTGGCTCGCGGGCTCCATTTCTCCCTTCATTGGTAGCTGGTTCGGCTCACCCCTTTGCCCGACCACAGCTCTTTGTAAATGCAGGATAGGACAAAACGGAAAGAATGATGTGCTCTCCCCTCTGTCTAAAACCCTAAATAAAGACCCAGTCCTCCCCCACACCCTTCTCCACCTGCGATTCAGGTCTCTGGGAAGAAGGCCCTGCACGCCCGCCCATGCCTCCCCTGCCCGAGGGAGCCCCGGGGAGGCAGCGGCCAAAGACTCCGCAGGAATAACTCCTGGGAGGGCAGGTTCGCGGCTGCTCCTCCCGTTGGCAGCGCCTCAAACCCGGCAGGCCCGCGTGTGTGCGTGTGAGCCTGCATGTCCTGAAAATCCCCCTGCAGCCTCGCACATCTGGGTCCCCTAGCCATGCATATTCATGCCCCAGAGCAGTAAAACCCAGGTCAGCTGCTCCGAGACAGTGAATCCAGTTCTTGAAAGCTGACCAAGCCCGTGACTTCAATAAAATGAAGACGGAGCTGTCTTTTCTCCAACTCCTGAGCAAAGTCTCATAACACTTGAGGCATTTTTGTTTTTTTCTGAAAGGGACAAAAGAAACGGGGGAGAAGTCAGCTGCAGGGGTGGCGTGGAGAGGGTGTCTACAGTTCTTCCATTGCTGTAGAAATCGTGATTTGTTTCTTGTACCCTACCTACTCCCTTTGTTAGTTTCCTCAGCCTCAGGAGAAATGGTTATCATTTGCATATTCTTTCTTTTGCATGTGGTCCCTGTTGGTGTAACATACTCTTCCATTTTACCCTTATCATCCTCCCATTTGGTGATGTTCCTCGCCTCCCCAGAAAAAGAGCGGATTCCACTTGTGCCCTCCTAACCCTCCTTTCTGTAACTTCCATCAAAAATGCCCTTTTTGGCCGGGCGCGGTGGCTCACGCCTGTAATCCCAGCACTTTGGGAGGCCGAGGGGGGTGGATCACGAGGTCAGAGATCGAGACCATCCTGGCTATCATGGTGAAACCCCGTCTCTACTAAAAATACAAAAAATTAGCCGGGCGTGATAGTGGGCACCTGTAGTCTCAGCTACCCGGGAGGCTGAGGCGGGAGGATGGCGTGAACCCGGGAGGCGGAGCTTGCAGTGAGCCGAGATCCCGCCACTGCACTCCAGCCTGGGCGACAGAGCCAGACACCGTCAAAAAAAAAAAAAAAAAAAATGCCCCTTTTCCGGGCACGGTGGCTCACGCCTGTAATCCCAACACTTTGGGAGACCGAGGGGTGCCGATCACTTGAGGCCAGGAATTCCAGACAAGCCTGGGCAACATGGTGAAACCCTGCTTCTACTAAAAAAAAAAAAAAAAATTAGCCAGGCGTCCTGGTGCGTGCCTGAAATTTCAGATGCTCTAGAGGCTGAGGTATGAGAATTGCTTGGACTTGGGAGGCAGAAGTTGCAGTGAGCCGAGATTGCACCACTGCACTCCAGCCTGGACAGAGCAAGACTGTCTCAAAAAAAAAAAAAAAAAAAAAAAACCCCCTTTTCGCTTCCCTAGTAGCTCAGGGGCACAGTCACTCTTTTGCACAGCCTGGGGGGCAGGGGATGGGGTGGGGGTGGCTGGGCTGGGGTTGCCATGGGAAGAGGCTATCAGAACAATAATGCTTGACTGCCCTACCAACCTAACCACCTCATAGCCACTCAGGACTCCAGTCCAGTGAGGGACACTGTTAAGGGCTGAAATGTGTTCAAAATTTATATGCGAGTCAACACTGCGAGTACCTCAGAATGTGACTGTATTTGAAGATAGGGCCTTTATAAAGAGGTAATTGAGGTCACATGGGTGGGCCTTAATCCAATCTGCTTAGTGTCCTTTGAAGAAAAGGAAATTTAGACACACAGAGGATTTGTGCACGCAGAGAAATGACATGGCGAGAGGGAGGCCATCCGCAAGCCAACCAGAGAAGCCTCGAGAGAAATGAAACCTGCTGGCACCTTAGCCACCCAGCCCATGATATTTTATTATGACACACGAATACAGGTACCAAGGAGGTCTGTCCAGAAGTCAGTCCTGAAGTCCTCCCTGCTCCTCCATGACCTGGGAACTCTCCCTCAGGATGGCACTGGCCTGGCACAACTTTTTGTTATATTCCGTGTGATCTTGTTCTTTGAGACGGTTATACCCAGTGAAATTTCCCTGTTGCTGAGTCTTTATTTCTACTCCTATTTGCTTTTTCAGTTTTGTCCTGTGTAAGATTCCCAGATAAAATAGAAGACACCCATTTAAATTTGAATTTCAGATAATAGTAAATAGTTTTTTTTAGTATGAGTACAACCCAAATATTGCACGGGACATACATTTAAAAATTTCTTTATCTGAAATTCAAATCCAAGTAGATGTCCTGTATCTTTTGTCTGATAAGTCTGCCAACATTACTTTAGAGGTGTGTCCTTAATATCTTTACACAGTGGTTCTCACCTTAGAATCACCTAGAAAACTTTTTTTTTTTTTTTTTTTTTTGAGATGGAGTTTCACTCTTGTTGCCCAGGTTGGAGTGCAGTGGTGTGATCTCAGCTCACCGCAATCTCCACCTCCTGGGTTCAAGTGATTCTCCTGCTTCAGCCTCCCAAGTAGCTGGGATTACAGGCATGTGCCACCACACCTGGCTAATTTTGTTTGTTTTTTTTTTTTTTTTGAGACGGAGTCTCGCTCTGTCGCCCAGGCTGGAGTGCAGTGGCCGGATCTCAGCTCACTGCAAGCTCCGCCTCCCGGGTTCACGCCATTCTCCTGCCTCAGCCTCCCGAGTAGCTGGGACCACAGGCGCCCGCCACCTCGCCCGGCTAGTTTTTTGTATTTTTTAGTAGAGACGGGGTTTCACCGTGTTAGCCAGGATGGTCTCGATCTTCTGACCTCGTGATCCGCCCGTCTCGGCCTCCCAAAGTGCTGGGATTACAGGCTTGAGCCACCGCGCCCGGCCTAATTTTGTATTTTTAGTAGAGCTGGGGTTCTCCATGTTGGTCAGGCTGGTCTCGAACGCCTGACCTCAGGTGATCCGCTCACCTTGGCCTCCCAAAATGCTGGGATTACAGGCATGAGCCACCGCGCCTGGCCAAAACATTCAAAAGATACTGATGATTGGGTCCCTCCCTGGGGGATTCTGATTTAATTGGTCTGAGATCTGACCTGGTAGACAGGGTTTTATTTAATGCTCCCAGGTGATGCTGACGAGCTACAGAAGCACTGCAGGAAGGGACAGGTATTAACTAAACGTTCACAGCTATTTCATTGTTAGATTTAAGCTCCCTTAAGCTTAAATTCTTTGGGTTTCGTTCCTTTGTTCTGCTAAAAATGTCATTTTATCACTCTTCTTATTGCTGAGCCCAGAGGCAAAGGTCAAACAGATCATCGAAAAATGCCCTGTTAGTATGTGAAATGGCCATTTTATTTCAGGTCAACTGAGCCCACAGAGAGAGATGTCAAGAGCTGTAATATTGATACCACTACAGCAAATGATTTTCCATCCAGACACTTTGGGTTTTATAACAAATAGTGTAACTGGGCAGCCTGGTAAAAGATTTACCTTTTACCATTACTTCTATTACAGACCACTGATCAAGAATGCAGGATCTGTTTTAAGCATACTTCTAGTTCAAGAGGATTTGAACATAATTTTTTTTCAATTCTTCCAGACCCTGACTATCTGTTCTTTTTGACTATTAGTTGGCATTTATAAGAGCCAAATCTTACCTGCTCCTCACTATTTACTGAAAAGTTAGAAGATTCAGGTACTATGGTTAAAACCCCTGGGGTAACACACCATTCATTCTGCTTGTGTAAGGGCCTTATAATGGGGTCTGGTACTCCATGTCACCATGAAGACAAGCCTTGCCAACATACACCTTCATAGTGCATGCTAAGGAGCTGTTGGCAGAGCTACAGCTGAGCAAGAGTCAAAACTAGATGAGAGGAAAATAAGATGCCTGTGACAAAAACACATTTTACAGAAAAAGGTGCTGGTGGGTCAGCAGATGACATTGATTAGTTAGTATGTCTCAGTGCAAAGTTCCCGGATGGGGATTCGATGTGAAAGGGCTTTGTTAAAAATGCCATCCAAATAAGGGTGTACACACTGGAGGTTTTGCGACTACCCCTTCTTATCTAATGAGAAGTTACAGAAAACTGGAGTGGTAATTGGCAGTTGGGTGTTGACTACATATAAGCTTTGGATTTGAAATCTTGGCTTTGGTGCTGCTTGGCACTGTGTCCATGGGCAACTGCTTTACCTACCTGAACTTTTATCTTTTTCATCTGGAAAAGGGCTTTCAGAATGGCAGAATAAAAACCTCTAGAAATCTACTCCTCCATACAGAGAAAATTCTGGCAAAAATTGCCAGAACCAACTTTTTCAGACCTCTGGAAATTAACCAAAGGACTGCAACAATCTGAGGAATGTGTATTCAAGAAAAATGGCTGAATTTCAGTAAAAATAGGGAGCTTTGTGACATTTTATTTTAAAGAGACAAGGTCTCTGTCACCCAGGCTGGAGTGCAGTGGTGCAGTCATAGCTCACTGCACCCTCAAACGGGATCCTCCCACCTCAGTCTTCTGAGTAGGTGGGACTACAGGTGCGTGCCACCATGCCCAGCTAACTTTTATTTTGACTTTTAGTGGCGAAGTCTTGTTATGTTGCTCAGGCTGGTCTCAAACTCCTGGGCTCAAGCGATCGTCTCACCTCAGCATCTTGAGTAGTTGGAATTACAGGCACGTGACACCTCACCTGTATGTAACATTTTTACTTGACCAGTCTCCTTACCCCTCTTTCCAGATCTGTGGTAGGATTGAACACTAACAGCTTCTCAACCATGACAGCTCTGAGTACCAGCAGACTAGCAGCCAACAGTGAGGCAGAATAGGTTTGCAGCCCTAGCAGATCTGTTTACAAGAAATGCTTTTTTTTTTTTTGAGACAGAGTCTCACTTTGCTGCCCAGGCTGGAGCACAGTGGTGTGATCATGGCTCACTGCAGCCTCAAACTCTTGGGTTTAGTGAGCCTCCTACTTCACCCTCCCAAGCAGCCAGGACTACAGGTGCACACCCGGTGTATTTTTAAACTTTTTTTTTTTTTTTTTTTTTTTGAGACAGGGTCTCATTCTATCACACCGGCTGAAGTGCAGGCACGATCTCTGCTCACTGCAACCTCCGTCTCCCTGGCTCAAGCAATCCTCCCATCTCAGCCTCCCAAGCACCTGGGACTAGTAGTGTATGACACCACATCTGGCTAATTTTTGTATTTTTTGGTAGAGATGGGGTTTTGATATGTTGCCCAGGCTGGTCTTGAACTCTGGAGCTCAAGTGATCCACCCACCTCGGCCTCCCCAAGTGCTGGGATTACAGGCGTGAGCCACCACACTGGCTAAGTTTTTTGTACAGATGGGGTTTCACTATGTTGACCAGGTTGGTCTTGAACTCCTGGCCTCAAGTGATCCTCCCACCTTGGCCTCCCAAAGTGTTGGGATTACAGGCATGAGCCACATACCTGGCCTACAAGAAATACTAAGGGGAGTCCTTCAGGCTAAAATGAAGGGACACTAGGGAGTAACTTGAATCCACATGAAGAAATAAAGAACGCTTCTAGGGGTAAATACACAGAAACCATAAAAGGCAGTAGAAATGTATTTTGTTTGTAATTCTTTTCTTCTCCCATATAATTTAACTACATAAAACAACAATTACTAAACTTATTAGTAATAAGTACAGGCTTATACTGTAGAGAGATGTAGTTTGTATGACAAATAGCACAGAAGAGAGGGAAGGAAATGGAAGTGTATATTGCAGCTAAGTTTTTATTTACTATTGAAATTGTTTGTATTAATCCAAACTATATTGTTTTAAGATGTTACTGTAATCTTCAGGACAACCATTAAGAAAATAACTGTCAGGAGAGCAGTGGGGTCCTCGGTAACGGTTCCTTTAGGCAGCTCTGCTGACCCCACCCTTTCCTGAAGTGCCCTTCTGTCCCAGAGGAGTCACCCTGACCGTGCCCATCTTGCTGCTGGGCTTTGGACCCCAGTCCGGAAAAGGCCCAGCCATGCTGGCTCTGTCCCTCAAAGAGGCTGTGAGCAAGGTAGGAGGGAGCTAGTCTCCTTTCTTGGGGCCCCACCCAGGACCCGGGCACCACCTCCCCCTGTGAAGGCTCCAGGCCTTAACTCCCTGGCGAGGGCAATGGGTTTGTGACACCAGCAGAACAGGGGAACAAGGCACTAGAAGTGAGCTCAGCATGTGATTCCGTGACGGACCAAGTTTGGAAGGGCCAGTGTAGTTTTCGATGTTGTCGTTGGTTTGTTGTTGCACATTCCAGGATATCAGTATTTTAACAGGTTCTAAGTGCCTTTCTATTGTAACTTATGTTTTTCCTCCTATTGGCTCCACTGCTGTTAGCATAGAATTTTTTAAAAAGAGATAAGCTAATGACCATAACAATATATTCCTCCATGGGAGAGGAAGTTTATAAAGAAACAATAAAAGTGAGTTGCAAAAAAAAAAAAAAAAGAAAAGAAACAAGAGGAAGTGGTATACTAGAAATTATTTCACACAGAAGAAGGCAGTAATGGAAAAATAAAGGAGTAAACAGACAGACACATAGAAAACAAATAGCAAAATGGCAGATGTAGTTCCTATTTTATCGTTAATCACATTAAGTGTATATGGACTGAGCATTTCAATCAAAAGGTAGAGATTGGAGGCCGGGCGCGGTGGCTCACGCCTGTAATCCCAGCACTTTGGGAGGCTGAGGCGGGCGGATGATGAGGTCAGGAGATCGAGACCATCCAGGCTAACACGGTGAAACCCCGTCTCTACTAAAAATGCAAAAAATTAGCCGGCAGTGATGGCGGGTGCCTGTAGTCCCAGCTACTCGGGAAACTGAGGTAGGAGAACAGCGTGAACCCGGGAGGCGGAGCTTGCAGTAAGCCGAGATCGCGCCATTGCGCTCCAGCCTGGGTGACAGAGCAAGACTCCCTCTCAAGAAAAAAAAAAAAGGTAGAGATTGGCAGAATGAATTTAAAAAAATGACCCAACTATATTTCTTTATAAAATGCATTTTAGATTAAAAAATGCAAATAGGTTGAGTGTGAAAGGATGGGAAAAGATGTACTGTGCAAAAAGTAACCAAATAAGGGTAGGAGTGGCCGTACAAATATGTAACAAAATAAACTTTAAGACAAAAATTGCTGCCAGAGACAAAGGATACTTTATAAAAAGGCCAATCCATCAGGAAAACATAAACACTGATGTCCTAACAACAGAGCCCCCACCCTAAAATACATGAAGCAAAGACAGAATTGAAGAAACAGCCAACTCAACAGTAACAGTTGGAGACTTTCATACCCTACTTTCAGTAATTGATAGAAAAATTAGGTAGAAGATCAATAGGAAAACAGAAGACTTGGACAGTATGATGAACTAACTAGGTCTAACAGACATCTACAGAACAGCCAACAACAGCAGAATACACGTTCTTCTCATGTGCACATGGCACCTTCTCCAGAATGGATTCTATGTTAAGCCACAAAACAAACTTCAGTACGTTAAAAGGATTGAAATCATACAAAGCATGTTCTCGGATCACAATTTATTTCCTCATCTGCAAAAAATGATAACATCTACCTGAGCAGGGGATAAAAGAATTAATCCCAAGTAGCCAGCATGAGGCATAAGAAACTTTTTTATTATGAGATACTTTTATTATTGTAAGAACAGAGTACATGTGTGCTTTCCTTTGCCTCATGACTAGAGTGTGGCAAATGATGGGTTAACTTCCTCCTTTTAAATTAGAAAAAAATATTAACCATTTTCAATTTGTGGCAGATTATAAAATTGATAGTGTTATAGTTTTGAGAAAATACAGTATCACAACCCCGATGCATCTACCACCAATATGACTAAAAGCTGAATGTAGGACTACCTTAGAATACAAACTGGCAAATTTATAAATTGCCCTCTGTTTATAAAACAAGATAAATGATTATGGATCTACCTGAATTTTCCTTAGCAATAGGCCGTGAATGTTCATTCATGTGTTTGACTCTCTTCATTTCACACCAGAAAGGCAAGATCAGGCCACATTCTTATGAGTTAATTCTTCTAGTCAAGTAATAAAGCTTGACCTTATACTGTCTTAAAACAGATCTTAGTTCAGATTATCTATGGCTGCATTCGTGTAACAATAGCTGGTTTGAGTAGCTGTAACAGAGTCCAAATGGCTCATAAAGCCTAAAATATTTACAATTGGGATCTTTACAGAAAAAGTTTGCAGAACCATAACCTAAGAACTAAATAAATAATCCTTGGGTGGCACTGGCAGATGATATTCCAGGAAAGGCACTGAAAAAAAACATGCAGTCATCCTTTTATTTCCAAGTTTGCACAACTTTCTTCAACATGGCCAATCTTGTTTCATCTGTAAACCCGTCCACTCCCTTCCCTTTATTACTTTGAAGCAAATCCAAGACATACATTGGTAATATTTCATCTACAAATATTTGAGTCTATTTGCATTGCATTTTAAGGCATGTAATACTTATGATAGCATTTATCTTTTTTGCAAATATGAGAACAACCACACTGTTAATTTTCCTCCAAAGTCTATGGTGCAATTGGTAGATTGGCCAAATATTCTCTGACTTGTATTTAAAAATTACAAGAATGAGCTGGGTGCGGTGGCTTACACCTATAACCCCAGCACTTTGGAAGGCTGAGGTGGAAGCCCAGGAGTTTGAGGCCAGCCTGGGCAACATAGCGTGACCCTGTCTCTACAGGCATGGTGGCACATGCTTGTAGTCCCAGCTACTTAGGAAGCTGAGGCAGGAGGATCGCTTGAGTCTAGGAATTTGTGGTTGCAGTGAGCCATGTTTGCACTACTGTACTCCAGCCTGGGCCACAGATCAAGACTCTTTCTCAAAAAAAAAAAAATTCCCAAAATAAGAAATTTAATGTTTTCACCTAAGACAGTAATAGTGGAGACTTCACAGTTCTCCAGAAATTTCTCCCAACTCTTTTTTTTCACTGACCAAACTCAATAGGGAGGTAATATCTAATTCAGAACTGCTAAGACCACCATTTTCAGGTTTTACAGTTATTTAGTTTAAATCAAAGATGTTTTTTCACTAAGCCTACACTTCCTGCAGTGTTTAAAGGATGTGAGGTGGCTCAGCTTGGGACCTTTTGCTGCTGTAACTTCACATTTCTCTCACTTTCATGTCAACCATTCCTACACCCCCACCCACAATTCTGAATGAGCTCACCTACTTTTACTTTATAGTGACTAAATTTGCAAATATCAAATTTTAAAAAGAGGATTAAAGAAAAAAGCTCAGATTTGTATGCCCCTTTCAGGGAAGAGCTGTCCTTTAGGTCTGCGTTCAGACCTTCCAAAGCCCTGTCCACGGCCCCACTTGCACAAACAAACTGATCCGACCCAGTCCCTGGAAGACAACCGAGGTGCACCCTGCCCCCACCTTGTGCTCAGTCATACTTGGAACGTCTCTCAGGCAGCCTAATTGGAATCAATAAAGCAAAAAGGGCTAGCTAGCTGGAGGATCTTGTCAGAAGTGAAAGACAAGAGACTGAAAATGTAGGGAATGTACTGAGTGAGCAGCAGTCTTTTCAGGGTTCTAATGATAGAGAACACAGTTAAAAAGGCAGACCAATTGCTAGGAAATGTAATTCATTCTTTGGCTTGTCATTTAAAGGAAACAACTGGGGTGGCAACAAGTGTGAAGTATTTTGTAGATAGGGATTTTTTTTTGAGACAGGATCTTGCTCTCTCGCCCAGATTGGAGTGCAGTGATGCGATCGTGGCTCATTGCAGGCTTGATGTCTCGGGTTCAAATGATCCTTCCACCTCAGTCTCCTGAGTAGCTGGGACTATAGGTGTGCACCACCACGTTTGGCTAAGTTTTGTATTTTTTTGTAGGGTCTGGGTTTCATCATGTTGCCCAGGCTGGTCTCAAACTCCTGAGCTCAAGTGATCTGCCCACCTCGCCCTCACAGAGGTTGGGGTTACAGGCATGAGCCACCATGTCCAGCTGAGATTTTTAAACGAGAATTTTTAAATATACACACACAATTTTAAAATGGTCTGATTTTCCCTAACACTGTTAAGTTCTTTGGAATCAAAGAACCACTTGACTGTACCAAAGGTCATAAGTAGTATAACATGGGATGGTCTTATCATAAATGTGTGGTTAAATTAGTGTTCTCCCCTTCTAGGCTCATAGCCTCCAAATGGCCATCACTTTCCTGGCTTAGTAAGGCTCATTATCAGCTGCAAGCAGCAGCAAAAGCATACACGTGAATGCAGGGATTATGTTCGTCTCTGCATGATTGCTAAAAAACTGGTTTTCCCATTTCAGTCACCCTACCACATTCCATATGGAAGGTTATTTCCCACGTCAGAAGTGTATTTTCTCAATGCCATTTTCTCTTTAAACATTTTACATTTTTAACCATTTTACTCCCAAACCCCGAGAGCCACGTTCTCTGTACCTTATTCTTTGTTCATGGGTCTGTGGGCCAGGAATTTAAGCAGGGCTAAGTGGGGATGGTTCTCTGCTCTATAATGTTTGTGACTTCAAGCGGAATGACCCAAATAGCTGAGAGCTGGCTAGGCCTCTCTCCCCTCATGTTATCACCTGGAGGGACTCATTTGGGGCACCACTCCCAATGTCTGGGCACTGTGGTTCTCTCCCACGTGGCCTCTACTCACTCACTAATCTAGTCTGACATTCACAGGGTGACTGGCTTCCAAGAGTGAAAGCAGGTACTAGGAGACCTCCAGAGATCTCAGCTTGGAAGTCTCAGAATGTCACTTCTACATTCTATTAAAGCAAGTCACAAGCCAGACCAGACTCAAGGAGTGGGGAAACAAACTCCACCTCTTGATAGGAAAAGGAAACTTGCACACAGACCTAGGAAGCATTGTTGGCAGCCATTTTGGGAGACAACTGCCACACCTTTCAAGAGCTAATCATGACAGGATGTTAAAAACTCCTCCATCTTCCATGGAGAAGAAACATCCCAATCTCCTGGTATCTAATCCAAGCATTGATTTTTTCCATTGTTTTCCACTACTGAGTGGGGGAGAAGGAGGCAGCATCAGCATTAGGGTACAAGTGAAGGTGAACAGAGCTGGGATGTTTCACAATAATCGCATTCTAATATGACTTGTCTTCCATTCTCTCCTTCCCAAGCTTCCACTTTTAGCTTGCTTTTGTGAATCAAGACCATGGATCATTCAAAATAGTTTTTTCTTTTTTTTTCTTGAGACAGCGTCTCCCTCTGTCCCCCAGGCTGGAGTGTAGTGGCACAATCACAGCTCACCGCAGCCCCAGCCTGGGTGCAAGTGATCCTTCCACTTCAGCCTCCTGAGTAGCTGGGACTATAGGCAGAGCTCCAGTCACCACCACACCTGGCTAATTTTTATAGAGATGGGGTCTTGGTATGTTGCCCATGCTGGTCTTGAACTCTTGGGATCAAACAATCCTCCCCACTTGACCTCCCAAAGTGCTGGGATTACAGGCATGAGCCACCCTGCCTGGTCATTTCAAATATTTTGTTGGTATTTTATAGATTACTTTTAACTTCCTGGATTTTAGAACTAAGCAGAATTAGCATACTCTGATGCCTTATCCCACCTGTTATGGTAACTTTTCTCTATAAGATGGTACATTTTACTAACCCTTTGTCGTACTTAAAATGCTTAAGCAATGAAGGGAAGTCTTGATTCTTACTGTCTTTAGCAAGATGGGGCTCTAGGCCTCTCACTTAAGAATACCTCTTGGGAGTAATTCTTTTCTCTGAATTCTTCATGTGTTTACTGATGGTATCCATGGTAGTTCCTCTAGAGGCATAGTTGAAATGTATTAGTCTTTACTGTTATTCCTGTGAAGGCTTACAGTGTTGGCATCCATTCCCTTTGGATTTCGAGTCTGTGTTCACAGTTGATAACCTCACATTGAGCCATGATACTCTTTGTATCATTATCATTACCTGATATAAAGAAACCAGACCATTACCTGACCATGACCTGATATAAAGAAACTTCACATTGAATTCATACAAAAGACAGAAAAAAGTTTTGCTGAATATGTCCTATATACATATATATAATATTTTATTTTAAAATGTCATTGAACATATACATTTCTTTAGCTTTTTCCAGGGGACATTGCACCTAAGTTTCAAAACACACAAAATAGATCCCCTTTACTAAACAGTTTTCATTTTTGGGTTACAAAAAAGTCAATGTTTCACAATCACAAAGCATAAAGGTACATGGTTCTGAAACCATTTCCAGGCAGATTT
Source organism: Papio anubis (assembly GCF_008728515.1). NCBI lineage: Eukaryota > Metazoa > Chordata > Mammalia > Primates > Cercopithecidae > Papio > Papio anubis. The sequence continues at coordinate 57,197,471 of NC_044984.1, forward strand.
CTCTCATTCACTGTACGTAGGGTAGTTTCGGAAACCCAGACCATGATCCATTCCTTACAAATGATCTCCACCATGGGCCTCCCTGGGTCTCCAGAAAAAACAAACAAACAAACAAAGAAAACTGGGGGCAAAACAGGAGTGAAATAATAACCTCAGGACTCAGGAAACAAACACAAAATACTTGAGGGAGATCAGAAAAGTAGAGGACACAGGTTCTCCTTCAAGTACATCACAGTAGAAAACTACAGCACATTTACAGCCTTATTTGGTCACTCTACCTGATTGCTACATGAACAAAACTTCACACCTAAGACACAGAGGAAAAATTAAAGCTATTTACACAGATAACACTGTGGATTCGAAAGAGCAGTCCTCTGCAGAGTGGCACTCCATCTGACAAAGGCCACAGTCCTCACAGAAGAGGCAAGTCAGGCTGCTCGCATAGCATCCTTTGAAAAATCCCAGTGTACAAACATGCGCCACATCACCACACAGAACCAAAGTCTGCTCAGAGAGGTGGGCTACGGTGTGTAGGCTGCAACCTTTCTCTGCAATTATAAGTCCTCAAAAATCTGAGTTCCTCACATAAAATTCTGTGCTGTGGCCAGACCTTGTTTTACCATTTTCTTAGATTGGATAACTTTTAGGATCAGCCTGGTTGTTCTTTGCATAGACAATGACTCTCACAGCTTTCTCCAAGTGTCCCAGAAGCACTGACTTACTGAAAATAGAATCTCATCAAAGCTTAGCATATTCACTCTGAAAACAGCGGGGCTGCTGGGTCACTTAAGGAAAGCTGAGAACCTCAAACCTGTGGAAGGGAAACCAGTGACCACTTGTGGCCTGATAAAGTTGATTGGCAGGTGAGGAAGGGGATATCAAGAGAAGAATCAGAATTTTAAAGACATGGGAGATTTGTCCCTAACATTTTCATACGAGTGCTCTTGTTAAATGGAAAACCCTGCCTGCATGGGGAAGATCTGAGGCTAAATCTGGATCCTGGGACTGTCATTCTTCCCCACCACCATCTCCCTGTGGCTGTCATTCTTCCCTGGAAGTGAATGAATACTGAGAACACAGTAAGAGGAGGGTGGTCACCGCTGACTTCACAAAGCCTCATGGAGGTTAAGTTGTTTAAGAATTTAAAAAGTAAACACCCCAAATCCTCCAAAATGGAATACTGTGGAAAATAACTGAAATTTCCACTGCTTAAGGCTTTGTCCTATTAAGACAGCTGAGTACTTGGCCTAGTCCGATTTTCACCTTTCTTTTCCACCTCAAGAACAGTTGCTAGGCATGCGCAACCGCAGCAGAACACACCCTCTACCTCTCTGACTGCTGACACTGGCTACAGGAACAAGGCTTTGGTTATCATCTAGCAAAATGCCACAGAGTCTGGACGGACTGAGTTTGTTCTAAGGAAAGGAGTTTCACCAGATAGTCTGAAGAGGCCCAGCCCAGCAAAGAGATTTAGAGCAGAAAAGCCTTTCATTAAAGTAGCCACACACCCCTCAAGACAACCATAAAGACTTGACTAGGACATCAAAAGCTTTTTATGAAACAAGACTTCCTCTGAGGCTATTCGAGCAAGCAAATTTGGCTATAAGTCAGATACGCAAGATTTCAGAACTGTGTATAAATACGTTCTGCAGAGTGTCGAAGTGTGCGTCCTTTGACTTTTCCAGGAACACACCAAGGGCCAACCCATTATGTAGACACAGTTACTGTTTCAGGACTGGGTGACATGGGGCCTGGGTAAAAAATAAGGCCAAAATTGAGTAAGCTCAATTTATAGAGCGATATCAGTGCTGGGCAGATCTGCCATGCTTCATTTACATCATGTTTCCCACTTTTGATTTCTTCACCTCATTTATAGTCTTCCTCCCATCCCCCAAACACAAATATGACTTTATCTTGTAACTAAGATCTTTCCACCCTAGGGGGCTTATGGAAACACTTCCTGGATGCCTTTCTAACTAAAACCAGCAGGACTAAATGCTCAAGATTCTATAGAGGATTTAGAGACGTAGAGGTTTCTAGAGTTTTTCCTGAGATGTGCCATAGCAGTAAATGAATTGGTGAATTGAGTAGAAGGTAGTTGTGACATCTACACCCAAATTCTTACTCTGGTGGCTTGAATAAAACTGGAGAAGCTCAAGGTAGGGCCCAGATAGAGGCCCAGGAAAGCAAGTAAATGAAAGGCAGTGGGGACACAGGAAGAATCCCAAAGACGGCAGCTCAGGGTCCTCTATGGAAGACTTGCTCAGGTTTCCTCTTACACATGACTCTGAGCACCAGGACAGAACAGGGAGTGGACCACACTGCTGTCGCATGCCTGAAGGTTTTCCCACAGCATCAGACTGCCAGGAAGCAAAGCATTTTCCACAAACTTCTCTCCACAGAGATATCTGGGGTAGCTAAGATCTACTGCACGGGGAGGAAACGTGCCGTCAGATGAAGACAACTCCTGACAAGGCGGAAGTCCCATTCTTCCCAGGCCAACACTTCCACAAACACCGGGTGGCGTGAATTCCCACAGGGCTTCACCTGCCAGACAGGGCGCGGTCTCCACACCGTGGAATGAGTTCATTCCTGAGTAGGAGGGGCTCCAGGCCTTTTCAAATACGATATCGACAACTCCAGAAATGCAGGTGATTTACTGCCCTGGAGGAGAAGTTTCTCTCCTCTCCTCTGGGGAAGAAATTCAAACAAATGTGAGAACTGGAATTAGCTGTCTAGCATTCTGGGGGGGGTCACATCAGTGACCTTTTTCCTTCTTGGGTCAGAAGAGTGTTTTAATTACTCAAAGTTGTCAAAATGGTGGCAATACCTCAGGAACTCAGCAGGAAGACTAGGTAATTTTGTGGCTGTACAAGTCTGCCTAAGAGCCAGAAGTTTTATAGTCTACTTGGCCATTCCTCCCAGCAGAGAAGTAGCAGGTAGATACGGTGCGCGCTGTGCCTGCGGCTGCTGCTCTTGTGGTGAACACTCAGATGTGGGATCTGGAAGAGCTGGGACATGATTCTCTAGAGAAAAGGAGCACAGCATGGGAATGGCCAGTCAACCCATTTCAAATGCTTTTATTAAAGTGCCCCCCCATCCCCTGCCCCGAGGGGCCTTGCACAACGATGATGGGGAGAACAGAACTGCTGCTCCTTGACAGAACTCTGATCCTTACACTTTGTTTGGAGTGGGCTTGGGGACAGTCACAAGCCATGAAACCTGAATCCAAAATGGTCCCCAGACGAGCTATGGTGAACCAACAGATGCAAAGAACTTCTTAAACTGCTCTATTAAACACTGCTTTATATGTGTCCCCATGACACAGAAAAGTGGGATGGGGCCAGCCATTCCAGAAATGAAAATCCAGACTCTCACAGAGAACCCTTGAGACACACAGGGAGACCACTGAAGACAACAGAGGAACTGCTGGTCCACAGAAACACTCATAGTTTCATGAAAACACACTGATTTGGTGAGAAAATGCAACTTGGGAACAAACGTTACACAACAAAGATCCTCTGTCATGCAGGGCACCGGCCCAGATGCTGCCTGGGTTGTGTGGGCTGGAGGATGTGGGGACAACCCAGCCTGGCTGGGACTTTGACGCAGAACTTCCTCAGCAGGGTGTTGGAAAGTCCCAGGCCTGTTCTATGGAAGGGGAAAAAAAAAACAGATTCAAGGAATGTCAAAAACTGAAAAAATATAAAGTAAAACAAATCCCTGCCTCACTCCACCACTGCCACAAAAGAATAGAAACAGAGAAGAAAAAGAATAGGAAAGAGAAGAACAGAAGAATAGAAAAAGAGAAGGGGGCGGGGGTCAGACAGCAATCCCTGAAATAAATCTCAGGCTTCCTAGAAGGTGGGCACTTACATTTTGAGGCATGACCCCTACTTTCCAATGCAGCACTTTTTAACCCGTAGAGAAGTTGGCAGCTTGACAGGCTGAAGAGTCCTCTGCCATTTACACCTGAAAATGGCTGCCCCAGCTACTTGAGATAAAATAAATATGACATATATACCCCAAATAGGCAATGGCCACCTCGGAGGCCTACAAAAGGAACTGAAATACAACACTTGGTAGCAGCCTTTGTGTTTTGCTCTTGTTGAGTTGACCTGTTACTAAAGAAGAAATGGAAACCAAAGGGTCATCTTGAAGCATAGCCTTTTGGCCGTGAACTCCAAACCTGGGCTGGGAAGAGACTGCGTCACTTGGAACTCAGCTGGGGCACTTCCCAGTTCCGTCCTGCCAAGAGGCATCCCAGCTTTCTTCCCCTCTGTCCTCCCAATCCCCTGGGCCTTTTTCATGACAGCTTGTTTCCATGTATTAAAGGAATGACATATACAGAAATGTCATCTCCTGAGCCCAGTCGGTCATTAGATATCCGCCATCCTCTGTCCTTCAGCACACCCCGGGCACGCATCACCAGGTCCTGAGCTGCCAGTGTGTACCTGTGCAGGAGAGGCAGGAATGAGACAGTCAGTAGAGCATCAGGCAGAAGCCAGGGTTAAGTGAGGCTGGGAAGGGGGAGGCATCGCTATAGTTGTATAAATAAGTTTCAAATACGCTTACAATAAGAAAAAGTCAAGGTCATCTTTTCCCAAAATGTAGGACACCTAATGTGAGATTATTGTTTACATGGTAGTGGGATAAGGCACTAAATATAAATACATTAGATAATGTCTTACATTATTCACCTGCTCAGTCCTCTTTTGATGTTTTTGATTATATTGAGGGCAGTCTCAGTTTGCTGCTAGTGTATCTCAAAGAGCTGCTCAAGCTCAGAGCTTTCCATGATAAATGGTATCTAGCTAAAAAGGTACATGGGAAAAATAAGGACTTTCGTTTTCAATATAGTTAGTTTTAGAGTTATGTTGCTTTTGTGACAAAGAATAGTCATTTTCTATTGTAAAAATCATTTAAATTTTTAAAAATGAGTTAAGGAAAAATATTAAAAATAATACAACATAGCAGAAGCATATAACAAGAATGTGAAGAGTTTTTTTTGGTAAATGATAAGTCTTGGTGTGAGTGAGCTGCTTACTTGTCAATGTCACCCTCTCCTCTTGAACAATGTAAGTTCAGCAAGAGATCTCTTAAGAATTTGAAAATAAGATTGCTGAGATTTAAACTGTAAGCTTAAGGAGAAAGAATGACACTATAAGCTGATGGAAAGTATTAACATCTAGGAGAAAGACTAACTTGGGAGGTGATTTGGGTGGGTATGGGCCTGGGTTAGCCCTGAGGCATAAAAAAATGAGACAAAACATTGGCAGGTGTCTATCCAAACACTGACCAGAGCAGAGGGGGAGTCATAGTTGACAGCCTTCAAAGGAACTTAGTTCCACTGGCAGGGTCATATTTGGTGTGGGATGGACTACTCTCTTAGCCTATACCATTAAGCATATGATTCAGCTTTATTCTGATTTCGTGTTCACCAAAGAACCTCCTGATTATGATCTGCTTCCCTGCATAGGCCTGCCTACAGGAAAGAATGAGCTAGTCATTTGTACTTTAAGAATATCCATCAGTTATATTTCTCTGTGTAAATGTCAAGTGGCATTTTGGTTTACAGATCAATCTTGTGAGCTTGGTTAAGGTGAGACCAACTCTGATAATGAATCTCTTTTTTGTATCTTGATTAAATCAGTTTCTGAACCTGAAAAGCTAAGAGCCAGACTGGTAAATCATCAAGATAATAAATGTCACCGTAGAAGTCCTCTTGGAAGCCAGCCTGTAGGCCTTTTACAAGGGACCACCCTGATATTGCTAGTGACCTTTCTCTACTTGAAATGTCTCAGTAGTCTCGCCTTCAGAACTGTGAGTTATGGAATTCAGAAAACCAGAAGCCTCTCCATTTCTTTTGCTAAAATTCACAGACTTCCATGTTGAGAACTGCATCATCATTACATTATTTAGGAACAAGTGCTCTAGCAAATGATCCCAGGACTGTGAAGATTCCAAGTTGTACAGTATTTGAAGATCAAGTCTATTTGTACAGCCCAGATAGCAGACAGAAGTGTAACATACACCACAGCAGAAAGGATACTATAGTCAATAGAAATAAATACCTTTCCTTCTAGAGGATGGTAGTAGGTGAATAATTTTTTCTATCTGTATTGAGAGAATTATCTTTGAAGCAGAAATCTTTAAGTTGTTCTTGAGGGAAGATGCAACCAGTTTGTCCTGAGGTTTTCCTCCTCTTGAGATCAGGAAATAAAGGCCTCCAAAGAGGTCTTTGGCTGAAGAGTCAAGTAAATATCTCAAAATCAACATATTGCAGCTCATACACTATAGTCAGAAGAGCCTCTCAGCTGCTCACCTCATGTATTAGTTCGTTCTCACACTGTGATAAAGAACTACCTGACACTGGGTAATTTATAAGCAAAAGAGGTTTAATTGTCTCACAGTTCTGCATGGCTGGGGAAGTCTTAGGAAACTTACAATCATGCTGGATGGCGAAGGTGAAGCAAGGCATGTCTTACTTACATGGCAGCAGGAGACAGCAAGTGAAGGGGGGAAATGCCACACTTTTAAACCATCAGATCTCATGAGAACTCACTCTCACAAAAACGGCATGGGGGAACTCTGTCTCCATGATCCAATCACCTCCCACTAGGTCCCTCTCCTGACATGCGGGGATTACAATTTGACGTGAGATTTGGGTGGGGACACAGAGCCAAACCATATCACCCCAGCTTACTCTTAGTTTTATATTAAATTGTATATGAGACATAAACACGTGGGGAAAGGCCACCAGCCACCAGAGTGACGTTTATTATCCTGGTGATTGACCAGTCTGCACCTGAGCTTTTTAGGTTCAGAAACCTGGCTAAGTTTATTTGCCTATCAGGCCTGAACTTACCTTAACCCAGCTATGAGCTGACTAGACATAGAAAATTATGGTATGCTATGAGAAAATATGCCTGACAATAAAAGATACTCAATCCTTTTGTAGTTCATAAGCGTGTTTGAGTTTTCACACGTGTGAGATATGCCTCCCTCAAACCTTGTTACTACATTAGCACATTAACCATGAGACATGGAAAAAAAGATAGACACTCAAAGATGTCAAAAAACAGATACAAGAACTCAAAACACAACTCTGTATGGTTATTTTAAGCTCCAGACAGGCCTCAACAAGTCCTGCAGTCATGGAGAAATGACTGGCTTTATTAGATTCATGAAAGATGAACAAGAGACCACCCTGATGCTGCTAGTACTAGTGACTCTGCATATTTTTTAAATGGTCAAAATTAGGTTGGTATTTTTAAAAAGCAAGCATTAGGTCACCTAGAAAAGATGGCTACCCAGGAAACTCATTTCCCTGAGGGCTGTAGATAATTAAGGTTTCATTCTTCTATATGGTTATTGCCTATTCCAAGATAACTTCCTTTGAGATTGCTTCTCTCTTCACCATCCACTGTTTTCCCTTAGGTGCTGAACTTCCTGAGGGAAAATACACTCTTGCTTTCCCAATTTATTACTTCCCATTGTCTTCCTTTGTCTCTTACCAGTAGGCCCAATACCCTGCTAATCTGTCCTCTTAAAGCTTGATCCAAGGGCGGCTTCTCAATACTTATTCTGGTTAACCCCTTGTGTTCAGCAGAAATACTGCTGACTATTTTATCCTTAAAAATCTCTGTTCTTCTTGAATTCTCCTTTCTTTCTGGGGCTCCCGTGCTATAACCCACTCCAAGTTCTCCTGTGACTGGGCTTCCATGACACACAGCACAAGTCCTTCTCTCTGATGCTCCTTCTTAATTTCCTTTGTAGGCCCTAACTAAGACTCAGGAAGAACTCAATGAACACTAATTTCTTTTTACTTCCAAAGTGGAACATCCCCAGCTATCATCCTTAGTTAATGATATCCTAGTCTCTTAGGCAAGAAATCAGTGTTTTTCAATGCCACTTTCACACCCTGATATTGTTCAATTATGAAATCCACAGGGCAGGGTGGGGCTTCTAAACTTTGCATTATTATTATTATTATTTAGAGACAGGGCCTTGCTCTGTCATCCAGACTGGAGTGCAGTGGCATAATCATAGCTCACTGTAACTTCGAATTCTTGGGGCCAAATGATCCTCTCGCCTCAGCCTCCCAAGTAGCGAGGACTAACGCATATTCCACCATGCCCAGCTGATAAACTTTGCATTATTTTTAGTATATTTTATTAGTAGCACATGGCTAATTAAAACAATCTATATAGTCACTAAGATAATTTTGTTTATTGCAAAAACTGGTAGATCTGAACCTATATTTTGCAGTCATATATACATATACACACATATGAAAACTTATTTTGTGTTTTTAATTTATTATGTGCTTCTTTCCTTCTTTCTTGTTTTCTGTCAGGTTGATAGCTTTAATATTCCCCTCCTCCAACTGGTTTGGAAGTGTTATTTCTATAATCGGTTATGCTTAAGTTTTTAATATACAAGTTAATCATATTTCTGTCCTCCTCCTGAAAATAAAAGGACCTTAGAATGTGTTCTTTCATCTTCCATGTTACTGCCTATTATTTTTTTTTTTTTTTTTTTTTTTTTTTTGAGACGGAGTCTCGCTCTGTCGCCCAGGCTGGAGTGCAGTGGCCGGATCTCAGCTCACTGCAAGCTCCGCCTCCCGGGTTTACGCCCTTCTCCTGCCTCAGCCTCCCGAGTAGCTGGGACTACAGGCGCCCGCCACCTCGCCCGGCTAGTTTTTTGTATTTTTTAGTAGAGACGGGGTTTCACCGTGTTAGCCAGGATGGTCTCGATCTCCTGACCTAGTGATCCGCTCGGCCTCCCAAAGTGCTGGGATTACAGGCTTGAGCCACCGCGCCCGGCCTACTGCCTATTATTTTAATTCACCTTTTTTTGAGCCTGCCTTAATCATTATCATTTACAATCTACACTTACATAAATAAACCAACATACTCACTTCTTTGCTTTTTTTCTAACTATTCCTTGCTTCTGGATTTAATTTCCTTCTATTGAAGTACATTTTTAGTGATTTTTTTTTAACAATGGTCTGTGAGTGATAAGCTCACCTAGTCTTTAGATTAAGAAAATCTTTATTTTTACGTTTGATTTTGGCTATAGATTTATTGTTATGCAATTCTAGATTGTCTGCTATTTTCCCTCAGCAGTTTGGAGACATTATTCTGCCTACTTCTGACTTCTACTTTTTTTGAGAAGTCTGTCTTTTATCATTCCTTTATAGGTAAATGACTTTTGTCATTGATAGCTTTCCAAGTTTTTGTTTTTTTGTTGCTGATATGAAGTATCACTAAGACATAACAAAAAGGAGCTTTTTATTTATCACGGTAAGAAATTAGTTTTGCTTCTTCAAACCGAAAACTCCTGAAAAATTCTCAGCCATCAATTTTTTGGATATTGCCTCTCCTCTATTTTGTAGATATTCTCCATAAACTCTTAATAGATTTTATTTTACCTTGCAGATTTCAACTTCTCTGTGATATCTTTTTTTTGTTTTGTTTTTTTTGAGACGGAGTCTCACTCTGTCACCCCGGCTGGAGTGCAGTGGCGCGATCTCAGCTCACTGCAATCTCCACCCTCCGAGTTCAAGCAGTTCTCCAGCCTCAGTTTCCCGAATAGCTGGGATTACAGGCACATGCCATCGCGCCCAGCTTATTTTCAGTAGAGATGGGGTTTCACCATCTTGGCCAGGCTGGCCTTGAACTCCTGACCTTGTGATCCACCCACATTGGCCTCCCAAAGTGCTGGGATTACAGGCGTGAGCCACCACACCCAGCCTTATGATATCTTTCAATTCACTAACTCCCTTTAGCAGTTTACTATGCATTTAGTGAATTACTTTATTTCAATGACAGTGTTTCACCATTGTGAATTTCTATTTGGTTCTTGTCCAGATTGACCTCTTCTTACCTTATAGGTTCTATTTGCACAGGTTTAACTCTCTTCTAAATTTGTTCTGTTACACCCAGGTTTTCTTCGAGGGCCTGGAGGGAAGGCTCTGTTGTATTTGGTTATTCTTTCTCATGGTGGGTGTAAAGGGAAGACATAAGCGCCTCTTCAGAAGGGGTTGTTCACTATGTGCCCTGGGTTATCCACAGAGATTTAAAATTTGCCTTTACTGAGGGGCGGTATGAGTTTCTGTAGTGCTAGAACATGTTCATTTTAGCTTTTTGTCTTAGGATCCCCATACCACAGGAGTAGTATTGTTAGAGTAGGCAGTTAGGTAGACATGAGCAGGACAGGGGAGGGCCCTGCCACAGGAATGTCTGGCGACCATCAGGTGATGGTCAGGCAGTTGTTAAACCCTCTAAAATAACAACTGGTCACAGCCGGCACCAGGGAAATGCAGTCTCCCAATAGAAAACACCTGGCCAGGTGCAGCGGCTTAGGCTTGTAATCCTAGCACTCTGGGAGGTCAAGGCAGGCGGATTAACTTGGGCCCAGGAGTTAGACACCAGCCTAGGCAATGTGGTGAATCCCGTGTCTATAAAAAAACCACAAAAATTAGCTGGGCATGTGCCTGTCATCCCAGCTACTCGGGAGGCTGAGGTGGGAAGATCTCTAGAGCCTGGAAAGTGAGGCTGTGCCACTGCACTCCAATCTGGGTGACAGAGAGACTCTTTCTCAAAAAAAAAAAAAAAAAAAAAAAGGCACCTGAGGCGGGTGATCAGCAGCTTCCTGGTAAGATCTCAGGAGACAGGAGAGTGCGCTCAAGCACATGCACCAGGAGGCAAAATGGCGGAGTTTAACTGTCATATGACCTTCCTCCAGAAACATTCAACAGATAAGGGAAAAACGAATGAGCATGCGTACTTCAATAAGCACACTGTGTATGCAGCCCCTCCCAAGTGTTGGCAGGCCACTGTGCATGCAGACAGCCCACCCCGAGGGAAGAATCAGGGGAGAAGAAACGCAAACCATGCCAATGTATAAAACCCCAAGTCAAAGGCGGATGAGGTACTTGGATCTCTCAAGTTGGCCGCTTGGTCCTCTTCCAAGTGTACTTTACTTCCCTTCGTTCCTCCTCTAAAACTTGCCTCAGTCTCTCACTCTGCCTTTTGTCCCTGGGCTGAATTCTTTCCTCCAAGGCAGCAAGAACTGAGTTGCTGCAGACCTGTGTGGGTTCGCCGCTGCTAACCACATGAGGTCTAACGTCACATTTTTCCTGTGTGGTAAACCTACCCAGACATTTCCTCCTCCTCATAAAACCTCAATCTTGTGAGGCAGCTGCCCTCATCCATGTACCCGTGTGCTTCAGAAGGGTAAGGACAGCCCCGCCTGAGGGAGAAGTTTAGGGAAGATTCCCAGGACTTCTTCTTCCTACCCTGTTCCCAGGAGCTCAGATTCCTTCACATGGCTTCTCTCCGCCGGCTTCACCAGTGCATGTCTATCCCTCCTTGTCCAAGAGCAGTGTGCATGGACAACTGAGCCGTTAGATGCTGCACTCCATAGGTGATAGTGCAAATGCTCTAGGACCAGCTTCCTGACATTCCCTTCATGCCACAGGAGACCCGGCATTGCAATGAAACTCAGCAACAGCATTCGGGGAAGATGAAGTCACTTGCAGGAGCTTTCATAGATTCATCAACTCAACACAAGCCCGGGGACCCAGCTCTTGGGAGAAAGCTTTTCGTGTCACCCCCATATTGGGCCAGGCTGGTGGCCATTTCAGAGCTCATTTGCATCCATCTTCAGAGCCACCCTGCCATATGAAATGCATGAAATCCTTTGCAAGGCTGCTTTAGGTCAAGACTGGGGCAAGAACAAACAACTTTCTCGGAAGAGAAAGAACTGCTTCTCCTGCCCCCATTGTATTCTCCAATTTCTACCCTATGGCAGGGCTTCCTGAGTTGGTGACAGTGAAAGTGCTTAAGGTGGTACTAAAACAGAGGAGGGCTTTATTGGTTTTGTTACTGAGGCTGAACACAAGGGCATTTATGTGCCATCAAAGGAGAATTGTAGAAAGTGGTAGGAGAAAATTTGAGTCAAAACATACTGTATAACCAAAAAAATATCCAGAGCAGCCAAGAAGAATATGGTACAGCTGAAGACAGCGAATGGGAGGTGGATTCTGTTACACACCAACTGGGACTATGTGGCAGCCGGAGCCTAGCACTTCTGGAAGCTGAGTGTGGAGCAGCCCTAGTACCATCACTGAATGCTGGGCCAGGCTGCATTAGACAACTGTGGAGGAGTTTGAAATGCCCACTCCTAATGAAGCGTCTCCCCAGGAGACATGTTTTGAATTTGGGGAACATTTTTCTTCTCTAGCTGAAGCTTTCAATATTGATCAGCAAAGCTCTGCTGAAAGCAATGGCTGCTGGGCAGGGATCAGACTTGGCAAACTTCACAGGGCTCGGGCTCCGAGGAGGAGGGAGCAGAGAAAGGACAGCAGGGGAGGCATGGAAAACAAAAAGGAAGAGGGGCTGAAGAGCGATGGGAAGGCCAAAGCTCTTTTCATAACCACTGACTCTTAAAGTCAGGCGGAAGGAGGCCATAAATCCTCGATTGTCCCCTTGTCCTTGCAGATTCTGTTGCAGTCCTTAGTTCTTTTCCCTCCTAGTGGATCAGAAAAGGGCTCTGGGTGTCAGCGTGACTTGCCCAGGTTCCAATCCTGGCTTTCCCACCATCCAGATGGGTGGCTCTGGAAAAAGTCCTTAGCCTCTTGGAGCCCCTCTTTCCTTACTTAATAATAGTGCAGACCTCCAAGGCTCCTGTAACAGCTAAATGTGATCTTTCCATAAACATTCAGCATGGTGCCTGGCACACAATCAGAGGTCAATAAATGTTAGTTACGTTCCTCATTAGATATTAAATGCCTTTCTCCTCCCCAGGATTTTGTCTTCAGTCATCTACGTCTTATAGTCTGTTTTTTGAATCTTTAGTGTCTGAATCAGCACAAGAATGTCAAAAATAAGTCAATTTCAGGCTGCAGGCTATCACCATACCCTAAAGTTCTTAATAGTTCTTGTTGGGTGGGAACTTCAATTTGCCATTTGGATGGTACAGACAGGGTCTTATAAGAGGGTGAGTAGTGGCAGGAACTGGGGAATTAATAGCTTCCAAATATTTGCATATAAAAGGCAGCCTCCATCTGCTGACACCCGCAGTAATACAGTGTGATGGGAACAGGAGGAGGAATCCCCTTTGCATTCTGAGCAGGCCTTAGAAATTTAAGAGGTAGAAAAAGCTCTCCCAGCTTTGGAATGTTGGCAGGGGTCTATGGCAGTGGCGTCTTGGTGGGTGGAGGGTCAGGGGTGACTTGGAAATGGTCTTTGTTGTGCCCAGAACTAGCCAATTCATCCTAGGAGGAGGCACATCTCTTAGATTCACTGCTGGGAGCTGGTCCACAGATGCCCCTTGTGTAGCTCTGGAACCAAGTTCTGAAGCAGGTGAAGCTGCTCATGCCAGCTTCTATCCCCCATCAGGTTATGGCGATGCCATTCAGGCAGAATACCCTGAGACACCAGAATAATGATGACTGTTGTCTGCAGTGCTGTCACTGGGCTCACTGGGAGTTTGTGTGCTGCCAGCAGACACAAAGCTGCAGACTGGAGGGAGTTTCCCACCCCCATGAGAGAGGGTGAGAAGCCCTGCCAGGCCTCATCCACCTCTATGCACCCTGGCACCGGTTCCCTGGTTTCTTAGGTGATAGATTTTTAGTTCAAATTCCAAATAGTGACATTTCAATACGAGTGGGCATAATAGACTATTTCCTTCTCAATCCTCCCTGGCAAGTCCTGTGAAATATCCTGATGTGGCCACACAGCTCTGCCACATAAACACCCTAAACAGGATGGGATGGTGGCTGTTTGTGTGCTGTTAGAGGCTGCCACAGCCAGGACCTCAGGCTGACTTCTGAATTCCCACAGATCTGAGTGTGCTAAACATTGCAAAAGAAAGAAAATTGCGGATTTTATCTAGTCTTCAAACACCAGATCAAACACTCATGAAACTGAGATGGTGAAAAGTGGAGGAAACCCTTCCTTTTTGCATTTAAGGCATAGTTTTTGAAAACCTTATGGCATGCTAGAAATTAGTTCTGCTAACTCATGGAAAGCTTTCATAAAAAGAATCTTTGTATTTTCCCAAAATAAATTTCATATTATCAGGGTAATGCAAACTAGCATTTAATACTTGCATTCATGCCTGTTGTCAGTGTTGGAGTTTTACTATTAACCTTTCACAGATTAATCTCTTCCTTCCAAGGCACACAGCCATCTGAGCCAAGGAGAGTGTGGATGTGAAGACTGACAAGTGTGGACATCAGGAAGGCTTTTTTCATTAGAGACATTCTCCGTAGGGTTTATGGTATACTGGTACTTACAGATTTAATACCGCATAAAAAGTCCCTCAAGGGTCATAACAGGGAGACGGAGGGTCATTAAGTCCAGGATACAAAAAAAAAAAAATGAGGTGGGGCCAGGCATGATGGCTCACACCTGCAATCCCAGCACTTTGGAAGGCCAAGGCAGGAGGATTGCTTGAGACCAGCCTGGGTAACACAGTGAATTTCTTTCTCTTCTCTTTTTTTTTAAATAAAAAAGAAGTTTCCACAGACAGGTTTGGGGAAATGAAAAACTAGAGCAAAGCCTGCACAGTTTTGCCTGGGCACTAGGAATGTGAAACCACGTGCATTTCCAAGTTTGGTTAGCTATTCCCTGGCCCATTACTCTTGGTTTTGCCCACTCCCTTCCCCTTCAGTAATATTAACAATTTATTCCTTTCTGACAAAATGGTAAGCGTCGTCGTCTTTGAGCGTTTACATATTTGCCTCCGTTTTGAATATTCTTCCCAGGAGACCCCCTCCACTGAACCTCCAGCCTTACAGAGGGGACGGTCAGTTGCAGATATTTTGCGTCAGAAAACACTTTCCAGGTTTGAGTGCCTTCTCCAAATCATGTAGGATCTTTAGGGCTTAAAAGAGAACCTTATTGGAATTATAAGGAACCAGAGGGCTGTGCAGCCCAACCGCCATGACCTGCAGCAACCCCACTCCAGAACGTTAGCGCAATGCATTTCCTAGAACAGTTTATTTCATGACCCCACAAGAGTAAAAGAACTCCAGTACCCTAGAACTTAAAGTATAATAATAAAAAAAATTTTTTTTTAAAAGGCAAATTTGAAAAATATGAAGTTACTTAAAATGATAAATAATGTTATTTTTTAAATATTAAAATATCTTGAATAAATATGTCACACACAAAAAAAAAAGAACTCCCAGCTTCCCTACAGTTCAGGGCAAACTCTAATAAAAAGAAAAAGAGGTGCCATCTCCTTCTTGGCATCATGGCCACCCTCAGACCTCTTGTAGAGCCCAAGATTGTCAAAAAAAGAACCAAGAATTTTATCAGCACCGTGTGACCAATATGTCAAAATTAAGCGTAACTGGTGGAAACCCAGAGGTATTGACAACAGGGCTTGTAGAAGGTTCAAAGGCCAGATCTTGATGCCCAACACTGGTTATGGGAGCAACAGAAAAACAGCACATGCTGCCAGCTTCCAGAAGTTCCTGATCCACAGCGTCAAGGAGCTGGAAGTGCTGCTGACATGCAACAAATCTTACTGTGCTGAGATCACTGACAATGTTTCCTCTAAGAACTGCAAAGCCGTTATGGAAAGAGCTGCCCAGTTGGCCATCAGAGTTACCAACCCCAAAGCCAGGCTGCGCAGCGAAGAAAATGGGTAGACAGCTCATGTGCACGTTTTGTGTTCTAAAATACTGTAAAAACTGCAAAAAAAAAAAAAAAAAGAGAGAGAGAGAGAGAGAGAAACTTACTGCACTCATATTCTGGCTCGTCCATAAAGCTGCCATTTAATTTTCTGCTTCCTTTGTTGAGACAGTTCAAAAGAGCAAAAGGACTTCAGATACACCAGGATCAGAAAGATCATACAGCTCATTTTTACTCCCATGTCTGCCTGAGAGGATGGTGTGAGGGTCAGAACACATCTTTATGCTAATCACCTCTTCCCTCACAGCACATTCTGGAGGGGGAGATGCTATTTTAAATTCCTTGCTGGGAAGGATGTCAACAGAGGAAGACAATGCTGGCAATTTGTTTAGAATGGCTGTCACTAGGAGGCAAAAGAAAAATAAAAAGAAAAGGAACCTACAGGCAACATAAACAAAAGCCTAACAATCAAACAGCAAAAGCCCCTAGTCTTGCCTGTCTCAGGCTTCATTCCCTGCCTCTTTTTGTCCTGCTTCCTTTCTAGACAAAACTGGGAGATCCTGGTAAGACTCAAAGTAAAACAGGCCCACTCAAAACTTCAGATGCAGAAGCACCTTGCCCTTTTCACTGGCTGTGTTCCATTCCCCTTCCCTCAGCCTTCCCACCCTGGGGAGAACTTTTCCCTTCTATTTTGTGTCCACAAATAGGCTGACCTCCTTTGGTCAGTTCCCTCAGGCTTGAACCCAGCAACTCTCCACTGAAAATTAAATAGGCAAACTTGTAGTCCCAGGCTACATATGGAGAGATAGGAACTCTCTGGCCAATGAAGGGCTAATAGAGCCTCTGGAATTATAGTGGGCCTTTTCTTATCACAGAAATTATGACTTGGCAACTTCCACTCATTTCCATTTGGCATGACAAGATTCGAACAGCTCCCAGCTGGGAGGGCACTGGCTCTTGGGACTGAGCTCTCTTTGTCCATGGGCCTCCCAAGGAGACATCCTAAACTGGTGTGTGAGTGTGGTACCCTCCTACCAAACTACACACAGATATGTACAAAGATGTCAGACACATGAAAGAGAACACCATTTCACATATTCCTAAACTATGAGTTTGACAACAGAAATAGAAAAAACAACCCTAAAAGTTGTATGAAACTACAAAAGACCCAGAATAGCCAAAGCAAACCTGAACAGAAAGAACAAAGCTGGAGACATATTTCCTGACTTTAAAATACACTACAAAGCTATATTAACTCAAATAGCATGGTACTGGCATAAAAACAGACACATAGACCAATGGGACAGAATAGAGAACCCAGAAGTAAATCCATGCATTTACAGCCAAATCATGTTCAACAGAGGTGCCAAGAACATACACTGGGGAAAGGACAGTCTCTTCAATAAATGGTGCTGGGAATATTGGATATCCACACGCAGAAAAGAGAAACTAGACCCCTATCTCTCATCATATACAAAAATCAAATAAAAACAAATTGAAGAGTTAAATATAAGACCTGAAACTACGAAACTACTAGAAGAAAACATTGGAGAAATGCGTTAGGACATTGGTCTGAGCAAAGGTTTCTTGGCTAAGACCTAAATTGTGAGTCTGAAACAAATTAAGTTTCTCTGATGTCCCAATATGGTGTAATTACTAAGGAACACACAGGGGTAGGAAAACAATCCTCATCTTGTTTCTCACCATCAGATTTTGCAGAATACTTCCTGGTTGTCAATCATAATGAACAAATTACATAAATTCCATAGTTACCACAGACTTCCTTTAACACAAATAATTTTCACATTCATGATCTCATGAGATCATGGGCCCCTGCTGACCCCTCACACCTCATCTGTTGGCATTCTGCTCCCCACCTCCAAGGCCAGCAGCCACACTGACTGTTGGGTTCCAGAATGTGCCATATTTTTTCTCCCCAACTCCCGACCCCTGCCTCGCTCCTGTTTGTTTATTCTTCAGGTTTAAGTGTAGACATCCTTTGCTTTAGGTTGATGCTGCTGTAATCCCTCCAGACTTTAAACTCAAAAAGCAGAGCTGAGGTCTGTGTTCTTCACAAGTGTCTAGCAGGCCTTGGCTCACAAAATAGGTCCTTAGTGGTATTTCCCAAATGAATGAATCAGAATGGGAGTTATTCGTTAAGAAGAAAACCTTGACTCTTCCGTTCCTTTTCTATTTTTTGAGACAGTCTCACTCTGTCGCCCAGACTGGAATGCAGTGGCGCCATCTCGGCTCACTGCAACCCCTACTTCCCAGCTTCAAGGGATTCTCGTGCCTCAGTGTCCTGAATAGCTGGGATTACAGGAGCCACCATGCCCAGCTAATTTTTGTACTTTTAGTATAGACGGGGTTTTACCATATTGGCCAGGCTGGTCTTGAACTCTTGGCATCAAGTGATCTGCCTGCCTTGGTCTCCCAAAGTGCTGGGATTACAGGTGTGAGGCACTGCGCTCAGGCCAGTTCTGTCTTTTAAAACACCTTTTTTTTCCTTATTTTTAGAGAGGAAGTCTAGCTGTGTTGTCCAGGCTGGTCTTGAACTCAAGCTTAAGCCATCTTCCTGCCTCAGCCTCCAGAGTCACTCAGATTACAGGCACGCACCATTGCACCTGTCTTTACAACCATAATTGTCTAGTCTGCAGTCTGAGAGTTTATTTCTTACTGATAAACTGTGCTCCCCTCACAATTTTCCATTTTATTCATTCATCTATCCGACACAGGATTCTTTCTATTGCTTAGGTTTGCCATCTTCCCCGAAAGGCATACTGAAAACATTTTTCTTTCCCATCCTGTTTGTTCCAAAGAGATCCTTGTGAACCCTGCCTCCATAGGCAACAGTTCTTGTGGACCCCAGGAGTCTGCTCTGACCTGGCATGTGCACACTGCCCACAGTTTACCACTCCTTGGCATATAGATTTATCACCCTGGAAAAAGACGGGCTGGTAAGAAAGACCAAGCCAGCTTAGACACAGAAAAAAAGTGCTGAGTGCCTTTTAATGCACAACTGGCAGCTGGCTGTGCAAAGCTTTATAAAAATAATCATAGTAGGGAAAAATCAACATGAGAATGTTGCTAACAAGTGGGATACATAACTTGAAACTTGAAAGGCGAAAAACACATTCATATTCAAATAAAAGAATATTTAATTATAGTGCCATCAATTCCTCTGCACCTGAGCTAAATTATATCAAACAATTCTAGGAGGAGACAGATGGTCTACCTTCACATTTCCTGAATTTCTGTTGTGAAATATATGAGACATAATGACAACAAACATGTCTGTAAGTGCTTATTATCTATTAGGCCCTTCACCTAATAATATATACGTATGAGGTTAATACTACTGGAATCTCCATTTTACACATGAAGAATCAAAGTCATAGAAGAGTTAAGAAATTTTCCCAAGGTCCTAAGTCTAGAAGGGGAAGAGCCAAAATTCAACTCGGGAAGTAATTATAGATTACAGGCTCTTAACCACTAGACTACCCTGCCTCTCATATTTTACATACAAACAGATGTATATAACATTTATAGTTTAAAGATAACACAACAATAACCTGCCATCTACTTGAAGGAACAGAATATTAACAAGTAAATATCGTAGAAACCCAATAGGCCTCAAGCATATATTCCCCTTGGTACCTGCCTCTTCTCTTCTCAAAGTAACCATTATCTTGAATTTTGGGCCAATTCTCTTGGTTTTTATTATAGTTTTAATGTCTATATTCCTAAATAATATATTGGTAGTTTTCACTTCATGTAAATAGAATCCTAATGTATGTATTCCTCTATGGCTTATTAAACTCAACATTATGTTTTTGAGATTCTTCCCTGTTAATGAGCACAGCTTTGGCTCATCTTGGGGGTAGGGGAGGTGCCATAAAGTATCCCATTTTTTGTTTACCCATCCCACCACTGGACATGCAAATTACTTCCAGTTTCTGTATTAAAAACAATTCTGTGAATATCTTTTTGCATGAATGACAATGCAAGAGTTTTTCCAGGGGTGTAGGTTCTCGAATGTTAGTGGCATCAGAATCACCTGGATGGTTTGTTAAAACACAAATGGTTGGTCCTGCCATTGGAGTTTTGATTTCAGGTGGGCCCTGAAAATCTGCAATTCTCTCTTTTAAAAAAAATTTTTATAAAATATATATATATAAGTAGAGACAGGGTCTCACTATGTTGCCCAGGCTGGTCTTGAACTCCCAGGTTCAGGTGATCCTCCTGCTTCAGCCTCCCAAAGTGTTAGGATTACAGGCATGACCCACCATGCCCAGCCAAAATTTGCATTTCTAACAAGTTCTCAGGTGCTGCAGATGCCACGTAGCTCAAAGGACCATGCTTTTCAGAACCACCGCTCCAGGGTACAGACCTAAGAATGGAACTGCTGGGCTCCATAAAAACACTATTGATATTTTGGTTATAATTGTACTGATTCTGTGGATCAACTTAGGTAGACAGCTTCACTCCTTTGGCTCCTTAGAGCCTTTAAGTTATAAGAATTCTTGCCGGGCATGGTGGCTCATGCCTGTAATCCCAGCACTTTGGGAGGCCAAGGCGGGTGGATCACCTGAGGTCGGGAGTTTGAGACCAGACTGACCAACATGGAGAAACCCCGTCTCTACTAAAAATACAAAATTAGCCGGGCATGGTGGCTCATGCCTGTAATCCCAGCTACTAAGGAGGCTGAGACAGAAGATTCGCTTGAACCTGGGAGGTGGAGGTGGAGGTTGCGGTGAGCCGAGATCATGCCATTGCACTCCAGCCTGGGCAACAAGAGCGAAACTACGTCTCAAAAAAAAAAAAAAAGAATTCTTTTGTGTACATTTATGCAAAGAATATAGACTAAACTAGCCAAGTAACACAAGTCAGCCCTTAGGGCCTCACTCTGAGAAATATCTTTCTCTGTGGTTAAGGGTTTCTTTCTTTTCTTCTCTGTTTTCAGAAATCAGGATCTTGTGGCCAGAGGTTCCCGGTGACACAGGGGGATGCTTTGGATAAAGTTAGCTCATGGCATAGAGGGATAATAGTCAATTCTGGCAGGTCAGAGGTGAGTGGGGTCTTTATCTATGCTTAGTTTATTAAATTAGAAAAAAAAGCTAAAAAATTCAGCCTTTACAGTTTTGATATATATTATTATTCAGGCCCAGGTACTTCTTAATTTTCATTATAATTTTTTCCTTTGATTCATAAGTTATTTAGAAGTTTGGTTTTTACTCCATGTGAGTTTCTTCTCCTTTACTAGTTTAGAAGTTACCCTTTCTATTATTTTAACAGTTTTCTTAGTATTTAAACTTGTTTACTTAAAGCCTAAAGTTAAACACCATTAACTTCTCAAAAGAAGCACAGCATGTGAGCTGAGTAACACCCCCTCGTTGACAATTTGTACACTATTTTTATGCAATATTTTAGTTCTATCATTTTTAACCCCACACATTAGACATTCTTATTACTGTTTTACATAGTCAATGTATATTTAAATATACCCACATGTTTACTAATATTTTAGCTTAATAATCCATTTTATTTCTCAGATATTTCCTCTGGGATCATTTCCTTTTCTTATCTGAGCACACCCTGTAGAAGTTTCTTCAGAAGAGGTTAGTTGGCAGTAATATGTATCAGTTTAAGTTTTGCCTGAAAATTTGTTTACTTCATCCTTATTATTGATAGTTTTACTACATCTAAAATTTCTAGATTAACAGTTATTTTTTTCTTAGCCAACTGAAGATATAATCCCATCATTGGCACCGTTTGCTTTTGAAAGTTGGCTGTCAGTCCAAATGTCTTTTTTTTTTTTTCCTGGCTGCTTTTAGTATCTTTTTGGGAGGCAAAGAGGTTAAAGTTCTTCAGTTTTCTTTCTCTTTTTTTTTTTTTTTTTTTTTTGAGAGAGAGTCTCACTCTGTCACCCAGCCTGTAGTGCAGTGGCGTGATCTCAACTCACTGCAACTTCCACCTCCTGGGTTCAAGCAATTCTCATGCCTCAGCCTCTTGAGTAGCTGGAATTACACCAATGCACCACCATGCCTGGCTAATTTTTGTATTTTTAGTAGAGATGGGAGTTTCACCATGTTGGCTAGGCTGGTCTTGAACTCCTGACCCCAGGTGATCTGCCCACCTCCACCTCCCAAAGTGCTGGGATTACATGGATGAGCCACTGCACTCAGCTGTTCTTCAGTTTCACTATTTTATTTCTCCTTCCAGAGATTTGTCAGGCTTTCTGAATCTTACGTTTAGTATTGTCAAAAAAATTCCAGAACTTCTTCCCATCTTCTATAGTTTATCCTTTTGGAATTCTTTTAGAGCACCTTAGGCCATCTTTTTAGTCTCTTAGTCTCATTTCACATTTTCTTTTCTCTTTGTCTAAGCCATAGACTGGATTATTAAGATCAATTTTTTAGTTCACCAGTGTTCTCTTCAACTAGCTCTAATCTGTTTAATTCAGTGAATTTTTAATCCCTGTTTTTATAATTTTCATCTCTAGAATTCCATTTTCTTAAAAATTGTTTAGTCATTTTTTTAGTCTCTTTTAAGGCTCATATTTTAAATGCTTTAAATTTTTTTGTTTGTTTTGAGACAGAGTCTTGCTCTGCTGCCTAGGCTGGAGTGCAGTGGTGCGATTTATCTTGGCTCACTGCAACCTCTGCCTCTTGGGCTCAAGCAGTCCCACCTCAGCCTCCCGCAGTTGGAACTACAGGCATTGCACCACCATGCTCAGCTAATTTTTGTAAAGATGGGGTTTCACCATGTTTCCCAGGCTTGTCTTAAACTCCTGTGGCTCAAGTGATCCTCCTGCATCATCTCCCAAAGTGTTGGGATTACGGGTGCGAGCCACCACGCTTGGCTAAAAAAAATCTGCTGAAGCATGTTAAAATATTTATATTTTTGTTGGCTTACTTTTGTTTGTGTTTTGAGACTAAGCCTTGCTCTGTCACCGAGGGTGGAGTGCAGTGGCGCGATCTTGGCTCACTGCAACCTCTGCCTCCCAGGTTCCAGCAATTCTCGTGCCTCAGCCTCCCAAGTAGCTGAGACTACAGGCGTGTGTCACCATACTCACCTAAAAATATTTATATTTTTGACTGCTAAATCCAATAAAGAAGTATTTACTGGTCCAATTCTGATTTCTCTGTTATTCCTGCTGGCTTTTACTCATGGTGACTTGTGTTCTAGTTAAAGCTGCCTTTCTCGAGAGGTAGTTTCTGTTTATTTATGAGAGTCTTCTGAGGATGTTTGGGTAATTTACACTGCCGCTAGACTGTAAGAAGTACTTAACTTGGATCTTTCTCTCGTTACCAAATATTTCTCAAAAGAAACAATTCTCCAATGGATGACCATCAATGCTGGGATGCATTTGCCATCACTTTCATCAACAGGATCAAAAATGGGATTATTTCTACTTTAGAGGATAGTTTAGAGGAAATAAAAATGTGAGAAAGGTATGTTGCTGAAATGCCTAAATACTCAAATTCTTTACCACTTGTATCTAGGTTCAACTTAAGGAGAATTTTTATTTGGCAGAGAAAGTACCTCTTTTTTTTTGTTTTGTTTTGTTTTGAGACACAGGGTCACTCTGTCGCCTAGGCTAGAGTGCAGTGGCGTGGTCTCAGCTCACTGCAACCTCTACCTCCCAGGTTCAAGCAATTCTCCTGCCTTAGCCTCCCAAGTAACTGGGATTACAGGTGCCCACCACCATGCCCAGCTAATTTTTGTATTTTTAGTAGACACAGAGTTTCACCATGTTGGCCAGGCTGGTCTAGAACTCCTGACCTCGTGATTCACCCACCTTGGCCTCCCAAAGTGCTGGGATTATAGGCATGAGCTGTCATGCCCGGTCAGAAAGTACCTCTTACAAGAAAGATAATCCCTTCTGCAGTTTGGTTACTGTACCATCCATATCAGCCTCTAAGTCATGAATTATGAAAACTGCATGATTATTATTTATTTCAGGCATGTCATGGAAGAATGCTTGAGGAACAACCCTACAATTGTAGAAATGCACAAACCTGTGAGGATCATCTGGATCACAGTTAGGAAGAAACTGAGTGATTGCTTCTGCTACTTCTTCATTTGATAAAACATCCCAGAGTCCATCAGTGGCCAAGATCAGCACATCATCTGCTCCATGATCATATTTTGAAAGATCGTAGATTCTTACCTGAAAAAACCAGGAATGCCACCACTTAAGAAATTGGAAGCATATTATTCTCCCTAACAAATTGACTTGTGATTCCCCTTCCCTTTTCCTGCCAGCCTAGTGGTTTTCATTGTAGGGTACTTCATTATACAGCAAGCTTTGTGGCCAGGGATAGTCTCCCTTGGAGACTTGCTATATAGACACATGGAGCCTAATACACATTTGTGAATGAGCCTAAGAGGTGGGCTTAGTACTTGTGGGCTAGGCCACAATTCTATGTTCATCCTACTTCAATGTGGGTGGGGAGGGATAAGAATGTGTGGAGAGGGGTTTGGGGTTTCACTGCTCTTCGCTCCTAGTTTGGCAGAATCAACCCCTGCCTACACCATCTCATGAACTGAGAACAAAGGCAAGTCAATTTAGTCAATCTCCTTTGGCCTCCCTCATTTCTCTATTTTCTTTCTTTCTTTCTTTCTTTTTTTTTTAAAATTGAGATGGAGTCTCTCACTCTGTCACCTAGGCTAGAGTACAATGGCATGATCTCAGCTCACTGCAACCTCCACCTCCAGGGTTCAAGTGATTCTCCCGCCTCAGCCTCCCAAGTAGCTGGGATTACAGGCGTGTGCCACTACACCCAGCTAATTTTTGTATTTTTAGTAGAGACGGGGTTTTACCATGTTGGCCAGGCTGGTCTGGAACCCCTGGCTTCAAGTGATCCGCCTGCCTCAGCCTCCCAAAGTGCTGGGGTTACAGGT
Source organism: Papio anubis (assembly GCF_008728515.1). Taxonomy (NCBI): domain Eukaryota; kingdom Metazoa; phylum Chordata; class Mammalia; order Primates; family Cercopithecidae; genus Papio; species Papio anubis. Next base: position 57,222,031 of record NC_044984.1, read on the forward strand.
GTGAGCCACCACGCCCAGCCCATTCCTGTATTTTCTAAATGCAAGTCTGAGTGAAAGCGACGGGTCAGGGCACGTGTCTCACGGCACAGCCATTGTTATGTCATCTGAGATCTAGAGACAATCATATCACCTCAGCCTAGAGACTGAATGTGTTGAGGTCTTTGAAAGCCAAGCCTCCTATGTTTTAGAAAGGTTTGTCCAGGCTAGTGATGCCCTGCCGTGGGGCTGGTCCTGTGGGCTGACAGCCTGTTCCCAGCAGCAGAACACAACAAAATGTCTATCCACAGGGCCCTGGGTGAATGAGCTCAAATGAAAAGCAGCCGCCAGGCGCCAGGCCTCTGTGGACTGTGAACAAGAAGGTAACAATTAGCTAATGGCCCGGCACATGAGCCATGCTCAAGGGAAGAACACTCAGGAGTACACTGCACTGGCGTTTAACATCTTCTTTTCAAAAGGCATGCTCACTTAAGGCTAAACTTATGTTCCGCAGAAGGCACTAGCCTTTTAAGCCAAATTAAAGAAAACAGGAAAGCTTCAGTTTCCAGCAGACCAGAAAGTCCCAAATGTCAGAATTCTGTCCTCAGGTCACTGACGAATGTGGTCCAATTTTCACTCTGTCAGAAACAAGCAACCCTCCTATGCTTTATTTTCTATGATTCTTGGGTGTGTCAGAGTTTAACTTCTCAAATATTAATGTGCACAGAAATCAGTTAGGGATCCTGCTAAAATCCAGATTACAATTCAGCTCTGGGTGGGCTTGAGAGCTGTGGTTCAGCTTCCTCCCAGGTGATGCCAACGCTGCAGGTTCACAGACTGAGCCCTGAGTAGCAAGGTCAGAGAGGATTCCTACTGGGCCAGATTTGTACACAAGGGAATCAATGGCTCAGTGGACTTTATGACGACTGTGGAGACTGTTCCTTAGAGTGGGCTCTAGACAGACTGTAAATGTCACCTCCGGGCTCCTAGCTTCAAGTACTGGTTCACTGTGTTGTTACTTTCAGTATACAATAACTTTGCTTGAGAGACACTGCTAGGAGGCCAAGGCAGGGGGATAACTTGAGGCCAGGAGTTCGTGACCAGCCTCGGCAACATAGTGAGACCCTGTCTCTACAAAAATTAAAACAGTGAGACCCTGGGCATGGTGGTGCATGCCTGTGGTCCCAGCTACTTGGGAGGCTGAGGCAGGAGAATTGCTTGAACCCAGGAGTTTGAGGCTGTGGTGAGCCATGACTGTGCCATTGCACTCCAGCCTGGGTGACAGAGTGAGACCCAGTCTTTTAAAAACAAAAATAGTGTTTGGGGGATTGATTCCTAGCTTCTTATTGGGTTATATCTACAATACATTTTTGGGATAATTTGAACTCCATCTGAGAGACAATATTGAGTCATAAGAGGTGGTGAGATGTGGATGTCCCAGTCTTATGTTGGTAGTAAACAGGAGATTCCATCTGCCTTGCAGCTTCTTCTAAAAGAGAGGGTTCAGGTCTACAGATAACATCCATTTAATTTCAGAGTCTGCTCTATGAGTAGGGTGCCAAACCTTCTTTAAAGTGCTTCCTGCTGACCCAAGAAATGTGACAGGTTGTGTTATTCAAGCTGAAGTTGTCTTGTCCACACTCAAATGGAAATCTGGCCAACAGAATGGATATGGGTTGATACATACACACGTTATAAAATGCTACTCTTCAATTCCATCAATAAATGTAATCTTTCCCTAATTCTACCGTTTCCATTTCTATGCTCGGCTCCCTAATGTAGTTTATTTAGCTAACATGAAAATCCTTGTCAAGACCATTCTTCATGTAATTTTTATGAAAATAATAAAAAGCTGATCACAACCCTGGTCCGTGAAGCACTCCCCAATTAACATCTTTTGAGGTTTTTACAACCACCCTGTTTCCTGCCCTTTAGCCAATTTCCAAAAATCTTTGCTAACTTTCCACTTACAACTCGTGTCTTATACATTAACCTGTGATGCAGAACACTTTGCAAAAATGTTTTCAGAAGAATTGGACTGCCGTGCAAGTCATCCCACTGTGTGCTCATCCTCCCCAGCAGCAAAGGCTTCAAAGGATTCCACTGGGCTCTGGAGTCCTGACCTTCCCTCCCTGAAGCTGTTGTTGGCCTTACTCAATCGGACCATACTCACATCCTCAAAGTTCCCCTGTTCAATTCCTTAAATAGCTTCTTAACGTTCCTGGAAGCCTCACATCAAACTAATGGGCTCTGAAGCTCCCCAGGACTCAGACATCTGGAAGAGTCTTTGCAGCCCTGGAGGGGACAGGTGTGCTACAGAAAAGCCTTTGAAGTGGGACTGGGGAACATGGTCAGACCTTCTAATGGCTCCTTCCTGGGTTCCCATCTGCCAAGAAAGGGAGAGAAAAGCCAGACGAATCCTTGAGATTCTTGCAGTTTTTCAGAGCAATATAATCTGAGCAGCTGAAAAATGGGACCTGTGTGGACCTGCCTTTCTGCTGCCTTCAGTACACTTTTATTGCATACTTGCTGTGTGCCAACTTGTTTTCCAGGCACTGGGGACACAGTGAACAAAACTGACAAAGCCTCTCACAACTTCTAAACTAGTAGACAAGATAGACACACAAATAAATTACAATGTCAGAAGATGACAGATGCTCTGAAGAAAAATCCAGCATGGTAAGGAGAACAACCGTGTCATTTTAGAAGATGAGGTCATGGTGGGCCTCTCTGAGAAGATACCATCTGAGCAAGTCAATTTCCCATGGGTCCCTTCTTGCACCTCCCCAACCTTCCTTTGAGTTTCTGTTACTCAGTGTTAGACTGGTGGTGAACAAGGGGGGCTGAGAAAGGTGGCTGCCACTCTCTCCTGCCAAAGCAATCCTGAGGAGGACCAAAGAGAGGCCATCTTTCTTTTCCCTGGTCCTCTGCAGGCACAATTCTTTCACACCCACTAATGTAACATTTACCTATGTGTTTCACTGTGGGTAAATCTTTGTCTATCAGTTTTGTATGAAACTGTAATCATCGATTTATGGCCCTGTCCTGACACTAGGCTGTAAACACCATGAGGGTTGGGACTGTTTTTTCCTCTTTGTATCTTCAATGCCCAACCTGACACCTGGTTCACTGAATGAATAGTAGTTGAAACTGATTGTCCCACAGAGATGAAGCTCTGTGCCTTGTCCTTTAGGTACAGAGAGGTACATAGCATCTGATCTACCCTGGAAGACTGACAAGGCTGATCCTATCTCAGCAGAATCTGAATCTGGAATATGGCAGAATATTATTGCTTTTGCCAGAGCAACCAGGTGAAGAACAAAAAGTGAATGTGCTCCATCCCCTCATGAGGCTTCTGAAGCTTTCCTTATGATCTGATCACAACAAAGGAGACAGGCAACTGACAAATAGCACGCTGGTCCTGAAACACCGCTGGCATCTTTGTTATCAGCCTTTCAGGGCCCACTTTTCTGTCTCTTCTAAAAGATTAGATATTCTCAAACCTAAATGTGTTTAGAATCACCTGGAGTGCTACCTTGACCAAATTAAGATTCAGAGATCCTACCTTTAAGAGTCTGATTGTACAGATCTGAGCTGCATACTTCAACAAGGACCCAGGGAATTCTGATGCAAGTGGTGGGGGGAATCTCACCTTGAAAAACTGTAACAGATGAGAAACTCCTTTAGGGGTAAGGTCCATTTTATCCTATCTGTTTTTGTGCCCAGAACAGAGCATTGTGCCTAGCACTCAATTCACAACCAAGGAAAGCATTTCCTCATTGGGTATTTACCCCTGTCCAGCTTACAATGAACACCCCGGGAATTAGTCATCTTACTGTCCCACCAAAATTCAACTTCTGAAGGCCCAGAAATCCCAATTTGTATTTCCTCTGTGGGTCTAGCAGTATCTTCTATAGTGTAAACCACAGTAGGTCTTCAGGACATACTTGCTGAGACAAAGCATAAACAGGGGAAGGAGAGAGGAAGAAACAAATTAAACATACAAGATACTTTCAGAAGACCCCCTCATTTCATGGTGATCCAACAGATTTAGTTTGTTAATTGTGACACTTCCAAATCATCAAGAAAACGTAATGTGCTGATATATAACAGAAGTGGCAAACTCTTTCCTTTTCTTCCTTTGTTTTCAGGGGAGCTGTCAATAAACAATCAGTGTGGGGGAGCAGGAATAAGTCTGGGGGCAAACAAGAACATTGACTAATGTGCTCTGAATAAGCCAAATGCTGACTGCTCTCACAGAGCCCTCGGTTTCAGAGCACTTAGAGATGTCCTTAATGTCAACATTGGGCACTTATTTTACACAGGAGCCTGTGACAAGCAACTCTTTAATACAGCACCTCCACTTAGTGCTCGGCTGCAGGCTGCTGTTTCAGCGTTTGTGTAATACTTGCTCCCATCTTTGCCTTATTATTGATAATATTTCAGTGGCATGTTAGGAGGGCTCATACCACTATAAGCTGACACTGGCTTCTTAAAGCTACTTTTAAAAAGAATCCATCAATTCTTCCATTTGCCAAATCTCTGCTGCTTACGGCTTTTACATCTTGATCAGTTCAGCAGATTCTCCAAACTGGTTTTTCCCTTTTAAGTACTCAATGTAGGACAATGAGCTCCTGCAGCTCAGGACTGGCTTTGTGGAAGAGAAGGAGGCTTGCCCTTCTTATCAGAAGCCTTGCTTCAGGTCTCTGCTTCTAATAAGCCTTGTGACTTGAGAAGATCCACCTTTCTTATTTTTATTTTTTTTGAGACAGGGTCTTGCTGTGTCGCCCAGGCTAGAGTACAGTGGCACAATTCTGGCTCACTGCAGCCTCAGCCTCCCACACTCAAGCAACCCTCCCAGCCTCCTAAGTAGCTGGGACTATAGGCGCACACCACCTATACTTCTTTACTTTTTGTAAAAACAAATTTCCTGTTTCTCAGACTGGCCTCAAACTCCTGAGCTCAGGAGATCTGCCCACCTTGGCCTCCCAAAGTGCTGGAATTACACATACGCGCCACCACACCTGGCCTAGTGCTCAATTTTCCTATCTCTGAAATCATTTTTTAAAAACTGAAAAACACAAGAAAAAGGAAATATTATAACAACTGCTCTACTTCTCTCACAAAGCTGTAATTAAGATCAAATAATGTGGAAGGGAACTGCCAATTTTAATTCTTTTATGGTGCTGACCTCAGGGCAACCACATCTGAATATCGTCTAGTTGGTAGAAGGAAAGGATTAAGAGTGGGCTCAGGGGAACAGGGATTCAATTCCCAAAGTCTCATTTAAAATAGCAGTGATTGGAGCTCTCAATAGTGTTTCCTGGCAGAAATAGCCAAAGGTGGTTCCCAAGGTAAAGGTTGCCAATAGTTGGTGGGAAACAAAGAGATGAAATCTTATCCCTTCAACTTCATATGTCCAACCCAACAGCTGAACCTATAGATCCTTGAAAATGACACTTATAACAAGAAGAAAATAAAACACCAACATACTTCCTGCAGTCCTATAAAACAAGTTGATCATTTCAAGACTGGCATTCCAGCAGGCTACCAAGACTACACCCAAATTCTCTGTAGTATTCTATATACGCTACTTGATGTCATGAAACAAACACTGAATCTGGTGGCAGAAGACTTGGGTTTGAAACCCACCTCTGCTTATTAGGCAAAATCACTTTATTCATTCAGTTTCAAAGCTTACAGACCATTTGCTGGGAATACCAAAGGTAAGGGGGGTACCAATTCCTTGGATGGACGAGCTGGACATTGTATGCCTTACGTGAAGGGGAAGCTGCAGGGGCCAAAGCCTGGGGATGTGAGAAAGGGCTGGTGTGTTTGGGCAGCCTTACCTTGCTTGGTTTGGCCACAGTACTGGATGTCCCCTGGGGAGTGGGGAGGGTGAGGCTAGACTTCTCAAATCTGCCCTCTGTTTGTGAAATGAGAAGTTAGACCTAGGTGGCCACTGCTCATGGCTCCAACATCCTCCGACTCTCATCACAGCATCAGGCCTTGATGTGACTGACCACAGGACTTTAGAACATTGGGCTGCAAGTGAATCCAGTGACACCGAAGTGTTACAAATATATTGGCTGCTCATACTATGCAAAAGGAGCTGTTTTGGCTGCAGGTATACGTTTATACTTGAAATATGCCATAGATATTCTTGAGAGTTTGTTTTTTGGAGTCTACAGACCAAACATTTGAATTTGGAGGGTAGATACAATATAATAGCTCAAAAAGTTTCTTTCTAAACCAGCTAAAATATGAGATATTGTGCAGAGAGCCTGAAGGTATAACCAATGCCTGGCTACTATTGCATAAAGTTTCCACTTTCTATACACAAGGCCTGGCACGTTACAAGTCTCTGGGTTTCCAATGGTTTGTTCACCAGTAAATCCAAAGGACCATTGAATGAATTAGTGAATGAATGGGTTTCAATATAGCTCAATAATTATTTGAGGAATAAGTCTATCTTCACAAAAATGCCCATTTGCAAAGATAAGCATCAGAAGAAATCCTAACCTGTGAATGCAAACATGAGGGTGCAGAACAGATGAACTGAGTTGCCTCAAGTCCACCCAGGAGGTAGGTGAGGCAGAGAGTGACCACATATCCGTGTTTGCTCCAATAGTTTTGGTTTGCACCTGTTTTCCCAGCATAATTATTAATAATGTCCCCTTTGATTCTTGAAAATTCCTGGTTGAGGGGTTAAGTAAGATGGTCGCCTGACATATAAATAATAAAATGACTGCTGCTTCTGGCCATTGGGACTGAAAGAATCAGTGTCACTACTTTACAGGACTCTTCACCACAGAAGGTTTTCAGAGATCTCAAGAGCCAGTGAGCAAGGTATTATGCATGCTGCCTTAGAAGGGCAGATGCAATCACCACAGGTGAACTGTGGGATACCTGCTGTGTGACAAAGTCAATCCCACTGATTGCAGTTGTTCTGGTAGCAAGAAGCCCAAGACATAGCTTGTTCAAGTGCAGAATGAGGTATATCATATCCTTAACCCACCAGCCTGGCATGAGCCACATGCATTGTAGGAGTGAATCACACAATCTGGGACTACAATATGGACGCATCACAAACCCATTTTAGGATTGTAAAGCAAGTTCCTGCAGCACAGTGAAGAACAGCTTACTGATGGCAGTAGCAGTCTGTCTGGAGCAGCCGCTGCAAAGATGCTGGCCGTAGCAGGGGTGGCACAACTGGGTTGTGTGCTCCATGGAGCTGGTGGGAGCCCCCAAGTTGGTGGGGCAGGAGCCCTCTCCTTCCAGGTGCAGGTGCAGCCACCCAACCATGGCTACAGACCCAGGCATCCCTATGCTCTTGGGTGCCTTGGAAGTACCCCTGCCCCTGCAGGCTCAGAAGTGCCTGCTCCTGCTGCCTGGCCTCTCTCAGCTCCCAGTGCCCACTCCAGTGTGGAGCAAAGTTGTGACTGAGCCTGGGCACTGTCGTGACCTGGCTGGGTGTGTGGGGGCTTGGGGCAGCACTGATGTGCCAGCCCCCTGCCACCTCAGCCACCTCTGGGCTTTGGTCACCACCAAGCACGAGAGGGAGGCCAAGGGGAAGGGCTGAGGGTGGCTCAAGGTGGGCCTGCAGGCACCTCTTGATGCAGACAGCCAGGGTGTCATGGATGACATGTTGATGGCAGCAGGAGGCAGACATGTTCCTGGGTAGAAAGGGGCAGGTCCCTGGTGAAGCAGCACCTTCAAGCCAGGGATAGCTTGAAGCATGGGAGTCAGACTGTCAGTTCCAGGTGGGGCTCACGACCTGGAGTGAGAACTTATGGTGCTTTTTCTGGCCCACTCATGGCCACCCATGAACCAATCAGCATGCACTTCCTCCCTTCTGAAGCCTGTAAAAACCCCGGATTCAGCCAGACTCACAGAAACAATGGCACAACCTGCCTGCAGATAGGAGCTACCCACTCTGGGTCTCCTCTCCACTGAGGGCTGCACTCATCAAGACGACCTGCCTGTGGAAAGAAGCTACCCACTTCAGGTCTCCTGGGTGAGCGATAGCTCAATAAAGCACCTCTTGGCCTTGCTCATCCTCCAGTTGCCCATGTACCTCATTCTTCCTGGACGTGGGACAAGAACTCAGGACCCACTGTTGTAACATAAACAGGGCTGAAACGCCTCGCTCTTGCCACACTGCAGGCAATGAGGAGGAGAGAAAAGAGGAGGAAAGAGCCATGGCCCTTTGGGGAACCTAGACTTAGGAGCTCCCTGAGCCAGGGCTGTAACACCCTCTTTGGGGCTCTACAGTTCCTGGTACCTCCAAGCTTTCAGGTACCACCGCATTCCCCGGTGCCCACAATGGAAGCCGCTTGTGGTATGCCTGGTTCAGCCACGGCAGGGAACTGGCACCTGTGCTGGTGCCACAGGCGGTATGTCTGGATGTGTGTAGTGGCCGAACCCCATACTTGCTTACTCGCTCACACACCCCTCACTGCTCTGTGCCTGGCTCGCTCTTGGCAGGCATGGGCTCTGAGCTGGTAGCAAAAGCTGAGTGCAGCCTGCCAGGCTGAGTGGGCAGAACTGGCCCAGTGGGCCTGAGCAAAACTTGGGCAAAGACACCACCAGCCATAGAGGTTTCCGGCTGGTGAAGCAACACCCTAAGGATCCTGTGACATTATCTGTTTCTCAAAGAGTGGTCTTTAGATCACTTACTACAGAATTATCCAAAATGTAAAAATGTTTAGAACTCATCCTAGATCAATGATTCAGATTTTCAGGAAGTGGATTTCAGGGATTTGCATTTTTTTCTTTTTCAAAGACAGGGTCTTCCCCTGTGGCCCAGGCTGTAGTGCACTGGTGCAATGTCTCACCACAGCCTTCACCTCCTGGACTCAAGCGATGAATCCTCCCACCTCAGCCTCCCAAGTAGCTGGTACTATAGGTGCACATACCATGCCTGGCTAAGTTTTGTGTTGTTTTCAGAGACAGGGTCTCACTGTGTTGCCTAGGCTGGCTTGAAATCCTGAGCTCAAGCCAACCTCCTACCTTGGTCTCCTAAAGTGCTAGAATTACAAGCATGAGTCACCAGGCCCAGGATTTGCTTTTTTTAAACCAACTTCTAAACATTCTTATATGCATTAATGCAATAAATATAAAAAAGATACAGCATATTTAACTGAAACATCCAAATGAAATTATTATTTTTCAGGAGGGGATCAGAGGGCAACAATCTCCAATGACAGGAAATGTTTGACACATACAGGTTGGTTTCTGTTGTGTGACCATGAATTTTGTGAGTTGCTAAGTTAGTTTTTTGGTGTGTGTCAGAGTAAATCTCAGGTTTTATTCCAACAGCTGGTTGGCAAATCTCAAGTCATTGGCCAAATGAGAACCAGCCATGTAAATGACACACAGATGCACACAACTGATTTTTATAGCCAGACCTGAGATTAGAGATGGAGATGCACAGGCCACATCATGAAGTCTCTCCCATGTAAGATGAGAAGTAGCTTCTGCATACTTTTTTTTTTTTTTCTTTCTGAGACAGAGTCTTACTCCGTTGCTCAGGCTGGAGTGCAATGGCGTAATCTCAGCTCACTACAGCCTCTGCCTCCTGGTTCAAGCGATTCTTGCGCCTCAGCCTTCTAAGCAGCTGGGATTACAAGCATGCATCACCATGCTTAGTTTTTGTATTTTTAGTAGAGACAGGGTTTCACCATGTTGGCCAGGCTACCCTTGATCTCCTGGCCTCATGTGATCCACCTGCCTCAGCCTCCCAAAGTTCTGTGATTACAGGCAGGAGCTACCACACCCAGCCTGTATACTCTTTGTTTTTTGAGACAGAGTCTTGCTCTGTTGCCAGGCTGGAGTGCCGTGGTGAGATCTCGGCTCACTGCAACCTCCGCCTCCTGGGTTCAAGTGATTCTCCTGCCTCAGCCTCCCAAATAACTGGGACTACAGGCACCCGCCACCATGCTCAGCTAATTTTTGTATTTTTAATAGAGACGGGGTTTCACCATATTGGCCAGTATGGTCTCGATCTCTTGACCTCGGGACCTACCTGCCGCAGCCTCCCAAAGTGCTGGGATTACAGGTGTGAGTCACCACGCCTGGCCACCTGTACACTTAATGTGATTTTATCCCCCAAAATATTCAAAGTGGTGGCGGTGGTGGGAGGGGGCAAATTGCCCCCAAGGGTGTGCCATGCTAATTGAGAACACAGAAGTATGAGATATTACAGATATGCAGGGCTGGAGAGTGGCTCAAGAAAGCTGTCAAATATGAATGCTTAAGACTAACAAAGTATCCTTAGAACTCCTCATTTTCCCTTTTTGCAGGGGGATACATGTTTTGTGAGGTCTGAGGTTTATGAAATTTTGGGGGCTCTGTTTAAGAATACAAAAGTAATTATGAATACAAATTTAGATACTAATGTGAATGCTTATTAAGAATGAGAAAAAAAAATCACAACATGTTACTGGAACCCTGGAAGCTGAGGTCCCCTTCCTTTGAGAAATGTTTACATAAATGTTTCCTGATTGCAACCTGGCTCCTCCTCATCTGGAACAGCCTGTCTACAGTTTCCGGCAACAATCAGAACTCACAGGGGCTGATCTGAGCGAAGGTCCCCAATACTTAAGTTTAATTAGCTTCTTTGTAAATCTGCCTTTACACTGCTAGATTTCCTTTCTTAATTAGCTAAACAGCTAACTCATCAACTTATATTACTTAGGCCTGGAAAGACAGATGATTATTACTTTTCACCCTCAAGATTTCACAGTGGGGAGGGCATTTCTACAGGAAGGCTGTGACAGAGTGTCTGTCTCCAGGATGACTGCCATCAGTTCCTTCCCTTCCTGTACAAGCATGTTATTCCTCACATCAAGAGGTGGATCCAATTCCCCTATCCTCAAACATGGACTAGCCTTAGTGATGTCCTGGACCAACAGAATGTGGCAGTGCTGATGTTCTGGGATTTCTTAGGCTAGGTTTTAAGAAGCCTTGCTGATTCTGCCTCGGACTATTTTCTTTTCTCCCTTTCTCCCTTTCTCTCTCTGTCTCTCTCTCTCCCCCCTCCCCTCCCTCCCTACCCCTCCCTCCCTCCCTCTCTCTCTCTCTCTCTCTTTCTTTCAAGATGGGTTATCACTATGTTGCTCAGGCTGACCTTGAGCTCCTGGGCTCAGGCAATCTTCCTACCTCAGCCTCCGAGTAGCTGAGACTATGGCTACATGCCACCACGCCTATCTGGGATTCTTGAACCACCCACTTTTAGATATTTTCTCTCAGAATCCAGCTGCCATGCTCTGGGAAGTCAAAACCACATGGAGAGGCCATGTACTGCTGCCTCAGCTAAACTCCCAGTTGACAGCCAACAATTAATATGTGAGAAAGCCATCTTGGACTTCTAGCCGCGACAAGTCTTCAGAACAACCCCAGCCCCAACTCACATCTGACTGTGGCTATGTGAGAGGTCCTAAGGGAGAGCCACCTAGCTGAGCCTAGTCAACCAATGGAACTATGAAAGAGAAACAGAAATTGTTCTGCAAAACCTTTAAGTTTTGGAGGAGGTTTGTTTTATAGTCAAAAAGGGCACAGAGGAATTGTGTTGGGATATAACTCTTCCATGCCCTCTATCCCAATAAGACTGGAAAGATGAAACATGGGACACTGAACTCCCTGGATTACTTCTCTGGTCTCTATTTGTCTGTAAGTGGTGCTTGTTCCCTCTGCTCCTGTCCTCCAGCAGGTAAATACTAGGAAGACCTTCCCGCTCTGGGATTGGGAGATGAGAGCCCACAGCTGTTCCATGGGTTTGATTTGGGGGCTAGAGGAGACGAATGAGAACTCCATTTTGGTCTCAAATCCAAACCATTTTAACCAAACCAATCTAACTTTACACTAGTTATTAAAGTTATTTTGACCCCAGACTCCAGTATGTATTTTTTTAATTGGTTCAGAAAACTTACAACAAAAAAAGGCATATTTTTTCCTCTTCAGACCCCAACAAGTACTACCATTCTTCCTTTCATGTAGGCTGGAAAGCGAAGTCTTGTTTTTTAAATTTTACTCAGCTTCATCCTCTAAATCCAGTCTGCCTCACTGTGCCACCTTTTAGTTTCCACGGTCCCTTCACCAGTTCAGCTCCTCACTGCCACAGTCTCAGTCCTGCAATGACTGCCCTGTCTGCAGCTCCCCCATCTCCCACAGTTACAGCCAAGATACTCCTCTTGCTGAAGACCTTATCTACCGCCTTAGGTCCGGTTCAAGGATCTCTGTGGTAATTAGCTTTATTAGAGCTAACAGCCCTTAGAGCTAATCTTTCAAACTCAAATGGCCCCATAAGGCAAATTTTATTTCACACTAGACTATTTCTTCCTTTCTTTTAAAACAAATTGTCCTATTCTCTTCTTCTTTAGATTATATAGTTCTCCTTCCTATATCCAAATCCTCTAGTCCCTTAGAAAGCAAGAAACACATGCTTTATGGCTCATTATTCCTTGGCTAGTCTAACCATCTAACTAGCCACAAATTTGAATTCCTTGAAGATATGTTCCCCAGCGCTTTACTCAGTAAACACCACCGGACTCATGATATCTAAGGAAAGAACCAGTGAAATTTTGTTGTTGTAATGGATTAGGAAGAGGCGCTAGGAAGTAATATTTATTATGCTAGGAATTAATATTTATTTGTGCGGAGTACTTTATATGTCATTTAGTTTTTTTCCTTGGATTCCTTAGTATAACAACTCTATTGGCCTCTTTTTCACCAAACAGGAAGTTGAGATCCAGGGAAGTAACTTTTTCAAGGTCACTTAGTAAGTGCAGCAATAGAGCTTGAAGCCAAGATTGATTACCAGTCTAAGTTTTTTAACCACCATATCATATGGCCTCCAGGCTTTTTTGAGGCGCCCAGGGAATTCTTTAAAACAAATTTGTCTTCCTCTTCCAAATAGAATTACTGTTACCATTTATTAAAACTTCAAGACTTTCGGCTATGCATATATGCTTTTCTCTGTATATCATCACACTCTTTGTATGAACAATCATGTTCTGCTTCACTTCAGATGGCACAGCCATTTTCCCATGTCAATATGCACCAATATTGTTTCTCATGAATGGGCCAGACTGCGGAAAGCACAAAATATAACAAAATATGATCTTTTCCCAAATGGGATTTTGGCTTGGGCACAAAATGTCACCCAGAATCGGAAGACTATAAATGTTAAGATGTAAACATGTTAAATATTATTCATGTTTTCATGGGAGAAAATGGGGAAACCCAAACAAAGCAGGAATTCTGAGAGTCAAGGTCTCACTCTGTCACCAAGGCTTGAGAGCAGTGGTGCGATCATAGCCCAAGGCAGCCTTGAACTCCTGGACTCAAGTGATTCTCTAGCCTCAGTCTCCCGAGTAGCTGAGACTACAGGTGTGCACCACTATGCCCTGATAATTTTTAAACTTTCTGTAGAGACAGGGTTTCGTTATATTGTCCAAGCTGGTCTTGAACTTCTAGGCTCAGGTGATCCTCCCACTTCAGCCTCCCAAAGCATTGAGATTATAGGCGTGAGTCGCTGTGCCTGGCCTTCATTCTCTCTCTTTTTTGTGGGAAGGGGTGGTGGGAAACAGGGTCTTTCTCTGTTGCCCAGGCTGGGGTGCAGTGGCACAATCATGGCTCACTGCAGCCTCAACCTTCCAAGGCTCAAGTGATCCTCCCACCTCAGCATCCCCTGTAGCTGAGACTACAGGCACGTACCTGTAGTCTAATTTATTATTTGTAAATTCATTATTTATAAATAATATGTTTGGGAGGATTTATTATTTATTTATTTATTTTTTGTAGAGACAAGGTTTTCCTTATGTTGCCCAGGCTGGTTTTGAACTCCTGGGTTCAAATGATTCTCTTGCCTTGGCCTCCCAAAGTGTTGGGATTACAGGTGTGATCCACTGTGCCTGGCCCATTCTCTATTAATACGAAAGTGAATACAAGGAATCTTTAAGTGTGAAGCCTTCCAGAAGCCGGTGGGGAAGGAAGACTAATATTTACCATCTCTGACCACGTACCACATCTTGTGCCATGCAATTTCACTGATGTTCTCATTTGCTTTTCCTAACAACATGTCAACATAGGGATTTTTACCCCACCTTAAGGAAGAGAAAAGACAGGCTGTGATTGCTTGTGCAGTCCTCTGGTAACACTGGTGCTGGGTTGGAATTCAGATACTACAGTCTAAGGTCTTTGTTCTTTTAAAGAAGGCTGTTTCAGATAAAAGAAAAAAAAACCTAGATTTTAGAAAATTGAGAGTGAGCTAAATAAGTGATCTGGAGTTATAAAAAATAGCTGACAGGAATCTTGATAACCAAAGAAAGGAAAAATGAAGCAGAAATAAAATTGGGACCCTGTGGTTCAGTCTAGCAGGGCCGGGAAGGGGGCTTGCTGAGCTGAGGAGGGAGCTGGCTCCGCAAACTGGCCCCAAATAGAGGAAGGCCTTGTTTCTCCAAGAGCCCAAAATGGGGTAAAGGCAACAGCATGGTCTTTGAGTGGAGGCTGGAAAGAAGGGTGAAATTAAGAAGAATCCTAGCTCTATGGAGGGCCTGTCACTGGCCAAAAAGGGGCGTGGCACAGAGAACATCTGGAGGTTTGGGCTGCCGGCCTGTGCTGGGCTGTCTGAGTTACAGGACATGAGATGTGTGCTGGACTGGGAGTGGGAGAATTTCTGGGAAAGAAGAATGTGGGGAGAGCCTGGGCTCAAGTGCCTTTGAGTTAACAAATCCTTCCTTGTCCACTGAACTCTTTCAGGGCAGTATTAAAAAGTTTAAAGGCGAACTTCACTAAGCAAGAGGATGGGGGACCTGGCTGGGGACATTTTCCTTATGCTGGGGGAGAGGCTGCACCCTATGCTGTTAGGCAGGAAAAACCAGGTACCGCAGGCTAGAGGGGAGTCAAAACATCCCCTACACTCAACCCACACCTCCAGAGAACAGGCCTGCGCTCGACTGGTGGTGAGGGCCTCTCTTGGAATTCAGTTCTTGGCCAGAAATCCCTGCCTTAGACTGGGGAAGGTTTGAGGGAAGCTCAGCAAACCTGGCGGCTGCTCTTTGGGTTTGGCAAACTCGAGATTTTTCCAGCGCCTTGTGTTCAGCGAAACTGAAAACGTGTTTGGCTAGAAACCCTTCACTAATTTTTAAACCCCTGTGAGTTTTTTTTTTTCCAACATAAATTTGATCCACATGTTTTTGATTTATTTATATTTAACTCATCAAATCGAATTAGGAGCCACAATGATGAATGGGAACAATGCTGATTTCCAAGAAGATTTTTGAGCCCTTTTTCTTAGAATTCAAACACATTCCACCCCCAGCCCCCCACAACTGTTAAAACTACCAGACTGAGCTGGGTTTGAAATTTAGAACCCAAATGTGAAATAAAGATCCATGCCTGGCAAAGACAGAGGACAGCAGGGGAATGTTCTTAGGGAGTCACAGAAAGAAGGTGGGCTCGGGATGGGGGGATAAGAGAGGAAGTGGGTCGGTTATTCTCCCTTAGGTGGTTTCAATACGTTAATCAAGCTTTGGAGGCCCCCAACAGAGGTCAATTCTCTTGGGAATGATTTTATCACTACCACCCAGGGAAAAGGGGTTCCTGCTCCAAAAATTGGGAACAGGGGGTTCCTTGTACCTATTTTTTTTTCTTGTGTTCTCCGTAGTAGCCAATTCAAGCTGCTCTTCCGCTTCCCTTCTAACAGTTCCACCCCCTGCCACCCCTTCCTGGCTCTGGTGAAGGCCTCTCCATCTGGAAACATTTAACATGTACAACAATTTTAATCTTGTGCAAGAGAATCTTAGATGCACTACATACCCATTAAGTTAAATTATAGGTGTACAGTGTTACTTTGCACAATTCTGTCTGGTCTGGGTTTGCACACACAACAAAGGCCATTACTGTCTTTCCCAATTACCCTTTCTACTATACCATCATTTTCCACAACTTCAATCTGAGGCCAGTAGTATTTCTCTGGGAAACTCTGGCCCCCAAGGTCCCCAAAGTTGCTGTCTTAGGTTTAAGACAAAGGCACCCTCTTCAGAGCGCCTTGAATCACTACTTGGTAGGTCCCTAAACACTGACCAAATACATTTCCTTGAATTTGGCTTCTCTCCCCTACAGACTCTGATCTAATTACATAGGCCTGGGTACAAGTATCAGCTTGCTACTTAATAACTGTGTAACTTCAGGGGTTATTTTACTCTCCTTGGTTCCAATTTCCCAATCTGTAAATTGGGTATAATAACTTGACTTACCTCACAGCGTTATTGTAAAGAGTAAATGAGATGTGTCCTGTAAAAACCTTCATTTGTTGCATGGAGATAGGGAGGTGTTAGTCGAGGGATACCAAGGTTCAGTTAGACAGGAGGAATAAGTTTTAGAGATCTACTGCATGGCATCATGACCACAGTTAATAATAATGTGTATTTTTTAATTATTAAGAGTAGATTTTAAAAGTTCTTACCACAAAAAAATGATAAGTATATGAAGTGATGAATATGTTAATTAGCTTAATTTAGTCATTCCATAATGTAAACATATATCAAAACGTTACACTATATCCCATCAATATACATAATTATTTATCAATTAAAAATAAACTTGGTAGGTTGTCTCACCCGGACTAAGTAGTAAATAACAATTAGTTTTATTATTATTGAAACTGCCACACTTTATTCAACTCTAGAACTTTTCTAAGAGCATTTACATTTTTGCAGAGGTTGACAGTTTCCTTCTAAATCCTCTCCTCTCCCATCAATGCTGAAGTGACCAACTCAGTGCCCTACAAACGAGTACCATTCAGCGAGGTGACACAAGGTTTTTCACCAACTGCCTGGGATTCTTACTCAGTTCTCAGGGAGTCTTCCATGCAGGCCCAAGTTTTAAGCCTACAGTCCCTTCCTGAGATCCGCAGTAGCAGAGAGATTGGAAGATCTAAAATCTAATGCATAGAGAGCACTCTGCTTCAAGCCAAGTGGAGCTGCTGCTTCTCATTTTATATAAAAAGTATATGTGAGAAAGGGAGGTGGAGAAGGAGGTTTTTACTTTGCTTTAAGGAGCAAAATCGAGACCTTTACGGATGCTTTTTGGAAAGTAGAAAGGTGAAGGCAACATTTAAGTTATCTGACAAACGCCTCTCTCGTAAGGGGGAAAATAGAAAAGTCTATGAGTCCAGTTATAAGCCCTGTGCTCAATGGCATTCAAAGAAAAGAGAGTTGAAGGTCCGACATTTATTGCTCTTCTCTGGAGAGAAGTAGTTTTAACGTTAATTCATGGATCCTGATGTTGGCCAGGAATTCACCAGCTTCTAGGGGGCACTTTGGACACCTAATGTAGTCATGGTCTTCATTATGCAGAATCGCTATGAGGACTCACGAGAGAACACTTGCAGAATCTTGAAAAATGGTAATTATTATTTCTACCGAGCTGACCTCACTTGAAATCCTGGGTGATACCAGGAAATGTGTGTATCTTCCACGCCCAACATTTACTAGACATTTCTCTTTCAGTGGCTTCTTAGTCCCTTTTATCTACATGTACTATGGATGCCAGCCCCGCTCTAAAAAACCCTCAGGAAACCACTCCCTGCTCACAACTCGGCCAAACTGGTGGGTCTAGGTGACCGTTTGTGCCCATAGAGGGTGAAGTGGACATACAATCAGAAGGGACAAACACACAGGCTGGGAAGTCACTTTGGTCTAATATAAAAGGTGAACTGGCCCAACCAGACTCCTCTCTAGAAATGTGGAATTGGGAGAATGAGAAACTGGGTTGATTGTAGCAGAGCCATAAAGAATGTGGTTGGCCACATCAGTGGCAGAACTCCATGTGAGGGCTGAGAGCTTTCTGCTGTGGAGGCTTCGCAGGGCTGCCCTGATTTCAAAACCACTCTCCCATAAAGCCTGGCTGTTCAATCGTTCTGCTCATGGACACCATAAATATCTCTTCTAATATTATTACTATTGTTTTTTTTGAGTCAGTGTCTCACTCTGTTGCCCAGGCTGGAGTGTCATGGCACAATTACGGCTCACTGCAACTTTGAGCTCCTGGGCTCAAGCAATCCTCTCACTTCAGCCTTCTGAGTAGCTGGGACAGGCATGTGCCACCACATCCAACTAATTTTTTACTTTTTGTAGGAACGAGGGTCCTGCTATGTTGCCCATGCTGGTCTCAAGCGATCCTCCTGCCTCAGCCTCCCAAAGTGCTGGGATTACAGGTATGAGTGACCACACCCAGCTGGCCTTCTTGCAGTATTATTAAACATATCCTTTTTTTTTTTTTTTTGAGTTAGCTTGAGTAAGTTTCTGTTTCCTCTGACCAAAATAGTATTTGTTAAAACAGCACCTGCTCTTGGGAAGTACATGCAAATAGAGTTATGTCTAAATGTTCTGAGCATTTCCAGTCCAAGGAATTATTTTAATACTTAATTACAGGCAAGGTGCAGTGGCTCATGCCTGTAATCCCAGCACTTTGGGAGGCTGAGGCAAATGGATCACTTGAGCTCAGGAGTTCAAGACCAGCCTGGCCAATATGGTGAAACCCCATCTCCACTAAAAATACAAAACTTAGCCAGGCATGGTGGTGCGTACCTGTAATACCAGCTACTTGGGAGGCTGAGGCAGGAGAATCACTTGAATCTGGGAGGTGGAGGGTGCAGTGAGCCAATGTTGCACCACTGCACTCCAGCCTAGGCAACAGAGTGAGACTCCAACTCAAAAACAACAACAACAACAAAAAAAAAACCAAAAAAAAAAAACAAGAAACAAAAAGCAAAAAACCTTAATTACACATTGTAGTATATGCTATTGGTTCCTGACTTCTGCCTTCCTGATTTCCTTCTACTGTAGAAATTGGGAGAGTTAAAGCTCTTGCTCTCTCAACCTCCCTTGCAGCTAGAAGGTCATGTGACACAGTTCTGGCCAATGAGACGCAAGTGAATATCTGTTGGGACAGAGGCTGCCCCTCCTTTCCATCTTTGCATAGAAATGTGTCAGGCTTGGACCTGCCGCCACCACCTTGTAAACATGAAGGGAAAGTCAAAGAAATGCAGAGATGCTACAGCCCTGACACACTGGAGGTGCTGAACCAATGCCAGCAGCCACCAGATTTCAGCCTTCTTACTGTGTGAGAAAAATTTACCTTTAAACTATTAGGTTGTTGAAAAAGTAATTAAAAAATGGCAAAAACTGCAATTACTTTTGCACCAACCTAATACTACCAGTTAGACTTTTCCATAACTTGGAAGCAAAAAAATTTCTAAATGCTACATCCTGGAAGTCAACATAGAAATTGATACTGTTTCCTATATGTTAAGACATGTGATTTTTTTAAACCAAATACATGACCAACTTATTTGTAAATTAACTTCTCTAAACATCAGCTGAATGACAGAAGCTCTCCAGGAAATTAGTCTAATGAGGGGAAAAGGTATACATGAATAACTATGATCAGGCTGAGTGCTCATGCCTATAATCTCAGCACTTAGGGAGGCTGAGACGGGTGGATCACTTGAGGTCAGGAGTTCAACAGTAGCCTAATCAACATGGAGAAACCCTGTCTCTACTGAAAATATAAAAATTAGCTGGGTATGGTGGTGCGCACCTGTAGTCCCAGCTACTAGGGAGGCTGAGACAGGAGAATCACTTGAGCCCAGGAGACAGAAGTTGCAGTTAGCTGAGATCATGCCACTGCACTCTAGCCTGGGAGACAGAGTGAGACTCTGTCTCAAAATACAAAACAAAACAACTGTGACAGAAGGCAGACAGTGAAAACACCCTAAGTGGAAGGTGCTCTATGTATATCCCAAGTAGGGAGACACATTACTTCTGTTTGGGCAAGGAGGAGATCAGGGAAATCTCCATAAAAAAGCATCTAGGCTAAACTCTAGAGAAAAAAAGAATTTGGATGTTTGGAGTTGGGGAGAAAAGGGCATTCTTGGCAAAAGGAATAGTTTAAGCAAATATGGGAAACTGAAGGTCATGTAAGGGAAACAGCAAGTTCATTTTGGCTGGTGCAGAACAACAAAGATCAGAGAAGTCCAGACCAAATTATAATAAGCCTTGAACACCAAGTGAATGGGAGTCTGAGCTTTACTCTCCATGCCTAGGCTGCCATTGAAAGTTTCTGAGCAATTAGGAGTCAGTAGTTTTTAAGGAAAATTCACCTGATTGCAATATGTACCATAGATTGGCAGACTTAGAAAATGTCAGGAGGAGGCCGTGCAGCCATCTGGGTAGGAGGTGATGAGGGTGTGAACCAGAAGAGTCAAAGTGAGGATGGAGTGGGAAAAAGACACAGACGCGAGAGATACAGTGGAAGTACATACAACACAAGTTGGCCACTGTCTGGATATGGGGTTCAGTGACAGGAGGAATAATGCTGAAAATGTTTTATTGTACAAAATAGAAACAAAAACCTCATGTGGTACCTCTGGAGCTGAAGACAGGAATGGTTTAATGTAGATGTTGGAGTCATGCACCTTCAGGTCATGGTCCCCAAGTCCCCTGGTCACTCCAATAGTTGCCATTACCCGGGCCTAGGAGTATAAGCAGAGAGTCATCAGAAACACGCACACAGTGAAAGCATCCTATCCCAGTGCAGCTGCCTGGCCTAGGAACAACCAAAGAATTTTTCAGTTCCTCCTGCCTGTCTTTCCAGGCCGCTTGCTGCTAACGTATGTGGATAGCTCTTACCAAGAAAGGGCTCACCAAAATCACTTCTGTATTTGAGGAGTGTTTTTTCTACCCATTATCTTAAGCTTGACAGGTGGCTGCTGTTTCTTTTCAGCTGTCTTTTTTGGAGACTGGAAGGAAGGATGTCCAATAAACTAACTCCAATGCATGCACGATGTCTACAGCTATGGAAATCAGTTCATATCAAATTCAATAGGATCAATTCATCCATCCATCCATCCGTCCATCCATCCATCCGTTCATCCATCCATCCGTTCATCCATCCATCCACCCACCCACCCACCCATCTTTCTGTTACATATCCACCACACAAGTATTTGCTCTACACCAGCTATGTCCTTAGTCCTGTGATAGGCACTAGTAAAAGATGTAAAAAATGAGAAGTAGCTCTTGCCCTCCCAGAGTTCACCTATTATGTTTTATGGCTGGAAAAAGGAACTTAGCAACTCTATAACCTATCCTGCTAACATCTCCACAAATTCCCTCTGGGTGGAAAGGAACAAAATGTCACCAGTGCTGTGACATAGCTACACAGAGACCTCAGGGCTGAGACCTCATCCTAAACTGTTTTTTGAATGGTGTAAGGAAGCAACACTATTACACAAATGCCTACACAGTCAGCTTAAATATCTCCTGTTATGCTGAAGATTTGATTTACCCAAACATTTATTGGATGCCTACTATGTACTTACATCATGTGGTGGGGGCACAAATATCTAAGGCCTCGTCCTTACTATAAAAAAACTTGGGGCCACGTGTGGTGGCTCATGCCTGTAATCCCAGCACTTTGGGAGGCTGAGGCAGGTGGATCACGTGAGGTCAGGAGTTTGAGACCAGCCTGGCCAATATGGTGAAACCCCATCTCTACGAAAAATACAAAATTTACCTGGGCATGGTGGTGGGCACCTGTAATCCCAGCCGCACGGAGGCTAAGGCATGAGAATTGCTTAAACCTGGGAGGTGGAGGTTGCAGTGAATTGAGATCATGCCACTGCAGTCTAGCCTGGGTGACACAGCGAGACTCAGTTTCAAAAACCAACCAACCAACCAATAAAAACAAAAAGAAATTTGGTAAGGGAGATAAGAGGGATATGTCTAATTAATAACACATAAAATATGGTTAAGTACCAAAAAACAAATAGACAATGTGTTATGCAAGTTTAGAGGAGGTAAAAATTCTACCGAGAAGGCTCCATGGAGGAGGTGGCACTTAGCACAGAAAGGTGGATTGCATCGAAACAGGCGACACGGAGGGATGGAGAGAAAGTCATCCTGGGTGGAAGAAAGCAGTGTCCTAACCCTTAATCATAAAAAAGATATCCAACACAGTGTCATGGTTCAAAGACCTGAGCGTGAATCCTCACTCTATTACCTGGGTGATAAGAGTAATTGCCTCCTTTGAGTGGGGATGAAGTAAATAAACGCTAAGAAACACTGCACTCTAATATATCGTCTTCATCTTCATCCGAGTCTGTCAACAGGGCTGTGAATTTTGAAGCTAGCCTTGGTTCACAAGGTAGGCAGAGCTCACATTAAGCAAGAAATGAAACCATGACACTTTTTTGAGGGCAAGGGTCACAGGGGATAGACACGAGACACAGCCAGACACAGTAGCTCACATGTGTAATCCCAGCACCTTGGGAGGCCAAGGCAGGAGGATCACTTGAGCCCAGGAGTTGGAGACCAGCCAGGGCAATGTGGCAAAACCCTCTGTCTACAAAAAATATAAAAATTAGCCAATGTAGTGGCATGCATCTGTAGTCCCAGCTACTCAGGAGGCTGAAGTGGGAGGATCACCTGAACCTGGAAGGTTGAGCCTGCAGTGAGCCGAGATTGTGCCACTGTACTCCAGCTTGATGACATGTCTCAAAAAAAAAAAAAAAAAAAGTGATGCAAAGCAAAGTCTGGGGCTCTCTGCCCCTGCTGGGAGGCTGGACTGGCTCCCTTCTAGCCAAGAAGTGCTCAACTCTAAATGTGAAAAATTCTGAGTCCCTTGTGGCTCTCCTGTTCTCCCCCTAGAAATGGCAGCTTCTCTGTTGCTTTTCCAGTCAAAGAAATGTGATATTTCTGCTAGTGACCGACCTTGTTTACAAAGTATCCAGGTGTTACCCACACCAGTCTTTAAAAGCATCTGAAGAAAGGAAATGAGAAGTAATGGCCACAGAAGTACTCTGAAACTTCTGGGTAGGTGTACTCAGAGAAGAAAGAGAAAATCCCGGTCCAGGATCTAGACGGAGCTCCAAGAACTCACGGAGTCCTCAGACAGGGGTGGTGTCTACCAACAAAAGCAAAATGGAGACATGGTGCCTTTTAAATAGGCCAACAGGTACACGGACAGGACTTGCCACCTGCCCATCACAAGACCATCAAGCTTAAATTACCTGAAATGCTTGAGGAACATGATGTTTTGGTGAATTGAACTTTACACTAAAATTAGAAAAGCCTTGCTCCTTCAAATCTTATTGCTGTACACTTCTAAGAATACATCATTCTACTTTCCTGTTGTACTAAGGAAAGTATACTGAACATAACTAAACAGCTTATTTAATACTTATGCATTTATGTCAGGTACTAGGCTAGACAGGAACTAGAGATACAGGGATAACAGGATGTGCTCCTGAGTTTACTGGAACTCACTGGATATTAAAGGGTAATACAGAGAATCTCAGCCCCACAAAGAAATGGAGCTGCAGGCATAGGTCATTAGGCTGAGTAATACTCATTAATGGTGCCCATTGTACCGAAAGGCACAAATATTTATATCAGAACAGTGCCTATTAGCCCTGACATACTTCTTAACCAGACACGGTGATTTGAAGGGTGTTCATTTTCATGAATGGGGTGTGTTTGTTTAAAAACGATTCCTACATGGATCAGATATTTGTGTTTGGTATTCATCCTTCTGTTGAAATGTATTTTTCCATTGAAATCACTGCTGGCCTACACTGAGCCCAAAACCTAATCATGTTTGTTTTCATGCTTTTGCTCTGACACACACACACACTCACTCTCTCTCTCTCTCTGCCCATGGAAGGCATCCTTGGTTTTCTTGAGAGTCATTTCTTCTTGATAAAACTATCGAATGCTGGAAAAAATATCAGTTGAAGACTCTTCTCAGTGTGACCACATTTTTCACTTGGAACGCTTTACACCGAGCTGAAATGTATTAGCGTTCCGAGGAAGAATGCAATGATTCAGATGTTTGTTCTTACTGGGAAATAGATTCCAACCTTCTCTCCACTCCAGGATTTCAACCTCCTCCAGGCCTTTGCTCAGAGACCACTTTAGGATCTACAGCCTTTCTTTGGTTCAACAATGTGCTGTTCAGTGCTGGATTCTGACTGGAACCCTGGGAGCTCATGATGGTCTTTGTTACCTTACTCTGGGCTCTGGTTGCTGTGACCCTATAGTCTAATTACCGTGAAGCTTTGGACTCTCTTCCATGGCGCAAGTGGCGAACAGACTTGCAAAGGCTGAACTTCCGTGGTGGAGTCTGAGACCGCGCGAAGCAGATAGAAGCCACGGCGCCACACCCGCGGCTGCCCCTCGCTTGGCTGCGTGATCTGCCTGAGCTGTTTTAACCGCATGGTCCCAGCTGCCTCATCTGCCAGATGGATATAACACAGCCAGCTTGACCTGCCTCCTTGCTTGTTGTCAGATATAAATGAGCTGATGTGTGTGAAAGTGGTCATGTTTAAACACTGTAAAAAGTTATTCAAATGGATTGGGAAGGGGGACGTTATTTTCACAAAATTGGCTTAAGTCCGTTGTGCTCACTGCCCACCTCCCACCCCCACCACTCCTTGGACCCTGAAGACCGGAGGCCTGAAGGATGATGGATGGGATATGCTTTCAAGCTGTCAAGGCTATAAAATCACAAGCTGCTGAGTGGAACACACGGACTGCCACGGGCTATGTGGAGCCTCGCGGGCTATGTGGAGCGAAGGCGGGACAGAGCCCTGTCCTCTCCACCCAGGGGAAGCACAGGTGCCTACCTTCTTGCCTTCTCCATATATAAGGGGGAACTTCAAGTCCTCATCCTCAATGGTTTTGTATGCCCTGTAGGGGGATAAACAACATTTTAAAAAAGGTTTGCACTCAATTAGTGACCTGCTGCCCTGACACCGACTGTTAGGGATTTCATTTTCCCTGAGACCCCAACCACTCACCACACTGACTACCTCTTTCTTTATAGGGAGTTGTTCTCCCTACATAATTGTGTGTGTGTCTTTTACCAAACCAGAAAATACTGTCTTCATATGCTTGAAGAGGGAGGAAATAAGTTGGCATATGCATAATTAGCGAAAAGGGGAGATGGGTTTCTGGCCTTAGGGTCTGTGTAATAATGAAGTGACCCAGCAACAGTATTCTCATCATGAATCCAAAACTGTGAGACACAGCGGCGCTCAGAGATGAATGGAGTGTGAACCGCTCAGAGATGAATGGAGCGTGAACCGGCTTCAAGAGCCAGCTCTCACCTTCAGGGGTTGTTTATACCAAAACAGCCTTGTACTGCCATGGCTGGGGAAGAAATCTTTAGAGCCTGGTTGTTCTCTATATAATATGCAAGGCTGGTAAAACATTCTTTGTTTCACAATAGCTTTTAAACAGCCACTCAATACACAGAAAGAACCTTCAGTTTATGCCTCAATGGTTTATTCCAGATAGGGTCCTCCAGATGCCACGGCCTACACAACGGAGGTGGGTAAGATGAAAGGGACAGAGCTGATGAAGACCATGTCTTGCAATTTTGCTTATAACCAAGTTAAAAAACAAACAAGTGAACAATTATTAGCCCAGTTACAGCTGTTTATCACCGTGAGCATGTAGCTTGATCTTTTTCAGTCTCAGTTTCCTCATCTGTACAATGAGGCTAATACACAGAATACGAAGAGCTCAGTACAGAACCTGCACTTAGTAAGAGCCCACTTAGTGGCAGTTATTACTAATACTTAGTAGATAATTAACACTTGGCATACCAGTTCCCCTTTCTGCAAAATGGGGATAGCACTGTTCATAACTTCAAATATGTTATTTAAAAGACTAAGTAAAAGATGGTGTAGGTTCTGCTGAGTTAGGTGCTATAAGTAGATGCTTTTCTACAATAACGTCTCCTGAGTGCATTAAAAATCCTGATTTATTAAATGGCCTGCCATTCCTGGATATACCTAGGCTGCCTGGGAGTGAATCTGAAATCAAATTTATGCAAGCTCTTGAGGTACAAAAGAAGGTAACTAAATTTCAAAAGCATGGAACCCCAAAGTTAAAGCAGGTCCATCCTCAGGAAGTTACTTGGATAAGGTGTCCTTCCCCTGGGGTGGAGAATCAGTGAGGTTTTGGCACCAGATGCGCCTGAGCTGGAGTTCGGCATTGACTTTGGTACAATCCTGTGCAAGTGGATGTGCTCTCAGGCCCTCAGGATCCTCGTTAATCAATTAGGGCAAAATCTGGGGCTCATTTGTGAGATTATGGCAAAGACTAAAATGGGGAAATGAATGTAGAGAGCTTAGGAGGTACTTAGCACTGTGCCTGGCACAACAAATGCTGCTGCTGCTGCTGAGTGAGCACAGAGGTATTCTAGGAATTGAATTTTAAAACAAGGAAATATACTGTTTCCTTCCCCCAAATCTACCAAATTAACACAAAGTGCAAATAACCACTTTCATGTTTTTACATACTCACATGAGCTATTTTAAACACTGTGGTATATGAGTTTTGGGGGGAACAAATAAAGCTATTATTAGAAGAATGAGGATTTTTAAAACTTTCCAGGTGATTCCAATGTGCAGCCAAGGTTGAGATCCACTACTGTAGACCAAGCATCAACTAGCTAACATTCAAAATGATTCATTAATTAGCCCCTTATCAGCCTGACCCTTAAGACCACAGACTCTGTGGCTCAAGGGAGAGGAGGAAAATGGCCCAAGAAAGGCCTTGAGATGAGCATGAACAAGGACTGGGGATCCCATGTGGAGAGGGACATGTGGACAGTGAAGAGACAGGCCTGCACAGAGAGGGGGCAGCAGTGGAGACCAGATGTAGAAAGGGGCTGGGCCTCAAGATCCAGGCACAGGAGGAGCCTGGATCTGGTGTAGAAGAGTTGGATCTATGGCTAGACAGTCACAGGAATTAAACAGAGGCAGAAGGCTGCAGCTCTAGAACCAATGACTGGGTATTACCTACAGCTTAATAGAGACAGGCGAAGAGCACTCTTAACAGGCTTAGAAAAGTAGTAAGAAAACTGCTCTATCACAAGCCAGGTCATTGATTTCTCACATGGCAGAGTGTTGCAGGAGCACGAAGTCCATGTCTCACAACTCTGAAAGACACACACTTAGAGTTGTTACCCACAGGACCAAACCAACTGCAAATTTTAATATTGTATGTTAGCTTCTGTTTATCTTCAGGAACAGCAAAACATTATAAATAGAAACAATGGTGGAAAAGGAAGGTTTATTCTGCCCTGCCAGTGTTGGTTTTCAATCAACTATGAGCACTCCCTCTCCCCCAGCAACTAAAGACAAGGGGGAAGAACACCAATGAGGAGGAAAAGTACAACCCCCTTTCCCCCTCCATCTTTCTGAATCCTAAGTGCAGATCATCATATAAAGTTAAGTGGACTACCATCCATAGTTACAAAGCCTTGAGCAATAAAGTATAAAACATAGTACTCAAGAGTTAAAACTGGCAACTTGATTAGAGTCTGTATAAATTAATAATAGCTAATAGTAATCACAGCAGCTATGATTTACTGAGCATCTTCTACATGCCAGACACCAGGCTCTGTGCTGACTTATAGTATTTAAAATCTCTCAATGGCCTTGCAATGTCCTGTCTTAGAGGAGAGAACTGAGCCCAGAGAGGTTCAGTTACTCCTCCCAGATCAAAAAGGTGGAGTGGCCTTAAAACTGGACTTGGACTTTTCCAGAAAACATGACAAAGAAATGTGATATCAGGACTTAGCTTTGGGAATTTCTCATTGTAGTCCAAGAATCTGAAAGAAGACCATTATTGTCCACTTTCTTTGGGTGACCAGCTGATATCTGATGAAGAAAAGAAGACTTTTGGCAAAAGAGGAAGGGGAATTTTCTGTGTGAGTGGCAAAAGAACAAAAGGGGATCATGTTTGTACAAAAACAGTGGCTACTACAGTACTGGGTCTACAGGGAAGAAGAGAGGAAAGTCAGCAGAAGTGATGGTCCATGCTCTTTTTCTTTCCTTCTTTTTTTTTTTTTGAGATGGAGTCTTGCTCTGTTGACCAGGCTGGAGTGCAATGGTACAATCTTGGCTTACTGCAACTTCTGCCTCCCAGGTCCAAGCGATTCTCCTGCCTTAGCCTCCCAAGTAGCTGGGATTACAGGCAAGCACCACCATGCCCGGCTAATTTTTGTATTTTTGTAGCGATGGGGTTTCACCATGTTGACCAGGCTGGTCCTGAACTCCTGACCTCAGGTGATCTGCCCATCTCAGCCTCCCAAAATGCTGGGATTGAGCCATGTTCTTAGACCTGCAGCTGCTTTTCTGGCCATCTCACCAGAAATGAGTGACCACAGAGTCAACCAAGCCCTCTCCCACAGAGAACAGACCTTCCTCAAACTGCTGTCAGTTTAAGGAGGCCATCCAAGTTCTGGCCCACTTGGAAGGCCTGTCTGTTTTATATTCTAGTCCATGTCAAGGCTATCGGCCTGAATTTATGCTTCCAGCTTGTCCTTGGCTTCCTTCTTTCTCATTTGGGGGAAGATAGGAGAGTGAAGCTTGAGAGCTCCAAGACATGGAGGTACTTTGAATTTGAGATGAAAAGAGTGTGCCCAGTCATAGAACCAATTCTTCCACACCAGATCCTAAGATTTTTGAAATCCTAATTAAATTTTTAAGAACTAGCCCCCCAAACAAATCACTCACTAGTTTTACAGTAATACGACTGACCAGAGATTATATTATTTGTTACAATATAGCAATACTGAAAGGCTTAGGAAAGATTTTCTAGACAAACTCTTATTAATATTTTGGGCCAATTCCTTAGTGAGTATTTATGAGGCCAACTGAATCATTTTTTTAGATGAGAAAAAAAAATGCAAGGCTTAAAAGGGTTGCTAAATTCTTGGCTTTCCCTAACTGAGAGGCATTATTCTCAGAAGTTTCCATTAAATTCTTTTTTAAAGTAATAGTTTCCTTTGTAATGTTGATTGTGCAAAGCTGTAAAAACAAGCCACTGTTGGTTTGGACCTACTGGAAGGAGCAGTTCAGCATTAAGACTGAAATGCCACCAAGTCAGCTGTACCCCAAGTATAGGAATCCCTTCTACAATACACCTAACCTTGGTTCCTGGCCTCTCCTGAATGGACTGTCACAGATGTCACTGTCCTAGGAGTTTAACGGGACTTAATGTCAGCCCATTCCATTGGAGAACAGCTCTGGGAAATTCTTTCTTAAACTGACCTAAACCCACTGGCCCATCTGGAAAAACATGAAATAAACCCAGACTATTTTCTGCTTGAGAGCTCTTCAATTGTTTAAAGAGAGCTATCTCAAGGTTTCCTTTTCCTTAGTTCTTTCAACTGTTCTTCACAGGACCTGGGGGATCCTAACCACTGTAGTCCCCATGCATCCAACAAACATTAACTGAGCACTGAATACTGGTATGGTAGTGGCCCCTAGGGTCTTTCTGGTTTGCCAGTGTCCTCAACAAACGGTACCTGTAACTGAAAACACTTAAGATGTGGTCCAAATAAAAAAAAAAAATTAGTACTTTTTTTGATTTGCACCTTGCATTTTTTAAAATTAATGAAGCTATTTCCATTATGTGTATTTGTTTTAGGGTTACATATGGAGACTCTGAATGAAAACAAATGAAAAACCCTAGTCCACAAGAAAAAAGACCTGAGAATGTTTTTTCGGCTCATGGTCTCCTCCAGTTTATAATGACATACACAATAGATATCTTACCCTGAAGGAAGGACTCCATTGCCCTTATTAATTTTATCTTGTTAGTTTCAGTCCATTGGTCCAACCCACTGACAACTTCCTGAATTCAGATCCTTCCATCCAAAATATCAGCTCTCTGTCTATGCTATATCATGTTAAATTTGATAAGCAACCCTGACACCTTCATCCAGATCACTGAAAAAATTCCTAAATGGAATCATTAGAGACCTTCCTCCAGGCCAAGCTAACCACACAAGGGGGGTGGCAACATTTCAGGCATGTGAAGGAAAGTTTGTGCAATTCAAAAAAATCATATTCAGCAGTATTCTTTTTCATGAAATGAAGAACCTATCAATTTCCTTTTTTATTTTTTATTTATATTTATATTTATTTATCTGAGATGGAGTTTCACTCTTGCTGCCCAAGCTTAGGTGCAATGGTGTGATCTTGGCTCACTGCAACCTCCACCTCCCGGGTTCTTGGGATTCTCCTGCCTCAGCCTCCCAAGTAGCTGAGATTATAGGCACATGCCACCACGCCCGGCTTATTTTTTGTATTTTTAGTAGAAATGGGATTTCACCATGTTAGCCAGGCTGGTATCGAACTCCTGACCTCAGGTCATATGCCTGCCTTGGCCTCCCAAAGTGCTGGGATTACAGGCGTAAGCCACCACACCCACCAATTTCCTTTTTAATACAAACAACAGATGATATAAAGCTCGGCAGAATCTTGTCTGGTGGAGAAGCACAGAAGACAGACGCAACAGTAGAGGGTGGACTATGAGATATTAATATTTAAAGAGGAGGTGTTTAGGATTTAAAAAGCTGTCAACACTGATCCAGATAGACACTGTCCTCATGGATTTCAACTCTCCTGGAATAGCTCTTGGGCTATGAAGCAACTTAACTGAACCATTATCCACTCAGTATTTCTCCATCTTGTCCAAAAGGCTAAGAGAAGAAACAATCAGATTTCTTACAAACTCAGAATGTATCTATGTATACAGTATTCGACCAACCTAGAAACCTTACCCAAAAAGAACAGATTACTAATTGAGCCTGCCTTGTTGACCTAAGCTGGCTCTCCTGCTTATATCACCTCCAGTGGACGCCGTTCCTTCAAATCCCTCTTGCTCCTAAGGCACGTGAGTGATGCTCATAGTTCCAACATCAACCCCACCCTTATAGGCTGAGGCTCTCTCAATGCCCTTCTGTCAGCCCCTCCATCTGCCTCATATCCCTCTTGCTTACCCACAAGCCTTTCACGACATTCTCCCACCTGCCCCGATGACTTCAGCCTAGGTTCGGATTGCTTTTCCACTCTTTCCAGGATGTCATTCTCAGCATTTTCTTAGAATTTGGTGGTGCTTTTGGATTCCTGACTTTACAACTCCTAGCCTACTTCCTGCTGACCTTTTTCTCTGTTCCCCATCATCACCCTGGTCACGTGGCCTGCAGCAAGAACACCCCGCACCTCTGAGATTCCAATTCCAATTCTGAATCATTTTCCCTCTCTCACTCCTTTGTTGAGGCTCTCAGGCCAGTTTCCCTCCTTGGTCCTGCTATTCTTACTACCTTCTGGCTAAACACGTTCCTGATCCTGTCTCCATCTGTGGCAAAGCTTTTTGATACTTTTCTTTGCTAGAACTTGTCACCTTCTCGATTTTCCAGTAACAAAACAAGGATTGAGTATTTTGCCTATTAACATTATGCCAAATACTGTCATCTTTACCTTTCAAACAAATCCAGAATCCTCAGATTTCAACACTTTCCCTGCTGTCAGAGCCCTAGCATCATATTTCTTGCTTACATTATTGGGACAGAACCATCAGGCCTCTGTGCAATGATCTAGACAAGAGGCAATGGTGCTAGGATGATGTTACCAGGCGGATGGCAGTGAGGGTGTTGAAAACTGTTCTGATTTGTCCCTTACTCCTGTTCTCAGAGCAACTGGAATAATTATTTTAGAATGTCAGGTCACATCATTACCCTACTCAAACCCATCAAAGGTTTTCCATTGCACTCTAAATAAAAGCCAAGTAACCAGATGGTCTTCTTTAACATTGTTCCTGTCCCCCAAATGTCCCAGTCCCCTTTCCTGCTTTATTTTTTTCCATAGCATCCACCACCACCAAACATTTAAAGAATTTTACTTCCTTACTATGGTTATTTCTTCTGTTGCTTCTTCATGCCCTTTAAGTTCTATGGGGATAGCTACCTGTGGCATCTCCTATACCTAGAAGAGTGCTCAACATATAATGGGTACCCAATAAATATTTGGTTAAGTGAGCAAATTAATACTACCTTCCCTATGCAGAGGCTTTATTCATATTTTCTTGTTCCATAATATATTTGCAAAACAAAAGCAAAGAGCCTCCTTGTTCAGCTGCTTTCTAAGTCTGGCTATGCTGTTCCTACTGATGCTCACACACAAGCACCCCCTTCCCACCTCTGCCCTAGCGGGCTAGGTGCTGTCCTTACAGGCTCAGACATTCTCTATGAATATCTGAACTCAAGATCCCCATGCAGCCACACCCGATGCCCTTTTACTCTAACGAGTGGCAGTTATAGGACTTCTCCACCATTAACATACTTTGTCTTTGTGGCAATTTTATACGTCCCTTCAGCAAAGCTTTGCTCACACTGTCCCCACGGCTGGGAGGCCTGCTGGCAAATCTCCCACATTTCTCTTTTAATCCACAAGCATCACTCTCCAGCTTAAAGTTCTCCATTGAATTCCCCTCATCTTAAAATAGAATCCAATGATGAGGCCCTCCATGATCTGGCCTTTGCACTCTGACATCTTTGATCACTCCGATGCGCTCTCGTAACACTGGCTTTCTTGTTTTTTATGACATGCCAGGGGGCCTGGTCATTCCTTCTGTCTGGGCCATTCTTCCCTTTGATCCTGCCATGCTGGCTCCTGGGTATCACTCGGAAAGGCCTCACCTGACCACTCATCTAGAAGTCCAGTGTTCTCTGCTCCTGTTCATCCTGCTTCAGTGCTTCAAACACAATCTGAAATGCTCTTAATTTGTTTACCTTCTGTCCCCACATCCTGCACATCAGCTCCATAAAGGCACAGACTTTCTTCCTATGTACCTCTCTATCTGTGTATCTACAATTGTGCAGGCACATGGTAGACACTAGCCAAATGGATGAATGAATGAACGAGGCCTGGCATGTCTCCCTTAGCATGTCAGTTTCTCTCTAAAGATATCCCCCATTCACCCTGCCTTAACAGCTAGCTTTTCTATGGCTAAAATTCATGGCTGCATTCCCATTGGTGATACCTCTGACATATGCTCACCTATTTATATTAAAATTTCAAGTTCCCTTTATTAGTATATATACAAATAGTTATAAAATCATAAAAAATAACATTTATGATTCTCTTGTCTATTCCTTTCTCAGTTCCTTAGTACCACATCAGAATGGCAGTTTTTTTTTGTCACAGATATTCACCAGTGTATATGGTGTTACCAAGACAATTTTCTAACTTGGTTTAAAGGCAAGTTCCTCACTTAAAGTTCTTCCTAGTATTTGCTGGATTCCTCCATTTCCAGGAAGAGCCCCTACTCTGATTGCTTAACCCACGGGCCAGGAACCTAGAGTTCACACTTGGCATCATCTACATAAATCACTTCCCACGCTCTCCTTTCTAAGTCATGACCTTGAACTACAGAGAGAGAGAGAGAGAGAGAGAGAGGGAGAGAGAGAGAGATACCACTTGTTTCTCTAAGTCTTAATTCCCTTAGCAAGACTTCAAAGTCATTTAAGAGGAACATGATCCCCTCTGGGGGGCATAACAGGACCTTCTCCCTTCGGGGACAGTATAATCTCAACGATTCACTCGTGCAGCTCCAATGACACACACCAGCAAGTCACATTCTTCCACTAACCTCTAGACATTGCCTTGGCTGCCTCTCCTCCCCTGGGGATCTTCCTTCCTGGAGTCTCTCTTCCCTCCTGGCAGAGCCCACTGTGGTATTAAAGCATACCAGGCTTGGAGTCAGAGGTTCTGAAGTCACATCTCAATCCTCATGTGAACTGGCTATATGAACCTGGGAAAATCCCTCAGACCTCACTGAATCTGCCTCTTCAGCTGGATACTTCATAGGACGGTTGCAAGGATTAAGTGCAAACATGTCTGGGAACGTCTTTTGTGAAGGATAAGGTGCTATTTAGCCATCAGTTGTGGCTATTAAGATCTTTGGAGCCTCATTCTTTCTTCAATGCAGAGGTGGAGCTAACAGGCAACTGTAAGCAGGAAGACACAGCACATTCCCATAGGAAAACCACTTCCTGCTGAGCAATCAAGCCACCTAATTCATACTTTTTCTACGGCAAGCATGAAGGAACATACCCGTGCAACTTTATCCAGAACAGTCCATTGTTCTCCTTTAACATGAGGACCCAGATACTCAGAAGGATGCCTCAGAGATAACAATCTAAAGAAGGTAGAGTTGGGTTACATTGAAA
Source organism: Papio anubis (assembly GCF_008728515.1). Lineage (NCBI taxonomy): Eukaryota > Metazoa > Chordata > Mammalia > Primates > Cercopithecidae > Papio > Papio anubis. Next base: position 57,256,111 of record NC_044984.1, read on the forward strand.
TAGTCATAAAAGGAGGCTTTTTTTTTTCTCCCTTAGCTGAGAGCTCAGTGCCCCTCCAGGAGGGAGGAAAAAGCCACAGGCAGCCTTGTTTTCTTCTCATTAGAAACCAAGTCCTAGCCCAGCAGAGGCACATTCCATAGGGGCTGGTTGGGTTTGAGTGGAGGCTGGAGCGCAGAAACATTTTGGGTCCCCCTTCTTGCCTTCCTATAACAAAATCTCAGCAGTTGCTTAAATCTCAGGAGGCTTGGGATGAAACACCACCCAGGCCTGGCTGGACAGGAACAGACACATGCCTGGAGCCCAAATGCGACTCCAGGCTTTTAAGAGCTTGGCATGACCCCAGTTAAGCAATTCTGGAATCCACAGAGACTCTCCCTTGACTCCCCTCTCCCCACACCCACTCTCCCGAGACCTTCCTGGAAAAAGCAATGCAGGATTGGCAACCACCTCGTGCTTCCTTTTTTCTGCCAGCCGTCTGTATTTCCAAAGGAATCAGGCCCTAAGCCTAACCACAGTGCTCAGTAAATGGAGGCTGCTTTCTGATTCTTTAAGCGACCTTACAGCAGGCAGCCAGCTCTTCCCCCGTCACTACATGAAAGAGAAAGAAAAAGAGAGAGAGAGAGAGAGAGAGTGCGTGTGTGTGTGTGTGTGTGTGTGTGTGTGTGTGTGTGTGTTTCCTTTAAGGCAACACAAGAAGAGTTTGATGTTTGGTTAGATCTTACTATTATATTTTAAATGTCATCTTTTAAGAGTCTTTTTTTTTCCTGGTTTCTAAGATTCACTTTGCCTTTCGATGGAAACTGTCTGCTGGAAAGACAGAGCTGCGCTGTGAAGGAGAGTGAAGCTAAGGCACGCTTAACAACGGCAGGCTCAAGTCAGAGTTATGGAGCAAGATCAGTCCCTGGGGTGAGTCTGAGGAGGCTGCGAAACATGCTCTATCCAGCTGGGAGTTTTGGGGCTTAGAATGTTTGGGGATGGACCCAACATCTCGCCCCAGGCTCACCACTGTATAACAGGCTTTAGGTATGCATTAATCTGGTTTTGGGGGTCATATTTTGGCTCATTGGGTTCCCGAATTTATGTGTTGGAAGGTATTTTCAGTAGGTATCTGAATGATATGATCCCTGGGAAAGTGACCCTGTAGGATGGAGGCTCTCTGAACAAATGCTACCTTGTTTTCTTTCTTTGGTTCTTGGAGTGTCCTTTAAATTAGTTGAAGCCTATAGGCCTTAAGCTGTGAAAGACTTGATAGACTTCTGCTAAGACAGTGCAAGTTAGATTCAGGCACAAATAGTACCTTTCAATTGTGAGTGTGATTAATATTTGGCGATAAACAGAAGAGGGCTGGTAGCAGCCTAGCTTGTGCATACCTGGCTCCCTGTAATGAGAGAAACCACCTACTCATCTCCTTAGCCACATGAAAGGCTGCTGGCTTTTCTTCTCCAGGAAAATGCTCCATAATGGGGCCCAAGCTCTGGTCCCCGACAATGCAAGTACCCTGGAGGAAGTTGCCTGATTGGTAGGGTTAATCCACAGTCCCTGGGAAAATGCCTACCTCCCCACTACTCCCCATCAGCACGCCTGAGCCAGACCCTGCCTAGAGTTCTGAGAGTGGTAACCATTCCTCTTTTCTGGCCTAAAGACTCTTCTCACCAGGACTATGGAGAATACCAAGAGGCAACGGAGATTGATCTCATTTTACTGGTCAGTGTTCTTTGGGAGAGTCTATTGGGTTACAGCAGAGGTTTCACCAGTGGTAAGAAATATATCAATCCTGTTGACCCAATGTATGCACAAACAGATTGCAAAAAACAATATTTACCCTAAGTGTGTGATATACACTGATATTTTCTTTCTATCCTGTGCTATTCAATTGTTTAAAATGCTGCTCTCCATATATTAAACTGATTTCACAATCCTGTGAATGGGTTCCTACCCACAGCTCAAAGATTGGTAGAAGAACAGAACCTGCTCTAAGTAGCTTCCAAGTTAGGAGCTCAGGCTTTGACCAGATAAAAACAATGGGTTCTATTGGATTCATTTGCAAATATTTCCTGAGCACCTAAGTAGGTCCCAGGCACTGGCACAAGTGCTGGGTATATGGAGTAGAATAAAGAAAACAAAGTGAAAGTCACCTTTTGATTGATAGGCAGAGTTCAGCAGCAGAAAAGGATTCACTTGGAAAAAAATTATTCAATCAGTATTTTTTAAAAAAGTAATCATGTGTATGTATAAAACAGAACTAATAATATTTCAGGATAAAACATTATGAATGACTCTTAAGGAAATTCCAGATTTGGAAATTATTTCTGATTCAGTATCCACTTGATGTGCATTTACACTTGGCCATAACAGCTTCATATTCTAATCAATAACATTTAGCTCTCTCCACGGATATGAATCAGAGACCCTTACTCCATGAACACACAAATGTGGAGTGATTTCAGCTTTCTCAGGGACCATTTATTCTGCAATAAACATGAATTTCATTGACATTCCCTTTATACTGTATGAGATCAAGTCAATATATACAAATCAGGATATGAACAAAATTGACCCCATAGCTACAAACGGTGGGGTGAAAATAGCAAACAGATTATTAATTACAAAGAGGGTTTCTGCTGCACAGGCAGTTCCTCTGTGTCGGCCCTTGCAGCTTTCCCTCACAAAGCTTCTCCCACTCTGGTCAGGCGGATATTTGTATCATGGAGCAGAGTCCTGCAGTGTCCCCTGGGAGAAGCCACATGCAAGGACTTTACCCTATGCTACATCATTTCAAGGCTTTCCACCCAAGTGCCTTTGAACTGATAACATTACACAGTGCAGAGCTCAAGCATCAGTGCTTTGAGTCTTCTGTTTTATCTTTAAAAACCATGAGAGTTTTGCACAAGTCTACACATGAAGTCCTTCTACCTCACTCCCAGAGTTTTCAGGTGAAATACAGGCTTATCTTGTAGCTTCCCATACTCTTCTGAAATCTTCCGCTAACCCCCACATTATTCAGGCCCCCAAGGGAAGAAGCGCAGGCCTGAGTAACAGCTGTCGATATTTACCAATGGGAGGAACACCACACTCTTAGCTCCTGCATCAAGGTGGCCCTGTTGTTTCAGAGGATGGAGAGCAAAGGCAGCTGTTGTTAAATTTTCTGCTCTCACCTCACACCCAGCAGTTAACGGATTTTCACATACCCCAATGTTTATTATACAATCTTTTTGTTCCAGGCACTAAGGATTTATATTTTTTAAAACTTACATAATCCTCACTGTAACACTGTAAGGTAGATAGAAACATTATCCTCATTACACAAATAAGAAAATGGAGGCATAAGAGAGGTCGTACATCTGGGGGGAAATAGGGGTCAAGCTCACTTCAGGTCTGTCCCAACTGGGTTACACTCTTAACCATGCTTCTCTGTCCCTTTGTGAAGAGCTAGGAATCTGCATAAATACCACAAAATGACATGATATGCAAAAGAATGTTTAATTACTAATTCTCTTCCTAAAATTAAATTGTAAAAAAAAATTTTAAAGCTCATCCTCACCTTCTAGGTTTTTATAATGGTAAGTCTCATAGAAGTTAAAACATATCAATACTCCTAGGGTTGAAAACTAGGGTTGTCTCTTAACAATATGGCAATGTACAAGGTCACTATAGAATTAGATTTAACCTGAGCTTTGGCATTCAAAGTGTTCGGGTGCAATAAACTCAGACTCCAAATTTTCATACCTAGGTGCCCAGCTTTCCACAGCGTGATCCAATGGGACCCCTTCGGGATGGGGTGTGTAGCATTTACTGAGGATGAGCAGGAATGAGAAACCAATAAGTTAAATGCCCTGGGCAGCACGGTCTCCTGGCCTATCCCATGTATTTATACTATGCGTGAAGGCTGGAGTATCCAGGTTATGGGCACAAAAAAGGAAAAAGAGGAGGCCTAATCTGACCCTGACCCACTGCTGTACCTGAAGGCTTTGCCATCCCTTATCAGCCACTGCCAGTCCAGTGTACTGGCACCTTATGAACAGTCACTGGCTCACTGCAGGTGGACAAAGACATTCCCAAGCAATAGCAAGGGGGTAACCGGGGCGAAGACCACCAGCAGCCCAGGAGTCCCAATATTTTTTTTTTTTTTTTTGAGACGGAGTCTAGCTCTGTCGCCCAGGCTGGAGTGCAGTGGCCAGATCTCAGCTCACTGCAAGCTCCGCCTCCCGGGTTCACGCCATTCTCCTGGCTCAGCCTCCCGAGTAGCTGGGACTACAGGCGCCTGCCACCTCGCCCGGCTAGATTTTTGTATTTTTTAGTAGAGACGGGGTTTCACCGTGTTAACCAGGATGGTCTCGATCTCCTGACCTTGTGATCCGCCCGTCTCGGCCTCCCAAAGTGCTGGGATTACAGGCTTGAGCCACCGCACCCGGCCGAGTCCCAATATTTTTACAGCCCAGGCTGCACAGTGCTCTTTAACCAATCACTTCTGCAAACTGTTGTTCATATCCATTGTAACAAAGTCTAGGGCTGCCCAAAGCCAGTGTTTAAGGATATACAGCAATCGCCTGGGGCGCTGATTAAAAAATGCAGAATCCATAGGGATTCTAATGCAGCAGATAAGGTAGACCCTGGAATGTTTTCAGTAATTGCCCCAGATGACAAAGCTTCACTCTAGGTAAACCTTTGTCTATCAGTTTTGTATGAAACTAATCATCCATATATGGCCCTGTCCTGACACTAGACTGTAAACACCTTGAGGGTTGGGACTGTTTTTTTCTTCTTTGTATCTTCAATGCCCAACTTGACACCTGGTTCACTGAATGAATAGTAGTTGAAACTGATTGTCTCACAGAGATGAAGCCCTGTGCCTTGTCCTTTAGGTACAGAGAGAGGTACATAGCATCTGATCTACCCTGGAAGACTGACAAGGCTGATCCCATCTCAGCAGAAACTAAATCGAGAATATGGCAGAATATCATTGCTTTTGCCAGAACAACCAGATGAAGAACAAAAAGTGAATGTGCTCCATTCCCTCATGAGGCTTCTGAAGCTTTCCTTATGATCTGATCACAGCAAAGGAGACAGGCAACTGACAAATAGCACGCTGGTCCTGAAACACTGCTGGCATCTTTGTCATCAGCCTTCCTGGCCCTTACAGAGAGATCTGCATTCAGCGCTCCAGCAAGGAACAGACACACAAAACTTCAGCCTCTCTCTTAATAAGTCCTTGATTTACTTGTCTCAAGGTAAGAGGACAGTGGTGGTAGGTTGAGATTTTTCAGAGGTTGGAGTGGTGGCTTTCCAGCTCTTGTGTGTGGATTACTAGGGTAAGCCCAGAAGCAAGGAGTTTTAAACCAGCACCTCAGATGATTTAGATGAAGATGCCCCCAGGCCACCGCAGGTGAGCATCTTCATAGGATTATCAGCTCGAAACCAGCTGTGCCAATTTCCTGCTGGGAAACCTCGGGAGCTGGGAAAAGCAGAAAACTTATCAAGCTCTGGTAAGAGTGAACTAATTATAACTGCTAAAGTGTTGGTTGGACGCAGGAAAATGTTTCCTTGGTGGGCTTGTGAGTACCTGGAAAATTTCACGAGTGGCAGTGTACCTACTTCTCTGGAATTTCCTGAAAAATGGGATCCTAAAAATAGGCTGAGAATTGGTCCATGTGTCCTTTTCTTTTCTTCAATCACCTTTTAAGTCACTGATAAAAATTTTATTTTTATTCATTTATTATGTATTTTGGATTCAGGAGGTACATGTGCAGGCTTGTTACACTCGTATACTGTGTAATGCTAAGGTTTGACGTACAGATGGTCCCATCACCCAAGTGTCAGCATAGTACCCGATAGGTAGTTTTTCAGCTCACGCCCCCTCCCTCTTCTCCTAGGAGTCCCCTATATGTCCTTCATATACATATTGTCAGCTCTGTATTTCTGCCCTGTGTGTAATTTTCATACTTCACATTCCACCCTAAGGTGTGGAGCTCTTAAGGGTGGGAAAATTCTGTTCATTATTGGCATCCTTAGCCTGGTTCCCCATGAGCTGACTCCAATGTACTTACCTAGTTTCATAGTCTGCTTCGCTGCCCACTGCTGCTCTCCACCCTCTCGCTCCCTCCTACATGACACTTATGTGAGCCTCCCAGGACCGTTATCTAGCTGATATACACCAACATAACTGCACACGAAGGGCTAAAACACTGAAACACTCCATGCTAGTCGGCAAACAATGGCTGTCTCAATCTCCATGAATGCCCCATCTGCTGCTCTGGACTCTCCCCTAGAATCCCCAAGATGTAACAGTAAATAAAGGGTTAATACCTGGCACAGCAGGGAGGCTTCTAGGACCCTGCTGCAGCCCAGCTGGGGCCTACTCGTCCATTTTGATTGTCAAAATATTTTGAATATTATCTCTGGCTTCCAAATTCCCAAAACACACATCACATTTTCACCCCTCTGGGCTTCTGCTGGCACAGTGCCCTTTGCTCAGAATGGCCTTCTCTCCAGCCTTCTTGAAACCCCTCTCATAATCCAGATCTTTGGTTCAAACAATCTTCTCCAAGAAGTCCTCCCCAATCCCAGTCTCCCCTCTCAAAACGACTACTCCCTCCACCACAGCCACGGGCATTTTCTTCAAACCTTTTTGTATAACTCTTATCTTTTGTGTTCCTGTAGTTATTTATACATACATTCTAACAGATCTACTTCCCCCACTGCTGAAATTTGAAGAATAGGTTTCAAGGTGAAATGACATTGTTCAATTAATTTCCAGAAAGGCCAGGCGCAGTGGCTCACAACTGTAATCCCAGCACTTTGGGAGGCTGAGGCAGGCAGATCATCTGAGGTCGGGAGTTCACAACCAGCTTGACCAACATGGAGAAACCCCATCTCTACTAAAAATACAGAATTAGCCAGGTGTGGTGGCACATGCCTGTAATCCCAGCTACTTGGGAGGCTGAGGCAGGAGAATCGCTTAAACCCAGGAAGCGGAGGTTGCAGTGAGCCGGATCACGCCATTGCACTCCAGCCTGGGCAACAAGAGTGAAACTCCATCTCAAAAAAAAAAAAAAAAAATTCCAGAAAGTCAGTCTTGGGCCACATGGCAATTTCTTTGAAGCTAACATAGTCCTATCTGATGAGATCCTTCCGGTGCAAGGACATGCTTTAACCACAGACAGGTTTGACCCTCCCAGTTTCTTGGGTATGGTTTGGAAGGCCACAGGAGTACATTAAAAGGTCCAGCATCAGCTGGGTGCGGTGTGGCTCACACCTGTAATCCCAGCACTTTGGGAGGCCAAGGTGGTCAGATCACTTGAGCTCAGGAGTTCCAGACCAGCCAGGCCAACATAGTGAAACCCTGTCTCTACTAAAAATACAAAAATTAGCCCGGCATGTTGGTGCACGCCTATAGTCCCAGCTACTCAGGAGGCTGAGGCATCAAAATCATTTGAACCTGAGAGGTGGAGGTTGCAGTGGGCTGAGATCATACCACTGCACTCCAGCCTGGGCGACAGAGTGGAGTGAGACTGTCTCTTTAAAAAAAAAAAAAAAAAAGTCCAGCATCTAGAAGCCAGAGGCAAATATAAGCAAGTCCCCAAACCAAAAAACATCCTATCAAATATAGTGCCTGGGACAGAGGGGCTGGCAACGGGTTTCCTGACTGTACTGATGGTGCCTCTTCTGACAGACAAGAGCTCTACCTTCTCTGTGCCAAACCCATCTTCATCTGCCACGCTGCAGGACAGACCTGCTAGGCAGAGGCAGCCAGCAGACCTGATCTGACTTTAGTTTCTTCTCAAAACTGCCTTCCTTTGTCTTTTTGTTTTCTAGCTTCTCATTACCTTGCAGAGGCAGCATTTCAGCAAATAATAGATTGTAAACATCCTGAGGCCAGCAGCAGCTCTTGCTGACCATTTCACTCTCCATAATAGCTAATGATTATAGTATTAGACACTCATCGTGCACTATTATATGCCAGGCTTTGTTCAATGCACTCAACCTTACTAACCCATGATATCCCAACTATTATCATGTACTGTTTTGTTTGTTTGTCTGAGATAGGATCTTGTTCTTTTGCCCAGGCTGGAGTGCAGCGGTATGATCACAGCTCCCTGCAGCCTTGACTTCCTGGGCTCAAGTGATCTGCCCACCTCAGCCCCCCAGATAGCTGGGACTATAGGCACATGCCACCACCCCCAGAAAATTTTTGTATTTTTTGTAGAGACAGGGTCTCCCCATGTTGCCCAGGCTGGTCTTGAACTCATGGCCACAAAGGATCCACCCGCTTCAGCCTCCCAAAGTGTTGGGATTACAGGCGTGAGCCACTACACCTGGCCTCAAGTACCATTGTTAGCTTCATTTTACAAATGGGGAAGCCAAGTTGAGAGTGGCAAAATGATCTGAGGTGGGGATTGGCCCAGCTAGGCAGTCTGGCTCCAGCGTCCTTGCTCTTAACTGCTACTCAACATCTACTGTGTAGTAGGTGCACAATACAAGTCTGTCAAATATATGAGAAGTGTCTACAGGGCCTTCTTGGTTAAAAGGACACTACTTTAAGAGAGATTTTTATAAGCACTTGACATCCCCAAACTTCCCCAGATGACTTGTAGCTATGTTCTCATCATATACATACTGTACAACCCCAAACACCAGTCACAGGGGACGCGCGGTACACACACTCTGCTTAAACGTATGTGGATAATAGAGATAAATGCTGTGAGTATTCGAAGGGTCTGAGTGGGGAAGAAAGGCTTGGAAGTAGTTTGGCCACTTTAGGACAATAAACTTTTACTCATTGAAGCAGAGAGACGTGTGTGAGTGCATTCATGCGTGCATGCGTGTGCAGGGTGAGTGATGATCAATAGGGAGCGAGCTGGTGGGGGCATCTCTTTTCTTTCTCCTCCCTGTGGTCTGACAAAGCCTGTCTGTCTTGGCTTGCAACCATTCGTAAAGACCCCATAGCTTCCACTGGCCTCCTGCGCAGGAAGGCAGGGAGCAGGGAGTCATTCATCACTGTCAGGAGATGTGCTGCACGCAGCAGGGCCCGCTTTCTTCCCTGCTGCTCCTGCAGCTAGAGCTGCAAATCTTGAAAAGATGCAGAACATGCACATAGCAAATAACCATTCATCATCTTAGCTCTGGAAGCCCCGGGAGAGGCCCCTCCCCGTGTGGGGCTGACCCATTCTGACTTGGACTCCAGCCCCACTGGAATTTGGAACACAGGGACTTTTCAGGTGCCTAATCCCTGCCCCAGCCTATCCGCATCCTGGATAATCTATTGAGGTTTGGGGTTAAAATTCTCTGAAATGATCCCCCCTGCCCCTTTCTCTACAAGGTCAGATTTTCAGAGTGCTTTCAGCAATCAGACTGCTGCCAAGGTGGCCCGTAATCATTAAATTATGAAAATACAAGTTGCTGAGAGGAAATGAATACCAGGTTTCACTAGGGAAAGGCCTGCTTTCTTGTGAAGTAATTATAAAATTAAAATATCATATTTCTCTGGTGAGTATAAAAAGTCTCCTCATGTGCTGTGGCATGACAGCAACATCAGGATTTACACTGGGGTGGGACTGAGAGAGCCTTCTGTGCCCCCCAAATGCCAGAGACATCTGTAGGTAAATTTCCGAAGACTGGGTTAAGAGTGATTAAAAGCAGAAAGAGGGAAAAGTACCGAGTTTGAATTTTTCAATTACTCTGTAAAACTCAAGAGTCAAGCTGTTCAAAAATGCAGGGTTTCCAAGGAAGGCTAATAATGCCGAGCTAATTAGACCCACAGGCATGGCCAACATATCAATTCGGGCCCAAAAGAGGGACACTGTCCCTTTAAAAACTGCCTTGGGATCTGTGGAAAAGCTAATGAGGAGTGTCAGTTGGGGCTGCTTTATTAGGTGGTCCTCAAGAGGATAAAGCCTGGGGTTTCTGTAACAGGGCTTCTGTGCTTGATTCAATAAATCAATTTATATTAAATGCGTGTGCAGCTCTGGAGTTGGCTTCATAAAGCATTCTGTGGCGTTTCTCAATCTGCTCATCCACTTCCTTGTCAGCCTGCTTGAATGCACTGTCAGAGGGCATTGAAGACAGCAATAAAGAATAAGATAGAAGCTGTATCTATATTTGTAAAACCCAACCTGGCAGCTCCAGACCATGCGTGGAACTATCTCCAGTGAGTTTCTCTCTCCAGAAAGCATCTGGATTGTTGGTAAGAAGCCTGATGCTGTGGGGCTGTGCCTCCCCTCCCCAAGCCAAGCTCCAGGCTATAGATGGAGAATAAAGGTCGCCCCAAACACAATGGAAAGGGTTGGAAACCAAGCTGCTTTTAAATCATATTCTCAGGGCCTGAGATACTCCCCAAGAAATCAAAGGAAAAGCAAGAGGGACAACAGTGCCAACAGCTGGTCCTCATCCAGGAGACAGCTGAGAGAGCTGAAAGAAGGCTGCTGGGCTGCTTGGGGAGGGGAGGTGCACTACTGACTAGGGCCGATGAAATGGGTCTCTCTTTAGTCTGGCCAGCTGGATGCAGCTTCTTGGTGGCCCAAAAGTGACCACTGGCTATGAGGTGAGTTGTTCCCAAGCACCATGACTGATGCCCCCGGGGATCAGAAAAGGGGTGTGAAGCCCACCCGTCTGCAGACTCAGAGTCCGGCAGCAGAGGCACCAGAGGCTGGTGTGGCTACACCATTCCCTGTCCACACTTATCAGTACCTAGCTTTTAAAAAACTCTTTGCTGCCAGGTTCGGTGGCTCATGCCTGTAATCTCAGCACTTTGGAAGGCTGAGGCAGGAGGACTGCTTGAACCCAGGAGTTCGAGACCAGTCTGGGTAACATGGCAAAACCCTGTCTCTATAAAATACACAAAAATTAGCAGGGTGTGGTGTCACACACCTATAGTACCAGCTACTCAAGAGGCTTGACTCAAGTTTTACAGAGTAATTGAAAAATTCAAACTTGGTACTTTTCCCTCTTTCTCACCTGAGCCTGGGAGGTGGAGGCTGCAGTGAGCTGTGGTCATGCGATCGCCTTCCAGCCTGGGTGGCAGAGTGAGACCCCGTCTTTAAAAAAAAAAAAAAAAAAAAAAAACAAAACAAAAAACTCTTTGCTGTTGGGATGTTGAGTTACAGAGAGCTCCTTGCACCACCCCATTCCCAACTACACCCACGCTCTTCTACAATGTAGACCACAGCACCATCCCGTAGAACTTTCCGTGATGATGGAAACGTTCTATATCCGCATGGTCCAGTTCAGCAGCCACTAGCCACATGTGGTTCCTGAGCAACTGAGATTCGGCTGGGGCAACTTGGGAAATACATTTTTAATTTATGTAATTTTAACTAATTGAAATGGCCACATGTAGCTAGTGGCTACCGTGCTCGAGAGCACAGAGAACGGAAAAGGTTTTCTTTGCCTCAATAAAAGCAGAAAGTGCTGAAAGGAGAAAACGAGCTGACTCCACTCTGCTCCCAGTGGAAAATCCCCTATTTGCTCATAGTTTTAAGGAAAAGAGAGGAGGGAAACTTATCGTGATATATCATCAAGTTAGAATTATAAAAATTAGGGGCTCTACAGGACAAAATAAAACATTGCCATCTCTGGAATCTTTCTAATGGGATCTGTCTTTTCCAGCAGCTCTAAAAGCAGAGCGAAGCCCACCCCTGCCCCCACCACACTTACAGGTTGGCAGCAATGGTCAGAGGAAGTATTTTACAAGCGGGAGACCTAGGCCAGGATTTACCCAAGGCCCCAGAAGCTTGGCAGAGCAAAGTACGCAAGGTGCCTATCACCAAAACAGGACTCTCTTTACCAAATCAAGCATGTGATCTCAAGTTACCAGTCCAGCCTGCCCCTGAAATAAGACCATCATAGCGTTAGAAAGGCTTTGCTTAAAGGAAGAATTCTGGTATACTTTGCTCATGACCAGAACCATCTGGAAGCAATCTAGCATTCACAAGATGGACTTTTCTTCTTTGGCCCTTGCTCTCTCTACAAATCCCATCAGCCCAGGAACAGCTGCCGGAGAATCTGGCCTGGCGCCATGGGTGAAGTTTCAGCCCGCTCCCACACACATGTCCTTCTGGGTCCCTGGCTTGCTTGCCACCCCATGTGGCTGGACATGGCACAAAGTACACTGGTCCTACTTGAGAAAGCGAAATAGCTAGCGGTCACAGGAGCAGAGACTTGGTGCCACAAAGCCAGCTGTGAGAAACTGCTGTTTCAACTCGGTAACACAGACACTCGCCAGTAAATTACAGCCTGAGACATCTCAGAGGGCTGCGGGTCGGGATACACTGCTCTCAAGGCAACACAATGCCAGCTACAGTGTGCATCCTGCAACAGCAGCTCAACACAAAGGGATGGGGAGGATGGGCCCCAGCGTGAGGATTCTGGCACCGGGACCAATGACACCATGCACAGGAGGTGAGAGCCAAGGGGGTGATAGGGAGAGCAAGGGAAGACTCCATCAGGAATGAACTCAGCGCTGGGGGCACTGCGAAGAGAGCGGCTTTGTAAATCAAGCCACTGTGCAAACTATCTGAGGAGAGGGGGAAGGGGAGGTGGGGGAGCCAGGGAAGAGGCCAACTGCATTATGAAGGTCCTGGTGACAATAACCTTTTGTCCTCAAAACAATTTGGGCCTGCCAAGCTGCTCCACAGTCTCTGAGAAAGCACGAGGGTGGGAAAAAAAGGATCCCCATAAAGAGGCAACAGACTCATTCTTAATTATGAGACAAGGCTTCCCAGAGCTGACATCCTCTCCCACACTTCCTCCTGCGGCAGACACACCACTGAGTGCCGGCGCGATGCTCCTCTAATTTGAGCAGGCAAGTTTTCTAAGAACTGGTTCTTTTGGGATCTTCCCCCAGAACCCCCACCCCCAAATGACACAGGCTCTTAGTGAGAAGTGTGAAGCATCAGTTTAATTTGACCAATGGTCTACAGGGTCAGACTGGGGACTAGAAAAGTGACGGCCTCAGCAGCTCCTAATATGCTTCATTCCATCCTCTTGACCCTATAGGATCGTCAAGACACCGGTCCTGGTCCTGGTGGATAGACAGCCCTTGCTTAAATGTACATCGAAGCTCGAAACGGAATTATCATGTCTAATTATCCTGAAGAAAAGCTGACTGGCACCTTGTGTAAGAACCCCAACAAAGAGTCAGAAACCTGGATTCCAGTCCTTATTCTGACACGTTTGCGGCAGGGGAGGCTGCGCAAACCGCCTAATACCTCTAGGCCTCAATGTGCTCACCAGCAAAATGGGAGTCAGGGGCAGTCATTCCACATCTGGCAGTTCAGCACCTTAGTAAGCACCACACACTCTGAAGTTACACTGCCTAGATCCATATCCCACATTCTCCTTTTACGAGTTCTATAACCTTGAGCAACTTAGCTCTGTGCCTCAGTTTCCTCATCTGTAAAATGTACCTAGTTCCTAGGACTGTTTTAAGAGTTAGGTATGAGGAATCAGGTAAAGCTCTCATCATAGTGTCTGGCCCTTAGCTCTTCCAGTAATTGTCGACCCCATTATCATGATGATTAGTGGCGGATGAAGAAGAAAAAAAATTCCACAACTAGGCATTTACTACAAGGATTAAACAGCTTTGCAGTAGTAATCCTTTATTACAAGGATTCTCACAGCTTTTACCTGTGAGAAGGTTTCAGAAAAATGGGTTCCAGGCCCAAGTAATCCTTCCACCTCAGCCTCCCGAGGAGCTGAGACCATAGGCATGTGCCACCATGCCTGGCTAATTTAAAAAATTTGTTATAGAGATGGGGTCTCCTTATGTTGCCCAGGCTGGTCTTGAACTCCCGGGCTCAAGTGATCCTCCCATCTCGGCCTCTCAAAGTGCCAGGATTATAGGCATCTGCCACCATGCCCAGCCTCCCATCTTTAAGTCCTAAAAAATAATTGCTAGATCTAAGGCTTTCTGTTAGAGGGTAAAAACATTTTAAAAAGGAATTCATTAAAGTTGGGTGGGGGTGCTTTATGTAGGCAGTAGTCTAAATTGAATGGATGATTGATTTATTGATTCATTTACTTATTTAGAGATGCGGTTTTGCTCTGTTGCCCAGACTGGAGTGCAGTGGCGTGATTCTGACTCACTGCACCCTCAAATTCCTGGACTGAACTGATCCTACCACCTATGCCTCCCCAAATGCTGGGATTATAGGTGTGAGCCACTGTGCTTGGCCTAAACTGGTTTTCAATTTCTTAGGTTCTTCTAACAAAGATGTAAAGGGCTTTTCTTCACCTTGAGTCCTATTTTCAAATCAAAAGTCAGAACAGGTAGGAAATGCACAAAGATGCACATAAATCTGCTTGTAGCCAAGGTTGCGAGCCAACAGCCGTGTGGGGAATTAGGCTGAAAACAAATCAGCAAATCACGTCTGACTAAAGCCATTCTCAGTTGTGGCTCCTTCATTATTCAGTACCTTCTGTGAAGTTCCATACAATTAAAAACAGCCCATTTGTGGACTGTTTATCTGCTTAGGACCATGCTAATGCAGAGAGAGAGAGAGAGAGAGAGAGAGAGAGAGAGAAAATGAGAAAGAGAACAAGAGGAAGTGTGCACGCAAGACTGAAAGAAAGTAGCTGTGTGCATATAAAGTTGGATATAATCTAGTCCCTGAACTTAGCTACATTTTTTTTAAAAAAATTATAAAACCGGGACAATCTTTAGACATTTGCTAAATATTAAAATGTACAAGCCACTAAAACCAAACCAAACCAAACCAAAACAAGACAAACAAACAAACAAAAAACAGAGCTTCCAGGGTTTAGAGAAAGAAACATAAAAAAACTAACCCTGTCACACATTCTACTTACAAAGAGACATTTGAGTGGAACCTTTACAGCCTTTGAAAGCATCTTGCCTATTAAAGTGAGGATGCCTATTATCTCATTAGGAGTGCTTTTCAAAGTTAGTAACAATGAGCTGTTCTTCTCCCTCTTTGAATCAATACTAAGCATCTGCAACAAAGATACTTTTCCTTATTACAAAATCCTAGGCAGATATTTACCATTTGTTTTGACTACTTTAGATCTAATTTGCCTTTCTGGCAGAGAAAGAACATAGGTACAGCCTTGCCTCAAGCTCAATCTGTTTTAAATGTGCACATCGACTGTCTGCAACATTGACCTCCCCACTTGTGTCAATTATACTTCTTTTCTTCCTTTCAGCCAATACGTAATTGCTGCCTGTCTACTATGTGTCAGGCACAGGACTAGGCACTGGTGTCCCCCTCAAGGAGACTACAGACTTGTTGAAGAGACACATTTAAATAGGCAACTGGTGTTGTCAAAGACTTACCTTTATCCCCTGGCCTAAATCATTTAGTTTCTTACTCATTTTCGTTCCTTCTGTGTTTTCTGCTTCTATCCCTCTATTTAGTCCTTGAGACCTCACATAAATGTTGCTATGATAGTTTTTCTCTGGGTACCTGAATCTGCTTTCTCTCCTAGTCAATTTCATTCCAACTTCTCTTAGAATGGCCTTCCATAAACATTGCTTCCATTTAATTCTCTTTCTTAGGAATATATAAGAGCACCCCACAGCTTCCCAGTAAATCTAAATTTGTCTGGCATCCCATTTTCCCTATCATGTTCCCTCAGTACCAGCCCCGTCTGTCTCTCACAGTCTCTCCTCTTCTATTTAGTCATATTCCTCGATATCTTTTAGATCTACTCTTTTCATGTGTTTACAACCATGTGGGTTCCTAACCTTCCATCTTTCCAAATTCTACAATTCCCAGACTAAACCCCATGATGCTTTGCTGAATTACACTAGCTCTCACCTTAAACTTTTCCTGTACAAGTGCTGATTTTGCTAACTAAATAAAAATGGATTTACAAGAAAACCTAGTCAGGGTTGGTATGATGACCCTGGGGCATCAAAACCCCAGAACTCAGAGCTGCAAAGGTGAACCCTTTCTGATAAATCCATTCATATTTTAGAGCAGGGGTAAATTCTTAGGCTTGAGAACCAGTCTCTGACGCAACTACTTAACTGCCCTGTTGCAGTGTGAATGAAGGCAGTCACAGATCAAACAAACAAATGGGAATAGCTATATTTTAAAAAATTATTTATAGAAGTAGGTGGGGTAGGCAGAATCTGACTCTTAGGTCATAGTTTGCTAACCTTGTTGTAGAGGAAGAAGAGTGGATACAGGTGAGGAACTTCTATTGGTTTGCAAAGGACAACCAGAAGTCCCTTAGATTGGCCTCTTATCTTCCCTGGGTAGCTCAACTTGTTCCCTGAAGACAGTATATAGCCTGGCGGTAGATCCCTGGCCAAGTCATCACCATGGGAATTTGGGCTGTGACCATCTGCTATTGCTATTTTGGTCAGTGGGGAAGAGATAAGAAAATCTACTTCGACTCTGTTGGAGATACGGGGAAGAAAGGGTCCATTGTCTCATTCTCATATGTTCTTCCAGACTGGCAGGAGGCTCACTTGTTAGGACGCCAGGGCACAAGAGCAAATCTTCACCCACACAGTGCCAGGCACTGCACTCTCATCTAATCCTTATATCAACCATAGAGTGTAAGTACTTATCATCATATCTGTTAGTCAGATACAAGAAATGATGAGGTCTTAGTCAACTTTAGCCACTGCTCCATTCTAGAAATGGTCTTGATGCTTACACAGTTGTGTTTTTGGAATAAGAGAACCCCCTAGACAAGAGTTCTTATTTCAATTTGAATGTGATATTAATGAGAATAGCTCATTAACTTTAGCCTTGATAATGAACCTTCAAAGGATATATCTTTTTTTCACTTTATCCATGGAAAAATGGGCTCTAGAGGTTAAGCAATTTGGCCAACTTTGCTCATTTAGAAAAGTCAGAGTCAGGATTTGAACCCAAGTCAGTCTGGCCAATAAACCTTTGGCCATTCTACCTCTTTAATAACCCTGACCTAAACAGATAAAGCTTCATGTGTTTTTAAAGCCCTCAAATGTTTGCTGCATGTGAAGTGAGAAATCAGGTTAGTTTCACGGGGTCCAGTGTCCCCAAGGAGAGCCTCGAAGAAGCAGAGAGGCAAACCAAGGCCTGTGATTTGGTCCTAAGGAAAAATAGCAGAGGTAGGTGTAGCCCCTTGTCCTTCACCACAAACCCAGGTCTCTGGCTGTGCTTCCTGATCCAAACTGTGTAAGTGGCTTTTTATGGTGGTGATGCTTCCTTCACACACACTGTGTGGTGCCGAGGCGGAGGAAGGCATGT
This sequence comes from Papio anubis, assembly GCF_008728515.1. Lineage (NCBI taxonomy): Eukaryota > Metazoa > Chordata > Mammalia > Primates > Cercopithecidae > Papio > Papio anubis. The sequence continues at coordinate 57,273,309 of NC_044984.1, forward strand.
TCTTACCAGCCTGTCATGTTAAAGTCCCTGTAGAGCATCTTCTTTCCAAGCTCCTTTCTCTGTACTCTCCTTGGAAACTCCAAATGTGTGAACTCATTTCCCAGCAAGTGAGGCTGCATGAATGCCTAATAGCAAAAAGAAAAAGAAAAAACACATACAGACACATATTTAGAGAAACAAAATAAGAATCAAGGATGCTTTGCAAATTGAGACAGGCCATATTTTAAAAACAAGAAAATTGCCTCATATTTTAAGTAAATAGATTTCAGAGTCTAACCACTAATAGAAGATGAGCACATAAAAATGAACTTACAAAGGAATGCGACTTTTTCATTTGATCTGATACATTGATTGCAACCAAATGCATAGCTGAAGGCATCAGGAAAAAAGACTGAGCTTCTCTCTAAAGCCTGGCTTTTTAGTTTTCCAAATGGTATATTGGTGAGATACGGGGTGAGAAAGCTCCCCTGACATGGCCTTTTCCACACTCATCTCACTTACATTCCTGGTTATCACGGCCTTGCCTTTGAAACCTGCGTGTGAGCTTTCACATAAACACAATGGCTCGAGTGCTGGTTGGGGCTGGATGCAGCAGACGGGAACTTTCTGTTGGACTCCCTCCAGTTTGCTCTGCAGTCATTTGATCGTGTCATTCGAAGACTATTCTGGAGCAGATGGCTTCTCCCCCTCCCCCAAATCTCTGTTCACACTACAAAAGTCTTGAGCAAACAGCCACTTAGGGAATTGCTTTGAAACAACAGTCTCATTGTCACATTCAAAATTCAAATCTAGCATATGCAATGCTCACATATTAACTTCTCTACTCAGAGGCCACACACCGCAAGCAGGCCTGCACTAGAACTTCCCCGCATGAAGCTGTCCACCTGCTTCTGAGCAGCGTGGTGGAATGGATCTTCTCTCTTTTCTGGCAGGGAAAAGAGTGGGCAGAGCAAATCACAGCCTGGCACTGTAGGAAAGCAAGGGATCCCTGCCACCAGGCAGATGGTCAGGTCCTCAGTGTATGGGTCGTAGGCATCTCCTACAGCTACTTTGCCAGGACGCAATGCCAGTGGATCTCCCACTGATTCTCATGAAGGTCTGGAGGTATTAGTTAGATATGAGTCATCCGATGCTAAGTTTTTCAGGAACCAAAGGAAGCAAGCTATATTGTCACCGGGCTGGTCATATATGCCCAGATATGGAACTCTGAGCAAGTAATTCTAGGCAGGCTTGGGGACAGGACAGGATGGGATGAGACAGGGTGACTAAGGGTGAGCAGGAGAACTGTGCTTCCCGTTTGCTGTAGCCTCAACAGTTTCCAGGTCTGGCGGACGTTCTGGATCACTCTGAGGGGTTCTGAAAATCCTGCTGGGAGTAACGCTTGCGGTACCGATGGGTATCAAGTAAGCTTAAATACAAGGTTTTACAGAGAGGTTCTCCTGGGAAGGAATGAAGGCAACTAACACTTAATAGGTCAGGTCAACAGTGGTGCTTTGGGTGAGACGAATTTGGGTGTGAATCCAAGCTCTGCCTTCATAAGCAATGTGGTTTTAGCAGGTTATTTAATTTCTTGGGCCTCAGTTTATCTGTAAATGAGATTAATTATATACCTCACACTGCTGTTTTCATGTAATGTCTATTAATATACTTATCTTAGTTGTTTCTGCTTACAAAAAATTATTATAGTCACCTAATGATTATTGAGTCCTATTATATCCTGAGTACTACACTCAGTGCTTTGTGAGTTCTCATTTCACTCTAAGATTGCCTTAACAATCTTACAGGCAACACTGGCTACATCATTTGTGGGGCCCAGTGAAAAACAGAAAGAGGAAGCCTGTGTTCAAAATTAAGAATTTCAAGACAGGAACAGCAGAGCATTAAACTAAGCATAGCACCCTGTGCGACCACACAAGTCGCAGGCCCATGAAGCTAGTCATGCCTACTGGGTACATACTATTTTATTCCTCTTTTATCTTGGTCCACCCGTGAAAATTAAGGAACAAAGGCATAAGTGATCAATGGACAGCAGCATCTGTTATAAGCCCTTTATGATGTTTCAGAACTTTGAGATTGTATCAGCAAGAATACGAACCACTACCCAAGCTGGACTAACATGGGCTTAGGGGTTACCATGTGCCAGCCCCATACCAGACACTTGATACACCTGATCTTACTCCCCAACAATTTCACAAAGCATCAGTCATAGACTCGATTGACGAATAAGAAAACTACATCCTGGAGAGGTTAAGACCCAGCCCAAGGTCATTCACCCAAGACTGGGTGGATCTTGAGCCTGAGCTTAATATCATGGTTATAACCCTCATCCTAACCATATGTTGGACCTTTAACCTACACACACATTTTAACAAAAGATAGTAAAGGGGCCATAAGAGGCCTGTGATCCTTTGCACTTAGACCATGCAGAGGCTGAATCAGTAAACCTTGTTAAAAGAACTCACACACACAGAGCCACACACGGTATGGGCACAAGGATATCTCTGACATTTATAACATTAAATAACTAGAAGAAATCATTGAACGAATAACTCATTAAATAAACTAGCCTAAACCCAAACAAGAGAATTCTATGGTGTCACTTACAATGACACTATAGAGAATATGCAACGACACAGAGTTGCGTTAAGTGTAAAAAAGTAGGTCTTCAAACAATATGTGTGTGTGCATGAACTTGTGAGTGCTGGGTCATATATGCACAGATCTTTGTAGAAGACATACATATGTATACAGATGCTCCTCTGCTTACAGTGGGGTTACATCCCAATAAACCCATCAGAACCTGAAAATATTGTAAGTCAAAATGCATTTCATACAACTAGCCTACTGACCAGAGCTTAGCCTGGCCTACCTTAAATGTGCTCAGAACACTTACATTAGTGTACAGTTGGGCAAAATCATCTGGCAACATAGTCCACTGTAGAGTGGAGGTTGTTTACCCTCATGATTGTGTGGTTGACTAGGAGCTGCTGGCTCACTGCAACTGCGCAGCATCACAGGGGAGTATCATACCACATATCCCTAGCCTGGGAAAATATCAAAATTCAAAATCAATTTGAAGTATGATTTCTACTGAATGCATATTGCTTTCACAACATCAGAAAGTTAAAAAAAGGTAGCGTCACTTTCATTCTGTTTTGTAAAATGAAGGCTGCCCTGATTTCAAAAAAAAAAAGTCAGTTGGGAACCATCTGTATACAAATGGACATGTTATGGTCTGAATGTGTCTCCTAAAATTCATGTGTTGGCAATTTAACCCCTAATGCAATAATGTTGGGAGGCAGGCCTTTTGGGAGGTGTTTAGTCCATGAAGGTAGAGCCCTTGTGAATTAATGCTGCTATGAAAAAGGGCTGGTGAGAGGGAGTTCACTCTCTTGCCCTTCCCCCTTCTGCCATGTGAAAACAGAGCAACAAAGCCCTTACCAGATACTGGTGTCTTGATCCTGGGGGCTTCCTAGACCCCAGGACTGTGATAAATTTTGTTCTTTATAAATTACTCAGCCTGTAGTATTGTTATAGCAGCACCAAACAGACTAAGGCTCTCTGTGTGTGTAAATACAGATATGTGGCATTACATATGTATTATTAACAAATAGGTAAGAATCCAAAGGACATTCCTGAGCACATTTCTTAACAAACCCTGTGTCTAAGAAGGTGATGCGTGTTCAGGACACACTACCTCAAATAGTGGTACCTGGGCATTTGAGGAAACTAGAAGCAGGCCATAGAAACTAGGAAGAATTCCCCTTACTCCTCCTCTAAAGCAAGCCATGAGACCTAGCTGACCTTCCCCTGAAAACAGATCATTAAGACCCGATTCCAGAGGGGCACTGCACCATACCCAGAGGAAAGAAATACCACACAGGGATGCCAAGATGACGCTGAACAAACAGGCCTTGATAAATACCCCTACTCTTGAGTTTATTACCATTAGATCACACTCTTTTGTCCTTTGATCAAACTTCTGTATGACTGTCCCTAAAAATACAGTTTGCCCTGTCTCCTTGGGGCTTTATTTCTGAAGACATCTGTGTGACATAAGCTTATATTAAATCAATTTGTTTGCTTTTCTCTTGTTAATCTGTCTTTTGTTATAGGGGCATCAGCCATGAATGGGTAAGAAATCTCTTCTCCCCATACAAGGGTAAGTGTGGAGATTTCAGGCTCTTTGCCTCCTAACAGGAGGATGAGTGGGCCCTTTGATGGTGCTTTAAACCAGGGACACTTGGGCTGTTTTTGGCTGGTATCCATTTGCCTGGGCGGCTGTATCAGAAGATCTGTTGAAGCAGATGTCTGCGGGTTAGTTGGGAACTCCTTAACAGCTTTGATAACTGCAGGGGCCACCTAACCTCTCCCTCTGAGGATGTGCAGGTTTGAAAGGGTCTTAAACATTGTGTCGCTCTGAGGCACCTTCACACACAGAGCCTTTCATGATTTCCACAAACTGCTTGCTTTCTCCCAGGATAACAACAGGCTATGATATTTCATCAAACATATATGTCATGAGATGCATCATCATTTTATTACTTCTAGGAAATAAAAAAAAGATGCCAATTAAAATATATATAATTCTTTCTTCACATTTCAAATTTTAATTTTATCCTTTTCGTAACAACTGAGACCTAGACACATTTTTATTATCTATTGGACATATTTAATCAGGGATATAGAAGTGAAGTATGTTGGCTAAGGTTTCAAAAACTTTTACATTTAGAATCCAGCTGCTCTCATCATTTTTCAACTCTGAATCATGAATTTTCATAATTTTCCACACAGAAGTGTTGTGTGTTTCATGAGAGCACAGTGACGCAGCATTTTTTAAATAATCCACACAGCACTGGAAGCCTCAAAGCCAGGGGTGCGGAAGTTCTTAAGCCTGCTTTGCAATGATCTAGAGCCAGCTTACTTCTGACTCCCACTTCAGGAATGTGGCTAAACAAGTCTGATTCACACCTCCTCAAACTCCTCCGCACAATTAGTTGGATCCAGTGATGCTTAACAAGCCCTTCACATTTCTCTGCAGGATTTTCTTCCAAGCTGCTGGACACCCATCCCACAAAAGTTTGGTGTGATGGTACTCAGGTCATTCTACCCCAAAATATGGCACCTTGGCATTTGAGGAAACAGCAGCAACAGGAAAGTCTCTCAACTTCCCCTCGTCCCTCTCCCCTGAAGCAGGTCACAGGATTCTCATTCCAGAGGTGCCCTCCCCATATCCAGAGGAAAGAAACATCTCTAACTCTGAAGACACAGGGATACAGAAGAATCTGAACAAAGAGCCTTGCTAAATTCTCCCCAGTTTGTTCCCATTAGATCATACCCATTTTATCCAATTATATTTCTCCATGACTGTCCAGTCTTCCTCAAACTTAAGCATAAAAATATACAAGTTTACCTATTTCTTTAGGTCTTCAATTTCTCATAAAGTCTCCTGTGTCATGTAAAACTTAAAGAGATTTGTAAGGTTTTCTCTTGTTTATCTTGTCTTTTGTTATGGGGGACCTTGTGATGGGTGAGGAAATCTTTTCCATCCCTGCAGGTGTCTGCCCTTTTGATGTTCACGTATGTCCAGGAGATGACATGTCATGTCTGTCCCCTGGCTGGCAGCAAAAATCAAATAGAAAATTCAGATATGTTAAAAAGCAAACAGGTGACTTAGTTCTGAGGAAATACTGTCATACTTGCTCCCCAACTGATACTGATGCCACACTCTTAGATTTCTCCATCCTTCTAATTTTTCTTCCCTCTTGCTAACTGACACAGCACAGGTGGCATGATTCATTTTCTGTCATAATCATGCTTACCATATAATTTATAAGTACACCATGTGTACCTGTGATGTATTTTTGCCACTCTCTCTTTTTTAAAAAATCACCGCCCACCTCCTTACCAGCACATTCAATACTTACTGCTGTTGCATATGTCAAACCCTATGGAGTTAATGGTGTTAAAAGAACTCATCTCAAGAACTTGGTACAAACAGAGCAAACATATGGTTGCTTAATGAAAAATGAGATGCTAAAATACATGGCTGCACACAATTTGTAAAAACCTGTTGATTTTCAGAGGAAAACATTTATGCTTGTTAGTCTATCTTTTTGTGCAATCATAAAAGTCTATATAGTCTTATATGCACACATGTTTACACATGTACAGTCACCAAAATATTAAAAAAGGTTATCTGAGGGTTTTCTTTTTAATGTACCCATAATCATGGATATTTTGACCATTGGACACAGATTACTTTCATTTGAAAAGAAAACCCTCTAAAACTTAGTTTTTTGAGAACCCAGTGTTTAAAGCAAGTTTTAAAAGATTGTTGAGAAAAGCGTTACTGCTTCTTGTTCTAATAATTTTAGGGAAAGTCAAAATCCTGGAGAAGAGGCAACCAGGGCAGGGACCTGGCTCCAACGTGGGGATGTGGAAGCTGCAGATTCCCATCAGGCCAGCACAGATATGTTTTGTCGGCAAAAGCAGAGTGGCCAAACAACTTGGGGATTTGGAAACTTCTTAGGGCCTGCCCAGAATTCAGGTGACCATGACTGGCTAGAATTACTTCATTTGTACTGGTCTGTGCCTCTGGAAGCATTGCTCAAGTCAGCATTCTGGAGACCTGAGTCTTTAAAATGATTTCACTTTGAATTTACCATAAGCAATAAGCCCAAAGTCTGTAAAGTGTTGGGGCAGGAATTTGACAGTTTGCTAATGATTTCCTGACTTTTTTCTTTGAGACAGAGTTTCACTCTTGTCACTCAGGCTGGAGTGCAAGGGCACAATCTTGGCTCACTGAAACCTCCGCCTCCTGGGTTCAAGCGATTCTCCTGCCTCAGCCTCCCGAGTAGTTAGGGTTACAGGTGCACACCACCATGCCCAGCAAATTTTTGTATTTTTAGTAGAGACAGGGTTTCACTATGTTGACCAGGCTGGTCTAGAACTCCTAACCTCAGGTGATTCACCTGCCTCGGCCTCCCAAAGTGCTGGGATTACAGGTGTGAGCCACCATGCCCGGTCGATTTCCTAACTTTAAACTTACAAGATGCATGGACAATTTTGGTATTGTTACTCCCCATTGTCCATAACTGAGCAGTTCATAAATATATATACATGATTAATGCCCCTTCCCAAGCCACATTTCAAAGGGATGTTGGTCTATTAAAATTGTGGACCAAATCCAAGAGGGGCAAACTCACATTAACATCCCACTTCTGTCAGCAAAATAAAAATTCTGGATAGTCTCCTAAACATTCCTTATTTATCTGATATGCTGGATACATTCTGACCTTTTCTCTTTGGTGATGTTATTTGGATTTATTTATGTTAGAAACACCTGCATAGTGACGTAAGTTAGTCATATAAGCCATTGGGTATATGAGAATACCAGCTACACTTAAATGTGTTCATCATTTTAATTTTTTTATTTTTATTTTTTGAGACAGTCTTGCTCTGTTGCCCAGGCTAGAGTGCAGTGGTGTGATCTCAGCTCACCGCAACCTCCGCCTCCTGGGCTCAAGCGATTCTCCTGCCTCAGCCTCCTGAGTAGCTGGGATTACAGGTGCACACCACCATGTCCGGCTGATTTTTGTATTTTTAGTAGAGACAGGATTTTGCCGTGTTGACCAGGCTGGTCTCGATCTCCTGGTCTCAGGTGATCTGCCTGCCTCAGCCTCCCAAAGTGCTGGGATTAGAGGCATGAGCCACCATGCCCGGCCATGTGTTCATCATTATTAAAACCTTAGCTACACTCCAGTGCCTAGCATAGCACCCAACATAGTAAAGGTGCTAAATAAGTATTTGCTAGCAGAATGAATGCAGAACATTCTGACCTGCTCTACACAATCACAACTTAGTGATTATTTAAACTATAAAATAACACAGCCTTCAATCTTTTGAAAAAGTTAAAACTGCGGCCCATATTGTATAAAAACCATCCTGGACCCACGTAGTTTGGATTTAGTTAGCTTCTTATAAATTGATAGATGTCTTCCCATAAAAACACATATGTATGGCTGCATGTGGTTTTTTAAATCCCGTAATGTTATTTTACAAATCCTAAGAATATCTAAATAATAATGCTATGTCTCTTCTTTACTTAATAAGCCTGCAGATGAGAAACCTATAAATTAGCAGTTGATATTAAAATGCAATTATTATTATTATTATTATTTTTTGAGATGGATTCTCACTCTGTTGCCCAGGCTGGAGTGCAGTGATGCAATCCTGGCTTACTGCAATGTCAGCCTCCTGGGTTCAAGTGATTCTCCCACCTCAGCCTCCTGAGTAGCTGGGACTACAGGCATGTGCCACCATGCCTGGCTAATTTTGGTATCTTTAGTAAAGATGGGGTTTCACCATGTTGGCCGGGCTGGTCTTAACCTCCTGACCTCAGGTGATCCACCCGCCTTGGTCTCCCAAAGTGCTGGAATTACAGGCATGAGCCACCACGCCCAACCTTAAAATGCAATTTAAAGTGTACCAGCCCACCCTGCGATAAAAAAGAAAAAAAGGATCTCTTCTTGTACCTCCATTTTAACCCTAAATTTTGAGGTTTTCCTTCAAGGAAACACAACAGAATGCTACTAAATGAGGGGAGAGGGTGGAGGTATACCCCAAATTCATGTGTGTGCCACAAATATCACCTGGGGGAGAAAGCTTGATAACCTCTGCCCTAGCAAGACCAAAGGCAGGTAACCAAGACTCTTAGGGACTCCAAAGAGCACAGGTTTGTTAAAAAGAGAATAGGACATATCCTTGTCACTTAGAGATCTGAGCAGCTAAAAAAAGGAAACTTACAAACATGGTTATATCTGGCCAGGAACAAGGACACCTCTCAGGAAAGGATGCTGGAATAACCGACTGTGTCAGGGCAGGACACCAGAGTTGGAATAGGGGAATTGGATATCTTTTTATGGCCACTCTCCTCTCTAGTCCTGAGCAGAAACTGGTTTCAAAGGAAGAGAAGGGAGATGAGTTTGCACTGTGGAAAAATACAACAACTCCATCCCAAAGAAAGTCTCTGAGTACCTGACGGATGGAGGCATAACAGCAGGGAACAAGCCTGAAGAAAAGGCACCTTCCAGAACCTTCCAGTAAGCCTCTCACTAGGGAAGATGGAGGCCAGAAGTCTAGAGTAGGTGAGCAACCTGAACCCAAGGCTGTCTCACTCTAGAGCATATGGCCCCCAGCTCCACCTTCCTGGGCTCAGGGAGAGTTTTGAGCACCTCAGCAGGGCAAGGAGAAAAGAGTAGCCGGAAGCAGGGAACTCAGACCCCAGGGAGGGAAACTAGACCTGGTTATGGGAGGAGTCTAAGGTGACCAGGGCTCCAGCGGAGGGCGGAGCACCAGCCTTGCAGTGGACACAAAGATGGGACTTTGAGGTTACTCCAAATTGCAAGCTAGGGAATACAAAATGCTTCCTCATTTTCTTCCTCCTTTTGACCATTTTCGTTTTCCTGTTGCTTTGTGGTCAGCTGGCCAGTGAGTAGTGTCAGCCAAGGAGACTGTCCCAGGGCTTTGGGTATCCAGACAAATGGAATTCATGCAACTAACATTTCAGCCCTTACATAGGCTAAGTATCAGGGGCTAAGGGTTTGGGGCTCAAAGAACACAAAAAGAGGCCCCTCTGCTCAGAGCTCACACACACCAGTGAGGGAGGCTGAGGACGGCTTACAGGCAGAAATGGAGCCATTCGCAGGGACTAAGGAATGGAGTGGGTCACACACTGAAGAGGATCAGAGAGAATCTGCAAAAGAGCTTAAGAGTTGGTCAGGCAAGAGCTCTGGGGGCAAGTGCGGCCACAGCAAAGGCAGAGAAGTGGGAGACAGCACGGCACTTGAAGGTACTCCTAGGAGAGAAGAGAGTGGGGCAGAGAGGAGGCAGGAGTGCAGACATCGGCACCAAAGATGGCCCCTCCTGCAAAGGGTAATGTGCAGTTAAAGAAAGGATACATAGAGTTAAATAAAGCGAAACTACTGAAACTTTTCAGTGAATTATATGTGGTAAAGTGCTCTTCTCATATGCATACAAGCTGATGAAGTTTCACAAATTGAACACACCTGTGTAGCTGGCATCCAGATCAAGCAACAGAACATTACCAGCATCCTGGGACCAGCACCCCATCATCAGGACCCCATCCAATCACTACCACTGCCCCAAAGGGGCACTATTCCGACTGCAAGACTGGTCCTGTCTGTTTCTGTGCTTCATCTGAAATCCCACAGAATGCCCTCTTTGCTAGGTATTAAGTCTGCGAAATTACACATGTTGTGTGTAATTGCAACTTGCTCATTCTCCGTGCTGTACGTTAATTCCATCCTGTGACTATTTCATTATTTATTTACCCATTCTAGTCTCCAAGGGCATTCAGATAGTTTCCCATTTAAGCTATTACAAACAGTGCTGCTATGCACGCTCTGGTCTTTTGGTGAACATTCGTACACATTTCTGTTAGGTACACACTTAGGAGTAACACTGCTGGACCACAGCACTTTCAACTTTAGGGAGACTGCCAAACTCTTTCAAAGGAGTTGTTCCAATTTCCACCCCATCAGCAGAATGTGGAAAATAAGAATACTCCTGTTAAATAAGATAAATGAGATGGCAGATTCCATGATAGAAAATAGTTTGTAAAGTTCTCTAAAAACTAGAATCCTCTGCCTAAAACTTATACATTAATTAATTTTTTAAATGTTCAGACTTCACAGCATTTGAGAGAAAGCAATCGAAATGAGAATTTTCCGTGTATAATACAAATCTTTTTTTTTTTTAATTGAGTAATCTCTCCTTTTTCTTGCCCTTAGAGGGGGAAAATCTCATCAGATTATATGAGAAGCGGATTGGAAGCCTTGCAATTCAAGATGATTTATCAAGCTGGAAAGTCTAAGGTCAAGAATGAAATGAAATGAATAATGTCAGCCAAGCCACTGGTGATCACTAACGGTCACGCTAGCAGTCAAATGAGACAGCTTTTCCAGAGCCAAGGCTGGCTGCCTGATTTACAGTGAGGAATAGAATAGCTTGGTTTGGGTTTAAAAAAATGAAGAAAAAATGTGAAATGGCTGAGATCCAAATATGTATAGGTTGGATTCTTTCATAAAGAACTCTGGGTCTTAATTTGTTGTCAAAAATCTCAAAGTAACAAGAACCGAGCTTGTATGTATAAACTATTACAGAACTGAATATGAATAAAATTCTGCCTCGTTTATGAAGATTTTAAAAGAAGTTCACATTTAAATTTCTATATGATCCAGGGAACCTACTGTAAATAGAAAAAAATGCCACAATAGCTTTTAGTTTGCCATTTTATAATGAGAAAATTTGAACCTCATATGCCGTTTTACTAAAAGGGGTTAAATGAGGAAGGAGGTGGGACTGGAGTGGATTTTTTAAATGACTCAGACATTCTCCTAAGGAGCAAAGCAGAGAGATGGTGAAACTGTCTCTTTTTGAATAAAGCCAGGCTTGCCGGGTTTAGCCACCTGCTCTCAAGGTTAGGTGGGATGACAAGGTGGTGTACCTGTCATTTTGACCCACCAGCACACTTGAACCTCCCCAGTTATAGCCTCCTGTCTTCAGAGCAGGTTCAGGCTTAAGGAATACTTCTCTGGAGATAATTCTTGAGCAGGAAAAATCCCAGAGAGCCAAGCAGCACCAGGGAAACAGTAGACAAACAGAACCCGGCTCGGCGTTGAGAGCTGGGGGTAGTTCCAAGGACATCGCAAGAAATCACCTCGGATAATGTTGCACTTGTGTTCATCAAATGTGTACTTGAAACCCATGTTCATCTCTTCTATACATTGCCCTTGATGAGACACAGCTGCAAACTTGGATTATTCTGCAAGGACAGAAGGACGTTATTTGAAGATATGATGACACTGGCACATCTTAATGTAATCAAATCAGCGTTTATAAATATGTCTCGGCAGAATGGAGGGAAAACTATCACTCTCAAACCTCAGGGCTTTGGAGGTCTCCTGAGGGAAATCCATTTCTGGCTGTGACCTGAAGCAAAGGTAGGGGTGATTTCCTTGGGGTCACAGCATCAGAGCAGTACAATCTGTTGTGAAATGTCCATCACCCAGAGCCTCTTCCCTCCTATCAGAGCCTTGACTCTACCAAAACATTCTGTCCTGCTTGGTGAAGCCCCTTAAATATTTTATTTCAACCACCCTGGAAACATTAGAAACAAAACCCAGCAACAGAAGAGCAAAGGTTAGTCACGACTGAGGATCATCAGCTCTCCCTGGCACTGGGGCAGGCGTGCCCGTCCCTTGAACTCCTCATCACACACCTGCCACATTCCGTGTGAACACGTCAAACCCTCAAGCCTGCTCAATTAATCACCCTGCCTGGGAATCTATGAAACAAAGTTCACATTACCCAGAGAGCCGCATGAAGGGCCCTCTGAGGTCAGAATGCAAGACCAAACAAAATTAATGTGCCTGCCACATCCATCATCTTATAATCTGCTTCCAGTTCTATAATCCCCGAATGTCCAGACTGTGCATACCAAGAACACTGAACATTCCTCTTCGATGTGGATCAAAATGCTTCATGTAGAAAGGACTCTGATCACCTTCTCCACTAGCAAGAAAAGCATTAACCATTTCTACAAGTCAAACAGACCCGGACAGCAGACATCTGCTCAATGCAAGTGGCTAGGGACCCGGAAGTTTAAATGACTCGATCATAGATGTTTCTTCATACACCCTAAAAATAAAATTTGATTTGGCCTAAGAAGAAGGAATACACTGTTTATTTTTCAGTGACTACTAACTGGTGAGGCCCCATAAAGAAGATGATACAACTATCATTGTACTGAACTATTTTGTAATCAGTCAAAGGAATGAATGTTTAAAATAATGAATCAGTAGGATTACATGCATTTAAAATTATAACACAGTATACTGTATTTTATATTACCATGCAATTACTTTTCATTTTAATTTCTGAGCATGCTATGAGTACCTGAAAGGAAGTATTGCTACCCATTTCATTCAGGAAGAAAGGAGATTCAGAGACATAGTGTGAGGGGAAGCTAGAGGTCACATGACTCATGACTGGGCTGGGCTGGGAGAAATCCACATCACACTCCTATTTTCCACTCAAAGTTGATACTATTTTCTCCATCCCTCTCCCCACCAAGGTAGAGTCTTGCTCTGTTGCCCAGGCTGGAGTTGCAGTGGCACGATCTTGGCTTACTGCAACCTCCGCCTCCTGGGTTCAAGCAATTCTCCTGCCTCAGCCTCTTGAGTAGCGGGGATTACAGGTGCATGCCACCACACCCAGCTAAATTTTTTTGGTATTTTTAGTAGAGACGGGGTTTCACCATGTTGGCCAGGCTGGTCTCGAACTCCTGACCTTGTGATCTGCCCACCTTGGCCTCTCAAAGTGCTAGGATTACAGGTGTGAGCCACTGTGCCTGGCCAATACTATTTTCAAGATTTTACACTGTTAATCTCTAATTCCCTCAAATATTTTACCATAAAGATTTCACCATTAGATTATTTTATGCTATGAGTATTCTAACTCAGGGTATTTTATGTTCTGATCATTTAAACTCCTGATGTCTGAGAAGAAATGTTTTTAGTTATAAACTGGAGCAACCCATTTGATTTAGGAGTAAGGATTAAAAGGGATATGGACAGCATTCTCACCTTTTAAAAATTCAGACATTAGATTCGGTTCTGTGAATTAATAGTGTCCACACTGAGTGTTCAAGAGCGACACCAAATTATGCATTAATCTTAGCAGTGTTAGAAATGGTTCTTAAATAAAAACAAGAAAAAAATTATCCTGGTTTGCAGGCCAGTGGGATTTTTGCTACAGACTGAATGTATCTCCCTAAAACTCACATGTTGAAGCCAGATCCCCAGTGTGATGGTATTTAGATGTGGGGCCTTTGGGAAGTGATTAGGTCATGAGGGTAGAGCCCTCATAAATGGGATTAGTGCCCTTATAAAATAGGCTCCAAGGCTGGGCATGGTGGCTCACGCCTATAATCCCAGCACTTCGGGAGGCCGAGGTGGGCAGATCAGGAGGTCAGGAGATCAAGATCATCCTGGCTAACATGGTAAAACCCCATCTCTACTAAAAATACAAAAAATTAGCCGGGCGTGGTGGTGGGTGCCTGTAGTCCCAGCTACTCGGGAGGCTGAGGCAAGAGAATGGCATGAACCCAGGAGGCAGAGCTTGCAGTGAGCTGAGATCTGGCCACTGCACTCCAGCCTGGGAGACAGAGCGAGACTCCATCTCAAAAAAAAAAAAAAAAGAAAGAGGCTCCAGGGATCATTCTTGTTCCTTCTGCCACGTGAAGTTTTTTGTTTTTTGTTTTTTGTTTTTTTTTAAAAAAAAGATGGTCGTCTACAAACCAGGAAGTAGAGCCCTCACCAGACCTTGACTCTACCAGCACCTTGATGTTAGACTTCCCAGCCTCCAAATCTGTGAGAAATTAATTCTGTTGTTTATCAACTACCCAGTTTATGGTATTTTGCTACAGCAGCCCAGACAGATGAAGACAGGTTTGTAGTGGTAAGACTTTAATTCCTCAAACAATAGCTCAATGAGTAGTACTGTGTGTCACAAAACAGTACGGCATGTGTTAGTCCTTACACGGCCTTCTGAAGTTTTCTATCCCATTACTGATGAAGAAATAGGGAGTCATTGAAGTTCCCTGTGGAAATTACATACACTTACGTGACAAAGCTGAGATCTGAAGCCACATGCATCTTATTTCAGCTATCCCGAAATATACTACTGACATTTGGGAATCTGAAAATGTCAGCATTCCTATACTTCCCCCAACCAAGTTAACCTCCCAGGTCCATTCTTGTAACATGAAAAGATGAAATCATTTTAAAACAGAAAGTGCGAAAAGTTAACTTATTATTCATTGCCTGTCATAGGAAAACAGCAACCTGAATAGGGAATGGGTTTCAGTAAAGAGCAGGAGGTGGGCTGTGCATGGTGGCTCACGCTTATAACCCCCAGCAATTTGGGAGGCTGAGGTGAGAGGACTGTTGCAGCCCAGGAGTTTAAGACCAGCCCTGGCAACATGGTGAGACCCCCATCTCTACAAAAGAAAAAACTAATTAGCCAGGCATGGTGGCGCACCTGTAGTCCTAGCTAAACGGAGGCTGAGGTATGAGGATTGCTTGGGCCTAGAACGTTGAGGCCACAGTAAGCCATGGTTGTGCTACTACAATCTAGACTGAACGACAGAGTGAGACCCTGTCTCAAAACAAGAAACAAAAACACAATGGGAGGTGATGAAGATAGGGGATCATAGAGGCAAGGGAGGCAAAGACTTCATACCCAGCTGTGAAATGTTTGGGTGGAGCACAGAAGAGAAAGGACTGTTTGGTAATAATCTAGAAGGCAATATGAATATTGTTTTTAATATATATATATTTTTTAAAGAGACAAGGTCTCACTCTGTCACCCCGGCTGCCCCAGGAGTGCAGTGGTGCAGTCTCGGTTCACTGCAACCTCTGCCTCCTGGGCTCAAGAGATCCTCCCACTTCAGCCTCCTGAGTAGCTGGGACTACAGGCACACACCACCACGCCTGGCTAATTTTTTTTTTTTTGGATTTGTTTTGTAGAGACAGCATTTTGCCATGTTGCTCAGACTGGTCTTGAACTCCTGGTCTCAAGCGATCCTCCCACTTCAGCCTTGCAAAGTGCTACAGGCGCGAGCCACTGTGCTCCGCCTGTTTTTAATCTTCTATTCAGTAAACAGATACTGATTCCATATCTCCTCTGTGCCAGGGGCTGTGTTGAATACTGGCAATATGAGGTGACGAAGGTAGGTGGCCCGCCCTCTAGAACTCAGTCTGAAGACAGGGAGAGACCTGAACAAGCAACACCATACACTGAGAGCCACACCACAGGGATGTGCATGCTGTGGTACAAGCACTGGGGACTGACTCCCTAGGAGGATTAGGGGACACTTTGCAGAAGTGACATTTGTGCTGGGGTCTCAAAGAATGAAAAGGAGTTTTCCTGACAGAAAAGAAAGACAAGGCCATCCAGGCAGACCACACTTCCAAAGGCATGGGGGTGAGAGATCAGAGAAATCATGATATGTCCTGGAAATGGAAGGTAGTTCTCTGTGGCTAGAGCATGGGATGCCTGGTGGCAGTGGTGCTGGTAGCAAGATTGAGATAGGACTGGAGATGTGGGCAGAGGCCAGGATTTCAGGACGGCCAAGAAGGGCAGTCTGCATCCTGTAAATTGTGGGGAGCCAAAGGCTTTTAGACAGGGGAGTGACAAGGTGCATAATAAGGTCACTTGGATAGCCTTGTGGAATAGAGTGGACAAAGTCAGACAGGTGGCAGAAAGGCCAGCTGTAATTAATTCTACTTGGAGGGACCCTTGCAGCTCAAAGGCCCTTGGTGACCCTATCATCTAGCTCTCCATTTCACAAGTGATAAACCGAGGTCAGGAAAGGTTAAGAAACTTGTGCAAAACTATCCAGCTGGTAACACAGCTGGGGCCAGAATGAAGATCTGTTGGCTGCGGTGGGGTCCCTTCCACCGGCCTAGACCACCAAAGAAAACAATGAGGTCTGAAGCCTGGATTCCCTAGTAGTGGTTGCAAGTTTATCAGCTTAAGACACCACCACAAAGGTTAGAAAGCAACAGTAGGTGAAAGACTGAAGTACTGTGTTTACAATAATTTTGGATTCCTGCTATCTTATACACCAAATAGGTAGTTAAAGCGACACAGTTCATAGAATAAAACGATCGAAAACACAGACATGGAATGGAGGGAAAGTGCAGAGTTACTTTCTAAATCAACCAAATTAATTAAATCCTGACCACACATACTGAAATGCAGAGACGCGAACAAAGTCCTTTTTGAGTAGCCTGGATCAATTCTTTCCTAAGAGCAGAGGGGCACTACTTTAGCTGTGTTGTCTACAAAGAAATCCAGTTGGCAAGAAAATATTTCATCCACAGAACTACGATTCACAGGGTTAGTCCCTAGAGGTATCTGCCCCAAAGTCACCTGGGATGATTACCAGAGTCACTTTAAACCGAGATTCTAAGCCTAATACCCTTGGACCCTGGAATTTGAAGACAAGGAAGTGAGTCTCTTCTGTTTCCCAGAAAACTGAGTCTGCTCATAATTTCATTCCAAAGAGAATAATCTACATAGAGAACTTACTTTCAGGATAGAAACAGATTTTCTGACACCTGCACCTTTCCCAAAGGGCCTGTAAGACTTCATATCTGAGCACGAAGTAGTGGCGTGTCTGCAGAGACCTTAGAGCTGCCATGTCGGCAGATTCTTCCTCACGACGGGAATCAGACCAAGTTCCCTGTTTGAGTTAAAGTGAGTAGCAGGCCATGGAAGAAGGTATCTGTGTTTTTTGAAACTACATCTCACATTGTACATAAGAAGCCATTAGAAAAAAAAACAAACCAGAGCACACCATGTTTTCAATTGGTCACAGATGGGAGAAAATCAGCCACAATAATAAATTCACGGAGGTGGAGTGTGTCGTCACACACGAAGCCAGGATGTGTGATCCAGAAGGTGTGTGGGGGGGGAGTTAATACCATATGTCATTTGAACGCGGTGAGCCTGCTCCCATGTCAGTAGCAACATGTTCCTCCAGAACAGCTCCGATGCCATCCCTGATGCCACTGCCCTCTGCCAAGCCTAGATGACTCTTACCAGGTACTGAAGTCGCTGGCGCTCCGTCTCGGGGGTAAATTCTGAAGACATGGGGATAATTTCTCCATTTCTGACGATTATGGCCCTGAAATGGTGAAAATGCATTGTCAGTAGCCAATCTCATAAATGCTCCGATTCTGTCACAACCATTGCTTGGTTCAGATCACACATGAAATGCCACGAGATGTTTCTGTTCTCCCACTTGCATGGCAGGGTTCACCGTTCCCAGCTCTGGATCCCTCACCACATGAGAGGCATCTCTCTTTTAAGTGCATTGCATTCTAGTCAGCTTATGTTTACGTTTTCTGCTAGTTGGAAGTGTGCCTCAATGCTCCAGCACCACGCATACTTCTTGGCACATAACAAATGCTCAGTGAATAAATGGATGGATGGATGAATGAATGAATGATGCAACAGAGTCCTTCTCTAGCCCAGGGTTATCCAACAGCACCTTCTGTGATCATGTTTTTGTCTGTGCAGTCCAATATGGCAGGCACTAGCCACATGTGGGTACTAAGCACTTAAATTGTGGTTAGTGCAGGCAAGGAACTGAATTTTTCATTTTATTGAAGTTTAATGAACGTAGCTTTAAGTTTAAGCAGTGACACATGGCTAGTGTTGAATGTATTTGACAGTGCAGCTCCAGATCCCTGTTACTCAAATGATCCTGTGGGCCAGCAGCATTGACTTCACCTGGGAGCTTGTGAGAAATGCAGAATCTCAGGTTCCACCCAACTTACTGTATCAGAATCTGCATTGTAATAAGATCCCCTGGTGATTCATAAGCACGTCAAAATCTGAGAATGTGTGGCCTAAACTGTTGAGTTTCTAGGGTGATATCCTGGGTCCAGGAAAAAACAACAACAACAACAACAACAACAAAAAAAAACCACTCATCTCAAGGCTCAGGAAACTCATACACTCCAAAAAAAATGTATCTAAGAACTATTGCCCAGTCAAGGACTTTTGAGGGAACAGCATTCCCCGAAGCAGATGTCTACAGGAGAGGCTGCAGGATCGATAACCATGAGCAACCTTTCCTGGGCTTATTCCCAGCGGTGCCTCCTGTTCTCAGACCTTCTGATTCCAAAGTGGTTCCTGACAGCCACTTTTCAGCTATCGATCGGTTGTGGCAGAATGTTGTCATTTCTGCAACAAATGGAAGTGGCTTGGGGAATTGCATTCTATATGAACCCAACTGCTCCCAGGCATCAGGGAGCTAGAGACCTGAGAGCTGACATGCTTCTCGGTGAGGAGCCACCAACATGGGAAATGCCTTCGATCAGCTCAGCTCTGAGTGGATGCCTTCTTCATTCTAGGGAGGCTGCATTATTTGTGCCAAGAGGCCTCTGGGCATCCCTCCCTCCCAATGCAGAGGCAGTCCCTGACTTGGAAACAATCCCTATAAATGGCTGCAGCTGTCATGACCCCACCCCCAACCCCTCACCACCTGTGCCCTAGTTGCTGCTGTCATAGAAACAGGAAAGGGTAGGGGGTACATCCAGGAAGGGAAAGAATGATGACAAAAATCTTAGGGGCTTTAGAGAACTTATGACTCTAGGCAAAACAAAACAAAACAAAACAAAACAAAACAAAACAAAAAAAACAACAGTGGAAGCTGTGAGAAAATGGAAAAGTTTAGGGGAACTGACTGTGAGAAGATGAGGCCTCTTCGAATACTCCTTATCACTTTTATTATGCTGTCTGAAATATGACAAGTTTAAAGATCCCTTCTTATAAACAGGAGCCACTTGGAAAATGCGATCACTATTACCCCACCCCCACTAAGGTGTTATCCACCATTCGCGAATCAGCGTGAATTAATTCCAGTGGTCTTTGTTCTAATTACCAGGTGAGTATGACTATAATAAGGGAGTAGGAGTTTTGACAGGATGGAGAAACACAGGAGAATTTGAAAGGGGGCGGGGTCAGGAAATTCTAGGTTTGGGCCTAATCTTACAGGATCTAGAGGGCCCCTGAGAATCCGGGGAGCTGGAGTGAAAGTTATTATGTGATAAATTCCAAAGGTAATCTCCTCTTTCAAGATTTTGCCTAAAGCTACTCTTAACTTTTTCCTCTTTTTCTGCACGGCCCCTGAATTGCAGTTGAATTCCCAGGCGTGGACTAGGAAGAGCCAGCATGCCCAATCAGGCCATGAAAGCAGCTCCTCTAGGAACTGAGTGTCAGGAGCTCAGGGGCCTGGTGACTCCAAAGACTTAGGTCATGCCTGTCACAGAGCAGGGGCCCACTGAATGTTTGCTGACTAAAAGAGCAGATGAAAGAACTTAGAAGAAACTGTTCCTTGAATTTGAGGCAGGAAGAGAAAAGAACTAAAAGGCAGCAGATGTTCATTTAACCAAGTCACATGGGGTGATTTTACAGAGGAAAGAGGGGCCTTCAGCAAGACATTCACTGCTCCTCAGCTATCTTTTCACCTTCTCTTCCTGACCAGAGTTTGTCTGTCTGTCACTTCCCACACGGGGTTCTCCCAATGTCAGTTCCTCCCACTCCTGTATTTCTGACCTCTCTTTCCACTGGATCTCTGCCCATAGAACAAAACCATGCTAAAGCATTCTGTTTAAAATCAAAGCAAAACCAAAACCAGACAGATGATACTCTCCTAATCCAAACTCCACCTTTGAAAAGTCCATTTTTCTTTCCTAAGAACCTAAGCCTCATAAATTGATAATAATCTACATTCAGGGTCTATCTACTTCCTCACCTCACATGGATCCCTCAAACAGAAGTAAATTAACTTCTTGCCTTCCTCTACACCCAGCTACTGTCACCTGAGTCAACAAACGGCCCTTTTGTTGCTATATCCCTTTGGCATGTCATCGTTCTGATCTCCCAGACAGCATCTGACTGTCTCCTAACCCTGGCACCAGGGATACAACTTCTCCTGGTTTCCCTCCTAACTCCCAGGACATTCTCTCTTCGACTTCTCCGTCCCTTCTTTGGTGTTGTGGACTAGGATTCTGTCTCACTATACTCCCTGGGTGCTCTCATTCCCTAACTCCTCAGCCACCAAGGTTAGGTTAGGTTGGGTTAGATCACTATCCCTCCATAAGTGTTCCCTTAGCCTGGTCCCTCTCTTAATACAGAACTCATCATATTTTATAATTGATTACTTAACTCTCTGCTTTCCATGCTAGCCTGTAAGCTGGACAAGAACCATGCCTGTCTTGATCAACACTGCAGCCCTACTATTGCAACCAGTGCCAGGCCATTGTAGGCAGGGCTATGTAATTTCAGGGTCCAGTGCAAAATAAAAACAAGGGCCCCCCGATAAAAAATGGATAATTTCAAGACAGCCACAGCAGAGCATTACATCAAATGTGAGGTCCTTCTGAGAGCAGGGCCTTGTGTGGTGCGCAGGTTGCATGCTCACAGATAGCCCTGAATATATACTCTTAATATTTACTGAATGGATAAATAGCTTCAACAACAACATACGCTGGTGAGTCCAGACAACCTATCTAGCCCACACATCTCTGTTGTGCTCGGCCTGGAACAGCCAACTGCCAACAGATATATCCACTTCAATATATTCACTGGCATTTCATACTTAATAAGATACAAAATTAATGATCCCGTCCCCAGCCCCCTCCCAAATCTGTCTTCTAGTATTCTCTGTCTCCGGGAACAACACAATTTTCCACCCAGTTGCTCGTGCCAGAAGACAGACAGCCATTCTAGACTCCTCCCTTTTCTCACCTCACATGTCCAAATAGGCACCCAGGCTTGTAGATTTCACCTCCTCAGCAGCACAAGAATCCCTCTCTTTCTTTGATTCCTGGTAGTGCCTTGGTTCTGGTTTCCATCAGAGCTTATCTACGTGACTCAGGAGCTCTCCACTGCTTCCTCAGCCCCTGTTCTGCCCTCCTCTGCCCCGTGCTTCATAGGGTCACAAAGGTGATGTTAAAGCACTGCTCTCATCGTGCCACATCGCCTACCTAAAGCCCTGTGATGGCTTCCCAGCTTTTCCAGTTTCCTTTGTTATCTGGTTCTTGCCTGTATTTCTCGCTTTAACCTCACTCTTGCTACTCCCTTCACATCTGCTTCTCCCTTCTCATGGCCAGCCCATTTCTCTGAGTCAGCTCAGAATGCCTTCTGTTGTCCTCCTGGCCTACCCTCCATGCCCCTTCTCTGTAACTCTGTGGTGTCATATGCCTAGCTGTACCCTTACCAGTCCTTGCTATGACAGTTGGCTTCCATGGCTGTCTTGAACTACCCGGCGGATATTTTCCAAGCAGAGTCTATGTCGTTGTCTCTGAACCTCCAGTGCTCAGTGCCTAGCACGTGGCAGATGTGCAACAACTGCTTGCTGATGGATAAGTGGCTAAATAGATGAAAAGGGAGCTAGACTTGGGAGGAACAGAAGAATCCAGAAATGATGGCCCTAAGTAAGACTTTCTTTAGTAGCAACATTATATAACTTATAGTCTGAGCCCTTAAAAATCCATACACCTTTTTGTTGGTTTTGCAAAAAGACAGCAGACCTAAGAGGACAATGTTCTGGCTGAGTCACCACCGAGAAGTGCCTTGAAATAGAAGGGGGAACAAGGCAGCACCTCTCCTTTGTGGGCAAGGGACGGGGAGAGGGCAGCAATGGTAGCAGTCCACCATGTTTACTTTGCTTTTTAATTTCAAATTCACACACAGTGAGGTATCTGCATTCTATTACAATATGACTACCAGGGCAAGCCTAGTTTATTACTTTCTTAAATAGATAATTATATCCAAATCCATCTATGTACAGAACATTTTTTCACTTCCGTTTGAACTACCAAGCTCTTCCTTTAAGAGGCATCCATGGATTAAAGATGACAGCATGTTTGACTGCCAGCCTTCCTAGTGCCTACATCGCGATGCCTCTTCCTATGTGATCCTTGCTTCCTTTTGATCTTTCTCTCTTTCATCCCTCTGATCTTGGGATCAATTTGTCAGAGTGCTGGTCTCCAATCTGGAGGAGGGCAATGAGAGGAAAGGGGTTTCAAAGGGAACGAAGTGCATGTGAAAGCTGACAAATCTCATACTAAACAATCAATAAAGTAGAGAAATGCCTTTAAAGCTGCAGTCTCTCATCACAGGACCCCTGTACTTCCTAGCTTCTATTTCATTATTTTACGAGATGTTTTTCCTAAGGAAAATTAAGAAAAAGCAAAAACCAAAAGCTGTGGAAGCGAGGGTGCAGGAGAGCTACGTACACACGCTGACCTTCCTTCTGGGGCTTCGGACCTAGACTTGTGGATACCACCATGACCAGAATTTGAGTAACATTCCAGAGGTTAAATGAGAAAGTTGCTGGGGTTGAGGTGGTCTAATCCACTGGCAAACACCTCCCACCTAATACCCCTTCCCATACAGAGGGGATGGTTTTAAACATATTATCCAATGTTAAGATTAGCCTCTCCTTTAAAGACTACAGTTGAAATTTATGTGACATCAATTCCAGTAAAATTGATGGGACGTTATTTGTGATACAATAAACAGTAAGGTTTAGGGTGTTCTTAGGAGTCAACTGCAAGAATGGGAGAAAAGGAGGTAAAGCAAGACATTAATACTTTAAAAAACTCAGGCTGGGTGTAGTGTCTCACGTCTGTAATTCCATCACTTTGGGAGGTCAAGAGGAACAGATCACTTGAGATCAGGAGTTCGAGACCAGCTTGGCCAATATGGTGAAACCCCATCTCTACTAAAAATACAAAAATTAGCTGGGTGTGGTGGCAGGCACCTGTAAGCCCAGCTACTTGGGAGTCTGAGGCAGGAGAATTGCTTGAACCTGGGAGGGGGAGGTTGCAGTGAGCCGAGATTGCACCACTGCACTCCAGCCTAGGAAACAGAGTGAGACCCTGTCTCAAAAACAAAAACTCCCTTTGGTTCCTGCCCCAAATATTACCTACATGAGAAGATAAAGGTAATTTATTCCTAACCAATGAGAATTCTGAGTTAGAGACTAATTCCTAGAAAATCCCGCTACTTCTCTCCTCTAATGTGGTATTTTGGAGTTAAAAACACATACCTTTATTCCCCTAGTCTAAATATTAAGTGATTAAGAGAAACGGAGGGTAAAACAGGATGCTCACTTCAAATATTAACTTGATTTTACAATTTTTCTTAAAGGGATCATATTAACTCTTGTTAAATCTCAACTCAGTGTGATGTTCTCAGAGCAGGACTGACATGTGCCAACAGGCATTTAACAAACAAGCAGAAGAAAAAAAGCTGATAAAAAATATGATTAGGCAACTGACAGAGGAAAAATACAAATGTTTAATAAAGATATGAAAAGATGCTCAGTCTCACCAGTCCATGAAAATGCACGCTAAAGTAAAAACAATATATAATTTTGCTCATTAGGTTGGGAAACATTGAAAAAATCAACAATATATAGTTTCCATAGAGTAAAAGTCACTTTCATAATGGGAATGAGGATTGTTACACCTTTTACATTGATTACAATTATAATTACATATCCAATGGTTCAGTCATTCCACTTTTGGGAATATATTCTAAAGTAATAAAAGACTCAGTACATAGGCTATACATACAATTCAGACTTTTGACGTTATTCATTGGGGCAAAGACTGGAAATAGCCCGAATGTCTGTCAAAAGGGGAACTGTTGAATGGATTGGTTTGTATTCTATAAGCCATTATACAGCCATTAAAAAAAAAAAAAAAAAAAAGAGGCCAGGAGCTGTGACTCACACCTGTAATCCCAGCACTTTGGGAGGCCAAGGTGAGTGGATCACTTGAGGTCAGGAGTTCGAGACCAGTCTGGCCAACATGGTGAAAACCTGTCTCTACTCAAAGTACAAAAATTAGCTGGACGTGGTGGTGGGTGCCTATAATCCCAGCTACTTGGGAGGCTGGGGCAGGAGAATTGCTTGAACCTGCGAGGCGGAGGTTGTGGTAAGCCGAGATTGCACCACTGCACTCCAGCCTGGGCAACAGAGTGAGACTCTGTCTCGAAAAAAAGAAAAAAAAGTGAAATTCTGTTTTGTGACCTGGAGTTATCCATGATATAGTAAGTGAGAAAAGTAAACTGCCGAGTAATGAGTGGTACAATCCCATTTTTGTAAAAACAAAAACTATATATAGATATCCCATCTACGTGAGGAATCTGATTCCATGCCCAAATCCTGTGTGCTATGTTTCAGGCCTGACCACAGGCCATTACAAAGGCTCTGCCCAGCAGGCCTCACGGGGGAAGCTGCCCTCTCCACACCAGATGTGGTGCACAGTCCCTGCACTGCAGCTGCTGAGAGGACTACAGCCCAGGACTCATACCCCCCCTAGCCTAAGAGTCTCCACTGAGAAACTTCTCTGCTCTGACTCAGTCTACTCGTAGTCCTTCCCCTTCTCTCCCTGGCCCTCCATCCCTCGGTCCACAAAATGGCAAAGCCTTTAGTTCAGAGCTCTGGGCACTGAGGCTCCCTCCTGCTAGCGCTGCATGTCATCTGCCAGACCTTCACATGTTGCCATCCTATGGGGAAAAATGGAACCCTGGGGAGTCAGCACTTCCCTCTTTGCCTCTTGCCAGGACTATTGCAGTAAGAGAAGAAACGATTGGTACTTTCAGTTTGGTTCATTGTCCTAACTGACCACCTCGACACCTGGCAGCTTGATAACATATAATTATGTTTGAATGAGTGGCAAGGAAGTTATGGAAGTGGGAGAGAAAGTTAATTTTTCTTTTTAAAACTTTTTATTATTTTTAATTTTTTAAATTATTATTTTTTTCTTTGTAGAGACGAGGCCTCACTATGTTGCCTAGGCTCGTCGTGAATGCCTGGGTTCAAGCGATCCTCCCACCTCAGTCTCCCAAAGTGCTGGGATTACAGGCATGAGCCACCTCGCCTGGTTAACTTTTCTTTATATATTTTTGTATTATTTGACTGTTACAAGAAATGTGTGCTCCTTTTGTAAATCTGAAGAGGAACTGATTTGCCCAGATTTGGCTATGCAGTCACAGAAGACCTAGAGTCTTCCTGAATGCTGATTCATCTTTGTAATGTTACCACCCTTCATGAACCCCACATGCCTCAAGCACCTCTCCATGAAGTTCTACTAGGTGGCCCAACCACATCTCAGAGGCCGTTATTTGGAGCTCAGGCACAGCAACAAAACTATCCTGCATCTGTTTCAGGAGCCACTAACTGAGAAGCCAGTGACTGAATCTTCTCATAAAAATAAGAACTGGTTAAGCCTAAAGATGCCTGTACTTTTCTACATCACTTGTGCTTTAAGGAAAGGACCCAGAAAAATAGGTTTAGAACTGCCAATCACATTCAAAATAAAAGTATAAGAAGAGGTTCCAAGTGAGGGATTAAATGCATGACTAAAGAATTCATCAGCTCTTCGATTGAAGGTTAGAGCTTGTTAATCTTAGCCATATAAAGAAGTTTAGACCAGGTGTGATGGCTCACATCTATAATCCCAGCACTTGGGGAAGCCAAGGCAGGAAGATCACTTGAACTCAGGAGTTGAGACCAGTCTAGGCAACATACTGAGACCCTCATCTCTACAAAAAATAGAAAAAATTAGCCAGGTGTTGTGGTGCACGCCCATAGTCCCAGCTACTCAGAAAGCTGAGATGGGAGGATCACTTGAGCCCAGAAAGTTGAGGCTGTGATGAGCTATGATCATGCCACTGCACTCCAGCCTGGGCAACAGAGCAAGATCCTGTCTCAAAAAAAAAAAGGTTTAAACGGGTGCGATCTCCCCCCCGTAGCCTGGGCATTCTGTATCAGTCTCATACATATATTTCACTAGGCACCCAAGAACTGACTTGAAACTATGCCCACAGGCTCTACAGTATACATCCAGGTGTGATTTATTCAGTGGTCAGAGGGAAATTTTCAATGTGTTCAATCAGTAACACTGATAAAGCAAAACCAAACCAAACCAAACCACCACTCCCAACTCAATTACCGTATTCATTGCCTATGGGCTACCTACCACCATGGACTGCCAGAGTTCCAGGCCCAGACAGCCACCCAGAGGTCTGGAGGTAGCAGCAGGATGGGGAAGCCACCTCCCCTTCATACATCACTACTAGGAGAAGGGGACGTCTTCGTTGTGAGGCACCAAACAGCCAATCACACTTTCTATTGCTTGGGTGATATCTCCCTTGTTCCGTAGCAAGCAAAACTCAACCTATACTGTTGTGTGCTGTGGTTTCATCCTGCAGAATAAGGAACTTTCCTTCTAGATGGTCTCAGAAATGTTCTCCCTCCACAGAGCCCCAACACACAGGTTGCTACTGGGTTTGAAAAGTAGAAGCTCATTCACACCCCCTCACTTCTAAATTTCCTAAAATGAAACGACATTGCCTTAGTACACTGCAGAGCTACTGTGTCATTGGCTACGGCTATAGAGAAAGCTTCAGATTCATGCAAACGAGTAACAAATTATTTCTTTCCTTTTTTCTTTTTTTGAGACAAGGTCTCGTTCTGTTGCCCAGGCTGGAGTGCAGTGGCATAATCGTGGCTCACTGCAGCCCTGGCCTTCTGGGCTCGAGTGATCCTCTCACCTCAGCCTCTTGAGTAGCTGGGACCACAGGCATGTGCCACCATGCCTGGTTAATTAAAAAAAAAAAAATTTTTTTTTGAGACGGAGTTTCACTCTTGTCGCCCAGGCGCGAGTACAATGGTACGAGCTCGACTCACCGCAACCTTCACCTCCCAGATTCAAGCGATTCCCCTGCCTCAGCCTCCCAAGTAGCTGGGATTACAGGCACGCACCACCAGGCCTGGCTAATTTTGTATTTTTAGTAGAGACAAGGTTTCTCCATGTTGGTCAGGCTGGTTTCAAACTCCCGACCTCAGGTGATCCGCCCGCCTCGGCCTCACAAAGTACTGAGATTACAGGCATGAGCCACTGTGCCTGGCAATTTAAAAAAATTTTTTAGTACTGGGTTTAAGTGATCCTCACACCTAAGCCTCCCAAAGTGCTGGGATGGCAGGCATGAGCCACCATGCCCAGCATAAATTAAGTTTTAAGGGGAAGACGAAGTTTGGAGAATCAAGTAGTCCAAACACAGGAACACTCTGTCAGCACCTTCTTCGTGTCACCCTCAGAAAGCCTAAAAGCCCATGTTCTGGCAGGGTACATTCCAGAGCACACTTCAGCCCTTCTGCCCTCTCAAGGTAAAAACCTTTTGTCTTAAAACCAGACAAAATCCCCAAATTCACAGTCAAATAATAAATAGGTGCCATGTAAACATGGCATGGAGACAATTAATAGGCATAGAGCTTTTCAGCCTCAGTAGAAAGCTTTGCCCATGTGGCAGAACCTCCCAAGCACTCCCTCTGCTCTAGACACACAACAATGACCTATAACATGAGGTGGGAAAGAGAAAGGGAAAAAAATTATACATGTGCACATACACAAATATACAGCCCAACTAAAAAATAAAGGTAGCATCTCTCTGTAGAGTAGAAATGGAAAAGAAATCCAAAATCCCCAAGCTGCTGGACTTGAGAAGCAGGTAATGGTGTTCAGGAGTCCAATTTCTATGGAGTAAAAGGTATTAAAAGCCCTCCAAGTGGCCGGCGCAGTGGCACACGCCTGTAATCCCAGCACTTTGGGAGGCCAAGGCGGGCGGATCATGAGGTCAGGAGATTGAGACCACGGTGAAACCCCGTCTCTACTAAAACTACAAAAAATTAGCCGGGTGCGGTGGCAGGCGCCTGTAGTCCCAGCTACTTGGGAGGCTGAGGCAGGAGAATGGCGTGAACCCAGGAGGAGGAGCTTGCAGTGAGCCGAGATCCGGCCACTGCACTCCAGCCTGGGCGACAGAGTGAGACTCCATCTCAAAAAAATAAAATAAATAAAATAAAAATAAATAAAAATAAAATAGTCCTCTAAGTAAGACAAAGGGCAGCGATCAAACTCACATCTGAAGTCCAATTCCAAACCAAGTCATTTTACTTTGTTATACCCTGGTTTCTTCTCTCCGCAGCAAGAGAACTTGCTGAATGGCAAAGCAAAATGCTTTGAGGCTCTAGTTTAAAAAAGTCCTGGGAGTGCAGAACTTCGTTCCCATCTTTAATTCCTAAGCAATCGGCCACCCCTGTAGCATGGAATCCACCCACTCATGTAGTTAAATGTGTGCCAATGTAGAACACACACACGCGTGCGTGAGGAAGGGCCTGCCATCATCTACCCTTTCTGGGTTGTTAGGTTCTGACAGTTAACCTGGAAGGCTATACTGTGACAGCCAAAGCACGAAATGATAAAGACTGTGGGACAAAGGCTAATTGTCAAGCCCTCCTCCAGCTCAGAAGGTTCATGGCTTTGGAGGAAATTCACACATATGTGAGTAATTGGTGGTAGGAGCCTGTGTGTTGTGGCAGAAACAGCACCGGCCTGGGAATCTGAAATTATAGGTGCCAGCTCCACAGTGGGCTACTGTTAATAGTCTTTAACTCTGGGCCCTGGCATCCTTGCTAATAACAAAAAGGGGCACAATCAGGTGATTTCAAGGCAACTTTCAGCGTTAGAGTGAAATGCTTCTGAAAAGAAATCTGATACACACTGGGGTAGGAAAATACTGACAAGGACTCCAGTTACTACTTTTCTTCTCAGGAGGTGATAATCACCACAATTTAGATTCTAAGAAATATAAACCAAACACAGAAGCAACAGGATGGGAGAAGCCGCCCTTACTATTTCTCTTAAATCATCACAGACAAGGAACCTGTTACTGAGCAAGGCCCCCAGTGTAATTTCATTGTTGTCATCAGTCCCCTTGGAACACAGAGCTACAAACAAAAAGGCATCTCTGACACTGTTAAGAGTATTCATGGATGCCCTGATTCCATTACACACTCTTTCAGCTGAAAGTGATTCGAAACGCAACATTAAACTGCACATTTCCAGAATGGAGGAGAAAATCTGGTACAAGGTGACAAAGAGAAACCATTTGGAAAACCCTTTTTGACAGTGTATATCAATTTCAAGGCACAGGGAGGAAACATCCATTTTGTTCAAAAGCATCAGACCTTGTGGATTCTGTTTGGATGCAGCAGAAGTGTTGTTCTCTTTCAAAAGTATTAGAAACGCATTGTTGGGAAAGAAAGCAGGACAGCTGAGGGACAAGCCAGGGTTACCTTACCATCGTCAGAGGATGGCTACTCTGCAGATGCTAATTAATGGTATTAAAAAATAGCTGAAGGGAAAAAAGTAAACCTAATAGCCTGGAATCAGTTTGGGTGTATTTCTTGTCATTCAATTTTCAGAATGGAAACTACTAAATAAGTCTGCAAATATGATGATTCATTTAACAAGACCCCAACTATGCAATTAAGCTCCTAGGCTTAATATTCACAAATGACAGTCAAGGGAAAAATATTTCAGATCTTTAAGTAGCAGCAAAAATAAGTGACCACTCATAGAGCCATAGCTGAGTCCAATGTTCCTTGCTTTCTTCACAACCAGCCCAGTCTGTATTCATACCACCCAGAATAATTTCTCAGTGTCATATTCAGCCACTATCTGCAGAAACATCTTAGTCTACCATCTTGGCTACCAGCAACACTCATGAAACCCAGCACACCAACACAACATTTTCCAGATCAGGTAAATGCCTTCGTCATTAATGAAAGGTTTTCAAGGTGCATATCATTTCTCAAAAAAAGAGGTCTACGTGTTTGCTTTCTGGTTTTGAATTACAGTCTGCATACCATAAAATTCACCCTCTTAAAGTGATACAAGTCAGTGTTTTTTGGTACATTCTCAGGGTTGTGCGACCATCACCATTATCCAATTCCAGGACATTTTCTTTTTTTCTATTTTTTTTTTTTTTTTTAGACGGAGTCTTGCTCTGTTGCCTAGGCTGGAGTGCAGTGGCGCAATCTCGGCTCACTGCAAGCTCCGCCTCCCGGGTTCACGCCATTCTCCTGCCTCAGCCTCCCGAGTAGCTGGGACTACAGGCTACCATGCCCAGCTAGTTTTTTCGTATTTTTAGTAGAGACGGGGTTTCACCGTGTTAGCCAGGATGGTCTCGATCTCCCGACCTCATGATCAGCCTGTCTTGGCCTCCCAAAGTGTTGGGATTACAGGCGTGAGCCACCGCAACCGGCCCAATTCCAGGATTTTCAAAATCTGAAAAAGGACTCCCTATCCCCTGTACATTTTAGTAGCCACTCCCCATCTCTCCTTCCTTCTAAGCCCTGGCAAATACTAATCTACTTTGTCTCTATGGATTAATCTATTCTGGACATTTAATATGAATGGCATTATACAATACATGGTCTTTATGACTGGTTTCATTTGCTAAACGTATGTTTTCAAGGTTCATCCATGTTACAGCATGCATCAGTACTTCATTCCTTCTTGTGACTAAATAATATTCCATCACATGAACACATTTTGTTTATCCATCCATTAGTTGGCAGACATTTGTTTCCATTTTTAAAAAAATAGTGAATAATGCTGCAATGAACATTTGTGTACAACTTTTTGTGTAAATATATGTTTTTAGTTCTCTTGGGCATATACCCAGGAGTGAAATTATTGAGCCATATGGTAACCTTAACTTTCTGAAGAACCACCAGTTAGCTTTCCAAAGTGACTGTACAATTTTACATTCCTAATTGGTGGGTTTTAGAACTTTCTCTTAAAGGACTCGAGTTCAAACTAGATTCAGATCTGAAAATCTCAGTGATTTCTTATTCAGCACCCTTTTAAAGGCATCTTGCTGAAAAAGTTTTGCCTGCATGTTTAGATTTCAATGTGTATATCACACAATGCTTTATTTTTCATTTGCATCAGAGGATATGTATTCTGCTTCTCTCTAGTGCAGGGTCAATATCTAAAATTCACAATATCGCACGGTTCCCTAGCACAAATGTGTACAACCATTTGTTAAGTGCCAAATCAAGCACATTTTCTTCCTCACAGCAAGTAGCCAGAACAGGTGAAGCCACCAAAGGCATTTATTTTTCTCTCTACTGCAGACTATTTATGAGTAGGATGAACTTTTCTCTTCTTTTTAAAGGTGACTGTTGACTACAATGGCTCACTATTTGTGTGCCAAGACAGGTAGGACTTGCAGAGCCCAGGAAATAATTTCTTCACTAATACCCTGGATTGGTCACACCCTTGTTTGATTTGTGTCTGATTCAGGCCTCTTTACTTGAAAAATAGCAATGTGACGGAACAACTGAGCAGGGTCCCAAGAAGAGGAGTAAACACAATTCAAGGGGTGGAAAATAGAAGCTTTGAAGAGGCTAAAGCAAAAAGTGGTATTTTAGCCTGAGGGAAAGAATGAGGAACAATCTCATCACACTTGCCTTCATGCATTTAAAATGGGTTTATTCAGAGAACAGTGGGTGACCAGTTCTTCATGCTCAGAGTGAAACAAACAGGAGGAAATCACATCAAATCAGTAAAATTCTATGGTTGGAAAAGGGAAAACAATTTCTTGATCTTCACTTTATACATCTGACCAAAGCTCATGGATCTCCATCCCTGGAATTCTTAAAAAACATGTAAAGGAGTTTTGTCTGTATTTGCCTGCCAAGAATCTTGAGGCATCCTTCACTGTAGTTTCTTTAGGGTGCTATAAATCAGGAACTACGTCTGCTGCATGAGGGCAAAACCAGACCCATAAACAATGAGATCTAGACTGCATAATGTACTGAGAATGTCTTGCAGTGTGCACTGTGGAAGTAAACAGGACCTCTTCTTTGCCACATGCTCCTGTTCAAAATAAGTTACATTACTTCATCTGGCGAGGCAGGGAGGCTCATCTGTGGTTCATGGTTGGGTTACACAGGCTAGATGCTGCACACCGGCCCTACTTGTAAGGCCTCTCTGGCTCTGCCTGGTTACAGTTACCCAGTGCCAGTTCCTTACACAGCAAAGGCCTGGGAAGCCCATCTCTCATTCATTGAACATAACCCATTAAGT
This sequence comes from Papio anubis, assembly GCF_008728515.1. NCBI lineage: Eukaryota > Metazoa > Chordata > Mammalia > Primates > Cercopithecidae > Papio > Papio anubis. The sequence goes on from NC_044984.1 coordinate 57,305,927, forward strand.
TGGGTTTGGGAGCCGGCTACGGTGAAATGAAAAGTGATCAAAGTTTGCAGTCCAAAGTCAATTTCAAGCTATGAATTAAGTATACTGGGAAAGTGAGTTAGCCACTCTGAGAATCAATTTTCCCCACTTGATAAATACCACTTTCTTCAGACTAAATGAGTGTATGTATGAAGGGACTTTATAGATTATTAGTGATGCTGAATGAATAAATTAAACTCACAAAGAGTCAGTAGGATAGTAATTTACTTGGAACTTCGTTATTTTTGGGTGATTATAAGTGTCTACAAATGGGATCTTAAGGAATTGTACAAAAGAAAAAAAAATTTTTTGTGACCTCGCTTAGGCTTTAAGAATAAAATGGTTGTCTCACATTTTATTGTTAAATAAAAATTTAACATTTTGAAGATTTCTCATTGTCATTTCCATTCACGTGTTCAGATCCCCCCAACATTCCACAGAAAAGAAGGAAGATTGACAGCGGAGTTGGGGGTATTCTTGAATCCCTTGCTCAATAGCTTTGAAACCTCACTCTGTTCATTAATATTAATGTTAGAGTCTCCTTAACATTTTCCCAAGCATATCCATAATTTTTAATTTTATTGTGACAAAGAGATGTATATAAAGGATTCCCACACCAAATCCCCTTTTCCTGCAAAAATTCTACTCAACCCATAATTTATCCAAGGCTCTTACAACTGTCCAAGTAAAAAATGAGTCTGAACTATGTCTGTGGAAACAGAAAATTCTTAGAGATAAAATACATAATTTAAAAAAATTATGTGAGAATTAAAGGAGAAGAAAATGCCTGCAAATCTGCTGAGGTTCCCAGCTTGGGCAATGAAGGACGATGATGCTATTAACACAGGAGAGACAAGCAGAAGAGGTGGTCTGGAGAAGACATTGCATTTTGGGCATCTGAATTTGGGGCATATGCCTGATGTCAGGTGGAGGGGCTAGTGAAGACACAGTTGGAAATGTGGGAGTGGTGCTCAGGAATGAGGTCAGGGCTAAAAAAGATTTGTGAATAGTCATATCTATATGGTAGTTAAATTATAAAACTGAAACAAGTGTTCTAGGGGATGCATATAGAAAAAGGGGAGAAAAACAAAGCCGAGAACTGAACTAACATATTAAGTGAAAACACAGAAAAACAGGTCCGTTCTCTCATCTACCTTCTAACCTCAGCTACCTGTCAAACTCCTCCTCACAGAATAAATCAGTTAATTTAGGTTGGCCTCTACAACATTTCCAGTGGAATCCCGTGTGAATGAAAACAGGGGACCCCCAAACGAAGACTCCTCGTGCTTGAAAGAGTTCAGGAAACATTCTTCTTTGTCACGGGACTTTTCTGAGTCTTTAATATACTCGTGTGGATTGTTGTTTTCCAAAACCAGGTTCCTTTATAACAATGCCCAAATCTAACTATGGGACGAACATCTAACATCTTTCCACCTTTCTACCATGTGTGGGTCAGATTCAGGGATGGAAGCACTTGACTGACCTATAGCTTAGGGATATGGTGGGCTTCACTCCTGGAGCCTCACCCCCTACTCTTGAAGTCCTGTTGGATGTAAAATCGGAACTGTTCTGCTCCCTCTTGGAAAAAGGCCACAGCAGGCCATCTCTCTCTGCTTCCATGTTTTTTTTTTTTTTTTTTTTTTTTGTTTTGAGATGCACAGGCAGAGGTAAAGAGGCTGAGACTGTGGTGGGGGCTTGTCTGGGAGAACGCCAGGTTCCAGGTTCTCTCCCCCTCTCTCTGGCTTTTTCCATTCTGGTTCTTCTCTTAAATAGTTTTCCAGATAAGGGGGATCAGGGTGGGCTCCCACTAACCTCATTTCCACTAGTTCTGACTTGAAGCTTGGGCTTTCTTGTTCTGATTCTTACTTGATTTTTGTATTTGCTGCTTCTCTGGAATGACCTTCCCTCATCACCAGGATTAGAAGTATTATCTTCCCTCTCACATTGAGAAGGTGGAGAAACACCACAAGAAAAACTAAGGCTCCAAAACAGATAAAAATATTACAGAGGAGAATCTTGCTGCAATAAAAGGGATCAAATCCTCTGGTTTCAATGGATTATATCTTAGGGTCCCAAAAGTCCTCAAAAATGAGGCTGTCGCAGTACTGTTAGGGATCTAGAAGGAAGGGCAGTGAAGAAGAGATGTGGCTGTGAACAAAGATTAGAGATAGGCAAGTCAGGTGTAATTTTTAACATGGGAGACTATGGATTCTGCAATGTGAGAAGGGGAGAGCTGTCTTATCCAGTCTTGATAAGATTCTAGAGTAGGCTGGGGACAGTGGCTCACACCTGTAATCCCAGCACTTTAGGAGGCTGAGATGGGAGGATCACTTGAGTTCAGGAGTTCATGACCAACCTGGACAACATCATGAGACCCCGTCTCTAGCAAAAATACAAAATATTAGCCAGGCTTGGTGGCACATGCCTGTAGTCCCACTTACTCGGGAGGCTGAGGTGGGAGAATGGTTTGAACCTGGGAGGTAGAGGTTGCAGCGAGCCAAGATCAAGCTACCACTGCACTCCAGCCTGGGTGACAGAGACAGATCCTGTCCAAAAACAGATTCTAGAGTAGATTATGAAAGAAAGGCTTGTGAGGGCTAGTGAAAGAAAGCAGCAGTCACTGGTGGTCTACCTGGGTTCCATAAGAGAGTAAGTCAACTCATTCCCAATGCTTCTCTCCCAAACCCCTTCCTCGTCCAGCTAAAAGAAATGGTAAGCCATAGTCTTTACTTGAACTTTAGAAATCAATAGTCTTTCATGATCTTTTGGTTGACAGTGAAGAGGAAGGGTTAGTACAATTAAAAATAAGCAAGTTAAAAACAGTTGAAATGTAACAAAATGGAAGAGCTTCCATCCATGAGACACTTGTTGTGATTCAGCTCTTTGGCATGGCTGTCAGGAGAGTGAGGGTAAGTTTTAAGGATGTTACAAGGTGGATGGCCTTCAGCTCTCTACCATGCAGGCCAATTCAGCTCTGAGAGGTGCCACATGTGAACAGGGAAATCACACAAGAACAGGACAAGGAGAGACCTGGATGACGAGAGGTACAAGTCAGTCATCATCTTTGGATGGTAAGAATATCATGTCTTTCTTTTCTTAATCTTGTTTATTTGCATATTTAAATTGTACATAAGTAGCTCTCTGCTCCTCCCATTTGACAGACAGCTGCATCTTCTCTGTCATTGCCAGCCGCATCTCTGAGACACTATGGTGAAGGTGAAGGTCAGAGTCAACGGATTTGGTTGTATTGGGTGCCTGGTCACCAGGGCTGCTTTTAACTCTGATAAAGTGGATATTGTTGCCATCAATGACCCCTTCATTAACCTCAACTACATGGTCTGTGTGTTCTAGTATGATTCCACCCATGGCAAATTTCATGGCACCATCAAGGCTGACAATGGGAAGCTTGTTATCAACGAAAATTCCATCACCATCTTCCAGGAGCGAGATCCCTCCAAAATCAAATGGGGCAATGCTGGTGCTGAGTATATAGTGGAATCCACCGGTGTCTTCACCACCATGGAGAAGGCTGGGGCTCACTTGCAGCGGGGAGCCAAAAGGATCATCATCTCTGCTCCCTCTGCTGACGCCCCCATGTTCGTGATGGGCGTGAACCATGAGAAGTAATGACAACAGCCTCAAGATCATCCGCAATGCCTCCTGTATCACCAACTGCTTAGTGCCTCTGGCCAAGGTCATCCATGACAACTTTGGTATCGTGGAAGGACTCATGACCACAGTCCACGCCATCACCCAGAAGACTGTGAATGGCCCCTCCAGGAAACTGTGGTGTGAGAGCCACGGCGCTCTCCAGAACATCATCCGGGCCTCTACTGGTGCTGCTGAGGTTGTGGGCAAGGTCATCCCTGAGCTAAACAGGAAGTTCACTGGCATAGCCTTCCGTGTCCCCACTGCCAGTGTGTCAGTCGTGGACCTGAACTGCTGTCCGGAAAAACCTGCCAAATATGATAACATCATATTTGAAGCAGGCATCCAAGGCCCTCTCAAGGGCATCCTGGGCTATACTACTGACCACCAGGTTGTCTCCTCTGACTTCAACAGCGACATCCACTTTTCAACCTTCAATGCTGGGGCTGGCATTGGCTTCAACGACCACGTGTCATTGAAGCTCATTTCCTGGTATGACAATGAATTTGTCTACAGCAACAGGGTGGTGGATCTCATGGCCCACATGACCACCAAGGAGTAAGACCCCTGGACCACCAACCCTAGCGAGAGCGAGAGAGGAAGAGAGAGGCCCTCACTGCTGGGGAGTTACTGCCACACTCAGTCCCCAACAACACTGAGAATTTCCCTTTCTCAAGTTCCCATGCAGACCCCCTGAAAAGGGAGGGGTCTAGAGAGCCCCACCTTGTCATGTGCCATTAATAAAGTCCCCTGTGCTCAGCCGGAAAAAAAAAAAAAATGTACATAAGTAACATACTGCATATGTAATCAGTTTTTTAAAATAAATGTTTCATGAAGGAAACATGTACATGAACACATTTTGTGTATTTATAAATATACAAAATAAATTTCTGAGGGAGGAGAGTCATCATCCACAAAGAGGTGGCCCAGGCCAGGGAATACTGAGACGCAGGTGAGCTGGTGACATTTGGGAATGTGGTCCTGAAAAGATGAAGAGTACTTACTGAGAAATACAAGGAAAAAGTAGGGGAGGGGAAAAGAAGGAGGGCGCTGAATCTCGGAGGAGCCAATTGAATGGACAAAGATGGCGGCACATGAAAGGCTAAAGAACTGTGGGAGCAGCCTCTACAGCAAGCTGCAGAGATGAGAAAGAGAGAAAGGAGGATATCTAAGCAGGAACCAGCTGGACCTACGTAAGCTGACTTGAGAGGCACCTGTGATGTCAGCAAAGATTTAACCAGAGCCAAAGACAGCACCTCCACAGGCTCAAAGGGGAAAACTCTCCTTCCAGAGTTCACAAGGGACATTCAATGCTATGACTGGTCCAGTTGGAAAATGAGGCTGGGGAAAGGGTGGATGACCAGAAAATGGCACCCCCAATGGTGAGACTCTGTAGACAGAGACCCATGGCCAAAGAGGCACTGAGAGGCACTGTTTGGTCCTTGTGAGAAGCCTCAGTGGGGTGGCTTTTATCCCCATACTCCCTCATGCTCTCATAGGGCTGGGTTATGAATCTGAATTATTTAAGTGTAGACAGTAGGGAACAAGAAAGGAGGAAGAACATCATGGACAAAATCAGGAGTGTGATTTTTGATAGATAAACTGTTTCCTGTTTTTGCTGGGATTAGTTATGCCAAAAGTGGAAACTCAGCTTCCTGAAAGAAAAGAGATACCTCCCATTTCAACACAAGAAATAGGAGAAATATTTATACCATGGCCTAGTAAGGCTGAAAAAAAAATCTTCAGGTGCATAAAAAATATCTTAAGTTCTAGAGAAACTATTATAGTTACTTAGGGTTTAACTTCTTTCTCAAACTATAAAATGAAAAGAGACCAGTTCACCCTTAGATATTTCATAGGAATGAATAAAATCAGTGAAGAGATAAATTCACTGGAAGATAACACACTCTAGTGAATTCACCAGAAATTTGTCATCCTCGATCTACTATTTTCAAGTGTTTTTTCTGGGGGCAAGTTTCAAGTTGTAAGGTTGTCTTTACAACAGCATTACTGAGAGGCACTTCCTACCATAACACCACTCCAGAAAACACTCGGAAGAAGCACCATCCTTTAAGACCCACGTTTCTGTGTCCCAATTTCTATGGACTTATTCAAATTTACAATTTCAAATGTTTAGCATCAGTCAGTAAGTCACACACTCCACAGAACAAGAGGCTCTTAGAACACAATTATTATCTTATTCCCATTGGCTGGTCTCATTCACAACCACCTCTCAAAGGAGAAAAGCAGATGGAGGCTTCCCACATGCAACCCGTTATGGCTCCAGTCTGGTGCAATTTAGGAGTGAGGTTTAGAAGGAATTAGAAAGCGCATTAATAGAGACATTCATTGTAATTTGAAACATGAATTTGCTGTTCAAAAGGCTAAACTGGAGTGCTTAAAGCTAAGTGCTTAAAACTACCCCAGAATCCTAAAGTAATGTACCATAATTACAATTACATTCCTTCAATAATAGATTTAAAAAGTTAACACTTTCTTGTGTTTGGCTGGAATCACTCAGTCATCCACTGTAGTTGTGAGATCTCTTTCTTGGAAATCAACATCTTCATTTGGTTTCCACATGAATAATTCTTGGAAGCTACAAAGTCTTTGAAGGGTATTTATTTTTGTCTTGAGGGCTGGTGGCCTCGAAGTTCACATGAACCTCACAGATGCAAACTATCTCAGCATGATTCATCTGTGCCTATAGCGTTCTCACCAAAGGGAGGTCCCTGCCTGTGTGGGGTTTCTGTATTTATACTGCTTGTGTGTTTATTTGTAGTTAAAATTGTTTTCACAAGTCAAATAAATTCAAAGATGACCTACAATGCACATGCATGAGAAATTAAGCCAAAACTCAGATTCTTGACTGAGTCACTGTTTGTTTTATCTTGGTGATGGGACATGTGCTTCACCTGAACTTCAAACTTCTTATCTTTCTGCCTCCATAATTGCAATCATCCCACTCTCTACACTGGCTACGTTTTTTTTTTTTTTTTTTTTTGAGACGGAGTCTTGCTCTGTCGCCCAGGCTGGAGCACAGTGGCCGGATCTCAGCTCAGTGCAAGCTCCGCCTCCCGGATTCAGGCCATTCTCCTGCCTCAGCCTCCCAAGTAGCTGGGACTACAGGCGCCCGCCGCCTCACCCGGCTAGTTTTTTGTAGTTTTTAGTAGAGACGGTGTTTCACCGTGTTAGCCAGGATGGTCTCGATCTCCTGACCTCGTGATCCGCCCGTCTCGGCCTCCCAAAGTGCTGGGATTACAGGCTTGAGCCACCGCGCCCGGCCGGCTACGTTTTATTTAAACCTTCAAATTGTGGAGGAAAAAAAAGAAGCATCTAACCCAAGAGAGGTGTCACCTAGACAGGAATTATCTGACAGCTAAGAGAATTTCTTTTCTCCATGAAATGCTGTGGTGGTTACGCCAATTCCCAGAATGACTAAAGAAAAATAACTTTTCCTATAAAAGATGAGAAAATGACCAAATGACATAGACTAGCTCTGAAGGGTAAGCACGGAGTCCCAGGTTGAAGACTACATTCTAACCACACACCAGTCATACTCTGCTCTAGGAAAAACCTTAAGTACTTGTGACCTTCTGTCCCTAACTTAGATGTTGTTTACTTTCAGTTTATGTATAGTGCAAACACCAGGGCCTACATGATTTTCAAGTCAAAAAAGATAAGGACTAATCCAGAAAGGAGAAGGAATTCTGTTTCATGCAGACTCATTGACAGCAGCAAGAGATAACAAACCCACAACACAGGAAGCTTTAGAAAAAAACTAAATAAAAAACCGTAATCTCAAAGAAGACTACAGCCAACAATAAATATTAATACTATAAAGTAAGGTCCTAAGGACACCACAGTTTTGGAGGAACAAGGGATTGGAAGTTCATATCCATTATTTGGAAGCATTAAGAAATGTTTAGATTATTTTCCATTACTCTGTGTTTGAGGAGGAAGGGGAAAATCTGTTTTAAACCTGTATGCAGAGTGTAATTTCCCTAGGGGGAAAGTGAGATTATGTATGAAAAAAGGCTGGAAAGATGTACCCGTAATTGGTAACAGTGGTTGGGGAGGGGAGGAGATTACAGGCAATTTTTCCTTTTTGCCTGTTTGTATTTTCTACAAGAAACATGACATATATCTACAGCAAAAACCGCGTAACACATCCTTGAATTTTCCTGCTAAAATTGGTCTATGTGTTTTACTAAGGTAGAGATCTCCACCACAAAACACCAGGCAGACACAGGCCTGTTCAGTGCTTCTCATCGTCCCAGCCCTACAGCCTCTCATTTCCCCATAAAAAAGGGCTGGAGAAGGGTACTGAGAATCTCTATACAAGGTACCCACTTATAGGAGCATTTTGCAAGAGTTTAGGGAGTCCACACAGTGGAGCAGGCTGGCTTAGTGGAATAAATAGGCTGCGGTGAGAGTCATTCTAGGCCACAGCACTCATGGGCATGATCCGCCTTCATTTTACCCATGGGGAATGACACAGCAAGGAGCTGGAAGGCTTAGACATGAAGACTGACCTCTGCAGACTGGTGCGAGGGAAATGGACGTGGCTCCCAGCAGCGGCTCTTCCCACTCTCAGGACCTGTTGTCTGTGGCCTGAGACCAGAGACCCACAGCCAGGCAGAAGGTCTCCCAGCACAGGCCCAGTTAGCGCCCCGTCTGCAGTTCCTCTCTTGGTAGCATCACCCTGCTATATGCCAACAACTTGGGAGTCACTGTTTTAGAGAATCTGCCAAGCCCCAAGTTTGCCTTCGGGTTAACCCCTAACTATGTGTGGCCCATCTTAGGAGTTCCTTAGCGAGGTTTCTGTCTTGCACAGGTAGTCAGGTGAGTGTGCACAAAGCTCTGTGATCAGACCCTGTGGTGACCACACTTGATGTGTGCTTGTCCAGAGGGGGCTCACTGCCATGGAGTCTGCAGCAGTGCCTGGCCAGATGAGCATCAGAGGCCTCAGCAAAGGCCTTCCTGACCTTCCCCTGGGAACTCCGGATAGCCAAGGAGCAGCACCGTGCTCAGAAAGCCACAGAGCAGGACAGGAAACTTCACAAGCTCACCTTCTTCCAAGGCTTGGATTTTCATTCAATTGCAGACTCTGTTGGAGGCTCAGAAGAGGCATGGTAGATGCACCAGACAGCAGAAACTTACCTATACCCCGAGAATAAGCCTCATAGCAGACACACCTGACAGCAGTTATCTCAAGAAATGAGGGTTGCCACGTGGAGGGTGCTAGGGGGAGGATGCTAAGTGAAGATGCTATACAAACTGCGTCCTTTTTTTTTATTTGAGACGGAGTCTGGCTCTGTCACCCAGGCTGGAGTGCAGTGGCTGGATCTCAGCTCACTGCAACCTCCGCCTCCCGGGTTCACGCCATTCTCCTGCCTCAGCCTCCCAAGTAGCTGGGACTACAGGTGCCCGCCACCACGCCAGGCTAATTTTTTGCATTTTCAGTAGAGACGGGGTTTCACCGTGTTAGCCAGGATGGTCTCGATCTCCTGACCTCGTGATCCACCCGCCTCGGCCTCCCAAAGTGCTGGGATTACAAGAGTGAGCCACTGCACCCAGCCTCAAACTGTGTCCTTTTTACAAGCAGGTGCAGTTCTGTCCAGACTGCCACCACTGGGCCGTTCCTGTGTGTAAGTTCCCCATAATAAAATCTTGTGTCTTGCTTGTTGGCTTTGGGCCTCTTCTTCAGCTTCTTGAACCTGGTGCCATCCCTACTGAAATTAACAGGGATCTAGCATGGCAAAGGAACATGTGATGAAACACGCTCAAAACAGGGGCCATATTGGTTAAGAACTAAAGAACACCACATTGATGACCAAGAAGGGAGGGGCTGGCAGAGAAACCTGGAGGAGGCTGAAATGCCTTTGGACCTGAAGAACTCTGCATGATTCAATCCTTCCTCTAACTGAAGGGAAAGAAACTATTTTTTTTTTTCAAAGCACCTGCCAAGTAGCAGGTACTGTGTCTACGTTCTCTTCAACAACCCAAGGAGGCAGATATTACTCTCACTTTGCAAGAAGGGTTTCTAAGTGATGGTCTTGAAGTCCCCAAGCAGGGACTGAGAAGCAGATTTACCTGGTTCCCAATATGTGCTGCCGCCCAGATCAACCAAATGGTCTTTTCAGGTCTGTGAGTCCATCCAAGGTCATCTCCTGCCTGCCCACATTGGGATGTTTGGGTGGAATCAGGCAGTCCAGGGTTGAGTGCTGGCCTTCCCACTTGTCCCCTGCAACCCTGGACTGGCTGTTAGGCCTCTCCAAGCCTCGGCTTCCTCCCCTCTATAAACCACAGCCGTCTACCACACACCATGCCATGAAGATCATCAGCCAGCACCTGTCAGGGCTGAGCACCAAATCCAGATAGGGTAAATGTGCACGAGTGGGAATGGGCATCAGGAGCAGTGGTCCTGATTTCAGATCACCTGCTTTGCATGCAGCAGTTGTTTTTCAGCTGTGAGACTAATTGTTCACAACTTGACAAAGCAGGTCCAAGTACAACACAAATTGCTACAACCTCTCGCCAGTCCTCAGCTCATTTCTTCCTCAGCTCTTCCTCACTTGGTGGGTAATTAGAACACTTGTCAAATACAGAAAGTTGAAATCACTAATGTGACTCTCAAACTTATCGCAGATCATTAAACATTTACTAGAGGTGCATAATGCAGAGATGTGGTAAATGACATTTCTTCACAGAAATTATTGAGCTTAGAAATCTTCAATCATTTCATTGTAGGGGTGAAGCAACCAAAATCTTGAGAGGCTGGTGGTTTGGCCAGATCTAAACCCGAGGGGTTTGTTATTCCATTTGCTGTGCTTGCTACCACTCATGGTGGACTATTAATTCTCACCTCCACTCCTGGTTGCTTTTGAACATGTGGGGTGAGCTTGGAGAGAGCCAACGTCCTAAGATAGAGGAACATTCCCGATGCATTTTGCCCCCTCCAGTGAAGGTCAGGGTGCTTCTCAGTCCTGGATTCCTGCCTTGATCCAGCTGCTGCCTTTTCTTTGTCTGCACTGGTTTCTGCTCCATGCTGGGGGGACCATCCTTTCGCTCCTCTCCTTTGTCAGATCCAATAATACTAAAAATGTTGAACTCTGGTGAATTTCCGTCCAGACAATTGCCAGGGACAAAAATAGTGAAATGAGAACAAATGGGAGTGACCCAGAAGACAGACTGCACCCAGAGAGACCACAGACTCTGGAGCCAGGATGTGGAGGCACCGTCTAGGGACACCAACGTCCCCTGGCTTATGTCCTACATTGCCGGGAGGGAGAAATGTGCGCTGGAAATCTAGGTATGCCCTAAATTAGCGAGTGGAGATCATGGCTGCAAACGCTAGACAGAGCCAAACCACCAGGCTGAAGCAAATCTGTCTCAAATGTTGGGTAACAGCTACACTGAATAAAAACATTCTGTGCATATGGAAGGCTCAGCCTCCAAAGGAGCTTGACATTTTTAACTATAAAAAGGTCTCAGATTAAATCCATGTGACCTTGAGTGTAACAGGAACCCCAGTAACACCACACTTTTACCAATCAAATGAGAACTTCCAAGACCTTTCCTCCTCTCCCCTTCTGTTTTTCTTCTTTCAGCATTTACTCCTCGAGCACCTCCTGCCTTGTGCCAGGCACTGTGCTAGGCACTGGGATCAGATGGGGAAGCAGAAAGGGCAGTTTCTGCTGCACAGAACTCACAATACAGGGAGGACCGTGATCCATCTGTGAAGGTGGGAGATGCCTCAGGGAGGTCCCGCAGGGGACAGCGAGACTGAGGCTGAAAGGACTGGCACGGGGAGGTCATGGAGAAGGATGGAGGGAGAGCAGTTCAGGTAGAAGCAACTGCGTGTGTGAAGGCTGCATGGTGGCAGATGCTCAGCCTGTGTGAGGAGCTAGACAAAGCCATGCGTGCCGCTCAGTGAGGAAAACGACAGGCTCAGGGGAGGCTCGAGGGATGGGCTGGGGCCAGTCAGAAGGACTCTGCAGGTCATCAAAAAAGTTCAGATGAGCTCAACAGTCATCTCTGAAGGGCTTTGAGAGGAGGGCTTATCTTTTACAAAGGTTATCCCTGTTGTGTGTGGAAACTGGACTGGTACAGGACAGAGCTGAGAGGGAACCAGAGCTTGTTGCTGAAGTTCAGTGAGGTGTGTGACAGTACCTGAACAGCAGCAGTGAATGGCGAAAAAGAGAAATGATGCCCACCAGATGTCATCTGGAATCAGAACTGATGTGTGAGGATGGACTGGGAGCCGGGCACAATGGGGTGGAGGCCATGCTTGCTAGGTGCCTGTATGTGCTGGGCATTAGGAGAGTGTTTCCTCAAAAGAAGCCATCTCTGTCATTCATATGCCAGGTCCCTGTGCACCTACTGTTAATGGTGTCCTCCCTCGACTGACTGTACCTACTTGTCTTCAAAGAATATGGAAAAGCCTACAATGGTATCAACACTGTCATGGTTTTTTCAAACAACAATACTATATATAATCAATTTTTGAAGCGCCTAAGCAGAGTTGAGCCTCCTTCTAGAAGAGCTTTGAGAGAATACAAAGCTAAGATTTTATTCCTACCATAAATGAGCTCTGGCCTATTAGGGAAGAGAGAGAGACACCCAGTTATACTAGTGTGAAAAGTGAAGCAAAAGGAATAGAGGGGAGACCCTTGGGCCCCTGGCACACAGAGAGGCATCAGTGAACAGGTGTCTGCCTGGGATGGGATGGAGGAGTCAGGAAAAACCTCAAGGAAGAAGTGATGCTGAAGCTGAAGCTTCTAGAAGACATCCCAGGGCTGTTCTTGACAGAGAAGGAGGGAAGCGTGTTATCAAGACAAGGGGCAGGAACAACTTAGTTCTGGGAGATGTGAGTACCTGGTCTGGCATTGCCAGAGCTCAGGGTGTGAGGATAAGAAGTGACAGGTGAAGGTAGAAAGAGGGTAGAATCTGGACTTCAGTCTGAAGATATGTCACTGAAGGGCTTTCAACAGGGAAGTGGTGTGGCCACCCCACATTGTAGTAATCTTGGGGACTGCCAGATGGGTGCCAATGCAGTGGCCAGCCCTTGTTAAGGGGCCCAGGTGAGGTTCCTATATGGAGTCTAAAAAAGATGCAGCTGGTGATTAACAGGGATTGATGACAGAAGCAGTGGGGAGGGGGAATGCAGGTCAGGGTAAATTATCCTAGGTTTTTGGTTTAAGTTTAGGCACTTAGTGGCCTAAGAACACAGGAGAGAGGGCTCTATTGGGGAAAAGAAAACTATGCTAGTTCTGGGCATCTTAAGTATGAGATTTGCAGGACATCTTATTTATCCATACTTTACCTTTACCCTTGATTGAAAGGGTGATTACATAAACACACACAAAGTAAAATAAAAATATATGTGGAAGATAAAACTAGAAAGATCAGAGGAAGGAAGGCATTAAGTTAATACAAAGAACATGTACTGTAAGGCCCTTGTGCTTATTAGAAGCGGGTCACAAATGCTTCCGAACAGGCTACACAGACACAAACCAGGATTGGTTTACACAACTCAGGGCCCAAAACGAATTTTAAAAAGCCACAGAAACAAACAAAAAAAAATTACCCTGCTCTCAGTCCCCAGTCTTTCCCTAAATTGCATACGAGAGAAACGTCCTCTGTGGTCCTGAAAAGAGAGGAGGCTGTGTGATAGAATGAGCAAGCTCTTCAGCACGGTCCTTCAGTGAATGCCACAGCACATTTCACACAGCTGTTTCTCACAACCTTCTCCAATGGAGGCACGTGGCCTAAGCAAGCCATTCAGGAAACCATTGAGAAGGGCCACAAGTGTGAGCTTCAGGCTTCATCCAGGGATAGATATGAGAATTTCTAGAAGGGTGCGAGGAATAGAAATCCTCCCTAAATACTGTTCCTCTCAACAGAATCTTTCAGAAATACCAAAAGGCAGCAAGTTCAAGTTCATGGCCACCCTGCCCAATAAATACCTGAAAAGCAGTTACTCCCCCAGCCAGGCAATAGGCTTGCTAAGTTGGTTAGAGTTGTGGGGGAAGCAGAATGATCAAGTGTGAGGGAAGTTCAAGTTGAGCCCTGCCACGTGCCTCATGGAAAGTCCCTGATGCTCTGCAGAAAGGTGGGAGGCTGACAAGAGGGGAGAGATGACTGGAGGAAGGGAGGTCATGGGGCCTGGTGTGTGGGAGGGAAGTGCGGCTTGGGCTTCTGTACTTGGGCAACATTGGGATGTAAGTGGATGCTGAAGGTGCGTAAGATGGCTCAGGTGGGATGTGGAGAAGCTGGCTGAAGACAAACCCTGGGGCAGCCTGCATGTCAGTGGCAGGTGTGAAGAGGTTCCACCAGTGAAGGGGAGGAAGGGGGAGAGGAAATCCTGGAAGCTGAGCAGAGAGATTGTTTCAAGAAGAGTTGGTGTGTACTTATAGTAGCTGCCTTTAACCCCTCTGTAAGTGGGTGTTTTTGATAGGGTAATATTAGCTGCTATAACAGATAATCCTAAATATCTCATGGCTTCATACAGTGTGTGTTCATTTCGCACATGAAATACAAGGTCTGATTGGCTTGGGCGTAGTCGCAGGGGTATTCTGCCAGCTTCAGCATGCACTTCCAAAGCCATCCTGGTTTGTCAACTTCTGGTCTGGAGAATAGTGAGGATGGTGTGTATGGCAGTCTCCTAGGATTCGTGTAATATGAGTCACAACAAAGTTGGCAGTTTAAAACAATAGAAAATGACTTCTCTCACAGTTCTGGAGTCTGAAAGCCTGAAATCAAAATTGTAGGGCCATGCTCCTTCTGAAGGCTCTGCAGACTCCTTCCTGGCCTCTTCCCAGCTCCTGGTGATTCCAGGAAAACCTTGGTGTTCCTTAACTTGTGTCTTCTTAACCCCAGTCTCTACCTCCATTTCCTCCATTTTCACTGGTCATCTTCCCTGTGTCTGTCTACACATGCCCTTAAGTCCAGTCGCTGGATTTAGGGTCTGCCCTCCTCCAGTTTGGCCTCATCTTAATGATAACTACAAAGGTCCCATTTCCAAGTGAGGTCCCTTTCACAGGTGCTGGGGGTTAGGACTTCAACATAACTTTTTCCTGGAACACAACAGTTCAAGACAACAGTATGTACGAGGTTTTCGAGGGTCATGTATCACTCTGCCCACACCCCCGTGGTTGAAACTGAGCCATGTAGCTATGCCTACAACACACTGAAGGCTGAGGAAGGTTGTTCCCTGTGTCCAGGAGAAAGGAAAAGGTAGCAGGAGGGCAGCTAGTCAGCTCCACCACACCGCAGGGCAGGGAGGTGGAGGAGCACACTGGGACAGAATCAAGGCTGTCACAAGGGGGAAATGCAGCCAGGGAATGCATGCTCTGAGGGACGATCCTGGATGTGAAGAGAACCAAGTTAAGAGGAAGACACGCCTGTAATCCTAGCACTTTGGGAGACTGAGGCGGGCGGATCACGAGGTCAGGAGTTCAAGACCAATCTGGCCAACATAGTGAAACCCTGTCTCTACTAAAAATACAAAAAATTAGCCAGGCCTGGTGGCGGGCGCCTGTAATCCCAGCAACTCAGGAGGCCGAGGCAGGAGAATCACTTGAACCTGGGAGGCGGAGGTTGTAGTGAGCCAAGATTAGGCCATTGCACTCTAGACTGGGCAACAGAGCGAGACTGTCTCGAAAGAAAAAAAAAAAAAAAAAGGAGGAAGACGCAGGGGTAAGGGGAAGCTTTTTGTGCAAAATGAGAGAACTTTGAGTATGTTTGCAGGCAGGTAAGAAGCCGGGGGAAGGGAGCAAATCCAGATATGTGGGGTCAGAGAGGACGGGTGGAGACTTTTTAGAGGGGGTGGAACAAAGAACACTGGTGGAAGAAATCAGCACATCCCTGAAGCTAAGTATGGACAGGCACAAATCCTGTGAAATACCAAATGATAAAAGACAAGACAGCTGCGGTTTGCCTGGCTTTTTAAGCCCTTTACCTGATTTCTTCTAGGCCTAACCTGAGACATGTTTGTTTTGCACAGCTTGTTGTATATATTCAGTCACCTATACTACACACATTATACACAGATACGTTAGGAACGTCTCTCTTCCAAGCACATTCCCAATGTGCTAATCCTGAAAGCGCTTGCAGAAATGTTGGGTCAACCAGAAGACTGCTTGCTGGCAATGTACTAAAACAGTAATGAATACTTCAGCATCATGTAATTATGTATCTGCTGCAGAAAGAACAGGGGGCTAGTCTAGCTCTTCCTGGTGTGGTACCACTAGCCCTGAGAGGCTCTGATCCACAAACCTGCACCACTTGGGGTAAGGAAGTTGTCTGCGGAGTCCACCCTTAAAAGGGTAAAGCAGAATACTGCTTTACCCTTTTAAGCGGCAGAATCCTGATGGCTGTGACATGTATAGGTGGCCTGTGTGTGAGCAACTGGTCCTCACGCAGAGGGAGAAAGGGCACGGTTGCCCAATCACCAACAAAACCAGCCTCGTGGCCTGAACAAAATTAGCCTGTTTGAGAGCCTGCTCATAAGCTAAATAATTAAGTATCCATTCCAGAAAACAATACGAAGATTGGTTTGTTGGTCTTCTGACATTCATTCAATGTCCTCTATGGGCAAAGGCAACTTGTGAAAAGCATGGCATTGAAAGTACCATACTGAACAGCTGTTTTTAACAGCTCCATGGGAAACCCTGAGGGACTGTTGATGGGTGTAAACCAAAAAGTATCCAAGACACGTCTCAATTGATTTAAAAGTTCATTTTGCCAACGTTAAGGAATGCCTGGGAGAGAAAAACATGGAATCACAGAAACAGTCTGCGGTCGGTGCCTTTCTCCAAAGATGAATTAGAGGGCTTCAACATTTAAAGGGGAAAAGTGGGCTGGAGGGGAAAGAGGGAGGGTATGGTAACCCACATGTTACAAGAGAAAAGCAACAGGTAGGGAAATAGTCAATTATCTGTTCATCTGGGGCTCAGTAAATTAGTACTTTCCATAAGATAAGGAGAACCCAGAGTAGCTACCAGTGGAGATATTTAACCTTT
The DNA here is from genome assembly GCF_008728515.1 of Papio anubis. Lineage (NCBI taxonomy): Eukaryota > Metazoa > Chordata > Mammalia > Primates > Cercopithecidae > Papio > Papio anubis. The sequence continues at coordinate 57,322,621 of NC_044984.1, forward strand.
TATCGGCAGCTATTTGCTTAGGAACAAAAGGAAAGGCAGTTTCTTGCATGACTCAACTTTCAGCTTTTTTTTTTTTTCCTTTTTGGCTTAATAAATTGGGGACCCTAGTTTTCATTTTTTTTTCCACCTGGGGATAATATTACTAATGATAATTATTGTGGTTATTGGTACAGTAATAAAACACTTTTTGAGCATTTATTATATGCCAGAAACTTGTGCTTAACATTTTATACACTTTAAATCATTTAATCCTTCTACTAACCTTATCACAGATAAGGCCTCTTATTATCCCCATTTCCCCATTTTACTGATAAGGAAGGCACAGAAAGGTTGGGTATTTTGTTCAAGGTCCCACAGCGCTATGATAAGTCACAGAAGCCAGGACCTGAATCCAGCTTGTGTTTCTCCAGAATCTGCGCTACTAATCCGTATGTAACCTGCTCTACATCACAAGTGTTCCTATCTGTTTTACATACTGGGCCTCTGTTGTAAGGTGTCATTTAAATAAAGGGTCTGGAAAGTATATAATACAGCTTTTAAAAAAAATTTTTTTTAGATGATCTATTAACATTGAGAAATTGGTGCAGTCCATTTGGAAGGACCATGTGTCCTTGAAATGCTGGTGGCAATGATGACCTGCCAGTTCTGAATCACAAAGAACATGACAAGGGTGTGGTGGGGGAACAACTATACAAAAACTTTGACACAGAAAAGCAGCAAAACAGGAGCGAAAAGTGAGCAGAGAGATGAATCAGTGTGAAAATGGATTGCATGAATCCGATTTTTGCAGGCAGGCCTGGTGGCCCACAGTAGGGAAAGAGTTCCCACTCTGTGATTTCAAAAGCCTCTTTATTATTGCCTGGGATACCACTGGAAAAGAAAAGCAAGGGTCCAGGAGCCGGGTGGGGGGAAGCACAGGCCAGCACAGAGGGTCAGGGCAGGCTCCAGGCCCAGCAATGCAGCTCTAGGCTTCTTGTGCAGCTGAGTTCCCTGGGAAGCAGTGACCTTGACTTCACGGCTAAGTCTTGCAAGAAAAAGAAAAAGAAAAAAAACAAAACAAAACAGAACAACAACAACAACAAAAACCCTGCACAACTGTGTTTTTCGGATGCCTGAGAGCCGGGAGGCTTTTTTAAAGGCTTTGTTGAAAAAGGACTTTTTCTGTGTTACTTAGAGACAACCATTGCTTGCCAAAACACTAGGTAAAAAAAAAAAATCGCAAAATTCAAGAGCTGGAGAGAATATTACAGGCTGCCCAGTGTGTCCCAAAGCAACTATCATTATAAACTTTGTGGAGACACACACACACACACACACACACGGGCCTTTGGAGTGTGCTGACTTGAATTCAGCATATTGTCCACATCTAATCTAGAAAGAATACAGTTCTAGGGTCCAGAGCTAATATCTGGCAGCAATATTGGCTAAGATGAATTCTATTGCACAGTGGAGTCCTAAAGCAGCTCAGGAACGTTATCAGAAGAGTTCACAACACACGCTTTTACATCAGCCCAAAAGTTCATGTAGCCCTTTCATATGCAAGCCATCTACACTGTAATGCAAATTATATTTTACCGTGCATCATGTATTTATTATAAACTTAAATATATTTACTATCTGCAGTAGTAGCAGCAGCAGGAATAATATATTGATAATCACTGTTGATAACTAGCATTTATTAGGTGCTTTCCATAAGGCAGGCAAATACTTGTATAAACATTTCAAATGCACTCAATTCGCACATAAAGTTTAATGCTTTTGCATGAATTATGTTTTACTTATTTTGCCACCATTCCTCCCCATACCCCATTACAATGTGAGTTCCATAATGGCAGAGGTTCAGGGGTTTTTGTCTTCATTATTAACTAAGCCTTCAGTTCCCAGAACACAGGAGGCATGCAAATATTTTCTGAGTTGAATTAATTCATTTAATCCTCACAATGACTGTAAGGGATAGGGATTGTTAGAATTCCTAACTTACAGATGGGGTAACTGGGGCACAGGATGGTTAAGTAACTGGCTGGAGGTTGCACAGTAAGTGACAGAATTAGGATTCAATCCTGGGCCATCTGACTCCAAACCCTGTACTTTTGGCAAATCCACAGCATTTCTGTTTTAATAATGACAATAGCTAACATGTACCAAGTGCTTCCTGTGTGCCAGGTACCACACTGAATGCCTTCTGTGCACCCTCTCATTAATATAACAGTTCTACAAAGGAGGCTATTATTATTTTATTCACACATTTTAGAAGGATCCTCTACCTCGACCAAAGTCATTCTGTTAAGTTGTGTGGCTAGAATTCAAACTCAGGCCCGCGTGAGTTCCAAGCACATGCTCATAACCATTGCCCCGTTCTGTGTCCTGAGCCATCCTTCACGGAGAGAGATACTGTGCACTCTAGCTATGGGTCTCCCTTCGCTACTCTTTAAAAATTTTATTTTAGATTTGTATCTAATTTAAAAATGTTCATACTATCTTTTTTCATAACCCATATAAAGTTTGGGTTACTAAAAAGGACTATCATTAAGTGAAAGAGCAGCACCGCTAGTCTGAGGGGTGAAGGTGAACTGAACCAGGGCCAGCAAAACCGTATCGGGCCATGACAGGAGGAAGTGGTGCCAGTGGCAACTCCAGATCTGTGATGCACTAAAACCCTTAGGAAGGGATTCTGGAAAACCACTTTCCTTTGGGAAGGTACCAGAGGGATGACTCAAAGGGAACCTGCAGGGCTAGGGAGGGTTAGAGACAGGAAACTGATCCCAGTCAGGTTGGTTGGCTCTGCCAGCTGACAGGCAGGCAGTAGTAGTGGGAGGTGCCAAGGGTGGGCAGTATTTAAAACAAAGTCATAGGCTGGGCACGGTGGCTCACGCCTGTAATCCTAGCACTTTGGGAGGCGGAGGTGGGTGAATCACGAGGTCAAGAGATCGAGACCATCCTGGCCAACACGATGAAACCTTGTCTCTACCAAAAATACAAAAATTAGCTGGGCATGGTGGCGCATGCTTGTAGTTCCAGCTACTCGGGAGGCTGAGGCAGGAGAATCACTTGAACCAGGGAGTTGGAGGTTGCAGTGAGCCGAGATGGTGCCACTGCACCCTGGGCTGGTGACAGAGGGAGACTCTGTCTCAAAAAAACAAAACAAAACAAAACACAAAGGCATGAAGCCTGGGTGCTGAGGCTCACGCCTGTAATCCCAGCACTTTGGAAGGCCGAGGTGGGAGGATTGCTTGAATCCAGCAGCTCAAGAGCAGCCTAAGTGACATAGGGAGACCCATCTCTGTAAAAAATAAAAATAAATTAGCCAGGTGTGGTGGCACATGCCTGTGATCCCAACTACTTGGGAGGCTGAGGTGGAAGGATCACTTGAACTTGGGAGGTCAAGGCTGCAGTGAGCCATGATCATGCCAGTGCACTCCAGCCTGGGTGACAGACTCAAACCCTGTCTCTAAAAAATAAAATAAAAGGATGAAAGAATCCACTTCTCACATTGAAGGGCAGGATGTAATACCAAGGGAAAGGTGGTGGTCACCACTCAGGCCCACACACAGCCACTAAACCATGAGCTGTTAGTTCAACTCATTTCTTGATGGGTTGGGCTTTGAAAAGTGATAGAAGCAATCTTAACACCCAAGTGGCAGACACTGTCTGCAGCCTGCTGACTGGGACCTCTGAGAGCCAGAAGAACTCAAAGGTCAATGCCGTACAGTTCTTCTGAAGCTACAGAGAAGAACATCAGGAGCAGGGTGGGGACTTCCTGGGAAGCTGAGATCTGAGGAAACTGCTGAAGCACAGCTCTCAGGGGGAACCAAGTCCCAATGGAGCTGGCAACTGAAAATTTTCTTTATGCTTTAGGTTTGGAGCATCTTATCTGTCTTCTGCCATCTATGCCTAACCTAACAAGACTGAAGGGAAGAAAATGGAGGAGTCAGGAAGCTGAGCTGACCAGGTCAGTCTTTGGCTGGATACTAATTGAGTGGTTCCCAAATTTCAGAGCTAGAAAACACCATTGAAATCAATTAGTAAGATCTTGTTAACCTCATCTGTTCTTTAAAGCAGGAAACCGGCTCAGCAGGGGAAGTGGGTTTCTAACTGTTATGCAGTTTGCTACAGGACAAGATTGTGATTTATCTCTGGACTCCCAACCCAGTGTTTTTCCATTGCTGTCTCAATGGGGCAGCTAAGAGCAAAGATACACACCTGTACTCTGGAAAAACTTTCTTTCTTTTCTCTCTCTCTCTCTCTCTCTCTTTCATTTTATTTTTTTGGAGGTATTTTTGTCAGGCAGGAGTGCAGTGGCATGATCAAGGCTCATTGCAGCCTCAACCTCCTGGGCTCAAACGATCCTTCCACCTTAGCCTCCCGAGTAGCTGGGACTACGTGTGTGTACCACCACATCTGGCTAGTTTCTAAATTTTTTGTAGACATGGGATTTCATCATATTGCCCAGGCTGGTTTCAAACTCCTGAACTCAAATTACTCTCCTGCTTCAGCCTCCCAAAGTGGTGGGATTATGGGTGTAAGCCACCATGTCCGGCCAGGAAACATTTGTTTTTATAGTTATACTCCTTTTTTCCCCAATAATGGTTGAAAGTTTTGACCAAGGAGAAAATACATTCTTAGTAATCCCCCAAGATAGCAGAGGCTCAGCAAACTGTTCATGGATAAAGAGTAGGGCCAGAGTATGATTTGATCTTAGAAAGAACTGATGTTGCTACCAGATACCAAGCGAAATCTCGGAAAGGGAGGAGATGGGTCCTCCAAAAACAGGTGATGACCAAGGTTCTGGTACGAGTCCTGCCGCTGGCTATCTCTGGGAACTTGAGACAGACTATTTCTGTGAGCTTCACTTTCCATCAGTAAAAAACGGAATCTGGACTAGATGAGTGGTTCCCACAGTGGCCCCAAGCTCAAGGATTCTGATTCAGTAAGCCTGAGAATAGGGGCCCTGCAATTTTTATTATTATTTTTTTAAAATCCCACAGGTGAATACATGAATGTCTGCCCTGGACTGATAGAGGGATGGGAGGATGGACAGATATATTTGATGAAAATTGCAAATTGCAGGATCTAGGTAGTAGGTATACAAGAATGACTCAACTATTATATACGTTGGCAAAAGTCCCCCAGGTGATTCTGATGTACAGACCAGTCTGGCATCCTCTGGACCAGATGCCAGCCTCAGACTGAGTTCAGGGGGCTTCACTGTCCCTCAGGGCAGCCCCAGGTGCCACCTTGGGAAAAGGGAGCTGGTGTGAACCTCAGCCTTGTTCTAGAGTTTAGTCTGGGCAGCTCCACCTTACTTGTTTATACACAGGAGAATTTGTGTAAGATTCTACTGGAAAGTGTACCAACAATGGACCCACTGCTTAACGTATATAAACCACTTTACAAGTTGGTTGTTAAGGCCTTACATAGATCCAACTGTTTATGAATTTAATTACTTAAGGTTTGGTGTGCAAGATGGAATGAAGGCTTTAAAAATGAATATTATATATAAATATGTGTGCATGTGCACACACACACACACACACCCCCTCTTGGTTATTATAAGAGTCAAGCAAGAGAGGAGAGTTCAAGCTCAGACCTCACGGCCATTGCCATGGTCACTGCAGCACTAGCTGCCACTGAGCATGCCTGGGCCCTGTTTGCACCTCTTTTGCCTCACCCACCACCCCCTCTTTCTTTGGTCCATTTCTGTCTGGTCCTCAACTATAAAAGGTACATTCCTGGTTCAAGGCTGTATTAGTCTGTTCTCATTCTGCTAAAAGGACATAGCCAAGACTGGGTAATTTATAAAGAATAAGAGGTTTAATTGACTCACAGTTCCACACAGCTGGGGAGGCTTCACAATCATGGCAGAAGGTGAAGGAGGCGCAAAGGCACGTCTTACATGATGGCAGGCAAGAGAGCATGTGAAGGAAACTGCCCTTTATAAAACCATCAGACCTCACGAGACTTACTCACTATCACGAGAACAGCATGGGAAAAATACTCCCCCATGATTCAGTTACCTCTCACCTGGTCCCCTCCCATGACACGTGGGATTACGTTATAGGAACTACAATTCAAGATGAGATTTGGGTGAGGACACAGCCAAATCATATCAAAGGCCTTGGCTGTTTCATTTGCCAGAACATCTTGACTCACCTCCTTCAGACCTTACTCTAAGACTCTCTCCCCCATGACACTTTCTGTTGCTACCACATCTGAAACTGCCACCCACCCCTGACTACTAAGTCCCTTCCCTTGTCCTGTGTTTCTCTTTAGAAATTATTACCAATAGCATACTCAACATTTTACTTATGTGCCTTGCTTATTATCTGTCTTTCCAGACTGGTTTGCAAGCTCCTTGAAGGCAGGGTTGTTTTTGTTCATGGCTGTGTTCCTAGTGCATTTGACAGTGCCTGGCATGAGACATATTTGGTGACAGAATGAAGGGCTGAACCACGCTTGTGCTTTATATACATCATCTGTCACCTGCATGGCAATCTAGAAGAGTAGGAACCAGTCCCTTCCACAAATGGGAAAGCAAGGTATTTTCTAGAGGGATGAGGGCCAGCTTTTCCAAACCCTAGCGCCTGGGATCATTCTATTTCACCACTCTACCTCATACGACCCCGGCTCCCTTCTGAGGGCTGACATGTTTCTCCCTCCCTTCCTGTACTAACAGCTAAACCATATTTGGGCCTGGAGAGTTTATTACCCTGCTTAAACAAGACAGGACAGAGTTCAAGGTGAAATGCCCATATTGTTCAGTTAACTCCTTGAAGCAAACAAATCATTTGATAACTGTACACCACACACCAGTAAGGACTGCTCAGTGAACATCAACATCCCATCAGGAAACAAGACCTTCATAAACCATTGTCTGTTGATGGTGGCTCAATGCGGGTTATATTTCACAAAAACGAGTATGATCCCGTCCAACATGTATATCACAAAATGACCCCAAGTGCCATACATTGAAGCACTATTCACAACCACAATGACACTGTGAAATAAGAAAGCAAAGGGCTTAGCCTGTAGAATCCTGCTGCAATGGATTCTGACCTGTGAGGCAATTCTGTTGATGCAGTGTACCAGCATTGCTATTTCTGCAGCCAAAGAACACGATTACAAATGTGTGCCTTTAACCCAAGGCAGCCCTGACTCAGTAAAGCCCAGAGCTTCATGTGTCTCCTGAAACACCTGCCTTGTCTGTCACACTGCTTTGTATAGGATGCCTGACTACCTGCCTACCTGGGCTGACTACAAGTACAAGAGGACAGAGACCTTGTCTGCCTACTTCACGGTGGCTTCCCCAGCACAGTGCCCAGCAGATGCCTGGCTCGTGGAAGGCATATAAATATTTGTTGAATCCTGCTCCTACCATGACATTTTACTCTGCTTACCCTTTATCTTCTAACTATGTAATACATGCACGATGAACTGTAAAAGTTTATCATATGCAAACTGAGGATGGATTGAGGTGTATATATAAGTAATCCATTCATAATAGTTATTTCAAATCTTATATTAAGGATGACATCAATGGGAGGAAATGAACTCAAAAAACATACCGAAGAACTGCAGTTTGAGAGCAGATAAGAAACTAAACTATTAAACTGAACTGGTATATCATTTAAAAATCTTTACAATGTAACTATGACAATTTAAAAATAACCGCCAAAGAACAGAAGTTTTTAAAACATCAGTATAGTCACACCCTACCTGATTAATGTAATCTTTCTCCTTTAGCAATGAAATAATCCTTGCTTTCTATGATGAACTTTCCAAAGACAAATATTTGGTATGCTGTTTACCTGTAGGCTTTTTCATTATTTAAATGTGTTCTTCTCCAAGATGAAAGTGGATCTTGGTGAGTCAGCTCTTTCTTCACTATCTTTGATAGCTAAAGCTGAACTTACTGCATCTCTCCTAAAACTAACAGTGACAACATTCAGGTAACAAAAGAGGTAATTGGTCTTTGGGCTTAAAAATGATAGTGATATCCAAGTTGTAACTTCATCAGAACAAAAGGGAAAATGTATCAAAAACTGAATAAAGACACTATTACTAATTGAACCTAGTAAGAATTCCCTTTTCAATGCCACTGGTGGCCAAAACTGCTAACTGTCCACCAAAATCAATTCCCTTGGGCCCGGGTACATGACTTAGACTACATTTCCCAGCAGCCTTATTTGCTTCTCAGTAAAGCCGCATAACTGGATTCTAGCCAATGGAATGCACCCAGAAATGCTGTGTGTCTCTAACAGGCCTTGCCCCTAACCCCCTTCCTTGAGTGCTCCTCCACACTCTTGTCCCCTTCTGTCTCACTGGATGGAGATGCCTCAAGAGCTCTTGGAAGCCAAGAGTTAAAAATGTCAGAGCCTCCTTCAGCCTAGGTCCACGAGTGCCTGCAAGGGACAAAGGCACTGCTTCATTAAACTCTTTTTGTTTTTTTTTTTTTTTGAGACGGAGTCTTGCTCAGTTGCCCCAGGCTGGAGTACAGTGGCATGATCTCAACTCACTGCAAGCTCCGCCTCCCGGGCTCACACCATTCTCCTGCCTCAGCCTCCCGAATACCTGGGACTACAGGCGCCCGCCACCATGCCCGGCTTTTTTTTTTGTATTTTTTGTAGAGACGGGGTTTCACCATGTTAGCCAGGATGGTCTCGATCTCCTGACCTCATGAGCCACCCGCCTCGGCCTCCCAAAGTGCTGCTTCATTAAACTCTTAAAAGAAAGAGGCAAAAATGAAAATAGTCATGTTATTTCTTTAAGATCCTCAAAGTCACAGAAACATAATGCTTTGCTGGGTGTGATGGTTCATGCCTATAATCCTAGCACTTTGGGAGGCGAGGCAAGAGGACGGCTTGAGCACAGGTCCAGCATAGTGAGACCCCATCTCTGCAAAAAATAAAAATTAGCCTGGCATGGTGGCATGCACCTGTAATCCTAGCTACTCAGGAGGCTGACATGGGAGGATGGCTTAAGTTAAGGAGTTTGAGGCTGCAGTGAGCTATGATCATGCTACTGCAATCTAGCCTGGGTGACAGAGTAAGACCCTGTCTCGAAAGGAAAGGAAAGGAAAGAAAAGAAAAGAAAGGAAGAATGGGAAGGAAAGGAAGAAAGAAAGAAAAAGAAAGAAAGACATAATATTCCTTTCTGTTTGTTGTTTTTTGGTTTTTTTTTTGAGACGAGGTCTTGCTCTGCACGAGGCTGGAGTGCAGTGGCACAATCTCTGCTCACTGCAACTTCTGCTTCCCAAGTTTAAGCAATTCTCCTGCCTCAGCCTTCTGAGTAGCTGGGATTACAGGCCCACACCACCATGCCTGGCTAATTTTTGTATTTTTTTTTTTTTTTTTTTTTTTAGTAGAGATGGGGTTTCAGCATGTTGGCCCAGCTAGTCTCGAACTCCTGACCTTGTGATCTGCCCGCCTCGGCCTCCCAAGGTGCTGGGATTACAGGCGTGAGCCACTGCACAGGGCCTCAAACATAATATTTCATGGGCACCTTGAAAAACTTAGCACAACATCCTTGCTAAGTGGAATGCAGTTGATGTACAACTATTTTTATTAAGAAGAACCCACTACTTCCTTCAGCAGCTTATTGCATCTATAAACAGTTCTCCTGATCAGTATGATAACAGTAATAGTAGCTAACGATTACTGAGCAGTTGACATACACCTGGCTCTGTGCTAAGGGCCTTCCAGGCATCTGCTCATCTAATCCTCACCTGAGGAGTGAGTACTATCATTATCTCCATTTACAGTTGACAACACTCAGTACAGAAAACATGAGATTAGCCCAAGGTCACACATACTAGTGGCAGAGCCAGGATTCAGCTCAGGCCATCTGAGTCCAGAGTCCCTGCTCTTAACCACCATCCTGCCTGCCTGTGGCTGTCACTTCTATCCCAGACTCCTGGACAGCTAACCTTACCACCTTACCCCATATCTCATAAATACCTGATCTTTTACATTAACAAAAGTTATCTTTTCATGTGGCTAAAAAACTGTAGCTCTTTTGAATTTTCCTCATCTTTTCAAACAGTTCCAATCTCTTCACCACTCCAGTCTCTCTTTTGAAGGTTCCTGTTCATCTATACACATGCTGAATTATGTCACCTAGAAAGGGACTTCATAGGTAAAATGACATTAATAATAGTACTTCCCCAAATGGGTTGATGTTAGGATTACTGAGGTTATTTATGTAAAATTCATGTAAAGCCCTAGACACTAGTAACAGTACTTACTATGGACAAAGTAAGCCAGCCAGTAAGAAACATTAGCTATTATTTACCTTGTATCTCAAATACTGCAGCCTATGATTAGATTAGGTTCTGGTGTCTGTAGCACACTACTGACCAGATTAAATTTACTGTCTACTTAAATACATTAAAAAAAAAAAAGTGAGCCATTGATAAGCTGTCTCCCCTATCCTGCTAGTTTTCTTTTTTTTTTTTTTGGTGACAGGGTCTCACTCTGTCACCCAGGCTGGAATGCATTGGTGCAATCATGGCACACTGCAGCCCAACCTCCCAAGCTCAAGTGATCCTCCTGCCTCAGCCTCCTGCGTAGCTGGGACCACAGGCTTGTGCCAATGTGCCCAACTAATTGAAACACATTTTTAAAAATAGAGACAAGGTCTCACTTTGTTGCACGGGTTGGTCTTTAAGTCCTGGGCTCAAACGATCTCCCACCATAGCCTCCTACAGTGCTGGGATTACAGACGTGAGCCACTGTACCCCGGTGCCAGGCTGGTTTTTGTCTTTTCAACAGGTGTGATACTTTACCTTTACTGTGGTTAAGCTTCACCTGGTATTTACCCACTTTCCCAGGCACTAAAGGACTTTTTGAGTCTTGCTAGTTCATTTTACTTGGGTTCATATCACCTACAAATTAGATGATTAGGTCCTGGAAATCTATACAGTTGTGGGCTTGAGTGGGCAAACATAGGGCCTTGGGTTCTCTACTAGGAAGTTCCCTCCTGACATTGATCCGCTGTTCTACCCTAGCTCAGCAGCCAGGCATAGAAAAGGTGACTATCTTGATCACAATAATCTCATGCCAGCATTTCTAAGTGCACATATTCTAATTCTGCGAACTTCATGAGACTTCCTAGCTCAGCCTTTCAGTGGGCTAAGAGAAACGGGACGCGTTTAAAGGCATAGCTTGGTTGGAATGGGGAACTGCAACAACTACACTTTCCCAGGGGCCCAACAATGAAAAGTCCGCACGGGGGCATGTCTGACCCATTCCAGACAAGGGAATGGAGGGCCGGTATAGGGTGGGATGCTTCACAGCTACTCAGGCTTCAGAACGACCCAGCAGGAAGAGGAGGCTGACATGTGGAGCTGGATCGTGTTAGAAATTCTCACCCCAATTCCACTCTTCAGAGGAACAGGGCCTCAGTTCTAGAATGTCAGGCTGGCAGAAAGGAATCTGCAGCCAGCCGGCCCAGGCACAGGCAGCCCCCCGCCGCCGCCGCCGCCCCCCCGCCCCCCGCCCCCCGCCCGCCACTGCATGTAGCAGGCTGCAGCGTGGAAGGGGAAACACGGGTTCCCGGAGCTTGCCCTGCATGTGGTGTCTGGCTGCAGCAGGACTTGCTGAGACTGCCTTATAGTGCGCCTGCAGTCGAATGCTTTGACCCTCAGGCCAGGAACAGCTAAAATATTTCACTCCTTCCTAGCTCTCTCAGATGCCCACGGGTAGACTTTAGAGTGGTGATTCTTAAACTGGAGCATACATCGGAGTCACCTGTAGGACTTGCTAAACACAGACTGCTGGGTCCACCCACGGCGTTTCAGTGAGCAGTGATCTGCTCTCCTAACAAGTTCCCAGGTGATGCTGCCGCCAGTCTGGGGATCACACTTTGAAGACCACTAATTCAGAGCAAGAGGTATCAGGAAGAGCTTCAAAAATCCCCGAGAGAGGAAGTTCAGAGAGAGAAGGGCCTCTTGGGTGCCCTCTGTGTGGACAGCAAGTGGCCTGATGGGAAAAGTAGAGACTGTCTCAAGCCATTACTTGGTTTCTCTGCCTGTATTTGTGATCATTTGGTAGCATTATTTTCTTTCTGCTCATCCCTTCTACAGGTTGTGGGTATAGCTAAGGGATTACATGAAATACACACTAAAAAGATGGGGAGGGGGCTCTGCAGATAAAAGGGAGAAGCAGCAATTCACCTTTCACAATGGAGAAGAGTTGTTGATTTTGGTTTTTCTCTGTTATTTTTCAAATACATGTCAAAGAAAGTGAGAGGAATAGTGTATTTAATATAGTTAATGGCTTAAGGTCAAATATATTTCCAAACTCAGAGGAAGGCTAATATCAGAGCAGGAGCTCACTGGCATGTATGGATAGATGAACTACTTTTTAGCAAAAAAGAGCTTCAGAAAGGATTTGTACTGGCTGTTGGTGAAATCCATGGACATAAGAAGAAATGAATAGTTCTTTGCATGCCCTTGGCTTGGAGGCAGTTACCTAATATTTCATTATTTTACCACCAGCAAAAGGAAGAAACCTGGAGAGAAGATGCCACAGATGTGTAATTGATTTTGAATTTAGAAACGTTAAGTCCTGTTTAATACCTAACTCCTGTTCTCAGGAACATTCAGACTTGTCAAAGGAACTCACCTTTGAACTAATAGAGAAAGCTTTCACTCTAATGGGGGGTAATTGTGGGAAACTAAAAAGGAGTGAAAGATACATGAAAGAAAACCATCCTGGCTGGACTTTGCTGGCTTCGTTCAGGGACAATTCATGGAATGCCGTTCACTCCCGTCCTACTGAGCTAATGAATGAACACATTCGACTTTCCCTACCCTTTCCTAGGAGACTCTCAAGCACGAGAAGATGACCCTCTATTCCCAGAAGTCTGTGGGCTCAATTCGAAAACGTCAGTGAGGCACTTGCTTCCAAAGAAGTTATAAGCACAACACAATGGAAGTCTGAATTTATGGTAGCATTCATTTAGAGAATCAGAAAATGCTTATATTATTTTCAATAGATTACGATCAAAATGAAAACATTTGTTTTTAATTTTAATTTTTTGAGACAGGGTCTCACTCTGTCACCCAGGCTGGAGTGCAGTGGCATGATCACAGCTCACTGCAGCCTTGACATCTCTGGGCTCAGGTAATCTGCTCACCTCAGCCTCCTCAGTAGCTGGGATTACGGGTGTGAGCCACCACACCCAGCTAATGTATATATATATTTTTGTAAAGATGGGTTTTTTCCATGTTGCCCAGACTGGTCTGTAACTCCTAGGCTCAAGTAATCCTCCTACTGCTCAGCGTCCCAAAGTGCTAGGATTGCAGGCATGAGCCACCGCACTCGGCCAAAAACACAACATTTAAAATAGTCTCAGAACTTTGGGACTCTTGGAATGAGATGGGAGATCTCATGTTGAGAAAAAATCCTTTTCTGCATTATAAATGGATGAATTGGACCATCCAAAGCTTATCTTGTCGACAACTGCAGTGCATTTAAAATAGCCTCTAAGACAGCCTTCCACTCACTCCATAATCCATTTTAGGTGAAAACTAAGATGCCATTGATTATAAGGTGTGTCACTATTTCACATAAAAACAGGAAGAAAAAAATGTTAATGAGAACTTCTTTATTTAGAGATGCTAAAATGAGAAAAACAAAACCCTGTGAGTCTCAGCATGGATGGGAAATCCCAGGGTACGGTGCAGAGACTGGGGATCAGATCCAACTCCCAGTTTTGGGCGGGGGGTGGCCCTGCTCCTCCGTAGCTGCCCAAGCCTGGGGAAACCACTTCCCCTCACTCTGCCTCAGTTTATTAATTGGTAAACTGTATTTAACTGGTATTAACAGTGCCTACTTCTCACTATATTATTGAGATAATTAAATGTGATCCTCTGTTATAGTATTTAATACGTGCCTTGTGCTTATTAGCTGTTTTAGTGCCACTGTTACTATAAGTCTGGCAAGAGTAGAATTAAGAATTTAATGAATCTTAAACGCTTTTTAAAACTCTGAGTGACTTCACCCAGTCTCAGTTGCTAAACCTTTATACATTGTTTAAAATACGTGGTAATGGCTTCGCTTCCTCGGTACCTTAGTTCTCTAGAGATGAAATGAAATTATCTCTAAAATGGAGTCAAAGCACCTTCTAAACTGAAGAATCAGTCAGAGCCCTAAGGAGCTGATGACTCAAACACAATGGGTGATAGTTTGCATATTGCTTTGCATGACATTTGCATGCTACTGGTTCATTTTTTGCCTGAAGTGAAAATCCACCCACCATCTGCTTCTTTCCTGGTCCCTTATGATCCCCTAGGTGTTGAGTTGGCTGCCTCTGCCCAGGAAAAATAAAGCAACTGGCATGCATCAAGCAGTTACTGCATGTGCCTCTGTGGCTGGTTAGCTTGGCAGAGTAGAAGGGCAAGTTCTATCAGGGCATGGAACAGACCACATGGATCAGGTACCCGCATCACTGTGGACCATCCTACATGAATGGTCCTACATCCTCTGAGTGGCATGGTCGTTGACTCAAAAACCCAGAAAGCCACAAATAGCATCAGGCAACATTTCCTGAATACAACTCCTAAGTGTGCAGATGTCTGATGGTAAATCAGATGATACACAGCTTAGTTCCTGACCATTGGCAGCTTCCCAAATCAAACCAGGGCAAAGCTTCTCTTTTCTTGTGTGTGAATAATTATGGGGGCAGTGAACATATAACAAAGATTTTTTACTCTCAAAACTGTCAAGATGTAAAAAAAAAAAAAAAAAGGCACATGACAGCTAATATCTAGCAATAAAGAAGAAAATTTAGCACTTCATTAATCAGGACCCTGTTGCCAGAACCTTCTGCGGCTCTAAGCATTTGTTTTAAACTGAGCCCTGGGATTCCTGACTGCTCGTCAATCAGTGATAATGGACCTACATTTCTATAGATATGATCAAAGCTCACTTAGCTGTTGTTTCTTGGGAATAACTGAATATTTCTGTAAGCTCAAACACCTATATTATTAGTATGGCAAACTAGACAATGATCCTATAAGATGATATCAGTATCTATTGTTTATAAAATGGCTGCGAATGGCACGCTAGTAAGCATCCTATAAATGATCCTTCAGATGGCGCATAAAAATACCAACTCACATTGTTCTCAGGTTTCCTGAAGTATGACCCAGATGTGAAAAGCACACCAAATAATCAACTACAAAACCCCAAATTTATATGTGGATACTGGGGCTAGACTACTGTAAGCATAATTAAGTTTATTAGGTTTTAGAGGTAGTATTTTATCATTAAGCTTATTAGGTTTTAGAGATACTGCTTTTTTGATTTTTTTTGTGTGTGTGTGTTATGGCTTTATTAAGTATAAAAGTATCTGTTAGGCTTTTCAAATGATTGGATATAACATGTAAAACATCATACTTTTTTTTTTTTTTGGAGACAGAGTCTCACTGTGTCGCCCAGGCTGGAGTGCAGTGGCACAGTCTTGGCTCACTGCAACCTCTGCCTCCCATGTTCAAGTGATTCTCCTGCCTCAGCCTCCCGGGTAGCTGGGACTACAGGTGCGCACCGCCACACCCGGCTCATTTTTTTTGTATTTTTAGTGGTGATGGGGTTTTACCATATTGTCCAGGATGGTCTCAATCTCCTGACCTCGTGATCTGCCCGCCTTGGCCTCCCAAAGTGCTGGGATTATAGGTGTGAGCCACCGCACCCGGCCAAAACATCATATTTTTATGAACACTTAGAAACACCAAGAACTTCAGTTATATTAACATTCCCAAAACAAATTCTAAGAAATATAAAATAACCAAAAGATAAACGTTTACAACTTTACTTTCTAAAAGTGCCACTCCTCGTGGGATAATTTTTAGAGATTATCTAGTTCAATGCCACTGCCTTTATAGATGAAATCGAAGTCTGGTCTGGAAATGGGCACCTAAGTACAACAGAAGGCAAGAACCCAGAAGATGAACACTTGGGACTGGCAGGTCCCTGGACAGAGGACTGGAGCTTCTGAGATACAGGCTTAGAAGCCCTGGCTAGGTAGTTGGCTCTGTTAAGGAGCCTGGAACTTTGAAGGAAACTATGTTTAAAAATGAGAAAAAGGCATTGGGGAGGAGTTGAGTCTTGAAGAATAGTCGAACATAAAGGTATTCCAGCCAGGAAGTTGAGGTAACTTCTGACTCAGGTCATCTGGTGAAAGGCGCTTCCCTGGGAGGTAGGGGTGGGCCTGTTTCCAGGAGCAAGGCACTCAGTCACTTCCTTAGTCCCCAAGTGAGCCAGGAAGCAAACTTATTTTAAAGGACAGGAAACCAGACATAAACGCAAAAGGTGAACGTGAGTGCAACAGCTGAATCATCCACTTGGTCTTACTCAATTGGAGCAGACAAAGAGGAATTGCCTCCTTTGCTGCTCTCCTCTGTCTCCCAACCAGCTCAAGATCAGGAACTGAACAAGAGGCCAGGGGCTGGCCCCTCAGTGTGTTTTAAAAGCCCCTGAAGACCGAAGATTCCTGTCTTTGAAGCTGCTCAAACGCTGGGGTGGGAGAGGAGTAGCAGATGTGCTGGTTCTTTTCCATCTGTCCCCATCCTGGAGGTACTGTCCTGGCCTATGTCTGTGTCCTGGCAGGCTGACCTCCCTGGGCCACTCGTCAGCTGGCTTCCTGCTGGCGTCAGCTGATGGGAAGATCGGGCAAGAGATGGGAGGGCGGGCAGAGAGAAGTCAGCGTCTCTCCTCCCATTTCTTCCAATAGCTCCTGCCCAGTGGTCCCTCATTAGTGACTCCCACTATCCTTGGCTCTGCTACAGTGTTTCCTTCCCTGGTTCCTCAGGGTGGTCATCTCCTTCCTGGGGACCTCAACACTCCTGGCTGGTTCTCTCTACCTCCTTCATTCGCAGTTGACCCATCTGAGTTGGAGTCTGTCTCCTCTCAGAACCCTGACCTGACACAGGGGAACAGCAGCCACAGGGTAAGCATAGCATTTTACACATACTTCCATTTACTGGGCAGAATTTTACAAGGAAACGTAAATATATATGTTTTTACAACATGTATTACACATTTCTCCACCTCTTTCATGTTAGAACATGTAATTACATTTCATGTAATACATGTTAGAATATTTGTTGTAAAACATATATATATATGTTTATATCACCACATATATACTTTTGAAATCAACAGACCTTCACAAACACCAATGTTCAAGCCCCCAAAACCGCTGCCAGGTCAGTTCGCCCCTTGTTGTCCAGGATCTTTCCTGGGAAAGGATGCTTTACTAGGAGGAATGGAGGCTGCCTCAGCCTAAGTTTGCTTTGTAAATGGAAGTAAAATTAAGGTGAATTTCTTGATTGCCTCAAGGGAGTTGGTGTTCTGGGCTGCAGAGGCAATAGCAACTTAAGCTGGAGACAGGGAAGGGGAAAGGGAAGGGGTGGGATCAGACCTCAAAAAGGGTGGAGCAAGCAGGAGAGCCCACAAAAGCCATGTGACCTAGAGGAAGGGGAAAGAAGAATGAGAGTCTTCACAGCCCTTCAGCGGGGGGAAAAGTCCTGTACTTTTACTACTTTCAGAATAAAGAGTCAGTTCTTTGGTAGAGGTCCCACTCTCAGGCCAGCATATTTTGTTATGAAAGTGGTGGAGAAGTGTGTAATACATGTTAGAATATTTGTTGTAAAATCTGTAATTTAAAAATTCCCCACACCAAAAGTGAAGAAGCTTCAGTTATTGAAAAGAAAATCACAACTGCCAGGTGTGGTGGTGCAACCTGTAATCCCAGCTACTCAGGCTGCTGAGGTGGGAGGATTGTTTGAGCCCAGGAATTTGAGTCTAGCTTGGGCAACATAGTGAGACCCTGTCTCTAATTTTTAAAAAATAAATGAAATAAAAACATAAATGTATCTCATTCCCTGGCAATGCTGGATAAAGGAAGGGTTAACAACGATCTCTTGGCCAAAATTTCCTTTAGTTGAACCCGGACATGAGGTGACTGCAGTTTCTATAGGAATGTGCATAAAAGGAGAAGCTTCTGGGAGAGAACAGTGCAAAGTCACTAAGTAAAAATGGAGTCAACTGGGGAGTCATCCCAGGCTCCCTTCCAAACACCCAAGGCACTCGAATCCCTTTCCTTCCTCCTCATCAGTCTCACATCATATGCTCCTGCTAAGTTTTCATTGAGAAGCAGGTTCTGAAGTCAAAAAAACATTTGAATACTACTGGTTTAGATTTATCACAGACATGTACATGAACTGCTACATGCATAAGAGACTGCCTTTACCTTGTAATATCAACCTGATTGCTCTTAAATGCATTTTCATTCTGATGTAGGCCTGTCTTTAATTATTTCTAATCATTTAATTTTTTGAGACAAAATAAAAACATCAGAAGGCATTAGAAATTAGCAAGAATCAGACAGCTCATTTGCTTACCTGCTATCCCCAGCATTTGCAACATACAGCTTCCCCAAAAGGCAAATCACAATGAGGGCCGTGCAGCCACCAGATATATTATATGAACTCCTCTCTCGTTCTATCTGTAGGTCCTGGAGAATAAAACAGAGTTAGTGTTGGATCGTGTAGGATGTATAGCAAAAGCTTTCTCACCTTCACTCTCTTTACAGTCATCAGACTCTGAATGTGCTTCAAGAAGGGACTAGAAAAATCTTTAGTGCTTGCTTTCCTACCACCTAATGAGCATTTCTGGAGAGGACACTGGCATAAAACTGCCACATATTAGACCATCTGTGAACCAGAGACAGGAAACAATAGACAGCAAACAGAAACAATCAGACAAAAATGCAAATGAAATGTAAGTTGTATTCAGTAAATATCACAGCTTATGGAAAATTTAGTCTTTGTGGATTGCATGAGCTGCCATGTGAAACATACACCAGAGAGGCTGAGAATGCCAAGTACTTGGACCTGATCAATGTTTTGTTTTGTTTGTTTTTCTGAAGACAGGGTCTGGCTCTGTCACCCAGGCTGGAGTGCAGTGGCCCAATCTCAGCTCACTGCAACCTCTGCTTCCCAGGCTCAAGTGATCCTCCCACCTCAGCCTTCCGAGTACCTGGGACCACAGGTGTGTGCCACTACGCCCGGATAATTTTTGTATTTTTTGTAGAGATGGGGTCCTCCCACATTGTCCAGGCTGGTCTTGAACTCCTGTGCTCAAGCAATCTGCCTGCCTCGGCCTCCCAAAGTGCTGGGATTATAGGCACGAGCCACTGCGCCCAGCCTTGCCTTTTTAAAGAGAAGGTTTGCTCTGTCACCCAGGCTGGAGTGCAGTGGTATGATCATAGCTCACTGCAGCCTTGACCTCCTGGGCTCAAGCCTCCTGCCTTAGCCTCCTGGGTAGCTGAGACTACAGGTCTATGCAGCCA
Organism: Papio anubis; assembly: GCF_008728515.1. Lineage (NCBI taxonomy): Eukaryota > Metazoa > Chordata > Mammalia > Primates > Cercopithecidae > Papio > Papio anubis. The sequence continues at coordinate 57,341,974 of NC_044984.1, forward strand.
CCACACCCAGCTAACTTTTCTATTTTTTGTGGGGACAAGGTCTCACTATGTTGCCCAGGCTGGTCTCAAACTCTTGGTTTCAAACAATCATGTCTCAGCCTTCCAAAGCGCTAGGCCGCCATACCCAGCCCAGACTTGATCAATGTTTTAAACTCCAAAATCTTGGATAAATAGTCTCTTTTACAGATAAATTACAGAAAGATGTCTTCTGTTCAACACAGGCAGGAGTCAACCGATGACTTATAGGGCAAAGACTTATAATGACTTATAAATGACTTAAAATGACTTAAATTATAAATGACTTATAATGACTCAAATGACTTAAAATGACTTATAGGGCTTCTGAACTCAGACTTGACTTTTCCCACAGCCACCAATTTACAGTGGTAACACGTTCATAATAATTAGAAACATTCATTGAGAACTTTCTCTACATCAGGCAGTGTGCTGAGCACTTTATACTCAAACTCTCATATCGTCCTCACGACCGTCACTAGGAACCTCATTGTTTAGTTGCAGAGAAGTGGGGGTAGCCTGCCCATATTTACCTGGCTAGAGTCTAGATTCCAACCTGGCTCTCTTCCAAAGCTTGTGTTGTTACCTGCCACCTAATGAGGCCTCCCCAAGAAATTAATACTAAAAATAGACCAACACTGACATCATCAAGACAGATATCTGTGAAATTCTGTTAGCAATAGAAGCAAAGGTTCTGTTACCTCAGAAAAATCGGAGTTAGTAAGATACACTGAATGCCCGGCTAAAATAATGCCAAATCTTCCAGTGGTAATCTACTACTTTTGTGCAGAGGGAAGGAAAATGAGGGCTGGCTAAAAATTACAAGAAGAGGAAGAAATGGTGACGCTGATGGTGGTGTTGGCAGGTGTAGGGTCAGGCCACTATTGTAATCCTGAGAATCCCACAGAGTTAGAGCTCAGCTGCTTCAACCAGCCTCCTCATGGAAAAGGGGGAGAGAAGTCAAGACTCCAGCATTTACCAGCAACTGCTTTGCTCTAGGGGCCAGAGATGGTAACATAAAAAGGATAAATCACCAATGGGAAACTGGAAACAGAAGAGGTTGACCTTAGGCATATCATACTGGTTAAAGAGTAAGTGGAAGCCAGTCACAGTGGCTAATGCCTGTAATTCCAATACTGTGGGAGAGAGAGACAGGAGGATCACTTGAGGCCAGGAGTTCAAGACCAGCCTGGGCAACATAGTGATACCCCCATCTCTACAAAAAATAATTAGCTGGATGTGGTGGCACATGACTGTAGTCTTCGCTACTTGGAGGCTGAGGATAGAGGATCTCTTGAGCCCAGGAATTTGAGGCTACAGTAAGCCATGGTCATGCCACTGCACTTCAACTGGGGTTACAGAGCAAGATCCTGTCTCAAAAACAAAAAAACAACAACAAAAACCAGTAAATAGAGAAAAAACACAAAGCCAGGACTTGGGAGAGACCCACACACTGGGAGTGAGCTGGGTAAGAGGTTGGGGGAGGGGAGCTGAGGAGTCACAGGGAAGTGGTAGGAATACGTGTTGGGGGATATAGGGGTTTATAAACAACTGAGGAAACACTTCGATATGGGAGTGAACAGCAGCAGCAAAAGCTGCAGAAGCATCAAGCATGGGGCGAACTTCAAAGGACTATGTGGGATTTTTAACATTTACTTCAACTATGTATCAATTAGCTTTCTTAAAGGACTGTCATGAGTCTAAATTAGCTGGCATGTGTGAGGGGCTTAGCAGGATATCTAGACCCTTCCCGCAGCCCAGAAGCTTCAACATTGAGAGCGGTGGCCTTTCTCGCTCACCTTAGGCCCTCAACACCCAGGTTAGGCCAGGTAAATGGTAGTTTAATAAATGTCTGTTCAATGGACAAATGAAGAAATAAATTTTAAATTTTTTATCTCCCTATCCCCTTACCTCTGCCTTATGGATTCCACAATTCACAAATGAAAAGCTTACAATGCTAACGCTCGCTGAGATAATAATTAAGCAGAAACCCATGCTTCAATTAAAATGCTCGATTGACAAAAGTGGTTGTCAGAACCTACACAAGAGTGGTAGGAGGCTGTAGGATGAAAAGGAGGGGCATGGGTGTCGGGTGGGAAGAATTAGTTCAAGGAAATACAAGAGAGGAGAAGGAAAACATCAAGATGCCTGTTTAACCTCCAAGAAAACCCATAAAAACAGAACCCCGAACCCTACTGACAAAGGAGTTTGTGGATGGAACTGCTATTTCTTTTTCTTTTTTTTTTTTTTTTGCATTTAAAGAACTCATATAAAGTTGATACTATGATAGATACATATTTTACTAAATTAATATATAAATTGATAAAGAGTCTACATCCATATATCAAAAGGAACTACTCAGCTACCGAGATTATTTTTTCACTGTCAGAATCAATATTTGCTTGAATACCCAAAAGGCTGAAAGACAATATTTATTAAAAATTATCTGAACACGCCGGGCGTGGTGGCTCACGCCTGTAATCCCAGCACTTTGGGAAGCTGAGGCAGGTGGATCACCTGAGGTCAGGATTTTGAGACCAGCCTGACCAACATGACGAAACCCTGTCTCTGCTAAAAATACAAAAAAAAGTTAGCTGGGCTTGGTGGTGTGCGCCTATAGTCCAAGCTACTCGGGAGGCTGAGATAGGAGAATTGCTTGAACCCAGGAGCCAGAGGTTGCAGTGAGCCAAGATCGTGCCACCCTACTGCACTCTAGCCTGGGCAACAGAGCGAGACTCCATCTCAAAAAGTTATTTGAACACCTACTGCTTGTATATTGTATATAGACTAGAATGTGAATGGTGTTTGTTTGATAGACTTGATCAAACCACTAGTACGATCCAAAAGGTAGAATCGTTATGGTGCAAAAAGTCCACGTAACAGGGCCGTCCAAGGCAACAGATTCCTCTGGGACTCAGTTAAGCAAGTTCGGGCTACACCACAGGTAGGTACATTATTTATCATGGTTTCTATCACAAGAAATTCTGCTTAGAAAATTATGTAATCCTTAAGAAAAAAAATCAAGGTAAAGAGCTCAACACTAAAACTTTTCTGCTTTAACTTTGGGGGAAACATTCCAGTTAGCTTACCCATTTAACCCCTCGCTATTATATTAATAGTGTGACTCAATATTTTTTTCTAATTGATTTCATTATTTCTTTCACCTTTTTCTACGTTCAGCTATACTCCCTCGGTAGCTCCCCCAAATAAGGAATGCTAAATTTGGCAGCACTTTCTCATAAAGAGTGAACTTAACTACTTTTTAATCCAAGAAACTTTGCTAACATGTGCATGCGTTTGCCACTTCCCTCCCCCACATTCGTGTGGGGACATAAGTGTGCATACATGCACATGTGCACACACACACTTTGATTACAAGTGTCCTCTCTGGGATCATGGTGGGAAGGATTTGAAAGACGTGTTTCCATAGACTTCATCTCCCCTGAAGGATTCACTGTGGTTAAAACACACTCTTCTATTTCTTCTAAAACCGTGTGCAACTAGAACATATTCTAAAAATAATTGCTTCCCTCCCCCTCCTCCCTAGAAGCCAAAATAGCACATTTATTTTTTCCCTACATACACCACCTACTCCTCTTTAAAAGATGTTTCACAAAATCTTAGTACTGAAAGGAACACTAAAGGACCATCTGGCTGGTTCTTTTACTATCAGAGCAAACATGATAAGTTAAGTCAATAAGGATACATTTACCATTGCATTAACTACATTTTTTCTTCAAATCCTCGCCTTTCAGATTAGATTACGTTTTTAATATTCTAGATAATAAATAAAAACATGGAACTACTTTTTTAAAAACCTCAAGTTTTTGGTATTTTTACAAAAATCAGTGAAATCATGGGAAAAAACCGCTTACTGCTTTGTACTAAGCAAAGACTGATTTAGAATATCTCCCCATTTTAGCTGTCAATGAACCCTGAGCCATGTGTCTAGAATAAACTGACTAGCAAAACACATGCATATACTGTTATTCAAGTATGGTCTAAAAGGATCACTTAAATGACTCATAAGATTCAATTAACAAGATAATTGATTTATCTGCTTAATCAATAGTCCTGAAGACCTTCCATGGCAACTTTCTAGGTAGCAGGACTGAGTTATCTTCTGTTGTGTCTGCTTAAATACTACATTTAAGCGAGGTTAATCTTTAAATCAAACAATAGATCCAGTTTTTAAGATGTGGGATTTTATTTTGCTCCTTGTTGCAAGGAGAAACGGGAGCCGAGAAAGCAAACAGAGGGCCAGGGGCGGTGGCTCACGCCTGTAATCCCAGCACTTTGGGAGGCTGAGGCAAGCAGATCACCTGAGGTCGGGCGGTGGAGACCAGCCTGACCAACACGTAGAAACCCCGTCTCTACTGAAAATACAAAATTAGTCTGGTGTGGTGGCGCATGCTTGTAATCCCAGCTACTCGGGAGGCTGAGGCAGGAGAATCACTTGAACCCGGGAGGCAGAGGTTGTGGTGAGTCCAGATCGCGCCAAGCAGAGATCGCCCCATTGCACTCCAGCCTAGGCAACAAGAGAGAAACTCCGTTTCAAAAAAAGAAAAGAAAAAAAAAAAAGAAAGAAAGAAAAGCAAACAGAGATGTGTGTGCAATGAGACTAATTCAGCAGGAAAGAAGTGTAAGCGAAAAATATTGCCCGGGATGGTAATAATTTGATTTGAAAGTCCCATAGATGATGCAACTCCAAGGTCATTCTTTGTTTTCTACCAATTTCAAGTTGCAAAAGGAAAGCAATATCCGGTTGCAGAAAGGAGCAAGTGTTGGGTAGTTCCAATAGGACCTGGCAGCTCCCCCTAGCTGAGTTAAAACACGGCTCTGAGCACATTGCTAATAGTGTCAGTCACAAATAATCAGATTCTGCATGGTTTTAGTATCCAAATCTGATCCCGGTTTATTCTGAGAACAAGGCCATCTGCCAGCCAGGCAATGGGGAAGAAAAACCAGCACTCTACTGCCTACTATTTCCACCTGCTGGCTGCTGGTGGAATCACAGGCTCATTCCTTCCTAGAGGAACTTCCTGTTCTAACAAAAACAAAGAAAACAAAACCAACTTAAATAAAGACAGCTATGTGGGTTCCCAATTTACCATTAATACGCTAATTTTGGAAAACACTAATTTATTATAATTAATCTAGAAACACTAATTTATAGATTTCTAAACTATAACCTTTGCCCCCTTTTCGTCACAATGTCACCATGTATTTATACAGTTTTTACCAACAAAGCCTAGCTGCCTGGTATTTCCATTTACCCAGTGATAGAATTACATCTAGTAGTTCCATAAGTTAAAATATTGCCATTTTCTTCCCTTCTTAAGAACCGACTGTGACGGGGAATCTAGACCCACTCTTAAAAGGAGATAGAACTCTGAGATCCTCCCGGCTATGTCCAGAACTCAAATCCCATAGTTAACAGGTTAAAAGGGTAATCACTGCTAACTTGGTTCTGATCTCTGGGAGGGCAAAGGCTTCCTGTAAGTAACCCTGCAGTGGAATTGACTTCCTCCATGGGTCTGAAATGTTGAATATTCAACCACGTTTTTGGGAGGGTGGAGAAGTAGGGAGAAGGTTTGAAATCAGGACTTAGAAGACACTTGTCTTATTTATACCTATTGTCCTGGGCTAAGTGACAATATAAATCTAATAGGTGACAAAACAGAGCTAAGCCAGGCCTTGCTGGGAAGCAGAATTGAAGTCAGTCAGAAAATTCCTGAGATTTTGGTCCTTTAGGAAAAAGCCAAGGCTCACTTTTCATAGTGGACACAGGAGGGATTTGCTACATAGCCTTTGCAGTATGAAGGAAGATCTGAGATACAATCAGGGGGTCGTAGGGGCACACCTACCTCTGACAGCGTGCGCAGTAAGTATTAAAAACCAGTGGTCAGGGGTCACCTTCACCACAAGCCCCACGCCGTGCCAGGCAACCCGAGGACCAAAGATGAAAAGCGCTGCTCTCAAAGAAGCCTAGAGTATTTGATGAAACTGTTACCATCTATCCTCATTGGAAGCATTTTTTTCTTCTTCTGTTCATCTGTATTTTGTGACTAGTGCCTACTTTTTCCCCAGAAATAGGTACTATTTATTCTGACTTGAGTGTTTCTGAACATTTTTAACAGTGTTTCCCTTTGGGAAAGGTATCAACATTTCACTACCTCCTTTTGTTATTTAGAATATCAAAATAAATCAGATATTGCATATTTCTATATTCATATAACGTGGGACTACAAATGTCCCCACATAAAAGATCCTTTGTTTTGTTTTTGAGACAGAGTTTCACTCTGTTGCCCAGGCTAGGGTGCAGTGGTGTGATCTCGGCTTACCACAACCTCTGTCTCCAGAGTTCAAATTATTCTCATGCCTCAGCCTCCCAAGTAGCTGGGATTACAGGCATGCACCACCACGCCTGGCTAAATTTTTTGTAATTTTATAGAGACAGGGTTTCGCCATGTTGGCTAGGCTGATCTCAAACTCCTGGCCTCAGGTGATCTGCCCACCTGGGCCTCCCAAAGTGCTGGGATTATAGACGTGAACCAAAGTGCCTGACCATAAGATCTTATCTTTTACTGCCTCAGTGGTGTCTAAAAGAATACTGATTTTAAGATGTAAGCTCAATAAATACTAGTGACTGAGAGGAACAGTTCTTAGTGGAAAAAACACAAACTGTTTTTCCTCTGTTCTTACCCCACAACAACCAATACAGAAGATTTCTGTGACCAAATGTGTGAGAATTTTCCTCCACATACCCAGCAAGCAATCAGTTCTGCAGAAGACACCAGCTGGGCGTCCTCCAATTCAATTCCACACTATTATGTACTTGAAGATAGCATCAGATTTCACAGGTTGAGGGCTCAGTCCCCAAACTGACCCCCACTTCTGATGCCAGTCGCAAGCCCCAGGTTGGTTTACCTGTGCTTCTGACCGACCAGCTATAAATCTGGGTTCCCAAAAGCCCTCTTCTCCTAGGGTTTGATTAATTTGCTAGAGTGGCTCACAGAAATCAGGAAAAAATTACGTACATTTGCTAGTTCATTCTAAAGGATATTACAAAGGATACAGATGAGGAGATGCATAGGGTGCGGAGCTTCCATGCCCTCGTGACCCTCCAGGAACCTCCACGTGTTCAGCTACCCAGAAGCTTGCTGAGCCCTATCCTCTCGGGTCTTTATGGAGACCTCATGACATAGGCACAGGTGATTAAATCATCAGCTGTTAGTGATCAACTCAACCTTCAGCCCTTCTACCCTCCCATGAGGTTGAGGATACATGTGCGCATGCGTGCACACACACACACACCCCCAAGTTATTTGGGCCCATCTAAATTAGGCTATTCTTTCATTTTATTCACTGTAATACACCTGATATCTACATTATCCACGGCAGCTTACTGTGTGATTCTACTTAGTTGCGCAGCCCTCTAATCTTGCCTTGGTCTTTTTGATGTACAGACCCCATCCTGAATCTATCCAGAGGCTGCCAGCCACCAGTCATCTCATTAGGATACAAAAAGATACTTATCACTTTGAAGATTTCAAGGATTTTAGGAGCTGTATGTCAGGACATGGTGTTGAAGACAGAATATCATAATATCACAGCATTCCATTGAGGGAAAAGACAAACAGATGGTGACAGCAAGTAGGTAGACAGAAACAAAGAAAGAGTCCAAAGAATTCTGATTTCACGTTGTTGAGCTATTATAAACAAAGCAAAAACTCCCAGTGAAGGAGAAGCTGTGTTTTTAAGGATATTGTGACACTTGGAATCTCCAGAGGGACAGCTGCATAGATGTCATCAGTGAGGTAAATTAGAGACTTAGGTGCAAGGCTTGGGGAACTTTACTTTTAGGGATTAAAAATGGAAGAGAAGGCAAGAGAGCCACAAAGCCGAAATGCCCTATGACAAAACTCGCTTAATATTGAATTTCCTATTATATAAAATCAGAGTGGCACAAAACCTGCAATACCTAAAGAACATCTAGAAACAGGAAAATTAGACAGTGGGTGGCTATTGTGGTGAAAAAAAAAAAGTTTAGCATACACGGTGAGGCAATGACTCTCAAAAATCTACTATTGAGAGGGGGAGGAAAGAAAAAGGAGTTGGCAATGGCCTTCCAGCTATTATTTTGAAGCTGGTATAATTTCTGTGCTGTGGATTCTGAAGCTCACCTTAAGCAATTTAATAAGGATAAGGCATTGTTTCTATGAAACTGGAGTATAGTTTTTCTGAAATCTCTGATGAAGCAAAGAAAGACAAGAGCATCTGTGATTAAAAAGACTTATCATCCAAAGAGGGTCACATTTGAGAATGAAAGGGGAGAGTATTAACAATTACCCTGAGACAGCAGGTACCCACTGGCCCAGTCCCCAGCAAAGCACAAGGTATGGCCACCCTTCCAGGTACCATGAGGACCAAAGAATGGGTGAGCTTCTCACATAATAAGGCCAACCAAGTAAGGTGCTGTAAACCAAAAAGTATCTGAGACAGGTCTCAATCCATTCAGTTTATTTGGCCAAGGGTAAGGACACGCCTGGAAGGAAAAAAAACACAGATCACAGAGACAGTCTGTGGTCTGTACCTTTCTCCAAAGATGAATTTGAGGGCTTCAGTATTTAAAGGGGAAAAGTGGGCCAGAGTGGAAAGAGGGAGGGTATGGTCATCCACATATTCCAAGAGAAAAGGAGCAGGTAGGGGATAGTCTGGGGCTCCAGAAATCAGTAAATCAACACGTTCCATAAGATAAGGTGAACACAGAGTAGCTACCTGTGGAGATATTCAACAATTCATATGTAGTATCTGCTTAGGAATAAAAGGAAACGCAGTTTCTTGCATGACTCAGCTTTCAGCTTAATTTTTTTTCCTAATAATTTCCAATTTCCATAGTGGATTGGAAGCCCAGTTTTTATTTTCCTTTCACAGTGCAAAGCTCCGGTAGGCATTAGGCAGGTTGGGGACGTAGATGGACCATCTGGGGAAAAAAATTGTGAAGAGGAAGCTAGGGCATGGGGGTAAACCTGAGAGGAACACAAAGGGAAAAGACATGGCTTAAAGCTAAAAGTTCATGATATGGCACACCTGGGCCCGGGTCTCCACGGGGGCTCCACCCTTCCTCCTCATTCACCTGGCATTGCTACATTTAAGATCTATCTTCCACCGCAGCAACATTGGCTTGCTCCCTTTGGCCCACCTGGGTTTTTTCTCAGGCTGGGTTTGTTACCCAGGTTGCCTGAGCCCAGGGCATTCATTCTCCCCACCCTGCCCTGCACATGTCTGCTCTACTTCTGCACCCCTGCACGCCGGCATCACCTCCCCAGAGAAACTTTCCCTTCATCTCTTCACCAGACTCCTGCGTCACCCTGTATTTCCCCTCTCAAGGCTCCTCCCATTTATATTTTACTTGTTTAACATCCATCTTTGCCTAACTGGCTCAATGTTCTTTTCCCAGTCAAGCCTGGCTTCTAGTTGGTTCTCAACAAATATTATTGATTGAATGAATTACACATGAAAATGAAGCAAACAATCTTTGTTTTTGCTGGGGACTAAGTTTCCAAGAAAAATGTGAGGTGATGAATAGGTTCATTAAAAGTAGAAATATTTTTAAAATGAGCCTCTTAAGTATTTTTCTGAATGAACCTTTCTTTGCCAGCACAGTTGTTAAGAGCAACCCTGAGCCATCAACGGGCAGCAACAGCCTGAGGCCCCTGTGGAGCCATGAGTCAGTGTGACATTGGCCTCTAGTGGACAAAGTTGAGAATGCAGCAGCTCCAGGCAAAAGATGACCTCTGGCACTAGTCACAAGGGAAGGAAATTAAAATCCGAACATTTCCTTTATTTTTCACTTCTGCCGTGCAAACTGAATTTCCTCCCATTACCAGGAGAGCCCATTGTCAAATTTTTACCTAAATAATTTAAAAAAATAAATTCAATGCTTGGCATTCTGAGTATTAGTGTCTAGAAACATTTATTGACATCAGAGCTTCTAGAGAGGCAGAAACTGAGATTTTACACCACGACTGAGTAGGAGTCAATTTTCCTACCTTAATTCCTTTTTTCCTAAATAATCTTTTTCAGCCTCCTGGTATTTTATTGGGATTGCAGGGTTGCAGGCTATCAGACAGTCTTGAGATGGAAGTGCATTTTATTTTTAAATTTTTATTCTTTATTTTTTAAGAGATGGGGTTTTGCTGTGTTGCACAAGCTGGAATACAGTGGCCATTTACTGGCACAAAAAAGCACTGGAGTTATAACCTGCTGTGTATCTGACCTGGGCCGGGTCACCCCTCCTGAGGCATCCTGGTGGTGCTCTGCACCAAGGAGATCACCACATTGACACTGAACCCACATGACAGCTCAGAACTCCTGGGCTCAAACAATCCTCTGGCCTCAGCCTCCCAAGTAGCTGGAATGACAGGCAATGCACCACTACCACACCCAGCAAGGTGCATTTTAAACCACCTGCTAGTCAAAGGGTAAATGTTATCTCTGTAACAAGGAGAGAAAAAGCTGAGACCAAAGAAGGGATACATTTAAATAAAAAGAGGATGGAAATTTGAGGGGTGAATATATGAACTATTTTTGCCTTACAAACAAATCAGATGACAATACGTATTGTCATTATTTGTCATTATTTATACGTATTGTCCTTCTTAGCACACTACCTGATGCCGTGAGATCCTGGAACATGCACCGTGTGCCTACTTGGTTCTGGCGAGATGCTTCTTGCTGCTTTGACTTCATTTAACAGCTTCTCATCACTTTGTAATCTCCAGGTTTTAAGGCTATGACCGCCCACTTGCCTAACTCAAGCCCTTATAAATATCCTTAAATATCTCTTATTCTTTATCTGTATGCAGGTTGCCCAGCAAGAAAGAAAATCTTCAAAACCAAAATAATTGGCTCAGGATAAAGTAAGCTCAGAGAGGGAAAGAGCTGGCATAGAACAAAGCACAGGCGGCTTCTATGTGCACTCCTGCCAGGCAGAGGGGCAGCAAGGGACAGTGAGAGCTGTGGCACTCTCCCGAGGAAGTGCTCAGGAGTGAGGCCAACAGGGAAGGATGATAAACTCCCGATCAGACCCATTCAGATGGAAACGAACAGACGAATCCACATGCCTGGGTAAAACTAAGACTTCTTGGATATTGGCCCCTGGTTCTGTTCTCCTCCAGCACTTTGCCTGCAGTGTGAACCACATTCCCAGTTGTGGTAAAACAGCCATTCTTAGATCACATCTATATAGGATGGGGACATTTGAGCACTTTCCTAAACCCTGTTTCCCCCAACACTGGACTTTATACACATCCGTAAAACAGATGGTGATCATGCTCACATCCAAGTGCAATCCTACCAGCTGGCATCAATATGAATATAGGAAATAAAAGCAATAAGGCCTGTATTTAATAAGCCTATGACCTCATGCACTGTCTCTTTCATCTTCTTTTACTTTTTTTTTTGAGACGCAGTCTCGCTCTGTTGCTCAGGCTGCAGCGCAATGGTGCAATCTCGGCTCACTGCAACCTCTGTCTCCCGGGATCAAACAATTCTCCCGCCTCAGCCTCCCGAGTAGCTGGGATTACAGGCAACCGCCATTATGCCCTGCTAATTTTTGTATTTTTGTAGAGATGGGGTTTCACCATGTTGGCCAGGCTGGTCTTGAACTCCTGACCTCCCACCTCGGCTTCCCAAAATGCTGGGATTTCAAGCGTGAGCCACTGCACCCAGCCTTCTACATTTTTGCCAGCAACTGGTGCCAGGAACTCTGTCTGCTGCCAATTTCTATTGGGAATGGAAGCCCCATTATCACAGGCGGCCATCCGGGTGGAGCCGGGCAGCAAAACCGTACGCTTTCTGGGAGCCCTCCAGGAAGGACGGACAGACCTGGCGCAGGCGCCCGACTGGCCCTGCTGCCCCAGGAATACCTCCCAGGAATACCTACCATTTCCTTGAATGCACTTTCAAGCGCCCCGATGACCAGGCACTCGTGGGGAATCTTCTTCTCGGTAAAGAAGCGCGTGGGGGGCGTGCTGGGGGAGCCCGGAGCCCCCACCCCTCCGCGCAGGGAGGCTGCCCGGGTCAGAGTCCGGCTGTTGGCAGGCGTGTTCTCAGGCTCCTCCCCTAGGCAGGTGGGGGGCAGGACGGCGGAGTTCTTCAGGATGTCCACGATGTCCTGCAGCTGCTCCGTGACGTGGTGCTGCAGCAGGCGCGACGCCACCACCGCTGCCCCGGAACCCGCGTGCCCGTCAAACAGCGACCAATAGTGGCAGGAAACACCCTCAGATTCCTGTGAGAGAGGACGACAAGGAGGAGTGAGAACGGCTGTGGCCTTTGCCCCAGGATCATACAGGTTGTGCAACACCTGTGGGACTGAGCGTCCACTTGGTTGCCTGTCTGTCGTCTGCAAACAATGCAGTCAAAACATAGCAACCAAAACAAAACCAAACGCTCAGGGAAGGGTCCCCAGATGAGTCACTATTGTTACCAGCACCAGAAGGATGAAGTGGTCCCTGCCTCCCCACCTAGCAAGCGAGCCCAAATGATCACATACTAAGCTACTACTTGGAGGGTGAGATCTACTTTAATTTGAGGTGTAAATGTTTGCGTAAAACTCTCCTACAAACAGACAAGTCTGTATGAGTCCAGCTTGAACATCTAACTCCTTACCTCCTGTCTTTTCTTTTCTTTTTTTTTTTTTTTTTTGAGATTGTCTCACTCTGTCACCCAGGTTGGAGTTCAGTGGCACGATCTAGACTCACTGCAAACTCCACCCAGGTTCAAGCAATTCTCATGCCTCAGTCTCTGGAGTAGCTGGGACTACAGGCGCGTGCCACCACACCAAGCTAATTTTTCTTTTTTGTATTTTTAGTAGAGATGAGGTTTCACCATGTTGGCCAGGCTGGTCTCAAACTCCTGGCCTCAAGTGATCTGCCCACCTTGGCTTCCTAAAGTGCTGAGATTATCCCAAAGCACTGGGATTATAGGCGTGAGCCACCGTGCCTGGAACCTCCTATTTCATTCCCAGAGTAGGTTTGGTCTGGGGCCTTGGAAAAAGGCCATTTCTCAGGTTTTACAATGGGAAATAAGTAGACCCATTTTCCCCTTTCAGAGCCCTTAAATGCTGGGATAATTGTTCCATCTTTCTTGGTCTACATCCTGAATTTTTAGAACATGTTTTCACGCTAGACACCTAGTCTAGTCCAGGCCTCACAAGATGCAGCCAATTCAAGTCTCCTCTTTATACTTTCCACCTCCCTTAGTTCTCCAGCTGATGTGGAGAACTAGTCTCCAGCTGATGTGGACTCTCAGTCTCTCCATTCCCTCTTCCTGACTTATGGCTACATGCAACCCGTGGTTCCCTCACCTACGTTGGGTTTAGTGGCTGCGGGTGGATTTCTAGACTATGTCAAGATGAGCACTTTTGAACCCATGTTTGAATTACATATGCATTAGATCTTAGAGAAAAGGAGCTCAATTATGATATAGCTGATAGAATAGAGAGCTCAGAAATAAACCCACACATATGTTGTCAACTAATCTTTGACAAGGGTACCAAGAATACACATTAGGGAAAGAAGGGTCTCTTCAATAAATGGTATTAGGAAAAGTGAATATCCCCATGCAAAAGAATGAAATTGGGCCCTCTTCTTACATCATATACAGAAACCAACTCAAAATAGCCTAAAGTCTTAGATGTAAGACCCGAAATCATAAAACTCCTAGAAAAAAACAGGGGGGAAAAAAACTCCTTGATATTGGTCTTGGCAATGATTATTTAGATATGATACCCAAAGCACAGGCAACAAAGCAAAAACAAACAAGTGGGACTACTAAAATGTTTCTGCACAGCAAAGGAAGTAATCAACAAAACCAAAAGGTAGGTAGCCTATGGCATGAGAAGAAACACTTGCAAAGCATGTGTGTGATAAGGGGTTAATTTTCAAAATATACAAGAAAGTCCTACAATTCTATTGCAAACAAACAAAACAAGCAAGCCAATGAAAAAATGGGCAAAGGGCTTGAAGAGACATTTCATCAAAGATGACAAATGGCCAGCAGGCTTGTGAAAAGATGCTCACCATTGATACCTTTCATAAAACTCAGTGAACTGAAATTAAGGACCTTCCCCAACCAGATAAGGGGCATCTAAGGAAAATCTATAGCTCATATCATATTTCATGGTGAAATACTGAATGCTTTCCCATAACATCAGGCAAAATAAAAAAAAAAGTATGCTCTCACTACTTCTATTCAACATCATACTGGAGAGTTCTAGATAGTCAAGAAAAAAGAAAAGGCCTAAAGATTGTATAAGAAAATAGCTGGGCGCAGTGGCTCATGCCTGTAATCCCAGCTACTCAGAAAGCTGAAATGGGAGAATCCCTTGAATCCAGGAGGAGGAGGTTGCAAGAGGCCAAGATCTTGCCACTATATTCCAGCCTAGGGCGACAGAGTGACCCTGTCTCAAAAAAAAAAAAAAAAAAAAAGAAAGAAAAAGAAAAAGAAAAAAGGTTGTTTAAAAATATAAAGTTGCATTTATCCTGGCTTTGAGCAATTTGAGCATGATGTACCTTAATGTCATTTTCTTCATGTTTCATGTGCTTGGAATTTGTCTTTCTAGATCTGTGGACTTACAGTTATTTCATATCATTTAGAAAAATTTCACCCATTATTTCTTAAAAAAAATTTTGTTTGGTATCCTTCTCTCTTTTCTCCTTGGAAGAATCTAATTACACCTGTAGTAGTCCCTAGAGGTTGTCCCATAGCTCATTAAGGATGCTTTCATTTTGTCAATGGTTCATTTTGGTTAATTTCTACTGCAATGTATTAAACTCACTGTTTTCTTAATCTTTTTCTTTTTTATTAAAAAACGGACAAAGGATCTGAATAGACATTTCTCAAATTAAGACATGCAAGTGGCTAACAGGTATATGAAAAAGTCCTCAAAATCAATAATCATCAGGAAAATGCAAATCAAAACCACAATGAGATAGCACCTCACACCTGTTAGAATCGCTATTATAAAAAAACAAAACAAAAAATGACACAAGTGTTAGGATGTGGAGAAAAAGGAACCTTCTGTTCTGTCAGTGGGAATGTAAATGAGTACAGCCATTACAGAAAACAGTATGGAGGTTCCTCAAAACATTAAAAATAGAACCATCATATGAAGCAATTTTACTGCTGGTTATATAACAAAAGGAAATGAAATTAGTATCTATAGCCCAATGTTCATTGCAGCATTATTCACAACAGTCAAGACACTGAAACGACCTTAGCATCCATCAATGAATGGTAAAGAAAATGTGGTGTATACTACTTACTTACAATAAGATATTATTCAGCCAGAAAAAGAAGGAAATTCTGCCATTTGCAACAACATGAATGAACCTGGAGGGCATTATGCTAAGTGAAATAAGACAGACACAGAAAGACCAATACCGCTTGATCTCATATGTGGAATCTAAAAAAGAGTCAAACTCGTAGAAGCAGAGAGTAGAATGGTGGTTGCCAGGTGCTGGGGTTGAGGAAAATGGGGAGATAATGGTCAAAGGGTACAAAGTTTCAGTTATAAAATGAGTAAGTTCTGTGGATCTAATGTACAGTATAGTGACTATAATTAGTAACACTGTACTGTATATTGAAATTACCTAAGAGAGTAGATTTTAAGTGTCCTCACCACAAACACACAAAAACTGGTAACTATGTAAGGGAATGGATGTATTAACTTGATTGTGGCAGTCATTTCACAATGTACCCGTATAGCAGATCATGCACACCTAAATACATGATTTCTGTCAATCACACTGCAATAAAACTGGGAAAAATAAAACATTACATTTGAAAAAATGTAACTAGAGGAGTAGGATATAAAACACTAAGAAAAATAAATATTTGGGATCTCTATTTTCAGAAAATTGATGGACAAAGAGATAAAGTATGCATATAACATCTACTTCTGACTAGTTGGCTTGTCTACCCTACAGCAATAAATACTGAAGGCTTTTTTTTTTTTTTTTAACTGAAGCCATTAAATAAAATTCTTAGTATAATGCCAGTAGATACTGAGTAGGTATGGTGACATGAGCCATTACTCTGTGCTCTTTAAAACTTGATTTCCATTCAATTCTGTGCTAGGTGCTAAGAAATAAAATAGTTGATTTTTCATTCAACCAATATGTGATTTGAGCACTTTCTATGCAACAGGCTCTAGAGTAGGCAGTAGAGATAACAGATTGGCTGAAAGAGATATCAGACATGGCTTGACCTTACTAGTCCAATGGGGAAGATAAACACTGATTGATATGGTTTGGATTTGTGTCCCCTGCCAAACCTCAGGTTGAATTGTGATCCCCAGTATTGGAGGAGGGCCCTGGTGGGAGGTGACTGCATCATGGGGGTGGATTTCCCCTTGTTGTTCTTGCCACAGTGAGTGAATTCTCACGAGATCTGGTTGTTTAAAAGTGTGTAGCACCTCCCCCTTCACTATCTTCCTTCTCTGGCCATGTAAGACGTGCCTGCTTCGCCTTCACCTTCCACCATGACTGAACATTTCCCTAAGGCCTCCCCAGTCATGCTTCCTGTACAGCCTGTGGACCAGTGAGCCAATTAAACCTCTTTTCTTTATAAATTACCCAGTTTCAGGTATTTCTTTAGAGAAGTGAGAGAACATAGTAACACACTGATCAAATAATCACACATATAAACATAAGATCACAAATCTGATCAAAGAGAGGACAAGGAGAAATTCTTAGTACTATAAGGCCAGCCTACAGAGGGACAGGACACATTGGAGAAGGCTTCCTGAGGACATCAGGACTAAGCCAAGGATGCATGGAAGTTCATGAGATAAGGAAGGGAGGGGAGAGAATGCCAAGCAGAGCAACAGCAGGTGCAAGGCCCCTGCGGTAGAAGGGGCATAGACTAAACCATGGCCGTGTGGCTGAGCGGGAGAGTGAGGAGCAAGATGAGGGTGAAGAGAGAGGTAGCAGCTAGAACACTCATTTTTTACAGGACACGTGAAGGATCCTGGCTTAGCTTAAGTGTAACAACAACAGAAAAAACCATTGACTGAAGTGAGAATGACAAAACCAATTTATGTTTTTAAACGATCACTCAAGCTATTCTGTGAGATTAGAAGGGAAGTAAGGGTGAAAGTGATGATGCTAAGGTAAGAGGTAAACGCTGCCCTAAAGAACATTCAGTCACATTCCAGCCATAAGAAACACATATGAACAATGAAAAGCATCATAAAACAGAGGTATAAACAGTAAGAGCTCTAACTCATAGGAAAGTGGAAAGAACAATGATTACGGATGAGAAGATTTGAATTCTAATCCCCTATTCAACACCAATCATCAGCTGAATGGAGGCAGGACAGGTGTTGGGCCACTAGCTGGTTGTCCCTTTTGCTTAACATTTCTATGCCATGGTTCGTTGTTGTGTTTTTTAATCCCTTGAACTAGATAAAAACAAGTTCATAATGAGATTTTAAAATCTTCAATGTCCTCCTATGCTAGGGGGATGTAAAGTGAGGGACATACTATTCGGGGAAATACAACCACAGTGTGTGCTTAGAGTTCAGCTCAGCTGTTAAAAGTGTAAGAGACCCTAAGGTCAGAGAAACACATCCAGTTACAGGTCCAGAAAAACTTTCCCATCATTTATTTAGTTCTTGAGACAGGATCTTGCTCTGTCACCCAGGCTGGAGTGCACTGGCACAACCATGACTTACTGAAGCCTCAACCTCCCAGGCTCAAGTGATCCTCCAGCATCCGCCTCTCAAGCAGCTGGGACTACAGGCATGCACCACCACATCCAGCTCATTTTTGTATTTTTCAGAGATGAGGTTTTGCTATGTTGCCCAGGCTAGTGAAGTCCTGGGCTCAAGCAGTCCTCCTGCCTTAGCCTCCAAAAGTGCTGGGATTACAGGTATGAGGCACTGTGTTTAGCCACCCATCCCATCATTTAATGAACCTTATATAGCAGGCAATACTCTAAATGCTTTACAAATACGAACTCATTTAATCCTTACTCCGGTCCTCTGTGAGAGGTGTGGTAATTATCTGCATTTTATATTGTAGGAAAATGAGAGGCAGAGAATAGAACCACTCTAGGTCACCATCTATTAAGTTATGCAGCAGAGACCAGAGTTCATGCTTTCAGCCATCAACCTCTTTGCTAAGGTGACCACCCCTACCCTATCCCCAGAGGGAAAGCTTGCCTTAATTTGTACATAGTGCCAGAGTCCATTTTTCTACTCTACAACCTGAGTTGCAACCAGAGTGATTTTTCCTAAAATACACATTTGGTCATTTTCTTTTATGAGTCTAACAGCCTGCTCTATGGGCTGGCTCCTGTCCGTGAGCCTCTAGTTTGCAGTCTCTGATAATCTCTCCCCACATTCTAGACCTTACTCAATTCCCACCCACACCAAACTACCAAACTTGCAGCTCATCACAAACCACTAACCATCACCACCTCCTTTACATAACTTCCACCTGGCTTTCAGTACGCAGCTTAAATATCATCTCCTTCCAGAAGCTCCCACTGCACCCTGAGCACCATCTGGACAGTGACCTTGAGGGCTAGGGTGAGATTCCAGTCTGGCACAAGGCAGACTGAGAAGCCTCTATTTACCACCTTGGGGGTACTAGTGAGATGTAATTCCTCTGTACCTAGTAGTGCTATGAAAGCTGCATGGCAAGAAAGAAGCACTAGAATTTAAAAGGCTCATGTAGGACTGCAAGACATGTTTCAAAGAACAATATAAGGCCAGAGAGGGCTACATGTGTTTGAAACGTGATCAAAATATTACAGATAATAAAAATCTATTTTCAAAGGTGGAATGATCAAACAGGTTTTGCTGTACCCTTATTTTATTTTTTTTCTGAGACAGAGTCTGTCACCCAGTCTGTAGTGCAGTGGTGCGATCTTGGCTCACTGCAGCCTCTGCCTCCCAGGCCCAAGTGATTATCCCGCTTCAGCCTCTCAAGTAGCTGGTACTAAGGCATGTGCCACCAAGCCAGGCTAATTTTTTACTTTTAGTAGAGACAGCGTTTCACCATGTTGGCCAAGCTGGTCTCAAACTCCTGGCTTCAAGTCATCCACCCACCTCAGCCTCCCAAAGTGCTGAGATCACAGGGGTGAGCTACCAGGCCCAGACTGTACACTTATTTTAAGAAGGATATGAGGATTCTCCCTTCTTTCCTACCTGGTTCTTCTCAAAATGATGCCATCAACTGCTGTAAGGTAAGCAAGATGGTTTGATGCATAAAGTCAGACCTGGGAACATGAAGGAATGAATGTCTCCTCAGTGTCACAAGAGCAGTGAGGGGCCTTCATCAAGGTTAGGAGTCTAAGCCAGAGATAAGGTAGCCTGGGCAATGCAACTATGAATCTAAGAGATTGGCCTGGGGAATCACAAATGGTATGAACATGATGCTTTTAAAGCATCTGAAACCTGCGATTTCACTGCAAATACACATGTATTGCTTCACTGCTTAGAATCTTTGGTTACTCCCTACTGCCCTTAAAATGCCATTTTTTTTCTCTTAGATGCTGACATGTCTTACAGACACTGAATGATCTAGTTACTATTCCCTCTTCAGCACATCTCTTGCTTCTTCGAGTGGTCCTGAACGTCTCTCATTTCCTCTCTTCTAACTCTCAGTGACCTCTGGAACTATGACCATCATGTTTTTCTTCTGCCTGAAACACTGATCCCTATCTCTCTGCTTGGAAAACTATCCTTCAGTTTTTGGTGGAAGTGTGACCTATTCCATCAAGCCTGCTTGGATCACCTCAGCCCCTGTGCATCCCATTTTCTGTACCAGTATGCATCAGCCCTGCTCACAGAGACTTTCGTGTGTCTCATTCACTCTGGTATTCCCAATGAGTGCCTCGTACAGAATAGATGTTCGCTACTTATTAAATATACTAAGAAAGAAAAGGAGAGAATGGTTTTTATTTTTTCAAAGCAATACAGTAGCTTGGCAAATAGGGATTTTATATAACACACTTCACATTGGTAAAACAAACAGAATATCATAACCCTAACCTACTCCAGGATTGGGGATGACTTGATCTTGCTTTATTTACCCAGGACTATGTCCTCTCAGCTCCCTGAGGCCAAGTGTGCCAAGCAAATAAGGAGCCTGCATCTAGGACCCTGGGAATCTGAGAGGGGCTCCAAGGAAAGCAAAGAGACATTGCCATCTCTGGCTGTACTTGATTGCTGAGCCTCATGGTCCTACATAACCAATATGAAACTCACTCTCCCTCTCTCTCTCAATCCAATCTCTTCTGAGCTAGGGCACATCCATCCCTCATACTGTTGGCGAGGGAGGAACATCTCCTCACTTTGGTATTCACTCTGAGTATAAGATTTTGTGTTTATATGGTAAATAAACAAGTTTTAAGCATTTACATTATTTAACAGTCCAAGGACAATTTTAGTTATTTAAAATGCTGGGTATTTACTTACACATTTTCAAATGAGTTAAAACAAACATATTCTATCTACTATATGTCTTAACATAGAAAGGCCACAGGCTTTAGATCAAGACAAATCTGGGTTCTGAAATTTACTACTATGTGACCTTGGGGAACTTACTTAACTTCTCTCAACTCCATTTCCTTATTTGAAGAAGAAGATAAAGGACAGGGCAAAATGGTGGTATGAACAGTAGGATTGCTTCATGTAATGATACATGTCTTGGAGCCTCCTTTCCTATGTGCCAGGCTCCATGTTGGGCACTAGGGATACAGCAGAGAATGAAAATGTCATGGTTCCCAAGCTCTTGAACCAACAATCTAGAATATGATCAGGTAATTACAAGTGTGATGAGTGTTAGAAAAACAAAGTGCAAATTACATGAGTGGATAACATGTATCAGATGTGCAGCTAACCATGGGGTATGGGGGGCACACAGGAAGGGGTATGGCCATGAAGGGATAGCAAGAAGGAGTTCTCTGTCATGATGAAACTGCTCTGAATCCTGGTTGCAGCAGTGATGATATGTATCTATGCATATGTTAAAATTCCCAAAACTGTATACCAAAAGGAAAAAGTTAATTGTACTGTATATTTTAAAAATAATAAAACATATAGCACTGTGTTTAGCATATAGGAGTAGCAAAAACACTAGAAGTAATGGTAATTACTTATATTATTAAATAGCCTTGGGGGACACTGAGCAGGTGGAGAGACCAGGCTGCACATCTGAGCTCCTGACTTCCAATTCTGCCAAATGGGGCACTCATCTCGCTCTACTGTGTAACTCCTGTTGCTTCTGTTCACCTTTCTTATTTCCCCTAAAGGAAGACTTAGTTCAAAGGACATCTGATATGGTTTGACTGTGTCTCCACCCAAATCTCATCTTGAACTGTAGATCTCATAATCCCCACATGTCATGGGAGGGACCCTGTTGGAGGTAATTGAATCATGGGGGAGGTCACCTCCATGCTGTTCTCGTGATAGTGAGTTCTCACGAGATCTCATGGTTTTATAAGGGGCTTTCCCTCCCCTTTGCTCTGCACTTCTCCTTTCTGCCACCATGTGAAGAAGGATGTGTTTGCTTCCCCTTCCACCAGGATTGTAAGTTTCCTGAGGCCTCCCCAGCCATGCTGAACTGTGAGTCAATTAAACCTCTTTCCTTTATAAATTACCCAATCTCTGGTATGTCTTTATTAGCAGCATGAGAATAAACTAATACAAATCTATCAAGCACCTATGTTTAATCCCCCTAACATCACAATAAAATGGGTGTCACTCCATTTTGCCAACAGTGAAACTGGGGTACAGATAGTTTCAGTAACTCTACTGGTATGTGGCAGAGATAGGATTTGAACCTAGTTCTTCAGACTCCAAGTTAAGGGATCTTTCCATCTTCCCAGTGGCACACAACTTTGTGTAATTAATCTCCTTGGCTTCTGTTACTCTGTGGTCTTTGCACTTCAGTGTTGCTTGCGTTATTTCAATTTGGTCATTGCTTACCAGTAATTGCATACGTGTCTGATTGCTAAAATGTATCGGCAATGGCTCTGCATTACTCTTCTGGAAACTTCAGAAAATGTTGATAGGGCACCAGCACAGGATGCAAATCAGACCCTTCATAATTAGAGTAACCTAGCTCTTGACATAATACACTTTAAAATTACTCATACTCCTTTTAACAAATGTTTAACCTTATTTTTGCTCCAGATAAACATGAGTTAAACGTGTACTCCACTTGAAGAAAAACAGTATCAAGCCCCTTCCTGACTTAACCATATAATTCAATTTGGCAGAAATCACTTCTGACTCACAAAACAGTAACTTTGAGGCAGTTTTCCTCAAAATTGCACTCTAAATTATTTCATTTACAAAGAATCAGTCTTACACGCAATTTATAACACACATATGCCTACCTACCTCTGTTCAGGAATACATCTGCAGCCTGATGAAGGAAGATTCCAGAAGGTGAATAATTGAGAGCTTAAAAATTCTGTTTCTCTTTTAGGCTTTCTCTACAGTAGGCTCACTATTACATTCTCTTCTTGCAAAGGAAACTGCTTTTTAATGATTTTATTTTCCTTTTCCCATTTTTCAAAAAATCTAGTATGCCAGAACTTAATGAGTTCTAACTGGAAAAGACTCCTTGGGCCTTTCAACAAATATAAGATTGTTCCAAACAGAAATCTATCTATTAAACAAGGAGCTGAAGTCATTTCAGAAACAAGCAGGTGGTGTCCATTCAGCTTCAGGTATACTGATTGCAGGGCCAACCAAGGATGTCAAGAATGACCAGCTTAAATTTTAGCCCTACTCAAACAAGAGCCACATCACACGCACCTGAACTCCAGGGAATCCATAGACTAAAAAAGCCAGCGTTAGCCATCTGGGTGGTTGTGAGGTACCCACCCCCTCTTATGGAGTGCCAGCTAAGAAGGAAAGGTTCTATACATAACCTCAGACGTTTCCTGTGGAGACCAACAGAAATACCCAGATGTAGGGGAGGAAATACACAAAGCCAAGGAGTGGGGTTTGAGGTATTTGTTCCAGCTTAAGGAAACCACGGTTTTGCCTTCCTTTACTCACTGCACAGAGCTCTAGAGGTTTGCAAACCTCTTCATCCCTCTTCCCCTGAGACTAGTGCTCTCCACACGAAGCACATGACTGTGAGGGGGAATTGAAAAACAGTCGGTTGGCGTGTAAGAGACATGTTAGAAATGCTTTCCTAGTTTTCATTCGGGATGACACTGGCGCCCTCGCGTGGCAGGTAAGTCAATCCTCCGCGTGCAGGGGATGCTGGTGCTCTTCCATGCCTGTTAGTTTTGGTACATGGCAACCCATTGCAGGGGACCTGTGCCCCTAAGTGGTGATTATACTACTAAATTTTAAACTAAAATTATTCCTCACATAGTAGACAACAGGTTAAAAAAATGTCTGCAAAGAAACTACAGATAGAAAACATGAGCAAACAAGAACATGTCAGAGCTGGCACTTGATATTCCCAGGAATGACAATCCAGTCATATCTGACAATCATCATCATCATATCTAGCCAAACACTCTGAAACCCTCAAGGGGACAGTTGAAATATGGAATTATACTCGCTATTGTTAATGATGAATTTTGCCTTGATATATTAGCTAATGATAGCACGAAGTCTTTGCTCTCAGCAAGACGGTAAATGAGTTACTGTATGAAAAACACTTAAATCAATGCCTGGCATACAATTAACACTGTATCACTGTTCGCTGTTATTTTAAAACATTGCCTTTTTACCTTTATTGCCCTTCAATTATTAAAACATTTAAAAAATGTTTAATGTATCTTTATAATTTTAAAATAATTATATACTTTATGGATATACAGTAGTAGGTTATATATCAATAAATGATCAATAAACGAACAAACACTTTGGGGTGCATTTTTTTTTTAAGAGACAAAGTCTTGCTCTGTCACCCAAGCTGGAGTTCAGTGGCATGATCATAGTTCACTGTAGCCTCAATCTCCTGTTTTCAAGCCATCCTCCCACCTCAGCCTCCTGAGTAGCTAGGATGATGGGTGCACCACCACACTAGGCTAATTTATTTTTTATTTTTATTTTTGTAGAGATGAGGTCTCCCTATTTTGACCAGGCTAGTCTTGAACTCCTGGCCTCAAGCTGTCCTCCCGCCTTGGCCCCAAGAAGCTAGGACTACAGGCATGTGCCACCACATCTGGCTAATTTTTAAATCTTTTGTAGAGAGGGTCTTGCTATGTTGCCCAGGCTGGGTCTCAAACTCCTGGCTTCAAGTGACCCTCCTGCCTTGATCTCCCAACGCTTTGAAATTACAGGCATGAGTCACCACACCCTGCCAAAAAAATTGTTTTTAACTTATGATTTGGAGACTGTTAATTTAGAAATAGTTGTCCGAAGGGAAAAAGTGGTATCCTCCTAGTGACATTCACAAGTCCTTGGCTTATTTAATATTCTTCTTCCCTTTGCTACCCTCACTATTCAGGTGTTTATACAACCGGTGGAGGGGCCATATCAACAGTACGAAAGGCCTATCACAGATGTAGAAATCCCACTTTGAGTGACATCTCATGGTTGATTTTTACAAAATGTCCTATATGAGTACAGAATGCACTTTCCAACCCTTCTCTCCCACTGCCAAAGAAAAGGGACTAATCACTTCCCCTTGGGGAAACAGAGTTGCCATATTCTTCTGTTTCCCCACTATATATGTGATTATATGGTTTGATTTCCATAAAGTTTCTGGCCAGTTTTCCAGGAATCACAGTGAAGATGATAATGCACAGTCCAGAGTACCTGCTATAGGCATTCCATCCACAGGGCTTTCAATGTCCAGTTTTTCATTTGATCCTCACAGTACCACAGTGAAAGGGAGAAGAATAAGCCAATGAGGAGGTAGAGATGAGAGAACATTTGAGTGACTTCATGAAAGCCCTTCCTAGGGCCCATGTTCTATTGCTGTCCACATGGAGCCATGACCCTACAGTGTAGTTCACTTTTTACCATACCTCTTTTTTTGACTAAATTGTTCAGATACTCTGCTCTGCAGTGGAGGAAAAAAGTCCCTTAATTTCATATACCTTAATGAATATGCTGCTTCCTTCTCAGGATATGACAATATGAATTGCAGGTTTCTTTGGCTGAATTCCTCCAACATAATGAGACAGTAACGTGCAGGATAGGTTTAGTAAGTTTGGCTTTTGTTTTTAAATGGCAGTTTAGACCTGTCTTAAAATATTAATTTATAAAAGAAAGTACAAAGTTTGTAACAGTTTTTGCTAAACTGCATTGTGACTTATTCTAGAATCAACTTGGGAATATTCTTAAACTATTAGTTATACATCAACAACTTCTCCCTAAATTAGTTTATGGAAAACACATAAGTACTGTGAAATAATACTGAAGTGCAGTTGCCAATCCACTATTAGAAACAACAACAACAATAGATAATATTTATTGAGCACTTACCCCATGCACTATTCTAAGCACTTTTCATATTTTAACTCACTTTGCTCTAATAAGCCTATGAAATAGCACCTATTATCAACAATTTACAGACGGGAAAATTGAGGTATGGAGAAGCCAACTGACTTGCACATGATAACACATCTAGTAAGGGGCAGAGACAGGATTCAAACTCAGGTATTCATGCTTATCCAATCAGAAGGCTTTTTTTTTTCTTCCCACGGTTTATGTAAATGATGGTCTTTCTATAATTTAGCAAGAAAATGGACTATAAAGAGAAGATGATCATTTCATTTTAGCTCTGTTTTTCACCTTAGTAAGAGCTATTACAGTTTCTGAGTTGACAGGGGACACTGCTAACTAACTCCCATATCAAAAGAGAAACCATAATGGAAATGAAAAAATATTTAGCATCAAATTTTATTGAAATTATACATATCAACATTAGGAGTTATTCTTCCTTGATGTCTGACTTTCCCCAAGAGATTTTCCTGCTCTATGTCTCAACTGCTAATGGATACAGAGGCAGCATGGTGTAAGTCTAGATGCCGAGGCCAGACTGCCTGGGTTCAATCAACATCTACACTTTCTAGCTCCGTGCCTCAGCTTCCTCATCAGTCAAAAAAAGGCAATAATAATACATATTTAGGCACATATTACAGTTTGGGCACTCCTAATCCAAAAGTCTGGAAAATGCTCTGAAATCCCAAACTTTTGAGCACGGATATGACATCACAAGTGGAGAATTCTACACCTGATCTCCGTGGGTCATGGTAGAAGCACAGGCACACTACATCTCATTTATTTAGCAACCCCAAGGAAAAGAAAACTACCTTCAGGTTATGTGTATAAGGTGCATACAAAATATGAATGAATTTTGTGTTTAAACTTGGGTCTCATTCCCAAGATATCTCATTATGTATATGTAAATAGTCCAAAATCTGAAAAAATCTGAAATCCAAAACACTTCTGGTTTCAGGCATTTTGGATAAGGGATACTCAGCCTATATGAGGTTAAATGAATTAATACTGGCAAGGCACTAAAATCAGTGTCTGGTACATGAGTGCTGAGTATTATTTATGTTTTTTTTTTTTTTTTTTTTAAAGAAGAAATGAAAGAAGAAAATAAAGTTTATTGCCCCTGACAATGTTCTTCCCACTTAAAGCTGTGGGAAGTCAGATTATAAGTGAAGCAAGAAGAAATTTCCATCTCAACATAATTTACTTTCCTTGCACCTTACATTTTGCCACAGTGGGAAACTATAGTAAAACCATGTTGTGTTCTCAGCTACTATGTACATCTTGGTCAAACCTGGTCTTCAGAGTCATCCAACACCCACCAAGAAGGGATCTTTAAAGGGACTCCAGTTGACATCAGTCTCCTCAATTCCTAGGTATAAAATAATCCATCTTAATCACTGGCAAGAGTTCTATGTCCCTAGAACTAAAAGAGTTTTGAAAGAAACCACTGCATTACTGACAAAACAAACAAACAAACAAACAAAAAAAACTGGCCAGGTGCAGTGGTTCATGCCTATAATCCCAGCACTTTGGGAGGCCATGGTGGGCGGATCACAAGGTCAGGAGATCCAGACCATCCTGGCTAACACGGTGAAACCCCATCTCTACTAAAAATACAAAAACTTAGCCAGGCGTGGTGGCGGGCGCCTATAGTCCCAGCTACCCAGGAGGCTGAGGCAGGAGAATGGCATGAACCCAGGAGGCGGAGCTTGCAGTGAGCCAAGATCGCACCACTGCACTACAGCCTGGGCGACAGAGAGAGACCTTGCCTCAAAGAAAAAAAATTAAAAAATCTAAGAAGAAAAGAAAATTCTTATTTTCTTCATATGAGCAGAACAAGGAACAAAATGTTAGCATAATAAAATGAGATGACTAAAAGGCTGCTCCTATTACATTTTTATAGCTGACATCCTTGCAGGGAGCCAACTGCCCGATGAGGGCCAAACATTCCAAAGGGCCGCTGTTGTAGAACCAGAAGCAATCTTCATTTCACGTTTTGGGGGTGAAAGAGTACTTCTTACAAAAACAGATAAAAAGAATGGCAAAACTTCAGTTCAGAAAGTTGAAATAGTCCCTTTCTCATGTTCCTTTTGCCTCTCCCTGCCCCATTTTGATTCTATTTGCCTGGAGTTCCCACAGTGCTGCCCCGTCCTCTGCTGAGAAAGATAATCAGCTTTCCTCTCCCCTGCTGACGGTCTTGGCTGAGATGCTGACACAGCCCTCTCCTGTTATTGTAATTAGACACTGAACTAGCAGATACTGAAACCACACACTTTGATGTGTTTTGGCTAAATTAAACAACACAAGGGTGCTCCTAAGGAAGTAGACTTAAAATGCATGTGTTCAGAAGTCTAGTCTCAAGTCAAAAACAATCTGTTCCAAATAGGGAGTCAGATGTGGGCAAAAAAGTGCCCTGGTTATGGCCACAATACCCTAAATATTTCCCACCTATGCATCTTATGTAAGTACATGCACTTCTTATCTTAATGCTAGGTTATGACATGCCTTTCACAGTGATCTCTTTCTCCTTCCACAGAGAAGGCACCTGGTACCGTCCTCCTCTTATCTCATTCCTGGAATGACTAAATATTTGGAAACTAAAAAGCAAAATCTCTTGGAAAAGCTGTGTTTTCACCTGAGGATGGCAATCAGTGTGATAAATAAAGACTCTTTATAACCTTCCAAGTCAAAGGAAAGAAAACCTAGCAATGGTGATTCATGTCCACAAATCTCGAGCTGGTTAATTTAAAAGCCTTCTGTGGGAATCAGGAGGCCGTTGGGAATAAGGTGTTCTCCTCAACAAGCTTACAGCAGCTTTCCTAAGAGACAGTGTCATGAAAGTGTCTTTTGGAAGTGCTAGAATTGTAGACATCCTTCTTTCCTGCCCACCCATCCTATATTCCCAAATCAGTACCCAGAGGTATAGGCATGTTAAGAGGCTTGCACATTGCCACAGAGTATCTATTTGCTATCTGCCAGACTGTGGGCTTACAGCTCTTCACATTAAGCTACCCAAATATGATCCAGGCACAAGAAAAGTTCCACCTTCATTTGTCACTGAGAACATCCTTCTCTACTACACTACATACCCGCTTCATCAAATATCTCAAAGTGTTGTTCTCTTATTTTTTTTGGGACAGAGTCTCGCTCTGTCACCCAGGCTGGAGTGCAGTGGCGTGATCTCGGCTCACTGCAAGCTCCGCCTCCCGGGTTCGCACCATTCTCCTGCCTCAGCCTCCCAAGAAGCTGGGAATACAGGCGCATGCTGCCAAGCCCAGCTAATTTTCTGTATTTCAGAAGAGACGGGGTTTCACTGTGTTGCCCAGGCTAGTTGCGAACTCCAGAGCTCAGGCAATCCGCCCGCCTTGGCTTCCAAAGTGCTGGGATTACAGGCGTGAGCCACTGCGCCCGGCCAAAATGTTGCTTTCTTAACCCCAAAGGAGAAATGCTTATTGTTTCTGTATTATAAGTTATATCACTAAACTCTTAATTAAAAAAAAACAAAAACAAAACAAAACCTAGATCTATTAGAGAGTGTTGGAGATGGAGACTAGAAAAATTCAACCACATTCGCTTGCATTTCTTCAGGCTAAAATACTACAGGGCAGAACACCTTAAAACATTTAAATTTGCGTGCCTTTTGTTTGTTGTTGTTGTTGTTTTACTTCTTTCAGACATTGCTTCTTTAGCTCCTGATCCAGATGGAACCTGAAATTAATTTGTATTTTTTTTCTTGTAAGTCAGGTGCCACTGTCAAGAGCTCAAACACGAGTGCGTTCCTGGATGGCCTAATGGAAACAGCTCCAGTCTGCAGCTCCCAGCATGATAGACGCAGAAGACTGTGATTTCTGCATTTCAAACTGAGGTACCTGTTTCATCTCATTAGGACTGGTTGGACAGTGGGTGCAGCCCACAGAGGGCGAGCAGAAGCAGGGCAGGGCATTACCTCACCCGGGAAGTGCAAGGGGTCAGGGAATCCCCTTTCCTAGCTAAGGGAAGCCATGACAGACTGTACCTGGAAAATCAGGACACTTCTGCCCAAATACCGCTCTTTTCCAATGACCTTAACAAATGGCACGCCAGGAGATTATATCCTGTGCCTGGCTCAGCGGGTCCCATGCTCACGGAGTCTTGCTCACTGCTAGCACAGCAGTCTGAGATCCACTGGTGAGGCAGCAGCCTGGCAGGGGGAGGGGCGTCCACCATTGCTGAGGCTTGAGTAGGTAAACAAAGCAGCTGGGGAAGCTCAAACTGGGCAGAGCCCACCACAGCTCTGCAAGGCCTGCTGCCTCTGTAGACCCCACCTCTGGGGGCAGGGCATAGCTGAACAAAAGGCAGCAGAAACTTCTGCAGACTTAAACATCCCTGTCTGACAGCTCTGAAGAGAGCAGTGGTTCTCCCAGCACAGTGTTTGAGCTCTGAGAACAGACAGACTGCCTCCTCAAGTGGGTCCCTGACCCCCATGTAGCATAACTGGGAGACATCTCCCAGTAGGGGCCGACTGACACTTCATACAGGTGGGTGCCCCTCTGGGACTAAGCTTCCAGAGGAAGGACCAGGCAGCAATATTTGCTGTTCTGCAGCCTCCGCTGGTGATACCCAGGCAAACAGGGTCTGGAGTGGAACTCCAGGAAACTCCAGCAGACCTGCAGCTGAGGGACCTGACTCTTAGAAGGAAAACTAACAAACAGAAAGGAATAGCATCAACATCAACAAAAAGGACATCCACACCAAAACCCCATCTGTAGGTCACTAGCATCAAAGACCAAAGGTAGAGAAAACCACAAAGATGGGCAGAAACCAGAGCAGAAAAGCTGAAAATTCTAAAAACCAGAGCTCCTCTTCTCCTCAAAGGATCGCAGCTTCTCTCCAGCAATGGAACAAAGTTGGATGGAGAATGACTTTGACGAGCTGACAGAAGTAGGCTTCAGAAGGTCGGTAATAACAAACTTCTCTGAGATAAAAGAGGATGTTTGAACCCATCGCAAAGAAGCTAAAAACCTTGAGAAAAGATTAGATGAATGGCTAACTAGAATAAACAGTGTAGAGAAGACGCTAAATGACCTGATGGAGCTGAAAACTATGGCACAAGAACTACGTGACACATGCACAAGCTTCAGTAGCCAATTCGATCAACTGGAAGAAAGGGTATCAGTGACTGAAGATCAAATTAATGAAATAAAGCGAGAAGCAAAGTTTAGAGAAAACAAAGTAAAAAGAAATGAACAAAGCCTCCAAGAAATATGAGACTATGTGAAAAGACCAAATCTACATTTGATTGGTGTACCTGAAAGTGATGGGGAGAATGGAATCAAGTTGGAAAACACTCTGCAGAGTAAGATCCAGGAGAAGTTCCCCAGCCTAGCAAGGCAGGCCAACATTCCAATGCAGGAAACACAGAGAACACCACAAAGATACTCCTTGAGAAGAGCAACCCCAAGACACATAATTGTCAGATTCACCAAGGTTGAAATGAAGGAAAAAATGTTAAGGGCAGCCAGAAAGAAAGGTTACCCACAAAGGGAAGTCAATCAGACCAACAGCAGATCTCTCAGCAGAAACCCTACAAGTCAGCAGAGAATGAGGGCCAATATTCAACATTCTTAAATAAAAGAATTTTCAACCCAGAATTTCATATCCAGACAAACTAAGCTTCATAAGTGAAGGAGAAATAAAATCCTTTACAGACAAGCAAATGCTGAAAGATTTTGTCACCACCAGGCCTGCCTTACAAGAGCTCCTGAAGGAAGCACTAAACATGGAAAGGAACAACTGGTATCAGCCACTGCAAAAACATACCAAATTGTAAAGACCACTGATGCCAGGAAGAAACTGCATCAACTAATGGGCAAAATAACCAGCTAACATCATAATGACAGGATCAAATTCACACATAACAATATTAACTTTGAATGTGAATGGGCTAAATGCTCCAATTAAAAGACACAGACTGGCAAATTGGATAGAGTCAAGACCCATCAGTGTGCTGTATTCAGGAGACCCATCTCATGTGCAGAGACACACATAGACTCAAAATAAAGGGGTGGAGGAAGATCTACCAAGCAAATGCAAAGAAAAAAAAAAAAAAAGCAGGGTTGCAATCCTAGTCTCTGATAAAACAGACTTTAAATCCACAAAGATCAAGAGAGACAAAGAAGGCCATTACATAATGGTAAAGGGATTAATTCAACAAGAAGAGCTAACTATCCTAAATATGTATGCACCCAATACAGGAGCACCCAGATTCATAAAGCAAGTCCTTACGGACCTACAAAGAGACTTAGACTCCCACACAATAATAACGGGAGACTTTAACACCCCACCGTCAATATTAGATCAATGAGACAGAAGGTTAACAAGGATATCCAGGACTCGAACTCAGCTCTGCACTAAGCAGACCTAACAGACATCTACAGAACTCTCCACCCCAAATCAACAGACCATAACATTCTTCTCAGCACATCACACTTATTCCAAAATAGTTGGAAGTAAAGCACTCCTCAGCAAATGTAAAAGAACAGAAATCACAACAAACTGTCTCTCAGACCACAGTGCAATCAAATTAGAACTCAGGATTAAGAAACTCACTCAAAATCGCACAACTACATGGAAACTGAATAACCTGCTCCTGACTGACTATTGGGTAAATAACAAAATGAAGGCAGAAATAAAGATGTTCTTTGAAACCAATGAGAACAAAGACACAACATACCAGAATCTCCGGGACACATTTAAAGTGGTGTGTAGAGGGAAATTTATAGCGCTAAATGCCCACAAGAGAAAGCAGGAAAGATCTAAAATTGACATCCTAACATCACAATTAAAAGAACTAGAGAAGCAAGAGCAAACAAATTCAAAAGCTAGCAGAAGGCAAGAAATAACTAAGATCAGAACAAAACTGAAGGAGATAGAGACACAAAGAACTCTTCAAAAAATCAATGAATTCAGGAGCTGGTGTTTTGAAAAGATCAACAGAATTGTTAGACTGCTAGCAAGACTAATAGAGAAGAAAAGAGAGAAGAATCAAGTAGATGTAATAAAAAATGATAAACGGGGTATCACCACCAATCCCATAGAAATACAAACTACTATTAGAGAATATTATAAACACCTCTACGCAAATAAACTAGAAAATCTAGAAGAAATGGATAAATTCCTGGACACGTACACCCTCCCAAGACTAAACCAGGAAGAAGTTGACTCTCTGAATAGACCAATAACAGGCTCTGAAATTGAGGAAATAATAGCCTACCAACCAAAAACAGTCCAGGACCAGAGGGATTCACAGCTGAATTCTACCAGAGGTACAAAAAGGAGCTAGTACCATTCCTTCTGAAACTTCCAATCAATAGAAAAAGAGGACACCCTCCCTAACTCATTCTATGAGGCCAGCATCATCCTGATACCAAAGCCCGGCAGAGACACAACAAAAAAAGAGCATTTTAGACCAATATCCCTGATGAACATCAATGGGAAAATCCTCAATAAAATACTGGCAAACCAAATCCAGCAGCTCATCTAAAAGCTTATCCATCACGGTCAAGTTGGCTTCATCTCTGGGATGCAAGGCTGGTTCAATGTAAGCAATCAATAAATGTACTCCATCACATAAACAGAACCAATGACAAAAACCACATGATTACCTCAATAGATGCAGATGAGGAAAATAGATTACCTCAAAAGATGCCTTTGACAAAATCCAACAACTCTTCATGCTAAAAACTCTCAATAAACTAGGTATTGATGGAATGTATCTCAAAATAATAAAAGCTGTTTATGACAAACCCACGATCAATGTCATACTGAATGGGCAAAAACTGGAAGCATTCCCTTTGAAAACTGGCACAAGACAGGCATGCCCTCTCTCACCACTCCTATTCAACGTAGTGTTGGAAGTTCTGGTGAGGGCAATCAGGCAAGAAAAAGAAATAAAGTGTATTCAATTAGGAAATGAGGAAGTCAAATTGTCCCTGTTTGCAGATGACATGATTGTATATTTAGAAAACCCCACCATCTCAGCCCAAAATCTCCTTAAGCTGATAAGCAACTTCAGCAAAGTCTCAGGATACAAAATCAATGTGCAAAAAACATAAGCATTCCTATATACCAATAACAGACAGAGAGCTAAATCATGAGTGAATTTCCATTCACAATTGCTACAAAGAGAATAAAATACCTAGGAATCCAACTTACAAAGGATGTGAAGGACCTCTTCAAGGAGAACTACAAGCCACTGCTCAATGAAATAAAAGAGGACACAAACAAATGGAAGAACATTCCATGCTCATGGATAGGAAGAATCAATATCGTGAAAATGGCCATACTGCCCAAAGTAATTTATAGATTCAATGCCATCCCCATCAAGCTTCCAATGACTTTCTTCACAGAATTGATAAAAACTACTTTAAAGTTCATATGGAACCAAAAAGGAGCCCACATTGCCAAGACAATCCTAAGCCAAAAGAACAAAGCTGGAGGCATCATGCTACCTGACTTCAAACTACACTACAAGGCTAGAGTAACTAAAACAGCATGGTATTGGTACCAAAAGAGAGAGAGAGACCAATGCAACAGAACAGAGGCCTCAGAAATAACACCACACATCTACAACCATCTGATCTTTGACAAACCTGACAAAAACAAGACATGGGGAAAGGATTCTCTATGTAATAAATGGTGCTGGGAAAACTGGCTAGCCATATGTAGAAAGCTGAAACTGGATCCCTTCTGTACACCTTATACAAAAATTAATTCAAGATGGATTAAAGACTTAAATGTTAGACCTAAAATCATAAAAAGCCTAGAAGAAAACCTAGGCAATACCATTCAGGACATAGGCATGGGCAAGGACTTCATGACTAAAACACCAAAAGCAATGGCAACAAAAGCCAAAATAGACAAATGGGATCTAATTAAACTGAAGAGCTTCTGCACAGCAAAAGAAACTACCATCAGAGTGAAAAGGCAACCAACAGAATGGGAGAACATTTTTGCAGTCTACCCATCTGACAAAGGGCTAATATCCAGAATCTACAAAGAAGCAAATTGACAAGAAAACAAAAAAAATCAAAAAGTGGGCAAAAGATATGAACAGACACTTCTTAAAAGAAGACATTTATGCAGCCAACACACACATGAAAAAAATGCTCATCATCACTGATCATCAGAGAAATGCAAATCAAAACCACAATGAGATACCATCTCACACCAGTTAAGAGTGGCGATTAAAAAGTCAGGAAACAACAGGTGCTGGAGAGGATGTGGAGAAATAGGAACACTTTTACACTGTTGGTGGGAGTGTAAACTAGTTCAACCATTGTGGAAGAGAGTGTGGCGATTCCTCAAGGATCTACAACTAGAAATACCATTTGAGCCACCCATCCCATTACTGGGTATATACCCAAAGGATTATAACTCATGCTACTATAAAGACACATGCACACGTATGTTTACTGTAGTACTATTCACAATAGCAAAAACTTGGAACCAACCTGAATGTCCATCAGCGATAGACTGGATTAAGAAAATGTGGCACATATACACCATGGAATACTATGCAGCCATAAAAAAGGATGAGTTCATGTCCTTTGTAGGGACAAGGATGAAGCTGGAAACCATCATTCTCAGCAAACTATCACAAGGCTAGAAAACCAAATACCACATGTTCTCACTCATAGGTGGGAATTGAACAATGAGAACACTTGGACAGAGGGTGGGGAACATCATACATCGGGGCCTGTCATGGGGTGGGGGGAGGGAGAGGGATAGCATTAGGAGAAATACCTAATGAAAATGATGAGTTAATGGGTGCAGCACACCAACATGGCACATGTATACCTATGTAACAAACCTGCACGTTGTGCACATGTACCCTAGAACTTAAAGTATAATTAAAAAAAAATAAAATAAAATACCAAATTACCACCAATTACATTACAATCAAAAAAAAAAAAAGGGGGGGAGCTCAAACACAGGAAATGACATTCCTTCAGTCAATGCCTCATGGAAGCCAAGAGAGGCAGAAAACAGTTACATTATTTTCTCTACCAAAAAAAAAAAAAAAAAAAACAAAAAACGTTTTTAAGATTTGCTTTAAAATGGGAGGCTGAAAGATTATGTGTATAACAGGATAAAATAATTCTTTATGAATTGGCATTTGGGATGGCTAAGGGTTGCCTTAAAATCTTTACACCAATTCATAATAATCTGTAGTAGAAAAGGCCATCTCACTGGGTGCAGTGGCTCACGTCTGTACTCCCAACACTTCAGGAGCCTGAGGTGAGCAGATCACCTGAGGTCAGAAGTTCAAGACCAGCCTGGCCAACATAGCGAAACCCCGTCTCTACTAAAAATACAAAAATTAGCTGGGCATGGTGGTGCTTGCCTGTAATCCCAGCTACTCAGGAGGCTAAGGCAAGAGAAGAGCTTGAACCTGGGAGGCAAAGGTTGCAGTGAGCTGGGATTATGCCATTGCACTCCAGCCTGGGCGACAGAGTGAGACTTCATCTCAAAAAAAGAAAAGGTCATCTCGTTGCTACCCAGCTACCATATGGCCACTCAATATAATAAAGGTCATCAAATATAAAGTCACACTTCTATTGAAATCCTCTGTACATCTCTGATGTTTCTAACAAATAAGAAATCCCTATAATAATGTTTTCCATGGTAAATTTCATGTTACTTTATTAAAAACTTTAGGTTTTCTTTAATCTCCAAGGAAGGTGAAGGTATATTATACATGAAATAAGTCTTTTGAAAACATATATTTTGACTTTACTAAATTTACAGGGGACAAAAGAGGTCAAGAAAGGAGGGAGAAATAAACCATATGTATTCCAGAGGGACTCCATGCCTCTTCGGTTTGCCAGCCTTCATGCCTGTCAACTCTGTTTGCAGATATTATTTATCCTGTTGTTCCATTTTTTGCTTATAACATTATATGTCCACTTTTCCCATCCTTATCTTTCTTATCACTGTGTGGCCCATGCCATAGATACCTTCCCTCTTCATAGTACCCCTCTGTTCTTGGAGCTTCTAGAACCCCACTGTGATCATGTTTCTATTACACACTTTTATACCTTCTGTGTCACCTAAGCCACTTCTATGGCTTCAACTATAATTTTCAATCTTGTAACTCCTTAAATCTAAGCCTCCCTAGGCTTGTGCATGAGCTCCAAACCCTTATTTCTAATTTCCTACAAAACATTTTCACCTGGAAAGGTAGAATCAGAATCAGTACACTCAAAACTCAGGTCGTCATCTCTGCCCATCCCCTTACCATCCAGTGGTCCACTTTTCAATGACCAGCACCTAGTGGCTGAGCCTGGTATCTTCATCTTCCCCCTGTTCCAGGCAGTTGGTCATCTGATCACCTCAACTGTATATCTCACTTAATCTCTTCTGAGCCTGTCCCTTGCACTGATCAGTGCCTTATTTTAAGCTGTTATCATCTCTCACCCATATTTCTGCATGAGCCTCCTAACTAGCCTCCCAGCCTCTAGGTTTGGACTCCTGGCCTTCCCAAGTCAGCCTTCCCACTGCCATCACTGTCTTGAGTCATCTTGCCCTTGTCCAAAATAATTTGGTAAAAATCCCAGCTTATTATAGTATATGATGACCCTTGTGATGCCTGCTTACTCTTCCTGTCTTGCCAACCCTCCAAGAGACCACATATTTTCCAAAACACTGGAAGACATACGTCATGTGCTCTCATGCCAATCTGTCTTTGCCTATACATGTTCCTTCTACAAGAAACCCCCGTTTCTCTTGTTTGTTTGCTTCACTCCTATTCACTTTCCAAGATCCCAGGTCAAATGTCACTTTCTCAAAGAAGAGTTTCCTAACCTTACCCATCCCCTTCTCCTTGGTTATTCCCCAAATCATCATGACCAATCTGAGTCAGATTTTCCTACAACCTGGGCTTTTCGTCTGTCTCTGAAAACTCACTCCATTGTAGTACCACTGCCAATGACTCTCCCCACTTGACTTAGCACTAGGAAGATGGGAACTATGTTGTGTTTTGTCTCCTTATCCCAAATCTCAGCATGCAGACTCGGGGTTCAATATGTTCACTGGGTGAAGGAACAAGAAGGGTGGGTACAATCCGCTTTGTCTCTGCAGATGTTTTCTTGCCGTAAGCCCTGTATGCTCACCATCCTTTCCTAAGTGCTACTATATTTGAGTTTTACCACTAAGGGGATGTCTTCTAGATGGGAAAAATCACTGGCCACTTTCAACTAGTGTGTCCAGGGTCCTCTGCTAGTAAATTATAGAAGTGGAAGCCAAAGTCTTGACAGTGACCTTCAATGTCCTTCCCGACTGGCTCACTCCACTCCTATGACTTTTCTGACAACATTTCCTGCAATCCAGGCTTTACAATATTTCTGCTCCAGCCACACAGACCTCCTTCCTAAACCTTGAGAACATAGGGCCGGCTCCCGCCTTGGGGTCTTTCAATTGTCCAGAATGATAAATGCTCTTCCTTCAAATAGCTGCAATTTCAGATCTTTGCCCAAATGTCACCTTCTCAGTGATGCCTTCTTTACCCCAGCCCCCTCAGACTTCCTATTTTCTGTGTTCCCCACTTTGTTTTGTATCTTCATAGTGTCTATCATCTGGCACACTATATTTTGTCTCCCGCTACGAATGGAAGCTCCCTCTAAGTAGGGATTTTGTCTATTTCATTCCCTGTCAAATCTCCAGCATCCAGTTCTCAGTACACAGCAGTTGCTCAGTGATTTATCTTCCACACTAGGTAATGGTTTTCAAGTTTTTAAAAAGCAGAACAAAAGCAACAACAAAACAGACAACCCAATTTTTAAAATGGGCAAAGGACTTGAATAGACATTTCTCTGAAGAACATATACAAAGGCCAATACACAATGAAAAAATGCTCAACATCACTAATCATCAGGGAAATGCAAACCAAAACTGCAGTGAAATACCACCTCACACTCATTAGAATGATTACAATTAAAAAAAAAAAAAAAACACAACAGAAAACAAGTGCTGGTGAAGACAAGGAGAAATAGGAACCCCTCTCCATTGTTGGTAGGAATGTAAAATGGAGCAGCCACCGTGAAAAACTGTGGTAGTCCCTCAAAAAATTAAACAGAATTATCACATGATTCATCAAATCCTCCTCTAGATATATAGCCAAAAGAATTGAAAGCAGGGACTCAAAGAGATATTTGTTCACCTATGTTCACGACAGCATTATTCAGAATAGCTGAAAAGTAAAAAATTCTGGCTCACGTTACAACATGGGTAAAACCTTGAGAACATTATGCTAAGTGAAATAAGCCAGGCACAAAAGGACTAATATTGTATGATTCTACTTATGTGAGGTACCTGCAGTGGTCAACTCACAAAGACAGGAAATAGACTGGTGGGCATCAAGGGAGGAAAGAATGGAGAGTTAGTGTTTAATGAATACTGAGTATCAGTTTGAGAACCTGAAAAAGTTCTGGAGATGATGATGGGGATGGTTGTACAAACACGTGAATATACATAATGCCACTGAACTATATGCCTAAAATTGGTAAATTTTATGTTATGTATATTTTACCAATTAAAAATTTAACAATTTAAAAAAAGAAAAAGCAGCTCAACTCGTCTTAAACTCAGTAAGAAGCCTAATAGGTAAAGCAGATAGAAGTGAAGGGGGCCGCGGTCGGAGCCGGAAATGGAGCACCAGGGTGTCTCCACTCTGCTGGCCCCTTGCTCTTGGAGGATGGACCCCACAAAGATTGGGAACCACCACAGGGGAGGGTTACAGCTCCATCCTAGAGTGCTTATGCACTGGTTTCACTGTTCATAAGGACAAGAAGTTAAAAAGTCACCCCGGCTCCATTTCTAGAAGGAACTTAGTAAAAAGGAAAAATACCATCACCAACTGGCCTTGGGCCAAACGTCAACACTGACTGATTTTTATAGAGATCACTTTATATCCCAGGGACAGGGGGAAAATATCAGCAGAAAGAGCAACACTAAGTCACTGATGCCCATATTGAATGATCATGAACACCTTCCTTACACTTTCCGAGCCCTTTCCCATAATAACAATCCTCAAAACAATCCTGTCAAGCAGATATGAAAGGAATTATGTAATCTCCAATTCACAAGTGAAGAAACATAGAAAGTTCAGTCATAGAGAATAACCAAAGTGGGACTGACCTCAGGATAATCACTGACGCTTATTACAGATTTATTAAGACACTTGCTCAACGTTTTTCACGGACTACTGGAGTTCACATTTCCAATCAGCCTCCTTCTACCATTTGGTAGTTACTGCTGTTATTCCTTTTTATTTTATTTATTTATTTAATTTTTTTGAGACGGAGTCTCGCTCTGTCGCCCAGGCTGGAGTGCAGTGGCGCCATCTCGGCTCACTGCAACCTCCGCCTCTGGGTTCAGGCCATTCTCCCACCTCAGCCTCCTGAGTAGCTGGGACTACAGGCGCCCGCCACCACGCCCGGCTAATTTTTTGTATTTTTAGTAGAGACGGGGTTTCACCGTGTTAGCCAGGATGGTCTTGATCTCCTGACCTTGTGATCTGCCCGCCTTGGCCTCCCAAAGTGTTGGGATTACAGGCGTGAGCCAACGCGCCCGGCCTGTTATTCCTTTTGAGACTAGACAAAACTAAGGCTCAAAGAATAACCATCCCAAAATTAAGTAGCTAAAGTGGTAGACTGCACAGTCATCTCACTCCAGGGCCTGTGCACTTAACCATCACCATTCTATACTGCCCATCTGGGTCCTCAGCTCTGGTTTGGAAAAGGCCTTCCTTCAACCTAGAAAATATGTACAGTTGATAAATCCCCATAAGTCAACTTTAAATTAAACTAGTACTTACAAAATAAATCAATACTTATTATTCCCTAAGCATAGATGTAATGAGATGCTATTACTTTTTTTTTTTTTTTTTTGAGACAAAGTCTCCCTTTGTCACCCAGGCCGGAGTGCAGTGGCCCGATCTTGGCTCACTGCAAGCTCCACCTCCTGGGTTCAGGCCATTCTTCCACCTCAGCCTCCAGAGTAGCTGGGACTACAGGCGCCCGCCACCTCACCTGGTTAATTTTTTGTAGTTTTAGTAGAGAAGGGGTTTCACCGTGTTAGCCAGGGTGGTCTCAATCTCCTGACCTCATGATCCGCCTGCCTCGGCCTCCCAAAGTGCTGGGATTAGAAATGTGAGCCACCACGCCCAGCTGCAATGAGATACTATTTCTAAAACTAAGAAAAGATTCCTAGATCTTTTAAAATCCTATGAAAATTTTTACACAAAAATATCCTCAAGACAATCAGAATGAATAGTTACGTTTAGGTCAGTCCATTCTGTGTCTCCTGATTTTCCCAGGAAACATCTCTCTATAAAGCACATCATCTGCTGACAGAGTGTCGATGACTCCCCGTCCTTTGCTGAGAGCTTCTTCAGAGCTTTCTGAGGATATGTCTGCTTTATTCTCCAGAAACTGGAGACAGGAGAAATATTTTGTGGTTTTTCAACATTGTTCAGTCTGCAAGGCCACCCCAAGGGCTGCAAGAGTTTTGGGCCAATTGAAATAGATATTTATTTGGAAGAACATCAGCCACGGGCTGCAAATGGACAACTATCATGGGCAAGCAAGGAGGAGAAAGGGGCAGAGTCATGGCAGGGCTCGAAGCAACAGCCAGAGTTACTTCCATCTCTCATGAGAGGCTTTCGGACTATTTCCTTACAAAGACCTAGAAGTGGCTCCTCTGAAACCATCAAACATTATATTTACATATAAATTTATATATAAATTACATATATCAATATATGAATTTATATATAAATTATATATGTTATATTAATACATAAATTTATATATAAATTATATATTTATATATAATTTATATATAATTATATATTTATAATATAATATGTAATTATATTATAATATATGTAATATAATTATATAATTATATATTTTATATATAATTATATATTTATATATAAAATGTATATACAAATTATATATATAAATTATTACAACAAGAGCTAGATACATATGGTGTGGGTGTTTCATTTACTTTGTGTTAAAAACCTAACCACAAGCTGGTCATACATGTGTCGCCTTCCGCTTGGTATGTGTGATGCTGTGACCACAGGCCCGCCACCCCACTAACTCTGGGGACACTGCTTTCTCACTTCCATTCCAGACTTAGGTGAAGCCCTAACGTTTTCCAGCAGGACCAAAGTGTGTGCCATTCCTCTCACCTGAAAATCAAGGATCAAGAAGGGGCTTACCGAGTTCTCCTTCAGCTGCAGCCCTTCCCCATTGGGAAGGGAGGACCGTCTCTTGGATGAGTTCCTGTTTGGGGTTGAGGTCATAGCCCCTGCCTTCTTCTTCACAGTGAGCACCTCACAGCTGGCTTGGTCTTCATTGTGTGTGCTCTTCCCGGCATTGATAACCCTGGAGAAGAAGCCGGAAAAGCTGGTCAGACGGATAAAGCTGAGGGCACAGTCCCTTGTCAAGGGTCAGCCAAGACAGTCTCTACAACTGGCCCAGAACTACAGCCCTGCTTAATGCAAAGAACATTATGGTCTTGGTATTTTATGTTCCTAAAGAAATGAAATGTTTTTTAATGGCATTATGTTAGCACTCATTAAAATATTTACTAAAGAAGTTGTTTTGAGACCTGTTCACCGGCAGGTGTCTGATAGATGTGATCAACCACACTAATCCATTTTAGTCAAAACACATGAGGCAATCACTCTTTCAGGTTAGGGAGCCCAAATGTTTCGGCAATTACAATGAAGACAGATAATCTGGCTCAGGGAATTCTGTTTCACTTCTCCAGGTGATAAACAGCAAAACCACCATCAATCTTATCAAGGTACATGGCAGTAATTTACAGCATGTCGTAAAAATCCAAGAAAACAGAGAACCATATTTCACTACTGCCATACCCATTTTTGTTTTACACAAAGGCAAGCAAAGGAATCAAGGTTGACTCTTTTAAAACTATTTTTAACTCTTTGTCTTTTTTCATGTAGAATAATATTCATCATACTGGGCTATAGGCACTCTGATTTGGACACCAAGACACATAATAATAAGGCACGTTGACACTGCTTTGCTCGAATTACTAAATGTTTTAAGCATAGAAACGCTTCAGGAAAACATGCTGCATCATTCATGCACCTTTTTCTCTATCAGGTGACTATAGACTCAATTCTTGGGTTTCCACACCGCTTTCTTCTTAAGTAATTAAGCAGCAGCTAAAACAGATTTCCTTAAAGACTGCTCCTTGATCTGCCACAAGCTTCAACAGTGTCACAGTCCTGACAGAGTGCGTGTGGAGTTTATGGAACTCAGTAGCAAGGAAAGAAAAGGTGTTTGTTTTTTCTTTTTAAGGTAAGCTAAATAAAAATTCACTCTATAAGTGTGGTGTGTACACTGCTCTATTAATTGAGTTGCACAGCCTCCTAACAGTTAAAATCATTATTTTCAAAAAAACCTTTTAATTCTACAATAATTATACGCTCAGAGTAAATTGCAAAAATGTAGAGTCCCATGTATCTTTTGACAAATTCCCCAAACGGTAACATCTTATATAAAACAGTGCAACATCAAAAC
Source organism: Papio anubis (assembly GCF_008728515.1). Classification (NCBI taxonomy): domain Eukaryota; kingdom Metazoa; phylum Chordata; class Mammalia; order Primates; family Cercopithecidae; genus Papio; species Papio anubis. Next base: position 57,385,093 of record NC_044984.1, read on the forward strand.
TGAGAAAATGACATTGATACAATACTCTCTCCCAGACTCCTGACCTTATTCAAATTTCAACAGTTCTTACATCAAATAGCTTTTAAAAACGGTATCAATTTCCATAACCCAACACACACATGCCACAACCAAACAGGAAATGGAAAGCAAATTGAGATTTGAGTGCCACAAGATCTAAGCGAGCGTGTTTCAAGCACGCTTCTGCCAAACTCTGGAACTCTATGAAGGTGTTTCAGACATTTTAACATTTTCTTTGTTTTTAAAATGTATACACATTTTTAAAAAATGCAATAATTTAAAAGTTCATTCCCATCTGTACATGTGATCAAATAAATGCAAGTTGACATTTTCTGGGCGGCTTTAGCATATTAAGCCATCTCTCTTTTCAATTGACCATATCATTGATTGGAAGGAGAATTATTTTTTTAATTACTATTTGCAATTACTCATCCGAAAGTTCTAACAAAAAGATCTTATCGGTCATCTATTTCCTCAATTGCAAATTTCTGTATTAATCAAAATTGCTTCACTGGTCCTATCAGGTTTACTATGAATTTCAACTTAATAATATTTTTATAAACAAAAGCCTATGTTTACTCATCTCACATATTACAGTATTTCCCGAGATTTGTCTTTAAGTAGACTGTTGCTTACAAAGTTTGACAATTGTTGTCCTGGGGCTTGTGTAAGGAGGTGGGCATCCTTGCTGATCTGAGGTCCAATTGGCCTCGGGTGTTTATCACACACTCTCAGGGGCTGAGCAGTGGGGAAAGGGAGGATTCAATGTCTATTTTCTTGCCCCACCTTCACTGTCTCTCCTCTAAGGAAAGACATTTTCATATGGCTTAAGGATAAAATGTAAATATTTAAGGACACATTGAGGCTACCTGTGTGATGATGTTAATTCTACCTTTACTGCCTGAGCTAAGTAACTTAACCCAAGTCCCACAGCCAGGAAGTGGCACAGATGGTGTTCAGAATGAGCCTATCTTGACCCCTAACCCAACCTCTTCCTATTGTGCCCTGGGGACATCAGTCTGTGATGGGCTGAGCTGGACTGTGGGGAAGCATAGAGTAAACAAATCAGGCAAGGTCTGGTCCAGGCCTGAGAGGAAGGGGAATCTTTCCCAGCATCTCTGGCTATTGGAGGAGTCTGGGAAAAAGGCCCAGGAAAGAGGAAAGAACAGGTGGCTCAGATCTGCCTGTCCCTAGAGAAGCTAATGCTATCCAGGCTAAGTCACTAGGGGGCCTGCTGCTGAAGCTGATAGTACAGAACATGCATTCATCTGGAACATCCCTGTTATATCTCTCCTCAGAGAACCAAACCAGGCAGAGGAAGGAGGTCCGAAATACCACCTGCCTCCTCTCAGTCACTGGTGGTGACTTCCCAAGCAACATGCATGTTTGGGGTGGATTGTTTACTGGGTGATGTTATACCACCGTGGTGTCCCAAATGAGCACCTTCCCTGGGGAAAGCTCAAGTGGAGGTTCAGCTGGGAAAACTTGTTCATGACAACCATCCCTCCATACTGTCGTCCATATAAGATCCTGGCTGCTATTTCCAGAACTTGGCATCACTCTGACCACTGGCACCTAATCTTGGGCTGTAGAAAGGTGTTTTTTCCTTTTGGTTCTGTTTTTTGAACCAAAAAAGCATTGCTGATCTCCAATAGCTACATGCCAGGCTGACTCATCCACCACTGCCGTTTCCAGCAGACAACAAAGCTACTATAATTACATAAATCACGAATTCCTGTCCTCTTAACGTGCTTCGTCTCTCATCTTTCTCTCAGTGGTTACTAAACTCCAAAGTTGACCTAACTTCAGCAAAAAGTCTTAGAAACTTCATTGCATGCATATGAGAAATCAGTGACCTGGAAGACTGTGAATGGCACAAGGTCACACAGCTAAATGTGAACACACTTTTGAGTTCTGAGAGCTTTCTGCATCAGCTCTCGGGTTTTATTTTCCTATTGTGCATCTATTCTTGTTGGTGCTTGGTTCAGAGGTCTGTCCTGCAATGACTCAAACCCAGAGAACTGTGAAAGAACAATTACTGGTGCCCTTACTTTGCCATTTCATATTGAACGTAGCTTATGAATAGCACTAGTGAAGTATCAGTCAGAAATGTCAATCTAATGGGAAGATGGCAGTCCCAGCTCTGTAAGCCTGTTTTGTCAGAAACCTGATTACCATTCAGATGATAAAATACTAATTTAAATATTAAATTTTAAGTATCAATTTAAAGTTACTGTTTTTTTGTTGTTCAAAAAACAAAAAACACACAAACAAAACCCCATGACTCTTTTTTTTTTTTTTTTTAGGACCCGGAGTCTGGCTCTATGCGCCCAGGCTGGAGTGCAGTGGCGGATCTCAGCTCACTGCAAGCTCAGCCTCCAGGTTCCATGACCTCCTGCCTCAGCCTCACAGTGGCTGGGACTGCAAATACAACCTTCGGCTAATTTTTATTTTAGTAGAGACCCGAGGTTTCACCGTGGTCTCGATCTCTGACCTTGTGATCCGCCCTTCGGCCTCCCAAAGTGCTGGGATTACAGGCATTGAGCCACCGCGCCCGGCAACCCCATGACTCTTATTCCCTATTTTTATAGTAGTTCCAGCTTTCTACTTCACAGCTTTAGTAGAAAGGCCTAATTCTTCTCAATCTCATTTGGCTCTAACAAGTTTGACCAGTATCAACTTAAATATTTTATTTTGCACTTCAAAGGTAAATGCTTTGTTTACTAAATGTAAACAAAATCTTTAATTTTATAAAAAGTAATTGAGAAAAACTTTGTTTCACAAGCTGAGGAGCACCATGCTGTTAACAGATTCAACGGTTTCCTTAAAGGCAAGCAGGTGGACCGGGGCATCACTCCCTTGCTGTGTGCTCCGGCACAAAGTCTGTGCCACCTTGAGGTCAACAGGAAAGATGACTATACTATCTACATTGTTGGCCTAAACAATACTTGCCCATGATGCTCATTTTGAAGGCTTTAAAAAAATGCTGGTGGACCATGAATCATCATACCTTCGGTCACATTATTTTCCAGTTTACAAAGAGGGAAAGTATTTTTCTGGAAATTAAACTGGAGGTAATAAGTCATGGTGGTTCTTAACAAAAACAATCTCCCTAGAATACAGCACAAAGCAGGTACCCAACACATGTTTACTGAATGAATGAATCCGACAGAAATCAACTCTGCTACTTCCTAGATGTGGATAACAGTATCTCATATTTGTTGAGAACTATGTATGAGCCAGAGACTGCTGTTAGTATTTTGTAGAAAGTAATTAGCTAATTTCATCCTCTTGTCAACTCTATAAGGTATCTGCCACTGTTACTCCCTTTTTAAACGAAGTTACAGCTAGTGACTGGCAGAGTAGTTTGGTCAAGTTACTTAACTTTTGCAAATCTCACTTCCTTAGCTGTACTTCATGGATTAAATTCTATGAGTTACTAAGATTTTGTGTGTGTGTGTGTGTGTATGTGTGTGATCACAATTAAAGACGTGGTTAATTTTGAAGTTAGGTTTAAATTCAAGTAGGAAAAATGTTATAAGTTGAAAGGGGAAGCAGAGCTACTGTCCCTCAATATGGAAATTTTATACCCAGTTTATTCAATTCTTAGAACAACAACAAGACACATCTGCTCTGGGAGAGACACGTGGCAAAGTTAAATTTATTTAGGTACTGCTTTAACCTACCAGCCTACCTTCAATTGAACCAAAACCCCTAAAATTTTTCCCTTTGTGAAAATAGGTAAACACAGACCTTTACAAACTTGAAAGTAAAAAATCCTGTATGTGTATCAGATACATCTTGAAATTATAACCTAAATCTCAGGCATGAACATGCACTGAGATCGTAACAATAGCAGAATCTACTTAAAAAGAGCAAACAATTCATTCTGTGTTACCATGACACACTTGGAAAACTCATTTTTCTTCTATTTGTGAAATACTCTAGTCAATTTATTTTGTAATCATCACCACCTCAATTTCAGCAGAAAAGTCTTGCTTTTACATGCGACTGTTATAAACCTGACTTCAAGGACACTCATCTGATGACATGACACTTAGAAAGCATCCCTATCACTAAACACAGACAAAGTAAGTACCTCAAGTATTCACATGTAGTGAGTCCTGTCACAAAGGCCACTGGCCCCATAACTGTTTTCAACAGATTTACAGAAGATAGCCAACCAACAAAGGACAGATTAGACATTTTTTGAAGGTTTCCCATGCGGCACGTATGGTGCTAAATACTTCACAGGTGGCAAAGTCATTCAACACCGACCCCCTGTCTCTCCCCACCACGAGTCACTCAGCACAGTGCAGAAGGCAGACACAGGGACTATGGTCGGAGAGACCTAATTCAAACTTGGTCTCTGTTAATTACTAGTTCTAGCTATGTGTTCTTGGGCAAGGTACATTTTTCCCCTAAAATAAGAATAGTCACTTCCCATCAGAAAAGAGTTGTGAGAATTAAATGCTCTAGAGTGAAAAATATTTGATGAGTGCCTGATATATAGTAAGCACTCAAAATATGTTATTTAATAATAATACACCAAATGCAAAGCTAGCTGCCTCTTCTGTCAGGACCCAGGGATGTTATCCAGCCATGTGAGTTAGAGGAGTATCTCCTCCTTCCTCCCCCTTTCCATCAGCATCCCTCTGCCTCCCTCAGGAACACATGGCCAGACATCCAGAGCCTACGGGGACAAGGAATGAGACTTCCCAGAACAGGGACCTCCTCTGAGTCCTCTTCTCAAGCCACGTGCTCTGTACACAGGCGAGTACCCACATGGTTCTGAACACGCTGCTTCCAGATTCCCGCCCAGGTCTGCCCACGCATATCAGCTCTGGGCCCCCAGGCTCCTGGACTCAGAAGCACAGGTCTCAGGACCACAGAAAAAGGCCAAATAGAGAGTCCTGTTTTGTGGTTATTGTCTTGCTTTGCTTTCAAAGAAATATCAAGGCCTTGACAGTTTAGGCTAAAAAGTTTACATTAAGTGTTCATACTGGTTAGCAGACAGTATTGACAAATGTTTAAGGAGAGGTGTCTCATGATGGCCCTCAGGTGAAGTGAGATATATATATATAACTAGGAGGTAGACAGTAAAATACAGTGTGTATGTGTGTGTGTGTGTGGAGGGGAGGATGAATAACTTACGGAAGACCAAATAAAGCTATCAATTATGAAAATTCTCTTTTCCAGGTTACCTCTTGGGCATCGTCTCACTCATGTGGTCCTCTCAAGTGGTTACTGGCCACGCAGATGGGCTGGAAAATAAGGACAACTTAATTCCTAGCTGCAGTAATAACCTCTCATTCTTGGGGTACTGAGAAACCACAGCTCTGACCAGGAACCTAAGCATTTGATAACAGCCATCAGCAAATCCAGCTGGATGGCCGGTCAGAACATCCATCAAGAATAACAACTTCTCCCAGAGGGTTTCACCTGGCCCAGGGGGCAGGGGGACAGGAGATCATCTCAGCCTGTTCACAATCCGTGCCCAGGGAGGAGAAAGGATGGTATAAAATGAATTTGCTGTGATGTTTGGCTTTCACCTTTTTGAAGGTGGCTAAGTAACATGTCATGACTTGTGTGGTAGCGTGGCCGGGCAGTCTAAGTGCCATCTTGTGGAGGAAGCCGCATGTAAAGGCAGAATAAACACAGGCTAGGAAGAGGTCCTTCTGTCTTAGACCTTCTGGCTCCCAGGCTCTGTCTGTGGCTAAGAGCAGTGACTAATGAGGGGTTGCAAACTGGGGTCTCAAGAGCCACATTCAGCCCCCAGTCAGATTGGTATTTTAAAATTTTTGTCCACAAAGTGTTCATTAAAACATAAATTAGTTGCCAATGTTTTAAAATTGGGATATTTACATTAAAATCTTAATTTTCCAATTTCTTTTGAAAATTAATACATCCAGCTACAGATGTCACATTCTTGAGTGACTATAATCAGCTGGACCTGAGGAGAGGCCACCCCCTCCACGACATAGGACATGTCCTTGCTAGTTTACCCCAGATCTTACTCTGTCCACTTTTGTCATTGAAGTGACCAGCCTGGCCTCATGGGCATTTGAATCTGTAACCTTGCAATTAGATCTCTGTGACTTTATGAGTAAATAAAAAAAAAAAAAAGATACATAGTATATGTTGATTAAAATAATTTAAAAAATATTTATTGTATAATAATAGGGATAAGTCAAGATGGCAAGGAGATGGTCTCTACTCTCAAAAAGCCTATAGTCATTTATGTTAGTTTTAGTCCTTCTGGGTTTCTGACACAAAATACCACTCATGATTGTAATCCCAGCACTTTGGGAGGCCAAAGCAGGAGGATCATTTGAGGCCAGGAGTTCGAGACCAGTCTGGTCAACATGGTGAGATCCTGTTTCTACAAAAAAAAAACAAACAAACACACCCAATGTGGTGGCATGTGCCTGTAGTCCCAGCTACTTGAGAGGCTGAGGCGAAAGGATTGCTTGAGCCCAGGAGAAATTGGAGGCTGCAGTGAACTATGATTGTACCACTGTACTCTAGTCTGGATGACAGAATGAGACCCTGTCTCTCTCTCTCTCTCTCTCTCTATATATATATATATATATATATATATATATATATATATATATATATATATAGACACACACACACACAATAAACTGGGTGGGTTATAAATTTCTCACAGTTTTGGAGGCTGAGAAATCCAAGTTCAAGATATCAGCAAGTTTTTGTGTCTGGTGAGGACCCCCTTTCTGGTTCATAGGTGGTTGTGTTCTCACTGTGACCTCACATGGCAGAAGAGACAAGGCAGCTCTCTGGGGCCTCTTTTCTAAAAGCACTAATTCCATTTGTGAGGGCTCCATCCTCATGACATAATCAATTTAAAAAGGCCCCACCTCCAAAAACCATCACACTGGGGGTGAGGATTTCAACATATGCATTAGGGATGGGGGATGCAAACATTTAGTCCATTGGTCCTTCTCACAAAAACTACAATTTGCTTGAATTGATGCCATACTCAAGGCCTATGTCACACGGGATCTGAGAACACAGAGGAGACAAGTCAACAAAAGAAGAGTCGGGGAAAGTAACACAGATGAAGAGGCATCTGAACTCAGTGTTATGGAATGAAGGAAATCAACACTCAGAGAAAAGGTAAGGAAAGGCTCTCCTAGCAGAGAAACAGCCTGTGAAAACAGAAGGTGTTGTGAAATTTATAAAGAGGTGTAGGGTGTGACCTAACTAAGTATTGGCTTGGTGAGGGAGCTACATCAGAACTAGACCACAAAATTCTATAGGAGCTTTATTCTATTCAGCTTATAACCAATGGAAGAAATCTAAGATTGTTTAAACTAGGGACTGATGTGATCACAGTTACTCTAGAAAAATAACGCTTGTGGCTTAGTAGAAGATGGGCTCTAGAAGACAAATGACAAAGGAAGAACTCAGGGTCTCTTACAATAGTCCTAGTGACAAAGAGGTTGTGAACCAAACAATGGGTCTCGGTGGACGGGAAGAGAGGAGGCGAATGAACCGAGAAGTCCCATAAAACCTGTTGGACATGGGTTACGGAGAAGAGAGAAAAGAGGATGAATCCCATGTTTCCAAAATGGCAGAATGAGGTGCCACTGATAAATGAAGGGAGGTGAGAAGGTGAAACAAGTCTTGGTGGTGGGGAGTTCTGAGGGGTGAGATAATGCAACTGGTTTTAGGTCAATGAACAGAGAGTTCAAGGTACCAGAAATTTCAAAGTCAGTAGCTGCCAAGTTCAACTTAAACAGTGACTGGCAAACTATCGCCCATGGGCCAAAGCTGGATGCTGTTTTTACACAGCCTGCAAGTTAAGAATGATCTTTATATTTTAAGTAGTTGGGAGGAAAAAAAAGAATATTTCATGTCAACATTACATAAAATTCAAATTTCAGTGTCCATAAAGTTTTGCTGGAACACAGCCACATTCATTCATTTACATATTGTCTCTTGTGGTTTTCATACTATAATGGCAGAGTTATTAGTAGTTGCAACAGGGACTATCTGGCTCACAAAACCTAAATTATTTACTCTTTGGGTCTTTACAGAAAATGTGTGCTGACCCTTGAACTTATTAGGTTGAATTATCTGAAATTGTTTTTGCAGATCAAAAACAGATGAATGCTGACGATTTCACGTGGTTACACGTAATACATAGGTGAAGCAAAAGAGAGAGATACAGGGTAGGGGTAGAACTTAACATGCATTTTGGCATTATTAGTAACATTAGCTGTGGATACACTTTGCTCTACCATTTGGAGGCCATCAGTAACTTCTGTCCCCCTCACCAATATGATTAAATGAGAATGAAAAAACAAACATGAAGATCAAAAGATATAATGTTGCCTCATAGATTTCCCCACAAAAATATCAGCGTTTTCTTCTTCACAGTGGTTGTTTAGAAATGAACATTTAACATAGTAAAAATGAAAATCGGAAAGTCATCTTTGTGTATTTCCTTTCAGTAATCCTCTGGGTCCCCTTGGCAAAACCATTAATACCACCAATGTCCAACTTCCTTATTTAAATAAGGAAGTCTGTGCTCTGTCAGATGCTGGAACAATTCCCGTACAAGTGCTGCTCTGTTGGAGCCAAGTGAAATCAAAATAAAGGCCAATCCAAATAAGATTGAAGTGTTGAAGTTTTGCATAAAATAAAGCAGAAAAATGCTTTTTGCAGGTTTAGAACAATATCATTTGTATATAGCTATTTGCATCTGTTGGTGATTAAGGAAAAAAAAGCAAAGTACTGCTTTTCTAAAGATCAGATTTTGTTTTATTTACCAGCTATATCAGTACTATCAGCAATGTGAGAAATTTTTTTAAACAAAAAATTTTTTTGAAAGTCAGTTTCAAATGTGTAATTTAAACAAAAAAAAAATTTTTTTTGAAAGTCAGTTTCAAATGTGTAATTTAAAAACCCAAACTTTAAAAAGCCTGAAACTAATAAAATATGAAACCAAAAGACAGAAGTATTCTAATCTCAACAACTTCAGATAATACATATACATTTTTAATTGACAGATCCTCAAAAATCCCAGACACCACCTAGGCTTTCTCCTTATTGCTGGATAAAGAAAGTATTGGACTATCTAGGCCTCTGGTATTTTCCTTTTAAACCTTAAAGTAACACAAGAGAAATAAAGTTATACAGAAGGGGACTGTTATGTAGTAAGGAGGGTTTTAAACCCTAACTTGGGAGTTATCTTTAGAAAGGTGCTATCCACCTTCACATAAGAGGCCACTCCACCTAAACATACAGTAGAGCAGGAAACATGAGAGGGAGGGGTAGACAGGTTTTTCTCTGCTAGAAATTCGAGACGAAGTCTCATATAGCTTTTAAGAGCAGAGAGACTCTGGAACCAGACTCCCTAGGTTTGAATCCTGGATCTGCAAGTAGGTAGCTGCACGACTTTTGGCAAGTTATTTCCCTGTGCCTCCGTTTCTCATAAGATGGGGATAATGAACAGTATTTTTCTCATATGGTAGCTGTCTGTTGTAAAAAAAGAAATGTTAAAAGTGTTTCATAGGCTGGGCACAGTGGCTCACGCTTGTAATTTCAGCACTTTGGGAGACTGAGGCAGGTGGATCGCTTGAGGTCAGGAGTTTGAGACTAGTCTGACCAACATGGCGAAACCCTGTTTCTATTAAAAATACTAAAATTAACCAGGCATGGCGGTGCGTGCCTGTAGTCCCAGCTACTTGGGAGGCTGAGGTACGAGAATTGCTTGAACCTGGGAGGCGGAGGTTGCAGTGAGATGGCGCCACTGCACTCCAGCCTGGGCAACAGAGAGAGAATCTGTCTCAAAAAAAAAACCAAAAAACAAAACAAAAAAAACCCAGAAGTGTTTTATACTTAACAACTTAATGCTTTTAACTGTAAACATGAGAAAGGTGTTGTTTTTATCCTCGTTTTATTGGCCCCATCAATGTCATATGCATGGTGATTTATGTAGGTAAAGGTCCTAGGCGAGACATTCTGATATTTTCTTATAGCAACTGAGGTTTTACATTATGTACTGTGCTCACACATATGATAAACTGCAATTAGTTGCACAACAGACTATAAATAAAACACAGGTAACACAAGAAGGAATTGTGACATGTCACATGGTTTCAGCACTTCAATATATTTTTTTCAAGGCAAGCACAGTATTACTGCAAATGTACATTAAAAGTGATAATTAATTTTCCCCTTGCTATTTCAGTCTTTATTTTTTTTTGAAGTACTTTAAGTGAAAACAATCTGCTTTGAAAAATCTCTACCCTTGTGTTAATTAACCTGCAGAGAACGTTTGTTTCCAGATTAAAGACTGAACAATACATCACGTAGCCCTTTGAAAACCAGTTGTTATCTGATCAAATATTTTTACCTTTGTCCCCAGACCCAGGGCAAAGCTCAGTCAACAATCCAAGTCTCCCTAATTTACAAGCGAAAGAACATGCTAATTTAGCCCTTGAGATCTCAGAATAACCAATCTGAGTTTCATTTTAGGCAAACTGATTTCTCTACCCTAAGAAAGCTAGAAAGTACAATAGGACTTTGCTATGGCCTTTGTCAACCTTAAAGAATGAGATTCAGAAATTATGATTAAGCATCTAGTTTATTCCAGTGCAGGGCAAAGCTTAAGGATAGCCACCTGGGCAGCACACACTCCAAATGGATGGGATTGGTGTTCCAAAGTGGGGAAGCTAAGCTTTCACTTATATAGGCAGAAACAGTTTTAGCGGGGTTCAGCACTTTCTGTACAAAGCCAGTATGTAACATTACAGTGATTTGCTTAGTATGGATTGCTACATTCCAAGGAAGATTGCTTAACATTCCTGAGAAGGAATAATGTTCTGAGGGGCAAGGGGGGTGTCTTATCTCTGATGCCGCTTCTTCATTGCTAATCATTTACAGGAAAAAGCAGAAATTGCAACTGCATGCTACATGACTCAGGCTACATAGCCACATTCCTCTCAAGGCTCAGGATAACTTAAAGTTCCAACAGCTTTAAGTTTGGATTATTTAATTTCACATTTGAAGGAGACAAATGCACTGAATGTAAGCTATTTTAAATTAGACACTTAATATCATCCTTAAATAAAAAAGACAAGGTAGACTACCAATATATTTCAATTAGTCAAGGGTAGATGTGTTCCAAAATGTATGTTTATTTCAGTTGTGTTCTTTCTATCTCAAATCACACAGCAGGGAGTAGGCACTCAATAAATGTTACTTGAATGAATAAACAAATGAACTCATTTTGCCATAACACCCCATGGGAGAGAGACTAGAATAATGAAGGTGTTTTAAGCCTGCCTACATATTTCTTCAAGCTTACAATATTTGGAGTTTCTCCTCATTTGATTTTTGCATTCAATAGAAAAAAATTAATTATAAGCACCTCTACTAGGAAATGAGCTTGGGAGCAGGATATGTTAAAGTGACCCCTAAACATTCTCCAGCAAAGAAGTGGCTGATAGATGTCAGAGCCTAGGGTACCTCTTCCTCCAAATCCCACTTCTGGCTTCTGCCTTGTAAGTTCTCACCCTATTAACAGTTATAGCCGACCAAGAAGGCCCTGGAGGGCCAGGATGGCTCTTTTTCAACATCAAACGACTATTGCAAAGGAGAGGAAATTCCAAAGGTCTAAGCAGGACCTGGAAGTAGCAGACAGGCAATTCTCACACTATCAGTTTGAAGCTACCTAGCCATGCAATGAGTTACCTCAAAAAGTAGGAATTCCCTTCACTAGAAATGTCCAAAAGCTGGCTTGTGACCTCCCAGGGATACTCTGAGGGTCTCTGCATGGAATGAGAATTTCCTAAGGCTTCTTTTCCAACTGTTGAGTCTATACCTCCATCCTCTTCTTGCCTCCATCTGTAGTTAATATAAAATCTATACTTCTTTCAGAGCTAAAATTAATTTACATGGAACATAGCTTTAGAAAAGCGGAGTGGCACTTCCTGCTGAGGTAATTCTCTGACACCTGGTAAACCACATTTGAGGTATGGCAAGTCTCCGTAAAAATGGAAATTTCATTGACTTGGCTTCCTATCCCCAGCTAGACCTTTAATATGGGGTGTACAAGGGAACTTCAAGTGCTGCTGTTCCTTGGGGCTGCAAATGTGGCTTGCTGTTCTTCCTCCCCAGGCAACTTTCCCTGGGAGATCCTCTCTATTCCCAAGGCTTCATTTAAGATCCAAACACTAAGCACTGCCGAAATCATATCTACAGTACAGATCTCTGGGGTGCCTGGGCTGGGTTTCCAAATACCTTTAGAATATCTGCATTTGCATGTTGCACACATGCAAGCTGACCAACCCTATACTCATTTCTCCTTCCTTCTGCCGTCTCCTTCCTGTCTCAAATACGATGCTCCTTGTGGTGTTCTATGTCTTAGTGGACCAAGAATTCCAAGGAGCATCCTTGTCCTCCCAGCTTACTACTCTCCCTACATCTAGCTTCTCAGTTTGTGGGGCTAAGTCATAACTACGACTTACATCCCCAATTCCCTGCCTTGTTCAGGCCCTTGTCACATCCAGCAGGCACCAATATTTAAACCTCCTAACCTGTCGTCTCTTCTTAGTAAATCCTGCACAGCATGGCCGGACTGACCTTTCTCAACTGTGAATGTGGCCGTGTCTCCCCGACACTCAAATATCTCCAAATGGGTTCTGAAGATTTCAGGATAAAATTTAAACTTTTGGGCCAGGCACGGTGGCTTATGCCTGTAATCCCAGCACTTTGGGAGGCCGAGGCAGGCAGATCATCTGAGGTCAGGAGTTCGAGACCAGTCTGACCAACATGGCAAAACCCTGTCTCTACTAAACAAAAATTAACTGGGCATGGTGGCAGGCACCTGTAGTCCCAGCTACTAAGGAGGCTGAGACAGGAGAATCTCTTGAACCCAGGAGGCGGAGGTTGCAGTGAGCCAAGATTGCTCCACTACACTCCAGCCTGGGCAACAGAGCAAGATTCCGCCTCAAAAACAATTTTTTTAAAACTTTTTAGTTTACCACATCAGTGTCTTCCTGATGGGCCCTCTGCATATCCTCAGCTTCCCCCATCTGGTCTCCTCACATCCCCTCATCCTTAGCCATAACAAACAGCGTGTGGTTTACAAAAAGCACCCAGTTGCTACATACCACGATTCCTTCTCACATGCCTTTTCCACCTTCTGCAATGACCTAACCTCCTCTTGTCTGACAAACATCCCTTGTCCTTCAGCATTCAGTTTGTTAAGGCTGTTTTGCACGCACTTTATTGTTCTTTTTTTTTTTTTTTTTTTGAGACGGGGTCTCACTCTGTGCAGTGGCACGATCTCCGCTCACTGCAAGCTCCGCCTCCCAGGTTCACGCCATTCTCCTGCCTTAGCCTCCCAGGTAGCTGGGACTACAGGCACCCGCCACCACGCCTGGCTGATTTTTTGTATTTTTAGTAGAGATGGGGTTTCACCGTGTTAGCCAGGATGGTCTCGATCTCCTGACTTCGTGATCCGCCCACCTTGGCCTCCTGAAGTGCTGGAATTACAGGCGTGAGCCACCGCACTGGGCCTATTGTTCTTAAAGACTGCAGTGTAACCAGTAAGTAGCACAGTGCTGTTAGTATGGAAATCACCAGAAACTTGGATTGGTATACTAGCTCTGCCACCAGCTAGTTGTGTGTCTTGGGGAAGTTAGTGGGCTACTGTGTGGACTAAGAGAATGCATAAATGTAAAGTGCATACACCTGGCAGAGACATATTTTTATCTGCCCAGACTCCCTTTCTCCTAGACATCATCTTCCCTTCCCACCCTCCTCCGTCCCATTCATGTGGTTTTTCCATGGCCAGAGTTGACTGTTGGTCTAGGGATGGACACCTGATCTCTGAGTTGAGCCAATTAGGGACCTTCTATGGAAAATGAAAGAAAGAAAAAGGCAGCAAGAGGGGGAAGAGAAGGAGAGACAAAGAGGAGAAGAGTACATATTTGTGAAAAGAGTACATATTGGAAATAGAATCTCAACAGAGTCCCTAGTTCTAGGTGTTCCCAAGATCCATTTGTCTTTGGAATATCTGGGTAACCCCATATCCACTAGCAAATTCTCCTTGAATGGCTGTCAATTGCAAGCTAGAGTCTAACAACACCCAACTCGCAATACGCCCTCACTATACTATTATTATTAAACTGTAAGTGCCTTGAAGGTAGCGGTAGAATCTTATTTAATTTTGTATTCTCAGAGATTAGCATAGTGCCTGATATACTGCAGGCAGTCAAATACCTACTAGATGAAAGGTTTGTTGACTTCAGGGGAGAAATTATAATTCGGAGTTAAAATTTATATCACAAGCTCAAGGATCTCTACCTAACATCCTGTGCTAAGAGGTAAAAGACAACAAGAAGTAGCAAATTTTTCCCAGTTATGACCAGAGCAAGCCAGTGAGGTAAACATCTGACAGCCACTGGTCAGGCATATTTAATCCTCTGAGTATCTTTGATTTATTATCAATTGAGTAAATCAAGGTTTATTTTTAAGGATTCAAAAAAACCTGTTAAACTTACATAGATAACTATTACTGAAGCTTACCAAGAGTAGACACTGAGCTGTTCAGAAATCTAGCAACTGAAAAAAAACAAATCATCACTCCCATGGCCGGGGATACGGAAGGACTCAGAAATTGTTGGAAATTCCACAGACTCAAAATGAGGTAACTGTTTACCTTCCTTATTGCATTTTAATCTAGAGATTAAAATAGATCTCATTGTTCCAGAATCCTGCCTATGGTAAGAAATGGGTTCTCAATGGCTGAGAATAAATTTTAATAGCGGAACCAGAAGCATAACAGGAAATCAGGAGGAAGAATTTTTCTTCATAAAAAGGACCATGAGGTTAATTTTCATTTCATTACATTTCTAAATTGTGTATATTTTTGTATGCTGGTTGCAACATATCCTTTCTGTATTGACATGAAGTATAAATTAATCAGTAAATACATAAAATTCTTACATCCTACATTTTCAAAATAGTTCCTAATTCATTAATTTATTCCTAAAATAACTAAGGTGCAAAGATTCAAGAATAAGATGACTGATAAATTTGATACATGAATTAATCAAAACCAACACCAAATCATGGTTAGATTCAGGCTTACCTGAAAATTTTATGAAACCACAACCTAATAAAACACAATACTAAATGACTACAAATGCAATCTAGGACATTTTCCATGGCAAGCTATATTTAGAATTCCAGGCTCTGTTGTGTAGAATGGTTCTCAGATTTTCATGCGCCTATGAGTCATCTGGAGGACTTCTTAAAACATCAGTTTTTGGGCCCCACTCTCAGAGATTCAAACTCAGTAGATCTAAGGTAGGATCTGAGAAAAGCTCCCAAGTGGCAGTGATACTTTGGGTTTACTGATGAGGACTGAGTTGCACTGGCCTAGATGAATCATGGTCGCTTTGATTTCAGCAAACACTGGAATTCCCCTGCATCCTCAGCCTCATTCCACTGAGCTAGAGAATTGTACGTGATATACCCTTAGTTTATAATCCACTGGTGGTGGCTGGAACTACCAGAGTCAGAAGCTCAAGAGACTCCTAGAGATGGAAAGGGGATCCTAGTGAGGCATTGAATTATGGTAATAGGAACATAAACCTGGTGGGGTTGGGGGGCAGTCACTGGGAGTGGGGAAAGGGGGACTGGGGACTAGGATAATGGGGAATCCTAAAAGGTTGGGAAGAAAAATACTGGCAGGTCACTAGCTGCAGGGGAAGGGAGTGGGAATAGTGGTGAATGAGAGACTACCTCACATGGAATTCCTGTTAGGAAATTGTTGGGAATAGAAAAGAAATGGTAACAGAGGGTGGGAGAGGGCAGGGGACACACAGGAAGCTTGTTTCCCAAGGTGGAAGTGGCTGCCATACGAAGGGGTACAGGGCATCCGGATTGCTCAGCACATCCAACCTGGAAGGTGAATAACCATCTGGGACAACTCTTTTTATATCAAAGATAATGATACACTATCTAAATTATCAATTACAACACACTTTTACTAGAAAGAAAAAGGATGGAAATAACACTTGTAAATACTTGTGATTTAATTGTATATTGTCTCAGTTGAGCATCCCAACAACAAGATAGATAGGGAAAGTATTATCTGTCCCATTCTACAAAAATTGAATCCAGAAAGCTGACTAACCTGGGGTCAGATAGCTATTGGGTGGTAAAATCAGACTCATATCCCACCTGATTTCAAAACCTATTCACCCACTACCCTATGCAGCAGAGAAAGGAAGCTGAGCAGCTCTCAGATCTAGAAGGAAAACCAAGGGTCCACTGGTATCATACAAGCCAAGTGTGAGGTTTCAAGAGGGAAAGGTGCCAGGTGCTAAGAAAAGTTCAAGTGCCCACTAGATAGGCAAAGAGGTTATCAGTGGCCACTGGTAAGGACTATAAAATTCAAAGTACTAAAATACTCTCCCCTCCCAGAGAAAGAAGTTTTAAGGTGATAAAATGCACTAAGTCTGAGATGGAGTGCATTCATTTCCAGGGAAGTATTTCACTTGTCTGCTTCCTTTCTATGAATAAGTTAAAAACTTGAAACAGCATCCATGCCTCTACACAAATTTTAGCTCTAATCCAAAGAGGACACTGTTAAACAACTGCTCTAAAATGCTGTCACAAGTTTCTAGAAATTATAAATAGCAATTTACAGAGTAATTAAATAACGATTTTTTACTTTATTTTTTTTTTTTTGAGATAGGGTCTCAGTCTGCCACCCAGGCTAGAGTGCAGTGGTGTGATCATGGCTCACTGCAGCCTAAACCTCCCAGGCTCAATTAATCCTCTTCCATCAGCCTCCAAGTAGCTGGGACTACCGATGTGCGCCACGACGCCTGGCTAATTTTTTCTGTATACTTTTTGTAGATACAGGGTTTCACTGTGTTGTTCAGGCTGGTCTCAAACTCCTGGGCTCAAGCAATCCACCTGCCTCAGCCTCCCAAAGTGCTGAGACTGCAGGTGTGAGCCACTGTGCCTGGGCAACAATTTTTTAAGTTAGCTCCAAATTCCATGGACATTTCAAAACTTTATATGTTTTTGTAGTTAAAGATTTACTGATAATTTAGTTTTGAACTTTCAAATTATTTTTTAAATATAATTTTGACTCCTGAAAGTAAAAATTTTTAAAAGCACACCCAATAATTAAAAACTTAACTGCATAGCAAATTGGTAATCTAACAATACAAACTAGTAACCAAAAAATGCAAGTGCCTTTTAAACAACTATAGCACAAAAATCTAAAGAGGAAAAATGTTAAAAAAAAAAAAAAAAATCCCAAAATGTCCTCAGCAGTTTTACTGTTAGTAGAAATATTGGTATTGACTTTTTGGAAACTATTTATATATGGATATATGAAGATATTTAAAAATATAATATATATTATATAAAATATATATTCCAGTAACATATATATGTAAACTATAGATATTTAATTATTTATTTTAGGGGAAAGCATGAAGAATGCAGTCCCCCACTACCACAAATTACGCAGTCGAGTTTCCCACTTTCGGGGAAATCATGGGTCAGCACATCCAGAGTGCAATGGATGAACCTCACCCTGGGAAAACCACCTTCGTGATCATGTTATCTTCCCTGCCAGGTAAGAATGGGATACAGAATAAATGTTATCTATTAAGAGCTGGCAATAAATATAAATTAAATTGAAGAAAAAGCTAGTAATGTTAAATTTGAATTGGAGATATCAATATGAAGTCAACTGTTGAAATACATGTATTTTTTAATGCTGTCTACTCAGAGGGCCTGGAAACAAGGACAGCCTAGGACTGTCAGAATTCTAAACACCCAGACTTTGGTTTCCAAATACTACTACCCACTGAAAGATACCAGCGTTTCTTGGCAAAATGGCTGGTTCCAGATATGAGACAGTAAAAGTATAAGGTGAGGCAGAGGCAGCTTGTAGGGCCAGAAAGCATAAAAGCATTCAAAGATAATATGGCATTTCAGAAGGACCCAGGAGTATGTTTGAAGGGGTTATAACTGGTTAATTATGAGTTAATTAACATCAAAAGCAAACAAATGTTAAAACAGAGAAAAAAAGTCCCTAAATCTACAGTGGTAGTTAAAAGGAGAAATAAAACTAAATTTCTAGGGCTGGGTGCAGTGGCTCATGCCTGTAATCCCAACACTTTGGGAGGCCAAGATGGGTGGAGTCAGGAGTTCAAGACAAGCCTGGTCAGGAGTTCAAGACAAGCCTGGCCAACATGGGGAAACCCTGTCTCTACTAAAAATACAAAAATTAGCCAGGCGTGGTGGCAGGCACTTGTAATCCCAGTTACTTGGGAGGCTGAGGCAGGAGAATTGCTTGCACCCGGGAGGCAAAGGCTGCAGTGAGCTGAGATCATGCCATTGCCCTCCAGCCTGGACAACAAGAGTGAAACTCCATCTCAAAAAACAAACAAAAAAAACTAAATTGCTACAACTGGAGGTGACTATTATACTAGTTTCTTATTCTGAAAATTGATAATTAAAGGTGAGAAATTAAACATTGGCCTATCTTGTTGAGAAAAAAACTAGTTTTTTCCCAGTTAATAAAGTACTGTGGACTGAATGTGTGTGTCTCTGCCAAAATTCATACATTGAAATCCTAACCCCTAATAGGATGCTGTTAAGAGATGGGGCTTTGGGGAGGTGACTGGGTCATGAAGGCAGAGCCCTCGTGAATGGGATTGGTGCCTTTGCAAGAGAAACCTCTGGGAGCTCTCTGGCTTTCTTTCCTACATGTGAGGCTACAAGAAGGTGGCAGTCTATAACCAGCAAAAGGGCCCTCACTGGAACCTGACCATGCTGGCACCCTGATCTCAGACTTCCAGCCCCCGGAACTGAAAAGTAAATTTGTTGTTTATAAACCACTCAGTCTGTGATACTTTGTTACAGGAGCCCAGACTAAGAAATAACAAAGACGCCATCAGAGAAATGAAAATCAAAACCACAATGAGATACCATCTCATACCAGTTAGAATGGCAATCATTAAAAAGTCAGGAAACAACAGGTGCTGGAGAGGATGTGGAGAAATAGGAACACTTTTACACTGTTGGTGGGAGTGAAAATTAGTTCAACCATTGTGGAAGACAGTGTGGTGATTCCTCAAGGATCTAGAACTAGAAATACCATTTGACCCAGCCATCCCATTACTGGGGATATACCCAAAGGATTATAAATCATGCTGCTATAAAGACACATGCACACACATGTTTATTGCGGCACTATTCATAATAGCAAAGACTTGGAATCAACTGAAATGTCCATCAGTGACAGACTGGATTAAGAAAATGTGGCACATATACACCATGGAATACTATGCAGCCATAAAGAAGGATGAGTTCATGTCCTTTGTAGGGACATGGATGCAGCTGGAAACCATCATTCTCAGCAAACTATCACAAGAACAGAAAACCAAATACCGCATGTTCTCACTCATAGGTGGGAATTGAACAATGAGATCACTTGGATACAGGAAGGGGAACATCACACACTGGGTCCTATTGTGGGGAGGGGGGAAGGGGGAGGGATAGCATTAGGAGATATACCTAATGTAAATGACGAGTTAATGGGTGCAGCACCAACATGGCACATATATACATATGTAACAAACCTGCACGTTGTGCACATGTACCCTAGAACTTAAAGTATAAAAAAAAAAAAACAAAGAAATGTTATTTTTTACAGAAAAATGCCATAATGTACATAGAGGAATTGATAATTGGAGAATAATCGTTCTGCAATCCGCAATGACATAATTGGTTTGGGCAAAGATCATCCGCAGATGCTAAATCTCCTAGATGAAAGATTATTGTCAAAAGAGTGGCTACATGGTGCCACCTCACAGATTGCTTGCTAATTTCATGGAGACAAACATACCTTTAAAAGGGAAAGACATGGTGAAAGCAAGTGATCAAACATGCGTCCTGTGAGTGGGAAGACCCGGCACTCCATGAGCAGGATACACCTCCTGATGTGTTGCACCTTGAAATGCACAGCATCAGCTAGAAAGTATTCTTCCCAATCTAACTAAGCCTTAAGGCATAAATCCCAGTGTATGGGAAACAAAGGAGATAGAGAACTGGGCTAAACATCACAAGGAAACAACTAGAAAAAACTAAAACATTATGATAGTCTGTAGAAAACTAGTTTGGTTTCTTCAAAAGGTCAACCTTATTATTATAAAGGCCATAAAAAGACATTTCTGGGATTGGGCCGGCGGGGGAATGCGAATATGGACCAGATGTCATGAATCAATGAGAAGTTTCTTGGGGGCAATAATGGTTTGTCCTTCTGTAGGAGAAATGTGCTTGTTCTTAGGTGATTCAGAGTGAAATGTTTAAGGGTTAGATAATGTAAAAGGATTCAAAGAAAAAAATGTATTTAGGGAGATAAAGCAAACTAGCAAAATGTTAATAACACGAATCTAGGTGAAAGGTACACATTAAGTTATTTTTTCAACACTTCTACATGTTGGAAATGTTTAATAAAAGGTTGAGAGAAAAATCTACATCTTGCTTTAATCCTATGAGGAAATGAAAGTTTTTACAAATGCATACAATAAAATGTTAAAACATACGTAAAATTCAAAATTATGGAAAAAAGGAATAAAAGAAAATATCAAGAATAGGAGGAGTTTCAATGCACATGTACTAATCACAGTTCAGATACTTATTAAAAATTAAGCCTCAAATGTAGTTCTCGGTTTCCTGGCTGCCATAGCAGAACTGTGGCCACTGTCGCAGATTTCCATCATCCAAAGGCCAACGCTGCTAGTTCTGTAGGGAAACTAGAGCTGGTTCAGAGGAAATGCTTCTTCCCATGGGTTTCCTAAGGGAAAAACTCATTGATAAAGGGAGCAACATCCTCATCATCACCCCTACAATATACACAAGGGAAAGGGAGCCTTTTCCTTTCTATTGTCTGTCTTGCTATAGAAGATAAGGGGGTAGTTCCAAAGTCAAGTTCACTTAAAGCCCTGTTGGGAAGAGACGTAGGTAGGGATGAAGAATAAAGACAAAATTCACGGAGTACTACAGAGGTGGCCAAGCTGCACATCATTCAAAATAACTTCCATAGATGCCATCTGCTCCAAAACAATCTTTTGATAAAAAGCTGGGCAGCAGACCAAAAAAAGAGAAAAAAACGACAAAAACCATCATTTTCTGTTTGTTGCTCACATAAGGAAATAAGATTGATTTCTGTATTGTTGAAGAGAGATCACCTTTTTCTTTAAAGCTGAGCAGCACATTTACTGTTGAACTCTGACAAGTATAAACAGTGTAGAACTTCTGGAAAAACTAGATAACTCAGGCAACTCTCACCGCAATGGATGGCCACCCCACCTGCACATAGCCAGAGTTTTTCTTAAAAGTTACTCTGGTCTGCTGCAACTCAGGAATGAGCTACAGTCTAGAAAATCTTAGATAACTTCTAATTATTTGGGGTAGTCACAGGGGTGGGGGTGGGCAGGAGTGACCTTGGCAAGTTACTCATAGCTCAGTTTTTCCACCTAAAAATGAGGATAATTTAGTATTTAACCTCTCAGGGTTATGAAGATCAAATGAGTTTTATAACAACCTGTGAAAGCCTGGTATACTGTAAAGCCTCAAAAATGTTATAGCACACTTATTTTTTAGGTAGATTCATATTCCTAAGTAATAGCCATGAAATCATGAGTATCACATCAAAGCTTTACTTTTCTCTAACAGACATTGAGAGAATGTGCCTCCTAAATCATTTTATAGCCCTCAGAAATAGGTAAATATTTGTCACTCTCTTCTGGAAGGCAGAATAACACAAAAGCATAAAAATAAAAAATTTAGAAGTATGTTTGTTTTGGGAAAAAAGAGGGAGGATAGACCAAAATTTTCTTCTAATGGTCAAGAGATATTTCCTTCGACCCTGACCTTCACCCATGGTATAGGCTCAGCATAAGCTTCAGGGATTAGACATCTGTTAACTTACATCGTTTCCTCTAAACCAGTCACTTTCCAGAGTCAAACGTAGAAGGAGGGTCAGCAAAAACCACTGTGTTAGAATGCTCTTGAAAAATTTCCCCATGTGATAAAGAATATACTGATCCCAGTCAATAGTAGAATAATACGCCAAAAGCTAGGGTGACTAGCAATCCCAGTTTACCGGACACTATTCTGGTTTTAGTGCTGAAAGTTCTCCCACCCTCTTGGTTCCCGGCAAACCACAATGTTGGTAACCTTCCTCAAAGCTCACTTGCTCTTCGTGTAAAACACTACTCCAAGCAACACAGACTAGAGACTTTTTAAGTTGGAAACTGACATAGGTATTAGACGGCACGTCCAACAAACTACTGAATCTAAAGTTGAGGAAAGCAGAAAGGGGCAAACTATACTTCAGACACACCCAGAACCCAGAGAGGATTATCTCTGAGGCAATGAGCAGAAACAGGTTGTCATGGCATAAAGCCCAAGAGTCAGAACAGATTTTGAACATTGTGGTGCCAAAAGTGCTAAGTTTTCAATTAGCAGTGAGAAAAGATGACTTCTTAGGACCCAACACCACTGGGCTAATGTGTTACATTTGGGGCCGATTCCTTGGATCCCTGGGATTTCGAGCTATATGAATCCAGTCTTCCAGTTATCAGTAGAAAGTTCAAGACTTTTCCATCTAAAGCACCCATGTTATTCCAGGTCTCTGGGCCTGTGAATGAACTGTCAAGTGAAAAGTCAACAACTGAGTCTGATTTTCGTGCTTCTTTGCATGTCTGGCAATTTTTAATTGGATTCCTGACACTGATTTTGAGCTTATTTGGTAGTGGATATTTTTGTATACCCACAAATATTATTGAGCTGTGTTCTCAAACAAAGGGACATAGTTACTTTGAAAGAGTTTGATCCTTGCAGATTTTCCTTTTAAGATGTGTTATGTGGGATGAGACTGTGTTAAGTCTACAGCTGATTATCCCCTACTATTTAAGGCAAGACCCCTCCTAATGCACTGTGAATGAGGTTTTCCCATTTGGTTGATGGAAAAGGCACTATTCTTGGCTCTGTGCAAGCACCGGGTACTGTTCCCCCTAATGCATTTGAATGGCTTCTTCTCCAGCTGGTTTCCTATGAATGTGCTGATCAGAACCTTGGTGAATACTTGAGGTAGACTCTCTCTGCAGATCTCCAGAACTCTCCCTCTGTACAACTATGTCTTCTCTAGGACACTGTTCTGTGAAATCTAGCCTTCTTGGTCTCCTCAGACTCTCAACTCTTCTTCAACTCAGAGGGTTTGCTTGGTTCTGCCTGGGTGGGGAACCTCTCAAATGAGCATAAGTTAAAAAGGGGGCAATCTCTCAAAGTGGGGACAATCACAGGGCTCACCCCATTTGCTTCCCATCTTTCAGAGATTACTGTCTTTTGTTGCCTGATGCCCAGTGTCCCACAAACCATTATTTCATGTATTTAGTTTGTTGTCTCTTTTTTTATTGTGTCAGACGAGATGGTACATCCAATGTATTACTGTTACTTCATCTTGGTTGGATGCAGAAATATCCCAGGCTAATTTTCAAGCTAGATGAAGGATATTGAATGTTCCCAGTACAATGAAATGATAAATGTTTGAGATAATATGGTAATTACCCTGATCTGATCTGATATATTATATGTATTGCAACATCATTATGTATCCCATAAATATGTATAACTATGTGTCAATTTTAAAAATTAAAAATTAAATGAGGGAATCTTTGTCAACATTTTAAAAATGAACTGATGCCAAACAGGATCTGACACTGTATCTAGTACCGCAAAGAAAATTTTACTTTAGAGAGTGAAGCAGTATTTATAACAATGGATGGGATCTTGTGACCTTGTGGGTGATCACAAGAGCACGAAAGAGCCCTACCGCTTAACAGGGTACCACGCACTTGGCATTTTGTCACAATAATCTATTTCACCTCCTAGCTATGCTAGGATATTAATTTACCTAAGAATTGTCTTTTCTTAAATTGGGTAATACCTAGGTCTAATGTGTATATGTGATCATTATAGCAGTTTATGAATCAGACTCAAAGGTGTGGAAGGATCTTCAGGAATCATATAATTCCCTGCTGTCTTCACCTTCAGTGAAGACCAGATTTCAGTGTGTGCGCGTGGTGGAGAAAGGCGGGATGTACCTTATTTACCACAGCATCCCTAGCACCCAGCAAAGGGCTGGCACAAAGACAGCCCTCAAATATTTTAACCAACAAATAAAGGGAGGAAGGAAGGAAGGAAGGATTGCTACTGTGTTGGCCAGTTAAATATGTAACATGAACTCCTTTCAGTGGTTCCAAGGCATCTTGAGTGAAACACATATACCCTCCTTTGTCCTCCTGGTTTGGTGAGAAGCAAAGGGAAGAAGAATGGTGGTTGTGATCAATGAGAACACAGATAACTCATTTTTGTAGCTGTTACCCAACTAATCCTAGTTTTAAAAAATTTTTATTTTACTTATTCACCTAATAGATAAGATTATAAATCACTCCAAAGACATAACATCTTCTTATAAAACAGCCTCACATGCTCTTTATAAGTCCAAATTGAAAGCTCTCTTTTAGTCTTCATGATGATGCCTCAGGAAAAGATTCAGCTGTTTTGGGTCTGGATTCAAGTCCACTGCATGTCAAGTTTTTAAATTTTATTTAAGCCCTTCATGCTGAAGCTCAGATTCATGTTATCACATTGCTGTCACCGAAGGTCCTACTCAACCTTCTCCTCTCCAAATTAGACCATCGTTGCTTGCTCTTTATACTAGTCCCTCATACCTCTGAACTTTATATTAAACATTTATTTATATTGTGCACATGATATTTTATTGTACTTATTTGAAGGCACAATTAGTTTTCTTTGTGAGGGTTTCATGAGGGCAGTCATGCACCCAGGTCAGCACCTTGCATATATTTTTATATAATAATTATTTAATGTATATACCCTTATCTATTTGTCATGAGCCTTCAGACTTTTTATGGCTTCCCTTTGACCGATCTTTCAAAAATAAGTCCTAGTACACATTTGCAATGGATCCCCAAATGGACCATTACCACCACCACCACCACCAACCCACCACCCCCCTACCACCCCACCACCCCCCTACCTCTCCCCGGATAATCTCTCCATTGCTTTCACTTCCATTTGATTTCACATCTCTTTCAGTAGCTGCCACAGAGAGCCTTGTATTAAATTACATAATCAGGTATCTTTCTACCCTATTAAATTGACAAGAATCCAGAATCAGAACTCAGTAGAATTCATCTTTGTGCTGCTTGCAGGATGTGGCCCAGAGATTGGGGTACAAATAATTATATTATGCTATTATTGATTACAGGCACCGATTGAGATTGGCTAAGCCTTTTCCTAGGGTTTCTAGCCAGTTTAATAGGCTAATTTAGGCTCACTTTTTAGCCCTGGTAAGTGTAAGTGCAAAGAGGAAATGCTCTTTTTCGTTGTTGTTGTTGTTGTTGTTTTCATAAATAACTCTACAAGTTTCCTAAAAGTTTGCTTTTCAGAAACCACTTGTAAGTACGCAATCTCTCTCCCCGACTGTCCACACCTCCACAGGGCAGAAATGTGTGTGTAAACTGCCATTCCTAGTGTCCCAGCAGGTCTCCCCAAGCTTTCAAAACGGTCCTTAAACTTTTGTAGTCAAATTGTACACTATGTCTAATGCTCAGTTGAAGGGAAAAGTGAAAGGCTTGTCATCAAAATCTTCTTAAGGCTTTAAGCAAATAAGGAGATATGGGTAAACATGACTATTATTCAATGTCAGTTTTATTCCTCAGCTGTAACACCTTTATAATTTCATTGCTTTGGTAAAATACAGGAGCTTTAAATACCTCTCACTCTGCCAGATAAGGAAGATGAACAGTCACGGGGGACAAAATTTTTTAATTCATAGAATT
This sequence comes from Papio anubis, assembly GCF_008728515.1. Classification (NCBI taxonomy): domain Eukaryota; kingdom Metazoa; phylum Chordata; class Mammalia; order Primates; family Cercopithecidae; genus Papio; species Papio anubis. Next base: position 57,411,066 of record NC_044984.1, read on the forward strand.
TCAAGAGAATGTAATCTAAAACGCATTTTAAAGATATTATTTCTTCCTTTATTCTAATTGTCACACATTAATTTCTCATTATTTGCCTCATACTATGTACAAACAAAATGAGCTAAAAAATCTGTAAAAATCAGAAGCTAAGTTAGTAGCAACAGGCTGACAATTACCATAATGGATATATATGAATTCCATAACCATATACATTGATCCAGCTTCAGTAACAGCAGCAAATGCTATCCCTGGAAAAGACAGGGGAGGGGTAGCTTAAGGAAGTGGCTGTATTAGGAAACAAGCCACTAGGAAGCACGCGATCTTCAATTCTAGTTCCTCATTAACATTCATCCAAAAAACAAGGGGGAAATAGTGTGTAAAAAGCAAGGTCAGATCTCAAAATAGGTGGATGTTACATTTTCACAACTAGCTCTGGAATCAGTAATTTGTTCATTTTTGTGCCTTTTCCAGCTCCACAGGTAAAGCAAGATGCTCAAATGTCTATTTTCAAAATGAACCCTGCAGTGACTTGCATTTTAAACAGCATGGTGCATTATCTTTAATAATAGCACTGGCCACATTTTGGAGGAAGTTAACTGTCTCAGCAAATGACAGAAAATGATCCTTTCACATCTGCAGCTAGTAATCTAAGCTCTGAATAGTGATTCATTCACATCAGTCAGTCAAATAATGGCCTAATTCCTCTTCCAAATTTATACTGCTTATTGTCTTATGGAACAATCACAAAATCTGAGGTTAGGAAGTAGATCACCTGAATGAGAAGAAACAAAGCTATCATCTGACACCAATGCTTGCCACCAGGCCCTTCACATCCCAAGGGACAAAGCCCCTGCATGGAAATAACCCAAGGAGGGGGCACATCCATTGTTGCTGTGGGGGCCACCTTCTGCCTAGCATTTCCTCAGAAGGCTTCTCTTTCACTTCTTAAGTGACACTCAAGAGTTAGAAGCACAGAATTAAAAAGGAATATAGCACGTGCTAACAGAGAACATCATAAACCCAAGAGGCTGAAAGAAAAAGTATGCATGGGTCCTTGTCTTCTGGGGAGATTCTCATGCTGCTATGAAGAAATACCTGAGACTGGGTAATTTATTTAAAAAACAGGTTTAATTGACTCACAGTTCTGCATGGCTGGGAAGGCCTCAGGAAGCTTACAATCGAGGAAGAAGGAGAAGCAAACACATCCATCTTCATATGGCAGTGGGAAGAAGTGCAAAGCAAAGGGGGGAAGTCCCTTGTAAAACCATTAGATCTCATGAGAACTCACTATCATGAAAACAGCATGGGGGTAACCACCCCCTCGATTCAATTACCCTACCGGGTCCCTCTCATGACACATGGGGATTATAGGAACTACAATTCAAGATGAGATTTGGGTGGGGACACAAGCAAACCACGTTAGAGGGGATGTTGAAAAGAATCAACAATCGAAACCTCTGAAAGTATACCTTTCAAGCCTAAAGATCTTAATATATATCCATTAAAAAAATCAAGAAACAAAACAGGCAGAAAGCTCTATGTCACCTAAACTGATAATTATGGGAAAAGCAGAACTCAGACTTTGAAAATGATTTATATAAACTGTTTCATCTTGCAGATGAAGAAAATGAACTGTAGAAAATTCTCCAAGATCTCCAAGGTCATATGGTGACGACCCTGATTATGACGTACTGAATCCCTGACGCATCTCCTTCAACTCATGTTGAAAGGCTCAGCATGCCTTGGTGCTCCTCCTTCCAAGTGTAAAGATTAAATTTACGACATCACTATAACCTCTGCCTTCTAAAGAATCATATTCCAATATCCCCTGCTCCAATTTACAGCAGTTTGAATTGTTGCTGTTAAGTTTCCTGGCCACAGAAATGATGGGGCTGTTGGATGAACATGGCTTAACACTGACTGACTGGGTGTGGGAAAATGAAACTGCACCCTCTCTTATTTTGTGTTTTATCATTTACCCATCTCTTCCACATATATCATCTTCCTTAACACTCCAACAATCCTGTGTGGCAGGAAGAGCAGGCATTACACCTCCCTTCTTCTAGATAAGAAAACTGAGTCTCGGACCTGCCTAATTGCAACAAAATATAATACGAGTAAGATGATATTGGAAACTAAGACAGACAGTGAGATTTATTGAGACTAGCATCAACTTAAAAATTGAACTAGACTAGGTTAAAATCCCACTTGCTTCCTTACTAGCAAAATAAGCTATGGGCCTCATTTCTCTCCTCTGAATCGGAGCTACTATAACCATCTTCCTTCCAGGCATTTTTGAGGATTAGACGGAGATTCTGCAAAACGCCTGGCACAGCAGCAGTCTCTCAGCAAACGCCGGCTAGCATTAGGAAGCACTAAAATTAAACATTCCAACAAATCACAAGTTTCAAGTCCTGGAAACTGTAAGTAGATAATACTAACAGTTTCATTTAAATTACAGAATCTTCAGACATGGAGTTGACAACAGTTGATTAGCTTCAGTTGACTAGCTTCAGTTGACATTCATAGCCATCCCCTTTTCTATTTGTTCAAGTATTTCTGGCTCTATTGACTTTCTGTGACTTTTTGCAGGTTGCTTTCTCCTTGTCAGACACATTGCACACTTTGTATATTCAAATACATGTCTTATTCTCCATTTTACTCCCAGTAATAGATCGTTTAATTCCAGAAGAGAAACCATATGGTTATAGAGAAAGAGGCAGGTGAGGAAATGAACCCTCACCGCTAAGACTTCCTGGAAGGAATCAGTGAGTCTCATTCCCTTAAGCAGGGCACAGACCCAAACACTTCCTGGGCCAGAATGCCGTATCTAGGGCACCGTGGTGCTTGCAGCAAGCTGGAGAGCATGTGTCCCTTCTAAAGGGGCAGCTTGTACACAGCTCCAGCTGCCTGGGAATATGGCTCAGTGTTACCAAGTCTCCCAGCATTTCAATGAAAGCCAAGAATCTATATTATGAAAAATTTCTAGATTTTTGAAAATACGATGTGGGCCAAACCAAATAATGCTTATGTGCAAATCTGGTCCATGGGTCACCAACATTTCCTGTGTTACCCTAAAGCCTTCTGAGATCTAATATAGCAAATTGCAGAGAAACTCTGCTCTGGAGTTTTCTACCTGGAAAGTTGTGCAGAGAGCAAAGATCATGAGAGACCCAGAGAGTGGGCTGCTGACATCAAAAGGATGAAATCTTAAACAGAATCCATTGGAAAGTAGGAAGATGGAGAAGTCAGGGGTTAGGATATAAGATGGCTGCTGGCCCCAGGAGAGGCAAGAGTTCTTATGGTCAGAAGATGACAGCGAGAGTGATTAGCTGGAAAACAAGGCCATTGAGAGAGGTTTTTGCACGAAAAAACAGATATAAGGGCTTTTCACTACATACAAGGCTGTGATCTAAATAAACTTGAATGTCTGAGAGAGGCAAACTGACTTGAATACTTTTGAGCATCTATCGAGTCTTCAAGGCTTTCAGATGCATGAATGATATATGATCCTTAGGCCTCTTTCAAAGACTTTGTTTTGATGACATCACCCATGACTCTTTGAATGTCATTTCTAGAGGGGTAAATGGAAGGAAACTTGGAATAAAAACAAATGTAAAAGAATCTTTGTGAATTTGGTATATAGCTTTTACAGATATGTACAGACATCTATCTTCTCTGATGAAACAAACCTAGAAGTAGTAAAGAGTCAGCACTTTAATATCGTATTTAGAAATATATGACTCATGGCATAATCAACTTTAAAAAGTGTGCTGAGAAAATCCATTAGTCAGAGATTCCAATCATTCTTTTATACATGAAAGGCAGAGATATAGTAAAACACCAATTTATCCTTTATCATTTAATTTAACAGACATCATTTCAATCTTTTTAAAATGCTTTGTGAAAATTCAATACGTTTTTAAATGATGATTTTTGCTCTCCAAGGTAGAATAATATCAAACAACCCTAAGAACCACTCAAGTTTTAAATTCACAGAAATTACATTATACAACACTGATTCCCCTTACAGAGCTGTTTTTGTTTGTTTTTGTTTTTAGACAGAGGCTCACTCTGTCACCCAGGCTGCAATGCAGTGGCATGATCTCAGTTCACTGCAACCTCTGCCTCCTGGGCTCAAGTGATCCTTCTACCTCAGCCTCCAGTGGAGCTGGGACTGCAGGTGCATGCCACTACACCTGGCTAATTTTTCTGATTTCTTTATTTATTTTTTATTTTTGTAGAGATAGGGGTCTCACCATGTTGCCAAGGCTGGTCTCAAACTCCTGGGCTCAAGCAATCCTCCTGCTCTCACCTCCCAGTGTTGGGATTACATGCGTGAGCCACTGTGCCTGGCCCAGAGCTGTTTAAGTAAAAATGATTATAACTTTAACCACACCCCATTATTGACAAATGTAGACTTTATAGTCCAAATATTCCTATTCAGAGATACTCATTCAAACTGCAAAAGGGTGTCTAATACTATGGCTACATTGTTGATCACCTGTATTCCATTTCCCACAAGTGAATTTTCAACAGACTCACTTTCACACTTAAGGTAATATACCATTAATGTTCCCCAAAAGAAAGCAAACGTGTAGAAGCAATGCTGCCATTCTCTGTAAACCTAAGTTTGGAAAATTTTAAATTTGCTTGTTAAGTAAGAGTTAATCTGACTCTTACTATAGGCACTATAGGGTTGCTATTGTCTTAAGCTGTAGCATCAAGGTGGATGAAAAGGGAGAACTGAGATTTCAGGAAAAAAGTGGGTTTAATTTTAAAGCTGGAAAAGGGTTCAGGGATATTCTCTCATTTGACAGACATAGGAAACACAGTCACTAAACATGACTAAGACTGCTGCCCAATTTGTCGGTAGAATTCAGGTATCCTAATTACATTCCCAATGCTTTTTCCATTGAAGCTCTTGATAAAAACTGGCAAAGCAATAAATCTAACCATGAGACATAGGATCTTTTCTAACTCCATTCATCCACATCATTGTTATTATCTCATTTTGCACATTCATCTGCAAGCACCAACACTTTAACTTTAGAGCAGTTGTTCTACTGCAGGGGACATCTGGCAATGTCTGAAGACAGTTTGGTTGCAGCAGCCAGGTGAGGGTGCTACTGGCATCTAATGGGCAGAGCCCAGGGATGCTGGCAAACATCCTGTAATGTGCAAGACAACCCTCGACAACAAAAATTAGCCCACCCAAAATGTCCTTACTGCCAAGGATATAAAAGCCTGGTCTACAGGTAATGTAAGAAGGTGGGCATTTCTTCTACAAAGCAAGTTTGCAGTAATAAAGTTGAGTATGGCATTACTGTTGAAGCATGGTACATAACTGGTAAGGTAAGAACTAATACTAGTTTAAAAAAATCAGAAACAGGCATTATATTTAAAGAAGTAAGATAACACGAACCTAGAGTGACTGGCCACTTAGCTGACATTCTCATGCCACCAGAATTTGTGAACTGTGCAACGAGCACTTGCTAGTTTTGTCTGCTAGGTAGAATTTTAGCTTTGCAGGATTGCAGGATATTTAGCATTGCTGTCAGTTTAGAACAACCAATTTACTTTTATGTTGCAAGAGCAAAATACACATAGACATATGAAAACTTTTTAATATTGAAATTCATGCAGGAAAATTAGATTTGGAAATCCAAACCTCTCTTTAACCCTTAACTGCTTTATCTTCCCACTGAGAACTTCTCAAATCAAAGCAGTCTTTCTTAAAACTAGAATTATCACATAATAATAGTGGAACAGATTTATACACACAGGTACAATATGGGTAAAATGTTTTTATGAGAAACATGCTTTCAATGTGCAACTCAAGTAAGCTAAGCCTACAAGAAATGGCACAAATTTGAGTAAACTGTTTCCCTTGTATAACGTTTGAAAATAATTTTGAAGTCTAAAAGGCCTCAATAGACTATTTCAGGACTATTATTTTTTAAAGGTGAAGCTTTAAGATGATAATTTGAGCACTCACAATGAGAAAAATGCCCACTCCTCATTAGGGCCAAATGAATGCTCTCTGGGCAGAGGGAAAGAGCACTTGGCTGGCTGGCCAAACCCTGTGGATGATTAGTTTTCCTTTTGTTCATTCTCTCCAATTAAGAGTGAAGACTACGTCTGTCACTAGGGAGGGATTCCAAAGAAGCCCCTCCTGAGAAGGTGCCCTTCCATTTTATGTAGTAGCCTGACAAGGATCTGGTCCAAGCTTTTCAAAAAGACGTCAGCAGATCTCCTCAGCTCCCCAGAATAACTGCTCTGTCCAAGCAGCTGGCTTCCAACCATCCCACAAACTGCCATCCAGAGACACATTTATTCATGTGGTTCCTTCCCTCCACCCCATCACCGTCGCTGTCTGTAATGCCCTCCCCTCCTCTGTCTCTCTAGTCTCCACATGCCCTTCAGGGTTTAGCTCCTAGTTTTGACCTCCCTACTCTCAAACCTTCCCACCATGAACTTCACCCTCGCTTGAATTCCAACTGCATTCTCTCTGGATCATTTTTTCTAGCCCTTTATCATTTTTAAAAATCTCTTCTAGATTATTAAAGGCCTCACTTAACCTCTGCCTCCTGGGCTCAAGCTATTCTCACGCCTCAGCTTCCTGAGTAGCTGGGACTACAGGCATGCGCCACCATGTCCTGCTGATTTTTTATATTTCTAGTAGAGACAGGGTTTTGCCATGTTGCCCAGGCTGGTCTTGAACCCTGGGATCAAATGATCCACCTGCCTTGGCCTCCCACAGTGCTGGAATTACAGGTATGAGCCACCATGCCTGTCCTAAAGGTCTCACTTCTAATAGGTTTCTCTTTCTAGGTAGAGAGAATATTAAAAATATATTTTTCAGACTCCCTATAAGACCCAATTGAACCCCCAAATTGTTCTTGACCAGTAGTAACCACTTATTGCACAAGTAGCCACAATGACTATTGGGTCCCGGCTTAGTTTATAAATTCCCTAAACTTTCAGCACAAGAGCTTTTTCTCAGCATGCATTTATACAAGCCAACGTCTGTGGTGAACTCCAAGCGTCCTCTTCCAAGCAGTCTAGTTATGTCAGATGGGGGGGAGGTGTCATTGGAGTATGGAACTGCTAATGGGGAAAGCCAAGAGACTTGTGTCAAGCTGTTTTTTAACTCTCTTCTTCCTGTGTCCTTTGATCTCAGCAGGGCTCCCCAACCCTGTCCTTCTGATGTCTTGCTATCCCACTGGGATGTAAACAGCCTGCCCAATTCCTCCAGCACTAAGGTTTGGAGCACTGACTTTGGTACTTCCTGACATCTACACTTAGCCCCTCTGGTGGTTTTAAAGCTTGTTCAGAAATTCCTTGACACCCATCCCTTCAAAAGTGAAGCCTGATTCCCTCCCTCCTAAGTGTGGGCAAGACTTAATGACTTGCATCTAGTTTATAAAATATGGTGGCAGTAACAGTGTGTAAACAGGTAATAAAAGACATTAAGGCTTCCTCTTTGCTCTTTCTTTTAGATCATTCACCATGGGGAAGTCAGCTACTATGTCATGAGGGCACACGGCAAAGGACTGAGGTTTCCTACCGAAAACTAGCACTAACTGGCCAGCCACAGGAGTGAGCCACTTCAGATAGGATCCTCCATCACCAGCCAAGCTTTCCCATGCCTATGACTCCCGCTAATATCAGGATGGCAACCTCATGAGAGGCTGAGCCAGAAATACCCAGATAAGCCGCTCCCAGATTCTGACCCACAGAAACAGAGTGACATCATAAATATTTGTTTTAGGCCACTGAGACTGGGATAACCTGTACGGCAATAGATAACTAGTACAGCACTCTTCCCCTTCTCCATTCTGTCACTTAGAACTAAGTCCATGATGCTCATCCCTAGGGATGAGTTCCTTCAAGGCCAGTCTGAATCAGTATTTCTCTACCCTGCTCCCTTCCACCCTACACCCCATGCTTTCCCCCTCCTGCCTCGAGGTTTCACATACAGCAGGCATTCCACAAATGTTGATTCAAGAAATACCTCCAGTTCCAGCCTTTCCTGTGGCTCATTCACAACCCAGAAAAATGTACCAAAAAGCTGACTTGATCCTCGAATGCTTATAGAACTTAAGACAGTGCATGGTAATTTGTAAATTGCCTCCTGATTATGAAGAGTTTATTATTAATACAGGATCTGGATTAAATTTGGCTGACACTTTCATCTGTCTGTGCTAATCTAATGCTAAGTCATAGCTTCAATGCCTTTATCTCCACGGTCCTCACTTCAGATAATCAGTCATTTACTTTATCAGTCATTTACTGCACATTAGAAGTGGTGAAAATTCTATTTTACACCAGAGCAATGGTCCTTCAAATTTCATATCTTTAAACTTTCCCCTTTGATTGTTTTGCCCTCTTGCCTACTTTCCTTCTGAATTCATCTTCCTGCCTCCTCCCATAGACCCATATTAGTGCTAAATATAACAGCAGGGAAACAAAACAGGCTAGGATCTCATCACAGCTGATACAATTACTTTAAAGTAGCTTCCTCTCCCGGAAACGTCTTATGAGCACTTTTTTTTTTTTTTTTTGAGACAGAGTCTCACTCTGCCACCCAGGCTGGAGTGCAGTGGCAGGATTTCGGCTCACTGCAAGCTCCGCCTCCTGGGTTCACGCCATTCTCCTGCCTCAGTCTCCCAAATAGCTGGGACTACAGGTGCCCACCACCGCGCCTGGCTCATTTTTTTTTGTATTGTTAGTAGAAGCGGGGCTTCACTGTGTTAGCCAGGATGGTCTTGACTGATGAGTACACCTATCCAGCAAAGAAAGCAAATGTTCTTTCGGAATGTGCTCATGATACCCAGAAAACAGTGTTAGGAGCAAAATGCATTGCCTTTAATGGGCATCACACCAGCTGGTATAAATGCCATATTACCTTCCGGGGGCTTCCAGAGGGGTGGTTATGTTTTCACTTTGTCACTATGGTCTCAGTGTCTCACCGCATCTAACAAGGTGTAATAGGACTGTGGGACTTCGACAAGGTTGAGAGCAGTGTAGGTTACCAAAAGGCTGCCAAATGCATGATGACCGCCCTCCTGCCCTGGCTTGTCCTAAACCTGCCATGTGCTACCAAGGATTGAAAGCAGTTTTCTTAATACCAAGAACAGCTCAAGGCCAGTCAGACTTCTTATAAGCCAGGTGTATAAAACCATGGTCTGTTCTGCTCAATCTACATCCCCCTTAATAGAATCTGGAAATTAAGGGTTTGTTCTAGATTCCCTCTAAAGACCATGTAACATCTGAGCCTGCACAACGCGTAGGTCATAAGCTGGAGCCCGCTTCCTGCTAGGGCCATCCACAAAGCCTTCCCTGCCTCAGCGACTCAGGCCAAATTCGCTCTGCTCTGGCAATGGAGAAGAACCTGGGTTAAAGAACAGCAGATCCCATGCTTGGCCCTCCCCCACATAAACCCATAGCTGGATTTTAAAAACTAGGTTGGCATCCACTAAATACCATCTTATTGACCACCACTGAAACATGCACTGTTTCTGTAACAACTAATTCTCAGCAGGAAATGAGCTTGAATTTTCATTTTTACTTTTAAGAGCTATTTACACTTACATCAAGAACATTACAATATCCTGTACAAATATGCACAGGAGAAGATGCATAACTTGAGCTACGGAAGTGCCAATGGGGAAAAGAACTGCTCCAGAGATGATAAAAAATCACGGCAGCAGCCACTGCCACACACGTGGGTGCGCACGATGGTGCAAACACTACACACAGGGCTGTTTGCGCATTGTCCACTAACACCCTCAATCTCCAATGAGTTCCTCAGGATACCCAATTTCTCACTTAAGGAAGCTGAGGTTCCCTGAGCCTGTAAAACTTGTCCAGAGTTACACAGCCCAAACTAGAAGAACCTAGATAAAAACCAGGTGTGAATGACTCCCAGGCCTGGTCTGAACCACTCACTGTACCCACTGTGTGCTGTACCCGCTACATGCTACAAAGTACACACAGTCACACAGGTAACAACATGACTGGTGCCTCTGGAGGTACACCTTGCTGTACATGATGTCATACACCGATTCACCAATACCCTATATGTGGCTTTAGATATTAAGGACAAGGGTGTAAAGGTACATTGCAATGAAAACAACCATCTTCCTGGAGTTTGTCTTATGGATTTGTTTTCACAGTATTTTCATTTTATCATTTATTCATGTATTACAAATAATGTTTTAGTACTCTTACTAAAGTCATTTGAAATCTTTTACTTTCAAATATTTTTATATTTGACAATTCATTCATGCCAAGATTTGTTCTAAATTCTTTATACATATTAATTCACTTAATCCTCAGAATTCAAAGGGGCATGTAATATTAATGGTACCACTTTATAGACGTGCAAACTGAGGCACCTGACCAAGATCCTAGAGTAACAGAGGCGGGATTTGGATGCAGGCATTGTGACTCCAGAACCTACATCTTACCCACTAGATGCACTGCCTCTATGCTACATTCTCAGCTGGTTCCCTACATCCAAGCCTTGCTGTCCTTCAGAACCACTACCACATAAAAGATCTCTCTGTGGATATTCTAACTTAAAACAGGAGCATGACAACATCTCATCTCCTGCTCAAAGTCCTTGCAATGACTTCTCAATGCACTTGGGATAAAATTCAAAGTTCTGTAACTTGGCCTGAAACCCTGTATGAGCTAACCCCTGCCTCCATCACAGCCTCAAGAATGCTTCCTCTGAATCTACTCTCTGGTCTTTTTCTTCAAACACATCATAATATTTTTAACTTCAAGGCCTTCAACCATGCTGTACCATGTGTGTGAGTCACTCTTACCCCCAACTCTTCTCTCAGCTAACTTCTGTTCACTCTTTACAGGTTGCCTTACAGTGCCTCAGAAAGAGGCCTTCCCAATCCTTCATCTAGGAGCAGGACCATGTTTAGATGCCCCCAGTAATTCCTATCAAGAGACAGAAGTACTGCAGGGTTGACAGCAGCGTGAGAGTACAACAGAGTGGTATTGTGAGGAAAGTAAGAAGTGCTCATGATTCTAGATGCTACATTACAGCCTGTGATGCTCAAGCAACCAAGATATAACACTAACCAGAAGAACAAGATAGGATGTGTTCTTGATTCTAATATCTACTTCTAATATTTCAATTCTCCTAAAATCACAATGAATTGTACAAATGTCATAGATGGAATGTGATGGCATTTTTTTTCACTAAGATACTACCTTCTGGTATAGCTTAAAATCAATTGATGTCAGTAGGTGGTAGTCTACTCAGATGGTGTTAGGCACGTTTTCTAGCTCGATCCCTCTGTAATGGATTTTATATTCTAAATGCATGATTTCTCTGTGTTGAAAGAATAATTACATTTGCATATGTTTTAGCAGTCACCATGCAAACATGGTAAGAGTGGCTCTTGTACTAGCAAATGTTGATCAAAATATACTACCCTTAGACCAATCAGGATGTATGGAAATTCTTTTCCCAAAAGATTTTACAAATTGACATATAATATTTACTGCATAAGTACTCTAACTGCAAATGAAATTATTCAACTAAAATGCATTTCCAGGAAGTTTATGTATAAAGTATGTGCAAAGAAGGTACATTAGACAGTTAGATGCGTTCTTCCGCAATTTTGAATTTAAACACTACTTTCTACATAGAAACCTTAGACGTTTTGAAAGCATGTTTATATATTTCATTATAATTTTCATTCAATACTTCCCCATAACAACCCTTTAAGATTGGCAAGAAAAATACTACTGTTTATTTCTATTTTATAATAAGGAAGCAAAAACAAAAAACAAAAAAAAAAAAAAAAAAAAAAAAAAAAAAAAAAACAGAGGTTCAATGTGTTTCTAAGGCCACAGACCTGGTTAGTGGCAGGGTTAGGACTCTATTTTGATATAACTTACCTGAGTTGGGTGTCTTCCTACTCTGTCATGTGGCCTCCACATGGAAATGGTAAAATAATTGGTAAGACTAAGCATTAGTACCTGTCTCACATCCCAAATGGGACCTTGGCACAGGTTACTGCCTGGGATAACCCCACAGCTCTGTACATCCTCAACTACACACATGCGCACCTTTTGTGCTGGCACCTGCTCTGTCCCAAAGCCTCTGTGCTGGCCTACTTCCAGATCCTTCAGTTCCTGTTATCTTCTGCTAGTCATGATCTGGAATATCACAGGGCAAAGCAATGACATTAAGGACAAGAAGGCACTCTACCACGCGGCCCCTAGAATGTTCACCTACAAAATGACTCATTTAATCTTTACAGCGTCTCTCCGAAGGCAAGTCAAGATAATTATCCCCCACTGAAGCAAAAGGCAACTAAAACACAGGGAGGTGAAAGTTACAAAGTTGCTGAATGGCAGGACAGAGCCCAGATCCATGTCACTACTGCAATGCCAGAGCAGGTTCCATTTTACCACATTTGGTGAGAGGACTCGTACTAACCCATTCACCTATATAGTCATTCAGCAAATATTTAATTATATATGATGCATCAGGCTGTGTAAAAGTTTGTGGGGGCTGGAATACGTAAACATGGTCTTTAGCCCTATAAATTTGACAGTTCATGAGGACAAAGTTTAAGGAGATAATTACAAATTATGATAATTGCCTAAGTGAAAATAACAACTATTAAAGAATAACAAGGAGCCCTAACTTAGATAAGAATGTTAGATAGAACTTCTCTGAGGAGGTTACATTTAGGCTTAGGCATGCAGTCAACCAAGTGAGGAAGCAGAGGAGGGTCCTTGCAGGGGGAAATATATGCCAAGACCCTGAGGCAAAAAATCGCTTGGCAGAGGGACAGTGTGCTAGGAGATGCAGCTAAAGAGATATTCCATAGGCAGATCATGAGTCCCACCCTATACTGTAAAGAATGATTTTATCCCAAAATGCAAGAAGGCACTGAAGAGTTTTCACAAGGGAATGTTATAATCTGACTTACATTCTTAAAAGTGCATTTCAGTCACTGTCTAGTCCAGAATATAAATTGGAGGGAGATAAGAGTGACAAGTGAATGACCCTTAGACCATGACAGTGTCCCAGGCAAGGCTGGCACAGAAGAGTGGAAATATAAATGGATAGGAGTGACTTTCAAAGGAGAACAAAGCTTGGTTGTTAAATCCAAAGGATCCAGAGACTGTATTACGATCTGAGAGGCCCAGGATACACCTTTAACATCTTACCCTCAAACAAAATTTAAGAACAGGGCATACATCTAAAGTCAAGAGATGGTAAGTTTCTCCAGCTTGTTGTGGCAGCCAGCTACCTTTTTTTTTTTTAATGGTTAGCTGTCTCCGTATTACTTTGAGCCAAATACAGAAGGCACTCCCCAAAGACCACCGCAACGTTTCCAAGCTATTACCAAGAATTGGGACCTAAGAAACTAGGACACAGCTGAATCAAGACGCTGAGAACTATTTCCTAAGGTCAGAGACTATTCTCTGTTTAGGAAAGTCCAAGACCCAAAGTGATAAACATTCTCATCCACATAGGCACGATTTCAAATGTCTTTTTCTTTCAAAGGAAATTCAGATGACATTATCTTAAGAACAGCCCAGACACGTTTATATAGCTTCTGTGCTTTATGTTAATGTAAGAATGAAAAATAAACTGTCTTGCCATTTTCAGTCTCAATACCAAATTGTGTAACACTGAGCACTCACCCTTGGGTTTCTATAACATGAGAACTGAGGAGTGGAAGGGACATGTAGGAGTAGGAGAGAGTCACAAAACTCATCGCCAAATTGCAACTATTCTGATGCCTGTCTTCTCCCTAAGGGCAAGTGTTCTCTTGGCCAAAGCTGAGTTCCAACAGGCACTGCCTCCAGGGCAGCAGATGGCCACTCAGTACCCAAGCATTGGTGGGACCCTCTTTGATATTTACACATGGATTCAAGACTGGGAGAAGTCTTATTGTTCCTTGCTTAGAGGGAACCATCTGGGGTCACACAACCAATGAGTGGTATAGCTTAGGTTGGAAGTTCTCAGGCAACAGGGACATGGTTCCGGGATATGAAATTCTAAAGCAGGAATGTTCATGAAGCTTAGAAGCTCTTACTAGGCAATCCCCCCAAAAATCCTAATCAGAAGAAAAGTGAGTGTTGCTATGGAAACCAGTGAGCTTGCTCTGATCTTAAAAGGTCACACTAAACCTTAGGAAGGCAAATCGAAGGAAAAGTGTTTCAGGTGAATGTAAGAAAGAGGATGGCGAGGAAAGGTACAGTCAGTCAGAAACCCAAAGGCAAGAATGAACTGAGGATTACAGAAATCATTCAGACAACAAAATTAGGCTTTAGGAATGGGCTTGTTAGTTAAAATACCATGAACATTTTTCTATATAGCAAATCAAGGATGGAGTATTTCTGGTGTTTGGGGTTAAGAAAACTTACATTCAGCTTCTTTAAAGAAAATTTTCTTTAGATAGAAAGGAAGAAATGAACATTGGTAGGGCAGAATGAAAGTCCAAAATGAATCAAAAGATTGTAAAAGAGCACTGGGCTGGTTGAAAATGGGTTCATGTCACCTGGCATGGTTTTATGCTTCTTTTCAACAACTTGGAAATTTTATTACTGATCCATTGTTGGTGAAATTTAAGGAAAGAATCAGGGAGAACTGGGCATCACTAAGGCCTCTGAAGGTTATTGTGATATTCTTGTTGACTAGATGGGATATTGGGATTGAACAACTTGGAGAATTGTTCTAATAATGAGCATGTCCACAGCATACTAATGAAGACAGGGGCTGGCTCAAGCCTTGCCAAAGACCCCTTCACTCAGCTCTTGCCTGGCAGGCACAAGCTGCAACTTGAATGGTAACACGGAAGGCAAGATCTTCACATCTCCAGTTAGAAGGAAGCCCAGGGTGGTAGTGAACTTCCTGTCCAACCAAATCAGGATCTGACAATCCGCACATGCTGAAAAATTAAAATAAGGAGCAATAAAAGGCATGGATTTGAGATCTAAAAACAAAGTATACAAATACACGAAGGAGAGCAGAAACTTAGGAGATGCTAGTTAAACTATCAGAAAAACAAAATAAAACCACCTCTACAGGTGTCAGCAGACAAGTACGCTTAGTATGCTGTCACCCAAAGCTCTAGCAAACCTTAGGCTCCATTGACAGAAGCCTGATTTAGGAAGACGAAGGTGGAGATCCATAATTTTGCTCTATTCAAAGCAAATCAGGCCATTTGTTAATGATGCATTCAGTGCTTTATGCTACCCATGAAAGGAGTAGAGAAAAACTAACCTATGGAGGCAAGTAATCAAGATGGTAAAAAGACTTAAAACCATGACACACGAGGATGTTCAACTTAGGAAAAGAAAACACAAGTGGGCAGGAGAGCTGTTTTGAAATTGTGTACAGTCAGATGGGAGAGGGTGTGTACAGTATCACACCTGTATGTCCCCAGGAGGTAGAACTGGCCCCAAAAGTGGAAACCAGCTGAGCAAGGTGAAACGGGGTTGCCCCAAAGTCTGAGTTCACCATCATTTGAGGCTTCCATTGGGGGCTGAGTGCCACTTCACAGAAATAATGTGGAAAAGACTGGCTGAATTTAGCCATTTTAGTAGTCCCTTACAAACCCGACATCCCGTTCAGTGATCAGTTTTCTCCATTGTACCCAGTTGCTGAAGGTGTTGAATCCAATGATGTAGCTGCCATGTACTATTTTTTAAGCACACACCCACGTTATGGCTTTCCTTCAGCAAGCATTGGAACAGGCTCCAGTCGGCACTTATGCCCATCTTACGTACACGTTTCAGTTCTTTCTGCCCCTACAAACACCCAGTTGCCCAATTTATTTCTTGCAGTCTCTAATCTCAGGAAAAAAAAAAAAAGTTATTGTGTTCCCTGACCTAGGGTATGCATATTTTGCTCTAATTAGAAATACAGTCTATGCTCAGTCTGAGATAGCCACTCTGGAGGCGTATTCTTGGCCAGATCTTTAAAAATCTTGGCAGTATCCTCCTCCCAGGACTTATACTGTGTGAGCAGCCTGCTATTATAGGCTGTTTTCATGGCTGTTGTGTCCGCAGATGCACTAGGCCCATCTGCAAAGGCTTCCTGGTATTGAACACAGACCAGGAGATACTATGAAGGCATGCTCCTGCAGTGAGGCACTAAGCACTTTCTGCAGAGACTGGGGGCCCCTCGCCTACAGAGTAGTCAGCTCTCGACTGAGCGCTCAACATCTGCTTCTAGTATCACTGCCTGAGCTCCTTCAAAAGCATTTTATTCCAAGGTACCAGACGATAAGGTAATAGTAATTAGCATCAGTTGAGCTTACCAACTCTGCTAAACACTAGATGGACTCTCTCTCTCTCTATTCTCTGAACTCCTCTTGAAATATATATGATTTTCCCCATTTTGAGATGAAGCAAACCAAAAAAGTCATATGGCTGTTAAGTGGCCCAGCAGAAGTCCCCTCTCAGACTCCGGACTGCCTGCAATCTTAAAGCATTCTGTTCCACCTGGCACAGCAGCACTGGGTGAATGAATGATTCACATCCACATTTGCAGAGTGAAACCAGGAGAACACACAGGAATGATTCAGAGGTTTGCTGTATTAGACATTCAACTCCCAGTCAATTACTATTATTTTGTATTTGCAGGAAAGCTTGCCCAGACATTTTAAATAAAGAAGAAAGAGGAAGGCAGAAGCCCTCTTTTTTTTTTTTTTTTTTTTTTTTTTTTTGAGGTGGGGTCTTGCTCTGTCAGCCAGCCCGGAGTGTAGTGGCGCCATCTCGGCTCACTGCAAGCTCCGCCTCCCCAGTTCATGCCATTCTCCTGCCTCAGCCTCCTGAGTAGCTGATACTACAGGTATCTGCCACCACGCCCGGCTAATATTTTGTATTTTTAGTAAAGACAGGGTTTCACCGTGTTAGCCACGATGGTCTCAGTCTCCTGACCTCGTGATCCGCCCGCCTCGGCCTCCCAAAGTGCTGGGATTACAGGCGTGAGCCACCGCGCCCAGCCTGAAGCCCTCTATTTTAATGTCTAATACTAAATTTTATTTCTTCTCAATGCCTGTTTCTATTTTTAAAATGTTATCTATACTGAAAAGGAAACATGTTCTTCATCCCCGCTTTGATCCCCATCAGAGTGTGGCACACGATGGAGATGGAAAGAATCTACCCAGGGCACTCTCTCTCTACCTGAGAAGCAAACCGCAGGAGGAAATAATGCACCATGGTTTGATTCCTCTTATAGAACAGCTGGTTTCAATTTGATACTATTTTTTGCTAATTTTAGTTTTTACTCAAGACAGAAGTAGCTTTAACACTTGATGGTTTGGTTTTTAAACTGTGTTTTAAGGAACCCTACCAGTCCTAAAAAGGGTCCCAGGGGAGGATGGTGGCTGGAGGGTGGAGGTTGGAGTTCTAAGATTTGGTTTGAAACAGTGGTTATGCTTAAAACAAACAGAAAAAAGAGGCCAGGCACGGTGGCTCACGCCTGTAATCCCAGTACTCTGGGAGGCCGAGGCAGGTGGATCACCTGAGGTCAGGAGTTTGAGATCAGCCTAGCCAACATGGTGAAACCCCATCTCTACTAAAAATACAAAAATTGGCCAGATGTGGTGGGACGTGCCTGTAGTCCCAGCTACTCGGGAGGCTAAGGCAGGAGAATCGCTTGAACCCATGAGGCGGAGGTTGCAGTGAGCCAAGATCGCGCCATTGCACTCCAGCCTAGAGGATAGAGCAAGACTCCGTCTCGAAAAAAGAAAAAGAAAAAAGAAAGAAAACCACTGCTTGACGGTATCTGTGAGACAAAAATATTTTCCCTTGTCCAGCGCACCTGCAAGTGGATTCTATTCTGTTGGAAGCTGATTTTGATGTTTAGAACAGAAGTCCATTTTCACCATATAGGCTTGGTCTAGTCAATTTGTACTAATGTCTTGCCGTCTAGGTGGGGGCGGGGGCAGGAGATCCCAGTGAGTCACCATTTAACAGGAAGTATTTCTTTTGCTATTTTCTTTCTCTATCCTCCTCTGGAGGCTGTGGTGGATCTTCTCTCCTCCTCAAAATAGATACAAATGATATGAAATAAACCTGGTTGCACATTAGAATATTCAGTAGTGCTTCATGTATGTTTATTGCAGCACTATTCACAATAGCAAAGACTTGGAACCAACCCAAATATCCATCAAAAATAGACTGGATAAAGAAAATGTGGCACATATACACCATGGAATACTAGGCAGCCATAAAAAAGGACGAGTTCATGTCCTTTTTAGGGACATGGATGAAGCTAGAAACCATAATTCTCAGCAAAATAAGGACAGAAAACCAAACACTGCATGTTCTCAGTCATAAGTGGGAGTTGAACAATGAGAACACATGGACATAGGGATGGGAAACATCAGCACACCGGGGCCCGTTTGGGATGGAGGCTCAAGAGGGATAGCGTTAGGAGAAATACCTAATGCAAATGACAAGTTAATGGGTGCAGCAAACCAACACAGCACATGTATAACTATGTAACAAACTTGCATGTTGTGCACATGTACCCTAGAACTTAAAGTATAATAATAAATTTTTTTAATTTTAAAAGGAATATTCCCTGGGCCGGAAGAGAAGTCAAGCCTGACGAAAGACTTTGGGAGGTCGAGGCGGGATCACGAAGATGAGACCATCCTGAAAGTTAATGGTACCGCCCCACTAAAAATACAGGGAGCATGCTTGGGGAACTCATTACTGAAGGAGGCAGGCGAACTGAGGCGAAAGCTTGCGAGTGAGTCGAGATCGCCGCGACACCCAGCCTGGGTGACAGTTGCCGAGATCTGCCTCAAAAAAAAAAAAAAAAAGGAATATTCTTTTTTCTTTTTGAGACGGAGTCTCCCTCTGTTGCCCAGGGTTGGGAGCACAGTGGCTCGATCTCAGCTCTCACTGCAAGCTCCGCCGGGTTCCCGCCATTCTCCTGCCTCAGCCTCCCGAGTAGCTGGGACTACAGGCGCTCGCCACCTCGCCCGGCTAGTTTTTTGTAGTTTTTAGTAGAGACGGGGTTTCACCGTGTTAGCCAGGATGGTCTCAATCTTCTGACCTCGTGATCCGCCTGTCTCGGCCTCCCAAAGTGCTGGGATTACAGGCTTGAGCCACCGCGCCCGGCCTAAAAAGGAATATTCTGTAGTGCTTAAAACTGGTATTGCTGGCCAGGCGCCACTGCACACTAATTAAATTGGAATCTCTGGGAAGTTGGGTTAGCTTTGGCATTTCTGAAATATGCCTCAGGTGATTGTGCTGGGCAGCTAGGATAGACAGCCTGGATTAGACACTCTATTCTAAAGTCATTTATGCCACAGGCAAATGTCTACCGGTCTGCCAAACTTTTATTATTGAAGATCTTTATTTTTCAAAACCTACAAACTTTAAAAGTTGACCTCTGGAAAATGAATTTTACTCTGACTTAAGCATGCTCATTGAAAGGAGAGAGAAAAAAGTTGTTAAAATAGGACAATTATACATGCATACACATGCATATGCATACAAACACATAAAATACCTCTGTGATATAATTTAGATGTAATTTAGTAGAAAACAGACACCTTCCCAATTGAGAGCAGACTGGGCTGTGAAATACTGCTCTAACGAAGTCAAGGAATGAATTTGCAAAGATCAAGTTTGGCCAGGATGATTGCGGGGGCAGGATATTAGGTCCCCTCTTCATTTGGCCAATTCCTACACAACTCAGAGATTGTAACTTCCATTATTTCTTTGTGAAACCTTTGCTGAGCCCCAAGACTAGATCGGGGGGCTTCCCCTGCCTGCCAGAACCCAGCAGGCACTTGAGTTTGCAACCCCCAGCCTGGAAGCTGCACCATAAAGGCATGCACACGTATACACTTGAGAGGAGGCAATCCGATTTCCCCCAGTGCATGCCGTGATCACCCTCCATCAGCACTCCTGATTCCATTCTCCTTGTGTCTTCCTCTGACTGGGAATCAGCTATAAAGTTGGCCTCATTTGCTTCTCCCCAGGATGGGAAGAGAAAATTGTGCCATTCAGCAGACTTACGCCACCACTATTCTTTCACTTGTCCCGTGCTCAGCTCCACCTCAAAACATTTCTAAGTAGCTCAGCCTGTTTTTCTCTCTTCCTTCCTCAACCCCTTATGTGTGAACATTCCCTTCTCCAGGTGCTTGCCCTGCTACCCCACATGAACCACCGAGTGGAGTCACCTGATTCTAACTACCATGCATATGTTGAGGAACCATTCTATGTGTCTGCAGCCCAAACTCCTAATGAGCTCTTGGACCCACATTCGTGAGCAAGATACATGATGGTCCACAGGCACTTTAGAACTTCAGCAAGCCACAGAACTCATCATCAACTTCTCTCCTCCACCCTCGAATGGTGTAACTCCAATCTCAGTGAATCTAGTATGAGAAGGCGTAAAGTTGCCCTAGTAAGAAAACTGGGAGTCATCTGTGATGGCTTTGTGGTGTCAATTTGGCCAGGCTAAACAATATCCCCAGAATTCCCTTTCTAGTATGTTTCTGGTTAGGGCAGGCAACAAGGAAGACCTTCTCCTGAAAGTTAGCAGATGGAAGGGAGGCATGGCCATCTGCAGCACCCCCACTCACTCACTCAAATATACAATCCAACACAAATCTAGGTGCTGCTGTGAAGGGATTTTGCAGATGTAACTAAAGTCCCTAATCAGGTGACTTTAAAGGAGATTATCCTAAATGAGCTGATAATCAGTGGAAGGCAGAGAGGAGAGAGAGATAAAAAGAGAAAAGGGAAAGAAGAGAGGAAGTGAGGGGGAGGCGGGGAGAAAAAGAAAGAGAAAGAATGTTGCAGGAGAAAGGGAGGAAAAAGAATTGCTTCCTATCTGTGGGCAACAAGATTCAGTCTATGGGATTCCAAGTTGCCTAGCCAGTTCTCAGTTGCATAAGCCAGTTCTTTGCAGTGCATCCCTTTAATTCATACATATTTAGATACCCACCTACTTGCTTTGTAGCTACTTGTTCTGTTTCTCTGGTTGCACCCTGACAAACCCTGACATCAATGTTGCCTTTTCCCTCCTCACCTCAGCTCAAATCAAGTTGATTCCATCTCTTCAATAGTTCTCTGATTCAATCCCTCCTCTCCATAAACACGGTCAATGCCTTAGTTCCAGCTGCCATCGCTTGCTTGGCATAATGCAAAACCCACCTACACTGGTCTCCCTACCTCTGGTTTCCCTCTTCACCAATCCACCCTCCAGATCAGCCTTGTTCAATAGAAGCTTCTATGATGGACATACTCTAGATCTGTCCTGTCCAATATAGTAGCCACCAGCTACATATTTAACAGCACAATTCTAGATTATCAGGTTTTGTCCTAAAAAATCCAAGAAACACGCCAAATAATTCAGACATTTCTCCAAAACAAAGCATGTCAAACACTGGAAAATGTCCAACAATACTAATAAATAAAATGAAAGTAAATCTATACATATGCAAAAGATGGGGGAATATATTAAGCTATGGTGATTAACTCTGTGTATTGGAACTCTTCAACTCATCCAATAAACGATTGCTAAACACCTACACACTATGTGCCAGGCGCCCTGCTAGAGTCTGGAGATTGTAGACTGGACAGTCTCTGTTTTGCTACCCTACAGAGGCTTTACATACCAGATTAAGTAGCGACGCAAAGTCTATCCTGTGTGGTGAGAGATATAACAGGTGCTAGAGCTGGGGCAGGCAGCCAAGGCTTTGCCCCAGGGCACTGACCTTAGGAGAACCCTAAAGTCAGATAACATGCAATTGTAACAACCACATATTTAAAGCCCCTCCAGTCTCAGATGCACCTCTAGCAGCTTCTAGGAATGGACAGAGCTAGAGACTTGGATCAGAGGCAGCCCAACAGTCCTTGGAAATAGGGGCAGAGTGGGGCTGTCCCAGTTGTATCCCTTTCGTTGCAAGGACAAAGCACCATTCTCCTTGCTAACCACATTCCAAAATGGTAAGCTAGGTCCTTCAGGGTCCTAAGGGAGCCAACAGAAGGGCAAACAGAAACCCAGGTCAAGTATTTATTCTTTGTTGTTTTCTGTGCTTTCTGGTATTTTCATAATAGAAACATTGCTTTATTTCAGAAATGCAAGTCTGATGTCACTTCTGTTTAAAAATTCCTTAGAAATACTGTGCAGTTTTCTGAACTGTCTCACATATACCCCCAGTGCGGTTTCACGCCTCAGTGCCTTTGCACGTGCAGCTGCTTCTGCTTGGCATGGCCACCCTCCACCCCCCACCACCACTCCCCAGCCCCATCTGTTTGGCAAAGGCCTGTTCATCCTCTGAAACTCAGCCTAAATAGCTCTCCTGTGAAATTTTTCACTCCTCAGAAAGAATCACTGTAGTATATTTATTTATTTCTGTGAGTAACCTCCACTAAAATGTATAATTCTTGAGGTCAGAAACAGTTTTTACTAGCCTAGCACCTAGCCCTGAATCTGGTATTACAGAAGAAAGGAACTTCTCATACCACCCCTCTCCATCCTGCTCACTTCTGCCCACCTGGAGCCCTCCTCATCCAAGGGATGGGGAGAAGTTGCTAATCTGCTCCTCTGAACACAGGACGATGACAGGCCACCGTAACCAGCCATGGAGTAATGGGGTCTCATGAAGCAGGAACTCGGGACTCCCAACTGAACCAGTACTGCCCCCATCCATTACCCCTGGGCTCCATGGGTGGGTCAATGGACTCGGTGGCCTTTAATCTGAGTTAGGGTGCAGTGCTAGATGCTTTTGAAGCTTTTCATGAAGTAGACTCTCAGTCCCAAGTTAGAAACCTCCCAGAATCTCAAAGCAGGGCATGTAGTACTGGCAGGACACAATATAAACATTCCTGGCCTTTGGATAAATTACATCAACATAGCACCCAAACCTGACCATTGATCTCTAACATGAACAACACGGCAAACCATGTTTGAAAAGACTAACCTGCTTATAGTAAGAACATACTAGAAGCAAGAAAGACTAGATTCTAATCGTGGAAAACTTGTGTACCATTAACAGTCTCTACTTTGTCACTTGTAAAATGAATGCACCGAGGATAGAGTCAACTATCCTGATTATATGGCGTTTGAGTTTTCTAAAATACCTTGCCAGGACCCAAACCAACAATTCAAAGCTCAGGAATTAGCGCCAGCAGGAGGCATTTCCTCACATAATTGCATCCTTCTCAGACAGCTGGATTCTGTGTCATTAGAAGAAGAAAAAAGACAACAGAGTCTGAGGCCTATTTCTTAGATTCTCAGTATTCTGCTGCAGCTTCGCATGCATGTGACAAGTCACCTGGAGAGGCCCCTCTGACGGAGATGAGACCAGACAAAAGAACACCGAGTCCCAGAGGGAATCACACCAGATGCTATTAATGTGACCAAACTTGAACTCAAATGTTCAGATTACACTGCCTGGTGACCCCATCCCTGGCAAATCAGTGAGATGAAATCTCTTACAGATACTGAATTTGTACTAGTTGATTACTTATCATGAAATACCAAGTATAGGCCGGGCACGGTGACTCACGCCTATAATCCCAGCACTTGGGAGGCTGAGGCGGACAGATCACCTGAGGTCAGGAGTTCGAGACCAGCCTGGCCAACATGGTGAAACCCTGTCTCTACAAAAGTACAAAAAAAAAAAAAAAAAAAAAAATAGCTAGGCGTAGTGGTGGGCACCTGTAATCCCAGCTATTTGGGACGCTGAGACAGGAGAATCACTTGAACCTGGGAGGCAGAGGCTGCAGTGAGCTGAGATCATGCCACTGCACTCCAGCCTGGGCAACAAGAGCAAAACTCTGCTGAAAGAAAGAAAAAGGGGGGGGGGGGGGGGGGAGGGAGGGAGGAATATCAGGTGTAATTTTGCCTTGATTTATTAAAAATAAGAGACCTATTAGGAATGGGTGGATCCTGGAACAGAAGACAAGACAGTGGAAAAGCTGGTTCTGAACAAAGCTCGTACTTCAGTTAATAGTAGTAATATGGTATTGTGTATTGGTTTTCTACTGCTAGGTAACAATTTACCACAAACTTTCTTTTTTTTTTTTTTTTTTTTTTTTTATTTTTTTTTTTTTTTGAGACGGAGTCTCGCTCTGTCGCCCAGGCTGGAGTGCAGTGGCGCGATCTCGGCTCACTGCAAGCTCCGCCTCCCGGGTTCACGCCATTCTCCCGCCTCAGCCTCCGAGTAGCTGGGACTACAGGCGCCCGCCACCACGCCCGGCTAGTTTTTTGTATTTTTAGTAGAGACGGGGTTTCACCATGTTAGCCAGGATGGTCTCGATCTCCTGACCTCGTGATCCACCCGCCTCGGCCTCCCAAAGTGCTGGGATTACAGGCTTGAGCCACCGCGCCCGGCCCCACAAACTTTCAACACATGTTTATTATCTTGTAGTTTCTGTAGGTCAGAAACCTGGCCATGGTAGAGTTGAATCTCACAAAACTAAAATTAAGGTGTCGGCACGTCAAGGTTCTCATTTGGAGATTGAGATCCACTTTCAAGATCATCCTGGCTGCTGGCAGAACTCAGTTCCTTGCAGCTGCAGGATTGAGGGTGTATTAATCTATTTTCATGCTGCTGATAAAGACATACCCGAGACTGAGAAGAAGAAGAGGTTTAATTGGACTTACAGTTCCACATGGCTGGGGAGGCCTCAGAATCATGGCAGAAGGCAAAAGGCACTTCTTACGTGGCGGCGGCAAAAGAAAATGGAGAAGCAGCAAAAGCGGAAACCCCTGATAAACCCATCAGATCTCATGAGACTTATTCACTATCACGAGAATAGCACAGGCAAGACCAGCTCCCATGGTTCAGTGATCTCCCCCTGGGTCCCTCCCACAACACATGGGAATTCTAGGAGATATAATTCAAGTTGAGATTTGGGTAAGGACACAGCTAAACCATATCAGAGGGCCCTGTTTTCTTGTTGGCTATTGATCTCAGCTCCTAGAGGACACCTGGCTCCTTCCTTAGGCAGTTCACAACAGGGCTCTTCCCTGTTGCTAGGACAGCAAAAGAGGGTCGGCTGCTGCTTCTTGTCTCTCATAAGGGCTCATCTGATTAGCAGGCCCACCTGGGATAACCTCCCTTTTGAAAACTCAGTCTACTGATGAGAAACCTTAGTTACACCTGCAAAATCCCTTCTACCATGTAATGTACCACAATCACAGTGTGCTATTCCCCATCATATTCACAAGTCCTGCTCACACTCAAGGGGATTACACAGGGTATATACAATACGGGGCTGGAATCTTGGGGGTCAGCTTATAATTCTGCCTACCATTGGTACTAATTTCAATTTCTTAGTTTTGATCATTATACTATGTTTATGTAAGATGTTAACAACTGTGGAAATAGAAAAATAATGATTTTTGTCATTTTTCTGTATCTCAAACTGAAAAATTTTAAAACATGGAATACTTATATGCTGTGAAATAACACAATAATTTGCATATCTGTGCCACCTTATCTTCTGGCTTATGTTGCTATGTTGAATTTGCCAGTTCATGAAATATCAGGTATAATTTCATCTGCTTATAGTAACATCAGGGCTATAAAACTTCTCTACAGTCACACATCAAATCAAATTAGTGAGATAAGACTTAAGATTTACAGAACACCACAGTGCTATTGCTTTACCTTAAATAAAGGTGAATAGTCCAGAATTTAAGATAACTCTTACAAAAAGGCTATGTGAAAGGCTGTTATACATCTACAGTCAATATTAGTTTCAAGTATAAAGTTTCTCACCAGTGAACTGCCTTTGGTTAGCCCAGTTGCTTTTTAAACATTTCATCACTATTGTCTTTGGGCCTTTATATCTCATATGGCTTCTGACACTCTACACCATGACTATCTTTAGTAAGCAAGCATCACATCATACACACGTGCACACAGAGTCTCTGTATAACTTCTGACTACCAAATCTCTGTTAATTGGAGATAACCTCTGTTATAGGTAATTTACAAAACTCTATGTACTATGCTCTCAAAGAATAAGGTGTTAATCCAAGTTATTTTGTGTATTTTGGATGTGTACAATCTCATATAACTCGATTATCTGATTAAAGTTCTATGGTTGGGAAAACTGCTGTATTTTTTTTCAACAATAATAGCAGAAACTGAACAGTAGCACTGAAAGCATCTAGTCACTCTATCGGGAATGTCTACACCTCCTCAGAGGAATATCTATGAACGCATAAGACCTTATTTTGTAACCTTGCTGGCTGCAAGATATTACCAGAAATGTCAATCAATCAGAAGAAATTTAATTCACAAAACTTCTAAAATTTCACTCCAAAGTGTTTGATTATCAGAAGTGACAAATCAGATTAAGAAGCTCAACACAATTATTTCATCATAGGAATGTCTTTAAATAGTTGTCACATACAGAATATTTGGGATTTTTCAAATCTTTAAAAACTCCATTTATGCACACAGAGAGGCATGAGAAAGCCTGGTAAGGGCCGGAACTGCTGAAACAAACAAAGGGTTTGCCATGGTGGTTTTAATTCAGTAAGGGCTGGAATCATGTTGGCATTTCAAAAGCAAAAGGTTAACCCGGTGGTAGGTAGGCTGGACGGGAAAGTGATGGGAAGACCAGCCTGACTACCTAAAAGTGGCTATCTAAGCCAGAAATGAGGAAGCACTGCTGTACAGGGAGACAGGAAGTAAGACAGAGAACTGGCCTAACAATGAATGGGGACTCCATTAAGAAGCTGTATACAAGGACCCCGGCCAGTGGACTGGATGTGGAGAATGAGGGAGGTGCCCTGTTTCTCACCCAACTGACACAGAGGGACAGTGGACATTTCCACAGACAGGCCAAGTGAGACAAAGGCAGAAAATATACTGGTAGCACAGTATTAGACTGTGTCCAATTAACAAAAGTGCAGCTTCCAAAAGTTCATGTATGAAACAAATCTTTATTAAACATCTACCATGTGTCAGTTACAGTATTAGACTTTGGAATACAAAGATATCTAAGATGTGAACCTTGCTGCTCCTTAGGAATCTAGCCAGGCTAATGATGGACATGTAAAACATGTTTTCATGTTCAAGTGACAATTGTCAATGTTTATTGAGCAGTCATTAATGTACCGGGCATGATGTTAGGAGCCTTAACTGCATGTATTTATTCACTTGACAAATATTTATTAAGCACCTATACTAAGTGCTAGGCTGTTTTAGATTCTAAGAATATTATACTGAATCAGACAGCCAAGGACCCTGCTCTCATGGTGCTTATTTTGTGGGAAACCAGACAATAAATAAGTAAATAATGAGCAAGGTGATTTCAAATAGTGGTATGCACAGGGAAGACAAGGAGGACTGCATTGGGGGGAAGGGTATACTTGTATTAAATATAGGTGGTGGTCATGGAGGGCCATGAAGAGCACATCTGAACTCAGACTTGTAAGACAAGGAGGTACCCACTGGCAAAGGCAATGGCAGTGTTCCAGGCTGAGGGGACAGCAACAGCAAAGGTCTGAAGTGGAGGCAAGTTTGCATGGTCAGAGAACAGAAACGAAGCCAGGGTGACTGGAACCTATCTATGAGCAGGGTGGCAATGCTCCTCAAGGTGGTCAGGGACCTAGAAGCCACAGAAGGGCATTCACGCGTGAGCGACATGATCTGACATTTTTAAAGATCATTCTGGGAGCTGAATGAAGAAAAGGTGGTATGAATGGATGCAGGAAAACCAGTTAGGAGTCCAGAAGAGGCTGTAGTGAAGATGGAGAGAAGAGGATGATCACTGGATATATTTCAGAGGTGGAGACAAAAGAACACGCTGATGGGGCAAAGAACAGAGCCTGAGTATTCACTTCATCAACTAGGTGGATGGTGGCGCCATTTACTGAAATTTGTAAAATGGAGGGAGAGGCAGAAGTTACAGGAAAGGGAACAAAGGCATTGAAAATTCAGAACTCTGCCCATGCGGAAGAAGCCAAGGGGAATCATCCAGTAGTTGTTTCAGTCAAGAGTGTGGAGCTCAGGGCTGGGGACACACATTTGGTCACCATCTACCTATGAATGGTATTTAGAGACCCTGGAATAAAAAAGACTGGAACCGAGAAACAAGACCTGGTTGTTCAGACAAAGGAAGAGCCAGCAAAGGAAACTTCAGACACAGCATCCCAGGAAGGCAGAAGAAAACCAAGAAACTATCATCAGAGATGCCAACGTAAGAAAAGGGTGTTTCAAGGAGAAAGTGGGCCACGGAGCTATAATACTGCTAAATAAAGAATTGTGCAAGGAACCCCTGTATTTTGTAACATGGAAGTCGCTGGTGACATTGTAGAAAGCAGTTTCAAGGGCAAGTTAGGGAGGAAGTCTGGATAAGGGTGGGGAGAGGACAGAATGTAATATAAACTAAAACTAGGATATGCAAACAACTTTACAGGCATTTACCCAGATTATCCCATTTGATTCCTACAATTAAGTCCATTTTACAATCGAGAGGATACTTGGCTAAAATCTTGTGAGTGATGCAAGCTGATGAAGTCAGAATTAGGAACCTCCAGAGAGATTCCAGAGCTCGCATTCTTTAACACTAATGTGGAACTTCAAAAAGTTGGGTATGACATAAAGGAGGGTTTGTGGTAAACTATGCCCACGGTTGTCAATCTAAACTACCTAGGATCCCTAGCAATGACTCTTTAGAAACCATGGCCAAACTGTTTAGAAACCAGGCCCAAGAGTTAGCTGCCTGCTCACCTGCAGTCTTAACCCACTTCCATTCCATAGTCAGAATTTCAAAATCCAAATCCAAAGGTTCTTGGAAGACCCAATATTGTCACAATATCAGATATTCCCAACTTGATCTACATACTTAATGCAATTCCAATCAAAGTTGTTCTGTGGATACTGACAAACTGATCCTAAAGTTTAAATGGGAAGGCAAAAGACCCAGAATAGCCAATACAATACTGAAGGAAGACGAACAAAGAGGGCTGACACTACCTGACTTCAAGACTTACAGCTGGGCACTGTGGTGTGTGCTTGCTATAGTCCTAACTACTCATGAGGCTGAGGTGAGAGATTACTTGAGCCCAGGAGTTCAAGTCCAGCCTGGGTAACATAGCAAGACCCTGTCTCTAAAAAAATTTTATATATTTATATATAATATTATATATATATATATAAGCAATGTAATGTTACATTTATCAAGACGGTGTAGTGCTGGCAAATGAACAAATACCAGCAGACCAACAGACCAGAAGAGAGAGCCCAGAAATAGACCCATATAAATACAGTCAACTGATCTTTGACAAAGGAGCAAGAGCAATACAATGGATCAAAGATAATCTTTTCAACAAACCATGCTGGAACAACTAGAAATCCACATGTAATAAAATGACTCTAGACACAGATTTTACACATTTCACAAAAATTAATTTGAAATGAATTGCAAATGTAAATGTAAAACACAAAGCTATAAAACTTCTAGAAAATTATGTAGTAGAAAATCTATGTGGCCTCGAGTTTCGCAATGAGTTTTAAAATACAATGTCAAAGGTACGATCTCTGAAAGAAATGACTGATAAGCTAGACTTCATTAAAATTAAGATTTCTGCTCTGCAACAGACACTGTCAAGAAAATGGAAAGACAAACCACAGACTGGCAGAAAACATTTGACAAAGACATATCTGGTAAAGGATTTTTATCCAAAACATACTAAGAACTCTTAAAACTCAACAATTAAAAAAACAGCCTGATTAGCAGATGGGCCAAAGACCTTATCAGGCATCTCACCAAAGATAAACAGAAGGCAAATAAGCGTATTAACAAGTGTTCCAGGTTGGACATGCCAGTGGCTCATACCTGTAATCCCAGCACTTTGGGAGGCTGAGGTGGAAGGAGCGCTTGAGCCCAGGTATTCGAGACCAGCCTGGGAAACACAGGTGCAATCCCATCTTACAAACAAAAAATTAGCCAGGTATGATTGTGCACACCTCTAGTCTCAACTATTCAGGAGGCTGAAGTGGGAGGAATGCTTGAGCCTGGAAGGTCAAGACTGCAGTGAGCCATGATCGTGCCAATTATGTGTGTGGGTTGAGTGAACACGGGAAATCTCTGTACTTTCTGCTCAATTTTGTTGTAAACCTAAATCTGTTATAAAAAATAAAGTCTACTTGAAAAATAAAAGTGTTCTTGAACATTTACCATCTGTAGACATCGCTATGAAAGCAATAAGGATAAGTTTTAGCAGCCCCTGAAAGGTAAACAGCTATTAACAACTGAAAATATCACCTTATTTTGAAATATTTCAGTAAGTGATTAATGGAGTCAACACTTATTGATTGGGAATACATATAATATCATTTCGTGTACACACACATATATACACATATACATATACATATATATGTATATATATATGAAACAGCAAGAAAACATGTCTGACACTTAACTCCTTTAAGACTTGGCTTGTGTGAAGGCCGGGCGAGGTGACTCATGCCTGTAATCCCAGCACTTAGGGAGGCCAAGGCAGGCAGCTCACCTGAGGCAGGAGTTCAGGACCAGCCTGACTAACATGGTGAAATCCCGTCTCTACTCAAAATACCAAAATTAGCCAGGCATGGTGGCAGGCGCCTGTAATCCCAGCTACTTGGGAGGCTGAGACAGGGGAATTGCTTGAACCTGGGAGGTAGAGGTTGCAGTGAGCCAAGATCGGGCCATTGCACTCCAGTCTGGGCGACAGAGGAAACTTTCAAAAAAAAAAAAAAAAAGACTTGGCTGTTTGAATTCTACAGCATATTTTTCCGTAAAAGTGATGTATCTTCATAATCTTGTTACACACTCTCTCTGGGAAAATACATTCCATATATGAATGGAAATACTCATATCATACCTATATGGGAAACTCCATAAAAGTGGCAACCTAAGGCTCAGTGCCTGGTGCATTTATCCAGTCTAACATCAACCAATAAGATGAACCATTAGTTTACAGACTGTTTAGAAAGCCAAGTAAACTGATACAATGCTTCCTTTTCATTTATAATTATTGAAGAAGCTTTTAGGTAATTAGATTTTTCCATGTATCAACCATGTACCTACATGAAAATTAAAATAAGTTGGCCAAGATTTTGCTAACACATCTTCACATGCCCAGTTTGACTCTTCTCAGTCATTTTAACTCAGATGCTAATGTCCATTTCTTCTATCATATGCTCCACTATTGTCTCTGGGACATTTTTCTAGCTGTCCTATACTCAATATACCAGTTTTGGGGCTGGCACTTTTTTGTTCTTACCTAGTATCACAGCAGAGGGCCTTTGGGATAACTAAGACTCATATCTTTGGTGACTAAAATTGCCACAAAGTTAGCAGTTGTCGAATCTTGTCAACAGAATTACAAGTGGGTCATCACACTCTTCACTGAATATATTCTTTACTGTTCAGATACACATCTGTGAAAGCGATCAAGAACCTATATACTGGGGGAGTTATATGGAGGCTCTGGGACATCTTTTCCAGACTACTGAGTCATTTCTTCTTCAGTTTGGCTGAAGTGTGTGTGTGTGTGTGTGTGTGTGTGTGTGCGCGCGCGCAGGCGTGTGGATACATGATAACATCTTTGGGTAAGAACTCTTAGGAATTGTTTGACAGTTTATGATTAACTTATGGCTACAACTTTCAGCCACCACCAATTGTGTAAAGTATCACAGATGCTTTCACAGCCTCTGCTCATGCTTTTGATCTCTGTAGTAACTTTAACATTTCAAAAAAAATTTACAGCCTTTTAAAGAACACTGAGTTTTTATCAGCATTTCCTATCTGTCTAAATTCAGCTTTTTTCCCCCAGTTAAATCACTAGAAAATAAGTAGCTACAGTTCAAAGTCAGCAGGAAGTTTGATAAATGGATCTTCTACGCTTCAACAACAGACCTGTGCAACCTATGAATTGGACATGCCAGTCTCTTACTGCTTTGAAATTCCTTTCATCTCTTTGAAGAGATCTACCAATTTTTCCTGCTTTCAGTTGCATAATTTGTCACCTAGGAGGCAATACTTTTGCCATAACTCTGTAACACAGCTTCAGCCACTTGTCTTCTGCCTCAGGCCCTCACAGTTCCTGGTTGCTTCTTTGCAAAAATAGCAACTGAGGTCATTCTTGTACAAAAATTTGCTTCACTAGTTCCAAATTTACATCCTGTTGCTCTACTTCTATAACTTTCTACACATATAAATCCTTTTTTAAAATTTTGAGTCACAATTTAAAATTTTTGAAGATCTTTTATATGCAACTAAACTCAATATGTGCTTACCAACAGTATACATCAACACAATTGTTACATCCAAATTTGCACAAGTTCACGTAATGACAATGACTTATCATTGCCATCTAGTCAATGGTGATAAGATGCTATCAGCAGTAAATACATCCTGATTTCAGAGAAATTAAAATGTGGGGGCAAATGTACATTTCAAAAGTAAGGCATAAGTGGATAGTCCTTTAATTTATGCTAAAAAATCATTTCCAAAGATGGACATCAGAAATTCCTCCCATCTCTGTATAGACTTGCCATTCCTCCTATCAAGAAACAAAGTCCAGGTCCTTCACTTGTGACTTGATTTCACCAATAGAATGTGGCAGAAGTGAGATTCTGAGAATTTAAGCTAAAGTATTAAGAAGCTTGGGCTACAGTCTAGAGAAGGGGTTGGTGAACTACGGTCCAGTGGGTCAAATCTGGTCTGCTTTTATACTACCTCTGAGCTAAGGATAGCTTTCATATTTTAAAAGAGTTTTAAAACAAGAAAATATGTGACAGAGATCGTTTGGGTCCCAAAGCTATGAGGCCTAACTGGCTGTATTCATTTGCTAGGGTTGCCTTAAGAAAATACCACAGACTCAGTGGCTTCAACAACATAAATTTGTACCTTCACACTTCTGGAGGCTAAAAGTCCAACATCAAGATGTCAGCAGAGCTTATTTCTCCTGAGGCCTCTCTCCTTGAAGATGGTCTTCCCTGTCTGCATGTCTATGTACTAATCTCCTTTTCTTATAAGGATATCAGTCATATTGAGTCATATTGAATTAGGGCCCACTTGACCTCATTTAACCTTTTTTTTCTGAGATAGGACTTCACTCTGTTGCCCCAGCTGAAGTGCAACGACAAGATCATGGCTCACTGTAGCCTCTATTTCCTGGGCTCAAGCAATCCTGCCACTTCAGCCTCCCAGGTAGCTGGGACTATAGATGCATGCCACCATGCCTGGCTAATATGTGTGTGTGTGTGGAGGGGAAGGCGGTTTCTTTTTGGGGGAAAGACAAGGTTTACCATGTTGCCCAGGTTGGTCTTGAACTTCTGGCCTCAAGTGATCCACCGGCCTCAGCCTCCCAAAGTGCTAGGATTACAGGCATGAACCACTATGCCTGGCATTAACTTAATCTTAATTACCTCTTTAAAGGCCCTATCTCCAAATATACTCACATTCTGAGGTACTAGGGGTTAGGACTTCAACATATGAATTTTGGGGGAACACAATTCAGCCTTTAACACTGGTCTTTTTCAGAAAATGTTCCCAATCTCTGGGTCACACTATTGAATGAGAAGAGACCAGGTAGAGAGAGAAGCTCAGCCAGACATCAGCCATTCCAGCTCCGTGCTAGCTAGACATGTGAATAAAGCCCCCTTGGATGGTCCAGCCACAGCCAAGCTCCCAGCTAAATTCAGATACCTAAGTGACTCCTGACAATACAATGTAGAGCAGAGACAAGCCATCTCATTGAACCCCACCAAAACTGCAGGCTCATGATCAAATAAATGGTTGTGTTTAAGTCACTAAGTTGGGGGTGTTTTAAACTCAGCAATAAATGATGGGAATAGCTTCTATGGCAGAGGCCCCAGGATAGGAGCTCTCATGCATGGAACCAAAAGGGAGAAAGGCTTTTTGTAGGGGTGACAGCAAAGGAAGAGTTGGGATAAAAGGTAAAGGCAAGAATATATAGTAGCCAAGACCCAATAAGGTATTTAGATGATAACGTTGCTCCTTGTGTTAACGAGAAAATCTCTTAGTACGTATATTGAAAGTAGGATTGTATCAGAGAGTAGGTGGCTGCAATGAAAAGGACAAAAGCCCCAAAACAAATCCCAGGAAACACACAGGTTCTGCCTCAAATTAGCTTTGGTAAGATACTTAGACTCTTAGATGTTCTGTGTCCTCATCTATAAAACAGGGACAATACAACCTCCCAGATTTAAAAGTATTAGACATAAAAGTATGAAGTCCTTAGCATAGCACTGGACAAATGGTAGGCATACCATCTTGTCTGTGTTTCAGTCTTTCCAAAAGATGTAATGCCTACCCTATTTGAAAGGCTTATTCATAAGCTCAAATTTGCTAGGCACTATGGCTCACGCCTTTAATTTCCACGTTAGGAGGCCAAAGAGGAAGGATCAATTGAGCCCAGAAGTCCAAATTCAATAAAACACACAAAAATGCTTTGAAAGGTATTAAGCCCTACCAAATAATATGATTGCAATATATAAAAATTCGATTTTTATTGTTGGGGGCTGCATAGCAACTTTGTGAAACTTAAGTATATCTGCATAATTGTTTTTATATTGTTACTGTTAAAGTTATCAGCATTAGTTACTTATTCCAGTTACTCATCTCCATCTTCAGAAGGGAAGGTCAGCACAGTATCTAAAGAAGGAAAATGAAGATAGGAGGAATCCATAACTCCATTCTTTTTTTTCTGTGTTACAGCAACACCCCCATCTATTTAGCGGGGCATCCCCAGTGCAGTTCCACTATGCGTCCTCTTTATCACCAGCAGGACTTAGCACTGGGCTTGGTATGCAAGAGATACTGAATATTACCGAATATAGAAGAGAAGACAAGCCAATAGTCTCAGAGAGAATTAAGGAGATATCCCCTTTAATGTGATTTTTACATGCAACTCATAGAGGTAGTGGTTCATTTTGGAAAGATGACTCTAAATGGACACGTTCAATGACAATCACTGCCCAAACTTATAAGTCCCTATGTTTGAAGCCCGGGGCACAGGGTAGTGGTTCTCAAAGCGTAGTGTTCAGAACAGCAGCAGCAGCAGCAGCACCTGTGACTCATTAGAAAGCAAATTCTAGTGCCCTACTGCTATGGTTTGGATACGGTTTATTTGCTTGACCCCACCAAGTCTCATATTGAAATCTGATCCCCAGTGTTGAAGGTGGGGCATGGTGGGAGGTGTTTGGGCCATGGGAGCAGATCCCTCACAAATAGATTGGTGGAATTCTCAAGGGAGTGAGTGACTTCTCTTCATTCCTGCAATAACTGGTTGTTGAAAAGAGCCTGGGGCCTCCTCTGCACTTGTACTCACTCACTGTCTCCCTCTCATGCCATCTGATCTGTGCACATGCAGGCTCCCCTCTGCCTTCCACCATGCGTGGAAGCAACCTGAGGCCCTCACCAGAAGTGGAGCGGGTGCTGGAGCCATGCTTCTTGTACAGCCTGCAGAACCATGAGACAACTAAACTTCCTTTCTTTATAAATTACCCAGCCTCAGGTATTCCTTTACAGCAACATAAATAGACTAAGAGACCCACCCAGAACTACCAAGCAAATAATAGTTTAATAAGCCCTATAGGTGATTCTGACACACATTAGACAATCAGTAGCCTAGGGAAATGCACTTCTATTATCAGCTACATTTGATAACAAAATGTCTATTCCCTTTGTGTTTCACAAACTAGCTCATTCAGATAATGTGAATACTGGCTAATTACTGCAAAGATGTTTGCTTCCAAGCATTAAAAAAATTGCCAGTGGTATGGGCAAGGGCTTCATGACTAAAACACCAAAAGCAATGGCAACAAAAGCCAACATAGACAAATGGGATCTAATTAAACTAAAGAGCTTCTGCACAGCAAAAGAAACTACCATCAGAGTGAATAGGCAACCTACAGAATGGGAGAAAATTTTTACAATCTACCCTTCTGACAAAGGGCTAATATTCAGAACCTACAAAGAACTTAAATTTACAAGAAAAAATTAAACAACCCCATCAAAAAGTGGGTGAAGGATATGAACAGACACTTCTCAAAAGAAGACATTTATGCAGCCAATAGACACATGAAAAAATGCTCACCACCAGCCATCAGAGAAATGCAAATCCAAACCACAATGAGATACCATCTCACACCAGTTAGAATGGCAATCATTAAAAAGTCAGGAAACAACAGGTGCTGGAGAGGATGTGGAGAAACAGGAACGTTTTTACACTGTTGATGGGACTGTAAACTAGTTCAACCATTGAGGAAGAGAGTGTGGCGATTCCTCAAGGATCTAGAACTAGAAATACCATTTGACCCAGCCATCCCACTACTGGGTATATACCCAAAGGATTATAAATCATGTTGCTATAAAGACACATGCACATGTATGTTTATTGCGGTACTATTCACAATAGCAAAGACTTGGAACCAACCCAAATGTCCACCAATGATAGACTGGATTAAGAAAATGTGGCACACATACACCATGGAATACTATGCAGCCATAAAAAAGGATGAGTTCGTGTCTTTTTTAGGGGCATGGATGAAGCTGGAAACCATCATTCTGAGCAAACTATCACAAGGACAGAAAACCAAACACCACATGTTCTCACTCATATGTGGGAATTGAATAATGAGAACACTTGGACACAGGGTGGGGAACACCCACACGGGACCTGTTGTAGGGTGGGGGGAGGGGGGAGGGATAGCATTAGGAGAAATACCTAAGGTAAATGACGAGTTCATGGGTGCAGCACACCTACATGGCCCATGTATACATATGTAACAAACCTGCACATTGTGCACATGTACCCTAGAACTTAAAGTATAATAATAAAAAAATTACCAGTGTTTTTTCCTACTCCCTTGTGCCCTCACCCATTATAAAAATCAGATAAAATAAAACCACAGCCCTTTGCAACTCACGCCACATACACTAATAACAGCCTCAGGCAAGCAGTATCTGTGGGACTCATTTAAATTTTATTTTTATGGAAGAATAAATGAAAATTCAATACCAAATCTTTAAGACACACCACTTAATGATTTTGGTGGACAGTCTGACATAGACAGTTACTGGAGCTTTGGATTAAGACAATACAATGTCTAAAATGACCTATCAAGCAGGTGTCCATACCCTGTAAGAACCTTGCCCAGACTTCAGCCCCTGATGAAGCATGTATGGGTATACCTTGTGTGTGCCAGCCACAATAACTGGAATGGTGTGGGATCCCAATGAAGGACACCCAGCCTTGGCATGGCAATCTACCTACGACTTTGTGGCTTGGCTGAAGGATTTCAGCTGGGTCAAGCAGATGATCTCTTTCAAGACTCTAAACCAAGAAATACAGGAAGGTCTTGCCAACTAGCTGTGGGAACTAAACCAAGAGAGCAGTGAATTCTCAGGGAGCACCATAAGAAACCATGATGGGCTACTGCCAAACTGAAGTGATGTGGGGATCAGAAGGTGTAATGGAGTGGGGAAAAGCCAGTCCATCACAAGTGGACAATAGTGCAGAGATGCAGAAAGAAACAGAGCCTATTACCAGTAGGAAGGACTGGACAAAGAAACTGACCCTCAGCCTAAAGTAGCCAGGGTACCAGCTGTATAGTCCAGCCCAGCCCAGCCCAGCCTGGGGAACGCAGTCACTATAGATCCTCTCCTTCTGCTGCCACCCACACCTCATAAAGGAGTTAAACTATAGTGCATAATCATCCTTAAATGGTAGCAATAAACACTTCTGCATTTCCTTGTCAATGGATGCATAATAGATGCAAAATACTTCCAAGGTTAATTATATGAATTATTGCAGATTTCTAAAGTGAGGGTGAACTCTGCTTTTTCTTTTAAAATGATCCAACTGTTTACCAAAGCAATATTTTTTAAGTTAATTAAGTACGGAGCAGAAAGTCCTCCAAGCAGACAGTTTTAATTAATTCTTAATTATGAATGCCCACGTATGTCCTCCAAGTGGCCAAAAATGTTCAGTGTGGGGAGACAAAGGAAAAAAGGCACTGAAAAGAAAACAGATACCACTCCTGGTTTTGATACTTTTTAGGTTAAATTTACCAAATGTTATAAACAGCTTTAGAAATACTTACCTTTAGGGTGGTTTTCAAAACAGTGCAAACATACACAAATCACAACACGCTTCTTAATTTGTTCCTCTTTGTTGTTACGTGTTGCTAAGAGACAGGCTTCTTCAGGGCTCAAATACGCAGATTTTTTCCAAATTTAGAAAATAGGCATACTTGCAAAGAAGCCTCAAAAAGGCAGCCCGTTAGAGGTAGAAATTTATTTGGTAATTACCAACCCACATTTCTCCAAACAACTTCCTGAAACATATTACTGAATGCCTGCGTGACTCATGGAAACTTCAAAATTGATCATCTCTGGCTCTGTGGCAATCTGCTTTCTTAATTTACAAACATTAAAGTTTGTGTACCCCTCTACTCCTTACTGAAGGGAAACAGGAAAGTCAACCTTCCATTGAAAGACACTTGAGAAGGCCACTGAAAGGCTCGTGTACATCAAGATTTCTCATGAGTGGTTAGGGGATGTTGATCACCCTTAGGAATAAACTGGAATCAAAGATCAGTATGTGAAGCCAGGAACAATAGCATATATTAACAGTAATATATGCTATTATAGTCATATTCTTGTTCCTTAATTTAGAAATTAGGGTATACAGTATGTTATTAAACAGATATATCATAGCATAATGGTATTACAAAAGACTACTTTTTCCTTTAAAACTTCTAGGTGCACTTACGTATGTATTTTTTTATTAGCTATCTGACACCTTGGGGAAAGAAACAAAAAGGCAAT
Organism: Papio anubis; assembly: GCF_008728515.1. Lineage (NCBI taxonomy): Eukaryota > Metazoa > Chordata > Mammalia > Primates > Cercopithecidae > Papio > Papio anubis. The sequence continues at coordinate 57,449,906 of NC_044984.1, forward strand.
AGGTACCCGTGACAACTGGTGATCAAAAAGCCCAACACAAGCTGGTCGTGGTGGCTCACACCTGTAATACCAGATACTTGGGAGGCCAAGGCGGGAGGATCACTTGAGGCCAGGAGTTTGAGATCAGCCTAGGCAACATAGAGAGACTCCCATCCCTAAAAACATAAAATATTTTTAAAAATTTAAACTCAATATAACCGAAACTAGATTGTAAATCAATGAGGAAATGGCTAAGTTTACAAAAGTCTGACTGACAAACCTCAGAGACACACCCGTCTTTAAAAAGGACACACTTTGACATTTTAAAACATCCATGTGCATAGTTATTAAAGAGCTTTTATACGGGCCCCATAACTGACAGTAGAGAACCACAGGGACAGGCCAGCCTTGCTGAGACAGATGCACAGCCTTTATTTGTTTGCAAAGAAACACAACTGAACTCAACTATAAAGACAACAAAGCTCAAACAGCCTCAGTCCTCACTAGGGTTTCATGCCAGCCCAACCCCATACATTTGGAAGGCATTACAGTAACTTTGGAGAGTAGGACTCAAGTGGTCTAGGCTTGCAACAGACAATGTTTATGTTCACTCCAAATTTATATGCTGAAATTCTAACCTCCAATGCAATGGTATTACGAAGGTGAGGTGAGGGTGGTGCCCTCACAAATGGGATTAGTGCCCTCATAAAAGAGACCCTAGAGAGCTCCCTCACCCTCTTTCAGGCATGTAGGACACAATGGGAAGTCTGCAGTTTACAACCTAGGGGAAGGCCCATGCCAGCACCCTGATCACAGACTGCCAGCCTCCAATACTGTGAGAAATTTCTGTTGTTTATAAGCACCCAGTCTGTGGTATTTTGTTATACCAGCTCAACTGGACTAACACAGAGCTGTAGTCTCAGTTCTGCCACTCAGGTAAGCCATTTGGTTTCTCTGAATACTGACTTCCTCATCTGGATAAGAAGGAAAGGACTACGTGGAAAGGAATGGGGGTAGAGGCGGTACTAACGTCTTCTGAGCATCTCCTACAGGCCAACACTGTCCTTATATCATCTCACCTGATCCTCATACTAGTTCCTGATTTTACAAAAAGGGAACCCAGGCCAGGGGAGGAACTGCTCAGTGTCACAGGGGACATAGTACAGATAAGGCTTAAGCCCTGGTCTCTGGTTTCAAGGCACCACTACCCAATTGCTACGCTGACCTTATACATTCTGTTTCTAGAGTTCAAGGACTAATTTGAGCATGCCTTTCTCAATGGCCCTACATATTTCTATTTCCATGTGCTGTGATATAATTTCCAAGTCACATCTGAGATCTCACCCTCTCTAAACTCTCTGGCCTTTCTCCCTTACCGCCATCACCACTTAAACCCAGACAAGCTCTGGGAGCAGAGAACTTGGAGAGTCATCTGCCTCTATTTCCATGTAACCAGATACATTTTTGCATCATGTAGTTTGCTCAGAACACAGCAGAGATTCTAGTCCTGCAAGTTCGGTGCCTTCTAATCACAGCAAAGAGCATTCTGTTGCACAATGAATATTAGTATTCACTGATACCATATGTTCCCAGTGGGCAGCAGCCAATCTCCACTGTTTCAAAACCCTTGGGAGGTGAACTTACAATTACAGTGAAGAAATGACAATTATCAGCAACCAAATCCAATTAATTCTCGTATTTCTAAGTTTCTTGAATTGGAGGAAAAGATCGAATATCATTAATAATGGAACTTACTGTCTAGTTTCATAAAAAGTTTGCCACTTCACAGATGAAATCTGAGGCAAGCCAAAGAGAAATGTTGGCAGTTTGTGACTTCAGGCAACAGAGGCCTTTTGGGTAAAATTATGTTTTTGCGCTGAGGGGGACTGCCAATAGTACTTGCTCTAAAATTATATACATCTTTATAGAAATTGCCTCTACAAAAGTGCAACCATATTAATACATATACACTTGCTGTTAAGGCTATCAAGTTAAATTTAAGAAGCAGAGCTATTCTCTAAGTGGGACACATTCTTAACATTCCTGACAGGTAAAGAAAATCCTTCCTATACATCATAGCCTATTAATGACTATTAAAATGCTTTTAGGTGCCATGGTAGGAAGTCCCTGACAGGTAGCTTTGAGCAGAAAGAGCCTCTGCTCCAGGCATCCCTGGGGCTCTTGAATGACATTTGTCCTTGAACCTGCAGGAGGCAAGTGCGAGAAGGACTTGGTTTCCAATGAAGGCAAGGAGGGCAAGTTCTACCAGCTACTAATTCTGACATTAGCTTCTAAGATTAGAATAAAATGGGATAATAAAACAGAAAACAAATATGAAATAATCTATCAGTAACATGGTTTGCTTACTTTAAAGGGTTCCTCTAAAACCGATTCAGAGGGATAACTAACCAATATATGAAACACTGTAAAATAAAAGCTTTTTGGCCAGGCGCGGTGGCCCATGCCTGTAATCCCAGCACTTTGGGATGCTGAGGAGGGCAGATCATGAGGTCAGGAGTTCGAGACCAGCCTGGCCAACATGGCGAAACCCTGTCTCTACTAAAAATACAAAAATTAGCTGGGCGTGGTGGTGGGCACCTGTCATCCCAGCTACTTGGGAAGCTGGGGCAGGAGAATCATTTGAACCCAGAAGGCAGAAGTTGCAGTGAGCCGAGATTGCACCATTGTACTCCAGCCTGGGTGACAGAGCAAGGCTCTGACTCAAAAAAAAAAAAAAAAAAAAAAATAAAATTAAATTAAAATAAAAAGCTTTTAAAAAAGATTTAGGATTTTTAAAACAGTTTACAAAGTTGAGATACTTTAGCACTGTTTGTGACTGCCCAATACCAGAACATTTTCCAGACAAAGCTCTGGACCCCAGGACTCAGCCCTCTTCAGCACAGCCTGATAGGGCTCTCATGGAGTCCCCCTGCCCCTGGGGGTAGCCTACTTGGGTCAAAATCCTGACTCTTCCCCTTGTTGGCTAAGGCCTTGGACAAGTCATTTAACCTCTAAGGGTCCATTCTTCTTCTACATGGTAACAATCCTGACTTTGAATTACTTTAAGGATTAATTAAAATAATATATGCATAACCCTTAGCCCAATGCCTGGCACAGGGCTCAATAACAGGTTGAGGCTCTCATGACTGTAATAATTATGAGTAGTACTAAGAATGATAGTGGAAATAGTTGCAGTGAGGCCCTACTCTAGATGGAGGGCCCACTTGTGATTTGAAACATCCAGCCACAGTTTAGACAATCATACAGGCCTATCTCCTATGGCAACTGGAATACTGCCCCATCAAATGGGTTGAACTAACATCACTAGACTAAGTATTTGATGACTGCTTTTTTTACGAGGTACTTAGGTAATACCCAAATTGCTGGTTTTCAGAGGACACGATTATATTGCCCAACATGGACAACTCACTATGTAAGATGAGTTGTAGCCCCCTCCTGAGACACATGGACAGAAAAGATAATACACTAACAAGAGTCCAGCTTTATGGCCATTGCATTCAGACATTACCAGATTCCAAGTTTTTCCCATTTGAAGTAGCTGGTGCAGTTCATTTCTTTAGACATGCCTCCATCCACATCAAGTCTGAAAGCTTCTTTAATGCTTTTAAGATTAAGATAAAACAGCTGGTGAAGGGGTGGAAGCGTGTCAGTGGCAAAAACTCTAAAAGGAGAACACAGAGCTTGGCTAAAGACAAAGCAACAGGAAGTCAAGCACATGCATGGTCCAGAAATACCCTGAAATGTTATTTCAAGACTTCCACCCTTGATGAATCTCATCCTCCATATTTTAATGCTTTTGTGATATTTGAAGGAAGGGACAGGAAAATAACAATGATGAATAAACTTAATTCTGGTTAAGTAACAACTAGGCCTGAGGGCCAGGTGTCCCTTAACCACTGAGCACAAGAACTCTGTGATTTTAGATACAGACAGAAAATGATGGAAAATATCCACCCACTCCCAAAGTTTCTACCATTGAAATTCCTTCAATGGTAGAAAACATAAGACACAAATAATCAACTTTACTTAAGACTTGCAAACCTTATATGTACTAAGTAACCAGTACTATGTCTAGTTGTCATGGGGCAGGGGAGTGGGGTGTGGGGTCTAAAAGAATTAAACATTTCAATGTTATTCAATAACTAGGTTATATATGAACATTCAGTCAAAATATATTTGTAAGGGAGTCTTCAGTTTCTAGAAGAGAACTAAGAAATAGAAAGGCAGCTGTAAAATTTGGTATACACTGATGTTCATATTTAATTAATGGGTAATACATTTCTGAAAGGGTCTATTTATTTTTTTGGAGTCATCCTGTAGTAGCAAATCTTAGTGATTGATGAAACCTCATACCATAAAAAGAACAGGATAGAGAAATGTAATACAAAGTTGAAATGGTTAAGGCTGTTCATATTGCCTTCACTTCAAAGAAATTACATTCACTGTTGGTATTTCTTGTAGGGAACTGAGATACCATTGCAAAAGCCTTCAAAAAGGCTACATTTACATTAAGTATTAAAACAAAAAAGTGATCTAGTAACAAAAAGGCCCACAAACAGAGCTGTGGGGTACAAAATTAGTTCTTTGTAAATATTTTTCTTTATTTTTTTTTTCTTTGAGAAAGAGTCTTACTCTGTTGCCCAGGCTGGAGTGCAGTGGCATGATCTTGGCTCACTGCAATCTCCACCTCCCAGGCTCAAGCAATCCTCCCACCTCGGCCTCTGAGTAGCAGGGACCATAGGCACGCATCACGATGCTCGGCTAATTTTCTTTTATTTTGTGTAGAGACGGGCTTGCCCAGGCTGACCTCGAACTCCCTGTAAATATTTCTTATAGATCAATGAACACAATCCCATATTTTCTTACAATGCTGCACCCGACGGCTTCATGGGCCCTTCTAAGGAAGAAATTGACCAGTAGACAGAACTGTGCCATATGTTTTGTCATGAGATATGGGCAAAAGGATTGCTGTCAGATGCCAGGCAACGAAAGTAAAGGCAGGAGGAATTTCCACTCTTGAAGCGAAATAAAGACATTTTAAAGCTACAGAGGTTGGTGTGAGCTATTCAGGGGTCACCAGGACCAGCAGCATGTGGACTGTGTCTCAGTTAAGTCTGCAATGTCTTCCCCTCGTCCTTAATAGTATGTAAAATAGTAACATGCCCAAAATCAATCTTAGTATATTAAATATTAATTTCTTAGAAAAAAATCAATGCAAACCTGTAAGCTTTAAAGGCCATTTTTTTTTTCAGCTCTGACCTAGATGTAGCCTAACAGCCATGGCAGCCTTTTCCCAGGCCAGCAGCACTCACTCCTAATAACAGGGTTAGTGCTAAGAGGGGGCTTGAGAGCCAGTCCCTCTAGGTTCAAATTCCAGCTCTGCCACTTACTCTGTGACAATGATAACAGTACCCATCTCATAGGGTTGTTACAACAATTAAACGAGACAGTATTGGCAGAGAGCTCAGAGCAGTATCTCACACAGTGAGCATCATGTCAGTACTTGTTAAATAAAACTAGCACCTAGACTTTGGTGTCAAACTGTTCTCCAGAGAAAGAAGCCAGGGATGCTTAGAGGGTAATTCCGTATCTTGGGGCAGGGAAGGTTAAGGATCGACAAGGCTGAACATGTGGCTAGCAGAAAGGTAGAAGATGTTCATGGAGCTCAGGGGTAGTGATGAAAAGACAAATCACTGGCCACGATGGGACAATGTGGGCATCAAAAGTACTAAGGCAATCTAAATGTGAAAGACATGATTTCATGATATCCCACACATGAAAAAGTTAATATAAAGCACATGAGGTGTTATCATGCAAAAGAAAGGAGGAGAGTATCCATTCCACTTTATTTTAATAAATGGAAGAGTGCTAGGTGTTTTGTTTCTTCTATTAAATATTTACCTATTTAAGTAGAGAAGAGTGAACACTGGGAACTTAGTAATACTAGTTCTCGGTAAGACAGACAGTAGACCAATAACAGGAAGGCTTTAACATACTTAAAAACCAGGGGGAAAGAAAATCGAAATGTGTCAAGATGACGAATTCTCTAAACGTTTTAAGAGGTGCATTAACTGCAGACTTCATCCCTCATATCCTAGGAGATAATACCCCTTACATGTCTTCCTAATGGAGATAGTAATAGATCATACGGTAGCTTCTAATGATGCAAAGAACCAAGCAAAGATTAGGAGGGCAGGGCAATGGACTATGAGATGCCAGCCAAGCAAAACTTGGAAAAGAAAACATTCTGGGAGAAGCACCATGCTGCAAAAAATCTAGAACTTGTGTGGAAAGTGTAACTCCAAAATCTTATTGATGTAACAAATGGTGGACAAATATAAAATGGAGCCTAGCCAGATGCCCAGTGGCTTGGATTTGATGAAGCCAGAGATGGCAAAAAATAACTAGATCAGTGGTCAGCTGGTCAGACTATCTTTCTGGCTCTAATAAAGTTTCTGTAATTGTGGAAATGTACTAGTACTAAATTACTGTAGAAAAGTCTCAAAATGCACATTGCTCTAACACTGGACACTACCAAAATATATGTCGCTACAAATTTAGGAAAGTAAACAGACAAATTTAAAACTTAGGAAAGTAAACAACAAATGAACCATGACAGCATTGGTATTTTACAACAGCTTTAAGTATGTTCTATGTTTCATAATCACTGGATCTTTGTGTGCTGTTTCCAGTGTCAGGGGCCTTAAAAGAATCTTCATTGCAGTTTAAGTTGTTAAAAGAGTTCAGTCAGTAATCCATGTTCAAATAGATTTCAGAAGCTGATTTTCAAAGCTTGGTTTTACATACAAATTTAATAGTTTGAGCACTAAATTACATATAGTAGCAGGTGCTTCTCTACATGAACAAAAACCCCTAGAACATTAAAGAATACATAAAGTGGGTCACCAACAGGATGTCCAGAGAAGTAAACTGTATTTCTTCACATGAAAGACTATTCAGCTGCCATCGTTATCCTTACTCTTCCATCACAATGGACTTTAAGGGAAATAAAGCAGAGATACAATAATTAGAAGAAGATATGAGATAGAAATGCGCTGATAAGAGTTCCCTTCCAGCTATTGCTATGGACAGGGATAATGGGAAATGAACTACAATAGAACCTGGCTCAGCTGCTTTCGGCGCAAAACGTAATCAGATATGCTTAACAACATCGCCTCCTTCTGTTATAGCTTTGAAATAAAATCGAATTGCCCGCGGCCTGCCCAATCCCAGCACTTTGGGAGGCCGATGGGCGGATCACGGTATCAGGAGATCAGACTCAACCTATTAAAACGGCTAAAACTGGCCTTCTACCAAAAAATACAAAAAAAAAAAACTAGGCCGACTGTGGCGGGATGCTCTGCATCCCAGCTACTCGGGAGGCTGAGAGGCAGGAGAAGGAAGGACCTGGAGGATGGAGCTTAAGTGAGCTTGGAGATCCCGCCACTGCACTCCAGCCCGGGCGACAGAGCAAGACTCCGGCCTCAAAAAAAAAAAAAAAAAAAAAAAGAAATAAAATGAATCTGAAATGACGAAGAATACAAATTTGTCTAGAAATAAGAATGGAATGGAATGGAATGGACTGGACGGAGGAATGGAATGGATTCCCATGGAATTTTAATGTTTTTCTTTGTGAAAGGCTGATATTATTCTTTCTACAATTCTTTCTCCCTGCTCTTCCCACCCTCCATCTAAGACATGCAATCTAAATGCTCACTTATGGGAGAAAGGCAACAAAGCAAATGGCATTCATTGAGCACCAGCATGTGACAGGCACTGCAGAGGGAGATTTCCATGATCATTACATTTCATCATCATGAATCTTGGGAGCTGGATATTATTACCCTAGTTTTAGTAATGGAGAAACTGGAGTTCTGCAGAAATGAGCAAATTGTGCAAGGACATCAGAGCAGTTTGAGTGTTCAGACCTGTGTTCACGTCTGCCACCAAATCCAGTATGCTCTTCCGCTGTCCCGTGCTGCCTTTGGGTTCTCTGCCCCACTCTTTTTACTGGGACTGCCTGTCAGCAGTTCTTTCTCAAATGAATTGCCAAGTCAAAAACCTCAACTCTGAAACTCAGTTCCCAAAAAAGCAACATAAAAATGTTCTAGTCTAAGTCTCCTTTGTTTATCCAGTAAGTACTTGTTACACAGAGAGCTGTATCATTCCAGCCTGAATCTCAATAGTGCTCTGTATGACCTGGAGAATTTAAATGTGTACCTGTACCAAAAAGAGGAACTCATCCTAAGTTTTCTACCAGTCACACACATGTGACAAGTTCTCCATACCAGCCTGCACTTCAGTTTCAGGTCTGGAAAAAGGTGCCTAACAACCAATGCAGCTCCCAGAGGCTGACAGAGTACCCCCTCTCCCCTTCATGGCTGTCCTTATAATGCTCTCTCTACATTCAGAACAGAGTGTAAAGGCTTTAAAACCAGCCTCTTAAGCTATCAGGGCAACATCAATTAAGATCATTTTTAAAAGCTCAAGGCAGAAAAGAAATTAACATTCCATTTATTTTAAAATGTAGTACACAAGATTAAAAAGTATTAAGGACGAGTAGAGGACAACCTCTTTATTGACTTTTACAATCAAAATCGTGCATGCATGACAGGTCATTAGAAGTTGAGTTTTGCTTATTTTTATTTTATTTTTAAAATCCTACCCAAGAAAAGCATACTTTTACTAACCAAAAGTTATTTACTATCTGTACTCTGAATATTATGCAAGTGGAGAAAACCAACCAAGAATGCCACATACGGTTGGGTAGAAGTCCATGGCACAAATATGCTGGCTGAGGGGCCAAAGCATGGTTTGTATCATAGCTGGGGCTGCAACCACCTGAAAGAATGGACTCCTCTTAAGTGCCAAGTCTATGCTAGGGCAGGGAATAGATGGGTAAACAAAAGAGACGCAGACCATACCCCGAAGGAGCCTCCGGTAGAGTGGGTAGACATTAAACAAATAATTACAAATAACTATGGACCATGTTTTCTCAACTCTAAGAAAAACATTTTCCCTTATCTATTTAATCCTCACATGCACCTAATCAGTTATGACTAATCCCTGGCTTACAGATGAGAAAACTGGCATTAACTATCTGCTTGAAGGGGTGGATTTGGGATTGGAACCTGGGCCAATGGACTCCGGAGACCATTCCTTTAAGGACAACACTACACCACTTCCCACCAGTTCCCCACCCCACCCTATCCCCTGGGCTTCTTAACTATTAGAAAATGGAACCACTATTCACCCAGTTTCTCAGGCTGAAAATCCAGAATTATCTTTGGCTCCTCTTTTACTCACTCAGTTCACCAGTTAATCCTGTCATCTTTCCTTTCAAACTATATCCAGAATCCCACTGCATTTTATTCCTTCCAGTACTATCATCCTGGCCCAAACTGACATCATCTTGTACCCGGAGTAATGTAAAAGTTTTCAACTGCTTTTCCTGCTTTTGCCCCTGCTAGCTACAATTTACCTCCCACATGGTGGCCAAAGCCATCCTTCTAAAACAATTTCCCATGTTCCTCTGCTCAAAACCTCCCATTGACCTTCCATCTCGGCAGTCACTGGCCTCCTCTGGACCCTCATTTCCCATCTCCCTCTCCTTTGCTCCCTTCTCCGCAGCCACCCTCACCTCCCTGCTGGTCCTCAAACACAACAAGCATATCCCAATCTTGGCATCTTTGCACATCTGATTTCTGCTGCCAGCACACTCTTAAGCCCCCATCTGTTGATGTGTGTCACTCTCTGATTTCACTCAGGTCAACAACTAACGTCTCTAGAGGGCTCTTCTCTGACACTCCCTGTGAAGGAGCATGGCCCTCTTTTTTGTCTGTCTCCTTCTTCAGACTCTTCTCTGCACTTACAGGTAGCTGTCATCACACTACATATTTATTTGCAAATTATCTGCTTCACACACTAGAATAGAGGCTCTCTGTGGGCAGAGACTGCTTTGCTCACCGTTTCCCAGCACTTAAAACACCACCTTCGCATGTGGCAGTGAACAAAAGAATGAGTCTTAAAAGTATTATTAAAGCAAGTCAGTAGTGTGTATTATAATGGATACCATTGTGGAACTGAAGAATGACATAATTATAATACTAACTATTGTGATGAAGATTATGGAGGTTTTAATAACATTAATTGCAGAGAGGTGGTAATGTATCCTGGGGTTCAGAAATGGCCTCCTCAAGGAAGGGCTGTTGAAGTTGAAACCTGAGGCTAAGCAGGAGTTAACCAGGTATAGTGGTGGGGAGGCCATTCTCCACAGATGAACCAGTATGCACGAAAAGCCTGGAGTGGAGAAGAAACATGACAACAGATTGGAGAAAATGCAGAAGAATGAGTGTGGATGGAGCACAGGAGAGAGGGGAGGATGGAAGGGAATTGGAAAGAGACAAGACCATATACTAGGTGCTATGGGTCACATTCTCAAATTGTGATTAAGTGAATACAATGGGATGCTTATGTCTATTTATATTAATCAGTTTAAGATGTGCCTATTCGTATTCTTTTGTAGTTCAGGAAAAGTTTGAATAACCTGAAGATTATCAGTCCCTCAAGAGAACTTTTCAGTCACATAACCAGGGGCAGGTATTGGCAGGAGGGCATTCAAAGAGAGAAAGATACTAATTCTTTGGACATTTTCTCTATTTCTTTTTTTCTACGAAGCAATATATTTAGGTCATTTATATAAAAATAATTCAGCATATTGGATTCAGAAATCTGATGCCTGTGATAACAATTTTTAGAGAAAATTCCTTTCAAGTCTATATCCTTTTGACTTATGGCACTTTATCCAGGCTAACACACCATGATTGAGAGGATTATCTGATGAAGGAAGGGCTTAGCAGTTGCTTAGAGATATCTCTTGATAAGAAAACTGGTCACCACCTCCTGCCTCTCCCATGCGTTAGCAACTGTCATCTCCCTCCCTTGTTTTATCTGAAGAATCAGACCAAGTCATTGGAGCACCAGCCAGAAAATCTGAGGTGTACAAAGCAGCTGCTGGCAAAGAAGCTTACTCTAGTTCAGAATACAAAGTACTCACAGGTGAAATGTTAAATAATAATGAAAGGTTTAAATAAAGATTCATGATAAAAACTAAAAAAAATTATGTAAATATTTGAGTACCTACAATGTGGTAGGCTCCCCAAACTGGGGACAAAAACAAGAGAATGTGGGACAGGAAATCTCCAGTGGCCATGAAATCTCACCACCACTACCTACTTCCCAAGGACTAGAAAGCAGATCAGCTAAAAACCTGAAAAGCTGGAAGTAATACAAATTGCTGGTATTCTTCAGGGGGTCTAATGATATCTATATCAGATATGTGGTCCCTACACGGCACTCCAAAGTCTGAGTAGGGCTAGTAAAAACTGAGCAGAGTGGCACTGTGATCATCAGAAAGATATTTCCCCCAACAATATGACAAGATCTGAAATTGCACGAGTTTGTCAAAATTTTAAACCCTACGATGTAAAAGTCCTCCTTAACATCCCAGAAGGCAATTTTTACTTTAACAAATTTTTAAATTACAGGTAGTGCTCAAAACTGTTAATTGTTTTTTCTTGCATATCAGATTTCCAAGAAATGTGTTTGTTATCTTGTACAGTTCATTTACTGACCTTAATTACCTAAATGTACGAGTCAGCATTACCTGACGAGTCCGTTTGGAGATCTTACAGTGTGTGAGGGCACCCATGCTCCAGTATCCAGCTCTTCTTGAGCCTCATCTTTCAACCCCAGCATTTACTTATTTCTGAGCCTTTGCACATCAGTTTCTACTTTCAGAGAACAGGTTGGCTGATTCCTGCTAATCACTCATCCTTCAGGTCTTAGCTTTGCTTGTGCATTCTGCAAGGACAGGCGCCACACTTTCCCTCTACTGCATCTCCAGCATCAGCCCCATCACTTGTCACAAAATAGGTTAGATGTCTAACAAATCTTGTTTGAAGAAATGAACCACTGTCATCTCCCCGGGACAACTTCCCCCAAACCAGAACTCAGGTTAGGTAGCCCTCTCATCTTGTCCCTCACACATGTGTACTCCAATGTACACATTACATTGTGTGTACCTTATTGCCTGATCCTTAGGTTGCTTATCTCCTTTGCTAGATTTAATTCTCAAAGCCTCAGGTCTTGTCTTGGTTCTTGTTAAATCCCAGAGTCTTCCACAACAGTTGGCAACATTTGCTGATATTCCTTATTAAATCTTTGAGGAACTCACCTGTTTCCCCCTTTCAATTAAAAGAGAAAAAGATAGCATCCATTTCACAATTCTCTCAACAGCCTACAACGCAACAAAGTGGTGATTATATGAAAGGACTCTAATTAGAAATTCAGATAACATAGTGCAAAACTACTTATGAAACTAACAACATTCATTTAGCAGAAAAAATTATTTCTTCACAGTCCCAACTTACTGCCTAGGACAGTAAAATCTAGAACCACCCTCATTCCCCAAACGACCATTAACTTTACTTTTCTAAGTACTGATAAAACTTGCAGCCTACATTATGGTGGCAGTAACAGAAGTTTATTTCTCATTCACTCTATGTGTCCATTTCAGGTTGGCTCCTCTCAGGGAGGACAGGGCTTCCACACTCTGGAGGGTCACCCCTTGCTGAGGCAGAAGGAATAGGAGGAGAAGAGCAGTGCACCCAGGAGGAGGAGACTTGAAACTGAGAATTGGTGAGCAGCATCTTAATGGCCATCACACAAGATTTGGCAGAAATGTACACAATGTGCAAGAGTACTTAACTTTCTACTATGATATCCCAGAAGGTAACTCTGAATCAATATACAGACTCATACTTTTTTATGCTTTTGCAAAGCTAATGAGACAAACTCAGGTAGTAACTCACTACAGGGCAATTAACCAAAAAAAGAATCCACCACAATGTAATTGGACAAATGAACATGTCCATACCCCCAGAGTACCTACAAGAGAATTCTATAAGAGAATTTTATTAACAGACTGACGTAGCTCTAGAAACTGAAAGCAGATTTGTTCCCCAGCTGTTCCTACGTATTGACACAGTGAAGCCTCAGCATTATCCAACTGCTTCCACCTGGCACTGTCAAAAACCATTAGTTTGTAGATGATACATGGGCACAGAGTATCCACCACGTCCTTTACAGCTACTCTAATTTATACTCACATTTTGAACAAATACAAATGCAGGCTCATGCAAAGCATATGGTATGGGCAGGCAGAGTGAAGGAATGATCACAGCAGAGGGGACCCCGTGGAGAGCTTAAGGGAGAGGCAAGGCTATAGGTAAATTCAAGTTCCAAAGAAAGTGATATGGATAAAATTGTTGATGAGGAAGAAAGGGAGGAAAAGTTCTGGAAAGCTTGGGGAACATTAGTATTTAAGGGAGATTTGAGAAGAAAAGGGAATGTAGTGAGAAAACTAGAAAAAGAACCTGAAGCAGTCTCCAGAAGTTACGAGATAAAAGACTTCATGGACTAGAGAGTGAGCAGTGACAATTACCGTTGCAGTGAGGATGTGGAAGATGCGCACATTTTCAAAGTGACTATCTGCACCTAGAAAGTCACTGCCAGTGAGCGTTTTCCTAAGTAGCACTGAAGTGGAAGCAAAGCATGGAGAGCACCCCGCAGCTTCCCAGGCGCATCCTACTCTGCCCTTCCATGTACCCACACTCGCTTTCCTCTCCAGCCTTCCACTGTCTGGCTGGCTGCTTTATGGTTCAGCCCCTGGCTCATGTCCTGGGGAAGCCTTCCTACAGTGGCTTGTTCGGCTGGATGGGACTCCTGCTAGACCACTTCAGGAAAAGAGGTTTGTCTTGTCTTTGTGTACTTGGCACCCAGACAAGTTTTTGACAAAGTAAGCATTCAATATACTGGTTTTTGTTGTTTTTGTTTTGGTGAGACAGAGCTTTACTCAGTTGTCCATGCTGGCGTGCAGTGGTGCAATCTCGGCTCACTGCAACCTCCGCCTCCCAGGTTCAAGCGATTCTCCTGCTGCCTCAGCCTCCTGAGTAGCTGGGATTATATGCATGCACAACCATGCTGGCTAATTTTATATTTTTAGGAGAGATGGGATTTAACCATGTTGGCCAGGCTGGTCTTGAACTTCTGACCTCAAGTGACCCACTGGCCTCAGCCTCCCAAAGTGCTGGGATTACAGGCATGAGCCACCATGCCTGGCCCAATATACATTTCTATAAGGGAGGAAATAAAGGAGTGCTGTCGTTTGGTTTGTCCCCACCAAGTCTCATGTTGAAATCTGATCCCCAGTGTTGAAATTGGAGACTAGTGGGAGGTATTTTGGTCATGGGGTCAAATCTCTCAAGAATGGCTTGGTGCATCTTCATGGCAATGAGTGAGTTCTGGCTCTATTAGTTCCTGAGAGCTGGTTGTTAAAAGGAACTTGGCACCTCCTTTCCTCTCTTGCCATGTGACCTCTGCACATGCTGGCTGTCCTTTGCCTTCCGCCATGAGTGGAAGCAGCCTGAGACTTTCACCAGATGCCCAATCTTCCAGCCAGGAGAATCATGGGCCAAATAAATTTTTTTTCTTTATAAATTACCTAGCCCTATGGTATTCCTTTACAGCAACATAAACTAAGACAAGGAGGGGAAGATTTTCTTAAAAAGGGAGCAATAGTACACCCAGTAACTTCAAGGGGTGATGCAGCCTGGAAGAGGAAGTGTGTTGTTTTACCCAATAGCAATGACTTAGCACATCTGTGGGAGAGGGAAAGTGATGGAGGGGAAAAGGCACAGGACGCTACGACAACAAATGAAAGAAATGGAAGACACAATGTGCTGTGTGGAGTGTTAACATTTAGCCTTCTCCATTATCATTCAAGAGGAAGAAAATACTGGAAGGTCTTCCAATGACAATTATAGGCATCAGCCTAGAAGTGACACTTCATTTATGCTCAAAATGTACTGGCCAGAACTAGTCACATGGACTCATCTACCTACAAAGGGAGCAGAGAGGTGTAAGCCTCCCATGTGCCCACACAGAGAAAGAAGGGTATGCACTAGATGTCGCTAACATATCTCTTCATTATTCCCAGTCCTGCAATCTATTAGATTTACATCTGGAAAGCCTCCAACAATGCCTCTTCTCCATCTCACCATTGTACCTCACCCTTCATCTGTTTCACTCCCATATCTGCTACTTTTCCCAAACATAAACTTCATGTCATTCCCAATAATTGCTTCCTAAAAAAAATTCTTTGTGGCTGCTCACTGCTTATGATGTAAATAAAGTTCCTTATGATGAGATACAAGGGCCTTCACAATCTCATGCAAACCTATCTTTTCAGCCCTGTCCCTGCCTCTATGCAGTTTTTGTTTTTTGTTGGTGTTAAGAGTTGGTGCCTTCTGGACTCTTACTTTGATGACTTTTAACTGCAATGAGTTAGAAATCTCAGGACAAAAGAAACTTGGCTTAGGGTTTCAGTGGCTCTTTATTTCTTGGCATATGTGGTGAGTGCCTGCAGCCCTCTGCCTCACGCGGGACCTTCAGGAGTTCTGCTGTCTGCTCCAGCACTGGCTCTGCTCCCTGCATGGTTCAATCAGGAATGGTTGGAGGGCTCTGGGCACAGCTGTGGCAGAGTTTTTGCAGGAAATCTCCAGGTGATCAAACCAGCAAGTGAGGGATTAGTACCTTTTCTGTAGCAAAAATTATGGTCGTTAGTGAATTCACCTGGGACCCCCATCCATGACAAATCCCAGCAGGTTTTACCTGAGAAGGAAAGTCCCTCCCACTTCCCCTTCGATCCTGGATACATAGCATACAGGTGTACCCAAGAGCAGCCCAGCAAGAGTCCTAAATGCAGAGGCAACATTCAGACGTGATTCCATCTACCATCTTGAAGGGAAGCACCAATCCCACAGAGAGGTTCCAGAGGACATGCCTGGCAGACCTAAAGAGCAGTCAAATGTTACCAGCACCCACTCTTTCTGTAAGAAGGGAGAATCATTGTATGTCTAGTGTCAGATGGTTCAGGCTCCACAAATACCCTGTCAGGGATTTTGACCGGCCTACAAACAGTCACAAAAGATTTTTCTAATTCCCAGAAATTGCCGCTTTCATACCGCCATGACCTTCCTCATGCTGCTGTCTCCCTACACAACATCTGTTCCTCCAGGGTTCGAACAGTCAGCTTTGCTCACCTCTTCCCATTTTCTCCAGACTTAGAATTAACCAGCCTGTGCCCATTTGCTGGGTTCCCATCACATTTGATCAACTCCTTCATCACAGTAGCTTATTATATTACAGTTATACACACTATATCTCCCCTGCTAACTTGTGAACCCCTTGAAAATAGAAAATATATTTTTTAACCTTCAGAGCCTTCCTTACACTCCATGAGGAGGTTTAATAAATGTTAGCTGACTGAAAACTGAGTTAATTTAATGGTTTTCTGTCAACTTAGCTGAAAGAGTCTTAAGTTTTACTTGTAACTAATATGGCTTGCTAAATATGGGCATTGTTGATCATACATTATTTTCTTTAATAAACAATTTTAACTATCAAACCATTTAATAACATAACACAATCTAAACATCTTCTGTTTTGGTATCTGTCTCATAATACAGTCTGAAAAGTGTGAATGTTAAGTAGAGATGGTTCATCTTTAAGTCTATAAGTACCTAACCAATGATATTTACTGAATAGAATAAACTGTTTAGATTCCTAACAGAGCTGCAAAACTGGCTTTACTGATGAGGTAAATCACTGCTTTGAGATATAGTAAAAATAAATATATCTCAGGAAAAGATATGTTTTTAAGTGCAAACACCAAGAGTATTTTTTCTGTGTGTGAGAAAAAAATTACTTGAGCATACTGTTTTAAATGAATTGTACTTAAATCAGAAGAACTCTATTATATAAATGAATGCTGAAGCAGTTCTGGTATAAATGGAGTTACTGAAAAGTAATAAATCAATCCTTGAAGAATATTCAAAAGCACATTAGGGAGGAAGCTGATGTAGGCAGAGTCCCAGTCATTCATCCTTAGCCATTTAACCCTGATGACCTTCAAGGAGCTATTGATGCTAGCTGTCAGTCGCTTAACATCTGAAATGAACAGACCACTAGTTACCTCTACTTTAAAAAAAAAAAAAAGAAAAGAGCATGTGAAAGTTCAACTTCCAAAGAACCAATACTGATTAACAGTACCATTCTGAACATTATGAAAATGTCTTGCACTGACATAGGTCACAAAGCAAGCTTCCTGGTGCTTTTAAAATATAATTTGACTTATGCGAATTTTCAAAACCAAACCTCAAGCAAACCTCTGCGTCCTTTACTCAGGTCAGAGATGCTGAGAGCAGTACAGTGACACGTGGCTGCAGGGCCACGTACAAGTACAAGGTATTGATTAAAATTACATCAAGTGCAGCTGCTTTCTGCGGCAATTTAACTGCCAAAGTGGGAGAACATTAGCTCTGTGCCAAGTGGCAGCACAATCCTGACAGCCACATAGATGTCCTCAGGTCACCCACCTACAGACAACTTGAGGCTAAATTGAAAGACTGAATTCAGATCTAGTTGTGATCTTCATTCTTTTTTTTCCTGGAAGGATCAGTAAGAGCTTTCAATTTTACATTTTTTTCAACTTTTAGTAGACCCTAATTCGATATCCACATACCTTACAAATTATAATTTGGCTGTAACAGAACCATGTCTCAAAATAGACATTCCAAAGTGGAAGGAAAAGCTTGTCATCACCACCATGATTTTGTTTGCTTCACTGATAAGATTTTGAAGCACATCCCCCTTCCAGGCAAATACTTTAAGTCATCCTTTCTGGACAATAGAGTAACATATCACATCACTTTAAAAGAATTATGGGGGAAAAGCCTAAAAATTTAGTCTCTTTTTATTCAGGATAGGCTACTGAAGTTTATTTTTATTTTTTGATTTTTTTTCTGGAGACAATATTATAACCTGTGCTTGGTGCTCACTCTTCATGCTGTAAAGGGTGGGGAGAGCAGGATACTATCCTCTAAGCAAGGGGATTAGTTTCCACTATACCATACTTGGTTTTTCATGCTGTTAGATTTAGACATTTGTTTCATAGAATCAAATGTAACTAGATTTTCAATTCACTTCCACTTTTTGTTAAAATGCATATTCAGAGATTTTATTTAAGATAAAGCAGACAAGGCAGAAGAAAAAGTGTTAATTTTTAGTGAAGTATATACAAGTATCCCACTTAAAAGTCATTAGAAATTAAGAAGAACCCAACTTTTGTGATGACACTTACTCCGACAGCACTGTACAGCTGGGAAGGGCTAAGTCAATGACCTAACATTATGAATATGCAAACTGAGGATTAAAATAGTGAGGCTGCTTGCTGAAGCCACAGACTGGCTAGGGAAAGAGCCAAGACTACCACAAGCTGCCCCTTCAAGTTATTGATCATGGTGCCACCCCAGCAGCATGCTACTCCTCTGTCATGCTATGCATGGGTTCTCAACTTTTCATTAATTTATTTTCCCAAGAAGAGTGTGAGCCTCCCAAGGTTAAAACCTCTGTATCTTTTGCCTCTTAAGGCATGTGAAGCACACAGTGAATGCATGATGATACCAAAAAAGGGGCAATTTAAACCTAAATATTAAAGTGAAGCCATAATGCTTTTTAATCAGTATGTCCAGCTCACCAAAACACTACTTTGGTAAAATACATTAAAGTATATAGCTAACACTTCCCCAAACAATTTCCAATCTAAACACTGATCTTTTCTAACTATTAAATAATGTCACAAGAAATATTGGGAAAGTCCCTTTTGAGTATTTTTCCCAGAAAAATGTCACTTTTCAAATTATAGCTTAGCAAAGATTTGTCTACAAGGAGGTTCATCCCAGGACTGTTTTCAATAGTAAAAACTTGGCTAACATCAAGGAGAAAAATGTGTGTTACAACCATAAATAGAATACAATGCAGCCATTAAAAATGAGAGAGTAAAATACTTGTTTACATGGGAAGATAGTGACTCCATTTGAAGTGAAAAAACTAATCAGTATATAGAATTATCCCAGTTTGAAAGTAGATATGTACTAACAGACGCACACAAATTATCAATTGAAGCTAATTACAGGTGATAGAATATATGGATAGTTTATGTTCTAAGTTCCTGACTAACCAATGCCTTCCTCCACTTTGACAGATTAGTAAACATCTCAAGATAATTTTAAGTTCTTCTCATCCACAGTCAGTGGAGATAGAAATTTGTGCAACAGAAACTTTTGCCGAAGGGTCAAACTCTGCTAGAAAAATAATATTCTCAGCACGAGTTTAATTAAACTTGCAGCTGACATGCATTGTGCCTCTCGGGCAACTTGTAGCACTTTGGAAGGCAACAAAATAAAACTATTAAAAGACAGTTTTTCAACAAGAAACAGAACATCAGGGACGTTAAAATAATGTTCCTGAGGAAGGTGCTACACATCTGAAACCCAAACAGAATGATCTTGACACTCATCTGAGCATAGCTTGCTGGTAACTCAGGTGATACAAAATCCAAACCTGTGGGCAGAGAGTCCCATTTGTGGTCTAGGCTCTTTGAAGACCTGGGAAGGTAGCAATAGGAGATCTAACCTGTTTTAAATATTGGGGGGTGGGGGGGTGGGGGAGAAGCTAATGACAAACATTGTGGGCAAGAAGTACTCAAGATTCACAAAGGTTAATTCCTTTGCTTTTGGCTGAAATGTTATCAGTTTCGATATGATTTTTCACTACACCTTCGTGCTGATTAGGAGACACGATGTATCCGGTTAATTTTTTTTAATAGGAGTAACTTAATGCTTATTTAATACAGCTTGTTGGACAAAATTTTTCACAAGGAATTCATCCAAGAAAAAAATAATAAAAAAAGGGCTCGTGATGTTGAGAAGGTTGGGAACCAGGACTTGAGGAATTTACAGCACAAGTCCTCATGGAGCCCAGAACCAGAGACGAATCACATCGGGTGGTCCCTCTGAGGATGGCAAGGCAGGTGGAAGGGCTTCAGGTGGTGTGCAAGGGGCAAAAGGGCAGCGTGGCCAGGTAGTCTCTGTCAGCACTAAACTGATGACAGGGAAATGGGGAGAAGAGGACAGGCAGGACTTCAAGTATGGGCCCATGTGATTCCCAGCTGAACACCAAGATTAAAAAAAAAAATACATAAATAAACACCAGCTGCTATAGTCAGAGCTGCCAATTCTTCTCTTCTTCCCATTTGCTGCTGCACTGAGTCACCAGCCCAGTTCTGGACACCTGGTTCTAACAACAGAGCAGCATGGTCCTCTGTGGCATAGCCTCATTGTTGATAATCACAGGGAGAGATGCCAAGAGGGCATCTAATCTCACTCTTTGGCTCCACTCCAAACCATACCTTATGGGCAAACACTGTCCTAAAAGGCCAATAAAATTATTGTTTGTCCCAAATGTATCTTTTAGAGTCCATTGTCATAGGTTACTTATTTACAACAAAATACTATAGCTATTTCCTCTTTTATATTACAAAAAATCCTCTTTTTAAAATTGCTTTTTGTTGAGACAGAGTCTCACTCTGTCACCGAAGCTGGAGTGTGGTAGCAAGATCACAGCTCACTGCCGCCTTGACCTGCCTGGTTCAGGTGATCCTCCCACCTCAGCCTCCCAAGTAGCTGGGACCACAGGTGCACACCACCATATCTGACTGTTTGTTTGTTTTGGTGGAGACTGGGTCTTGCTATGTTGTTCAGGCTGGTCTTGAACTCCTAATCTCAAGCAATCCACCTGCATTGGCCTCCCGAAATGCTGGGATTATAGGCATGAGTCATGGCACCCGGCATCAGAAAAAAAAAAAAAAAGAAGTAAAAACTCTTAATAGTCCCTTCTTTATTAATATCAGTTTGGTTTTCCATTCCTGCTTTCACTGACACCCTGTTATGGGCTGTTCACAGTCACTGTACCTTACAATTTGCTTCCTACTGAACATTTACACTCCATCTTTTATTTTTACCGGCTGTGTGTAACATATTTTGTCAACAATCACCTTTTCAAAAAGGCATATAGTGACTATTAGTACACCACAGCAGACCACTTAAATATAGAAACTCAATAATCTATAGCATTTTTATTTTATTTATTTATTTATTTATTTTTTGAGACAGAGTCTCACTCTATTGCCCAGGCTGGGGTGAAGTAGAGTGATCCCAGCTCACTGCAGCCTCTACCTCCCGGGTTCAAGTAATTCTCCTGCCTCAGCCTCCCGAGTAGTTGGGATTACAGGCACCTGCTACTACACTCGGCTAGTTTTTGTATTTTTGGTAGAGATGGGGTTTTGCCATGTTGGCCAGGCTGGTCTCAAACTCCTGACCTCAGGTGATCCACCCGCTTCAGCATCCCAAAGTGCTAGGATTACAGGCGTGAGTCACCACGCCCGTTCATATTTTTATTTAAAAAAAAAAATCAGTTTATCACAAGATTTTTTTCCTTCCTATACTTATATGAAAAAGATCACAGGTACAGATGTACCATTTTTTAATGGCTTAAATGTGTATTTATCAACTTCCTGAAAGTACAGTAGAGCACACAAGCCACTTTGGTCCTCTCAGCTGGGCAAGTAATTGGTCTGTCTGCCCAGAACCCTGGGATGATTAATTACACCATGCATTCAGCAAGGCTCCATTAGGCCTGGCTTCTGCAAGCCAGCAATGTAGATGCACACACTCAAGATGACCACACTGCCAAAGACGAAGATATGAATGCTAACTGAATGCTGTCACACTTGTTGGCCCCTAAGTTCACTAACTTGAAAAATTTCCATTAAAACTTGACTCTGAAGCAAACTTGGCCACTCACAATCCCAGCTACCTGGAGGCTCAGGTGGGAAGATCACTTGAGCCCATAGGGTGATATGATTGTGCCTGTGAACAGCTACTGCACTCCAGCCAGGGTAACACAGTGAGACGCCATCTCTAAAACAAACAAGCAAACAAAAACCTGACTCTGCTTAACTAAAACTTAGGTAACAAACCTCCCAAATTAAATTTTAAAGGGGACTCACATAAAACCTCACTTACGATTTGAGTCCCATTACTCAGAATTCCTAAGTACATTTCCTTACTTCTAAGTAGCTACTGATGTTAAAACACATGCTGTATTTATTAACTTTAGAAAAAAGAAACATCACTACATAAAATGTACAGATTGGTTTTTAAGACATACAGGCTTTCCAAAAACATTAAAATATTTTAAAATAGCAGTGTAGTCCAAAAATATAGTAATTTTGACAAGGTTTTGACTATTATACTTAGGAATGCACATATAGTAAGGAAGTATAATTTTAAGAGACTACTATATTCAATATAACTATTTTAAAGTACTGTTAAATGTATCCTTTTATGCAAAACTTGATGTGCCAACATGCCTTTATTCAATATAAAGCCTCTTGAAAATTAGTTTCCTTTGAGTAATAAAACACATTTAATTCACTTATGTGGCATTTTGTTTATGGGGATAGGATTTTTTTTTTTTTTTTTTTTTTTTAATAATTTCACACAATGAATGGTCAGGTTTAATGATTCAGTGATGGTCACCAGGGTCATGGGACAGCCTGCGATTCTAAAGTAACTTGATTTCTCTCTGGGGTTCATTTTCTTCTTTTATTGAACATAGACAACAGATGCTTACCTTTAAGCATTACAGACCAGGGCCTTAATAATCATCCAGAGCTACAGAGATGCAAGTTGGTGTTCCCTTATTCTTTCTCCTAAATATGAGAGCATAAAGTCCACAGAAAGAAAATACAGCTAGGCAGTTAAATTTCACAGCCGTTTAGAGAAAACTAAGTCAGAAATAGTATAACAAAGGAAGCACTATGGATTCATGTTTCAGAGGACCCAGCTGATCTGATCACACCAGAAAAAGAGCAGCTGAGCAGGTACTCTGCTTTCCCTAGGTTGTCTAGTGGACAATCTCTACTTCAGACGTATGGAAAACACAGTGATGTCCTGATTCATCATGAGCACTTTTCAGGTAACACATTCTGAAGTCTTTGTTGAAGAGTACTCTTCAGGGAGCATTCCTGCCTGGCCACCGGCTGAAAAGAGGAGTGATTCAAGTTTTTGGCAGATTTCCTAATTTAATTAAATGGGAGCATAGCAAAGAGATACTTTTAAATTTGACCCCATGTGAAGCTCAGCTATGTGGATGCTAAGTTATGGGAAGGTTATCAATTGAGCGAGCAATTGCAGGGGCCACTGTTATAAAACTGAAGTCTGAGGTGGTCCCTTCCATGCACAAGGACCCAATTGCTGCTATTTTTCTCAACTGAGGATGTCAAAGTCACTCAAACTAAAGAACTTAAAAGCATAAATTAAGGCCACTGCACTAAAAAGAAAAAAAAAAAAACCAGCTTAGAGATAACTCAAGGATGGACTGATGGACAGATAAATGGGTACACAGACAGGTAAATGATAAAGCAAATCTAACAAAATGTGAATTACAGAAGCTAGATGGCGGGTATATACGTGTTAAGTCTACAATGGTTTCGACTTTTCTGCATGTTTGAAAATTTTCTTTTTTTCTTTTTTTTTCTTTAACAAGACGGAGTCTCACTCTTGTTCCCCAGGCTGGGGTACAATGGCGCGATTTCGGCTCACAGCAACTTCCGCCTCCCGGGTTCAAGCGATTCTCCTGCCTCAGCCTCCCGAGTAGCTGGGATTACAGGTGTATACCACCAAGTCCGGCTGATTTTTGTATTTTAAGTAGTGACGAGGTTTCACCACGTTGGCCAGGCTGGTCTCGAGCTCCTGACCTCAGCTGATTCGCCCACCTCGGCCTCCCAAAGTACTGGTATTACAGGTGTGAGTCACTGCGCCTGGCTGAAAATTTTCATAGTAAAATGCTGGGGGAAAAAATAATTCCGAGTTATAATCACAATAAAGGAGGCAGCAGGCCCCACTGTGAAAAACCTCAGCCCTGAGGGCAAACACTTGGTTCCTGGCCTAACTCCAGGAACTCACAGAGTTTAGAACTGGAAAGGGCATTGGCAATCCTCTAGGGCAGGTAAAATACATGATTTTATGAGTCCATGAAAATTTAGAAAAATAGAAACAATATCATACCTTTTTCATAAAACTAAAAGTATTTGATTTAAAAACTGTTGTTTTGCTGAGGTTATATGCCTCTATGATTCTGGTTTTAAAACTCCTTTATTTCATGAAACAGTGGTGATGGTAGATGACAGATTTGATTATGTCCACGCTTGGCAAAATAAAAAGTTAATAACCTCATGTCAGTCTTCTCAACATTTTTGAAATGATAAAAGGTTACAAAATAAAAATTCTGAGAACTACCAATGCAGTTCAATGACCCCATTTTGTAAGAAGAAACTGAGGCCCAGAGTGGGATTAAGTGGGGCAGTAACCACCTCGACAACTGTAGGCAGTCACCAACTCAAAGGGTCAAAAAGGTGACTCACTTAATCACAGCTGGGATGCCTATCCAAGGAATAAATCCCAGGTTACACATACAGGGATGGAAGCCCCTTGTAAGAATCACCCACATGGCTGACTTTTCAGTGCTGCCATTGGTCTTCTGAACATAATCTCTGTCAGCTCAGCATTTAGAGTGAATTTCTTACAGAAATCAGTTTCTGAATTTTGATGTTAGTCCTTCAATCATGCTTGCACAAACATAGGTAAACAGTGACATAATACAAGCACATAAGGAGATGCGAATTTACTACATTCAAGACTATCATCCACTGGTCTTATTTTTTCTAAGCTTTTCTCATAGCCAAATTGCCGGCACAGAATTTTATGTAGAATATTCTGAAAAAACAGAATATATTTTCTTTGTAAGCTAATATTCAGGGAAACCCGAGATGACATTTGATAACAATACAAGCAGCAGACTACAAAACGTGAGATTTCAACTGGTTCAAGAAATGCAATTAGCCGGGTGTGGTGGCTCACGCCTGCACTCCCAGTGCTTTGGGAGGCAAAGGCAGGTGGATCGCTTGAACCCAGGAGTTTAAGACCAGCCTAGCCAACATGTCAAAACCCCATCTCTACCATACAAAAAATTAGCCAGGTGTGGTGGTGCGTGCCTGTGGCCACAGCTACTAGGGAGGCAGAGGCACAGGAATTGCTTGAACTCAGGAGGCAGAGGCTGCATTGAACCTGGATCACACCACTATACTCCAGTCTGGGTGACAGAGCAACATTCAGACTCTGTCTCAAATAAAGGAAATGCACTCAATAAACCTGCATTTAAACTACAAAAATAATATAAGTAGATGAATATCAGATTAAAACCATGTCTAATAAAGGGAAAAAGGTAAATATCTTAGACTAATTAAAAAAGGGGAAACTATAGAAGTTGAACTTTTGTTTTATAAAATAAACACCCATTCACCAAATATGTCTGTCATTACCCTACCTGCTTAGACAAATGAGATGAGGAAAAGAAATAAAAATAACAGTGAGCAGGTGGGGTGCAGTGACTCACGCCTGCAATCCCAGCATTTTGGGAGGCCAAGGTGGGTGGATCTCTTGAGGCCAGGAGTTCAAGACCAGTCTGGGCAACATGAGGAAACTCATCCCTACTAAAAATACAAAAATTAGCCAGGTGTGGTGGGACGTGCCTGTAGTCACAGCTACTCGGAAGGCTGAGGCATGAGAATTGCTGGAACTGGGGAGGCAGGTGTTGTAGTGAGCCAAGATCGGGCCACTGCACTCCAACCTGGGTGACAGAGCGAGACTATCTCAAAAAACAAACAAAAATGAGCAGAGCTCTGGTGTGTCATACTAGCCAGGTTTATACCCCTGTGACCAAAGAGCTACATCATCTTATATTAATATGTAATACTTATTTATTGGTACAAATCTTCAAGCCATATTTAGTTCCAAAGCTGGCCTGAGTCTTTATCCCTTCTATGGCATTTTTGGGACAGTTTTGAATTCCTAGCCTAGACAGCTCCCCAAGGGCTGCAAGGCAGGGCAGCAGGCATATTCAGACACAATCACTATTTGCCTGTTGATACATTTGTCTATTTGGTCATTTCATCTGTCTTCTAATATGTGCCTGAAACAAAGAAGGTACTCAAATATCTGTTGACTAAGTTACCTATAGTAGTAGAATCTTCTAAACTATCTGCCCAGCCCTAACTACCACCACCTCCCTGTTTAAAGAACTGCCCATTCTCAGGGGTGGGTCCTGGCAGCCATATTTATGATCACCTATGTCAAAGGTGGACATCTGAGACAAACTGAACCAATTGGAGTCTCTCTCCCAAAAATTCAAAATTGGAATTGAGGCCACAGTTGATGTGGTCTGGTTGCTTGTTGGTGGCATGGAGAAGTCACCTGTGCCCTGGTGAAAGACTGAAAGAATGGCCACTTTGTTGCTGGCTAGCTTTCCAGTTCAGGGTTCCAGTCCCTTGTAAAATCCAAGTTATTCCTATACTTGGGTTCTATAAGACAGTTGGTATCTAATTACCATTTCTTTCCCCACCCCCCATGCCCCGAAGTTAGCTCAAAGGCATTTCTATGACTTGCAACTAAGGACTGTAAGTAGCTAAAAGGAGTAGGATGGTTATTCTAGTACTTTACATGTTCTAAGCCTGATATGAAATAGAAGCCATAGAGGAGAAATTAGGTATGACCACCCAAATATTAAATTTTGCATTGCAAAGAAAAAAAAATGAAGTTAAAAAATGAACATGTTAGAAAATATATTACAACATGATAGGCCAAGGGTGAATAGCCTTAAAATATAAAGAGCACTTATAAATATGAAACATTATTTCAACAGAAAAATGAATATAAACAGGAAAATCATAAAAAGATCTCTAAATAGGTTGGGTGCAGTGACTCATTCCTGTAATCCCAGCACTTTGAGAGGCCGAGGTGTGCAGATCATCTGAGGTCAGGAGTTGGAGACCAGCCTGACCAACATGGAGAAACCCCATCTCTACTGAAAATACAAAATTAGCTGGGCATGGTGGCGCATGCCTGTAATCCCAGCTACTCAGGAGGCAGAGGCAGGAATTGCTTGAACCCAGGAGGCAGAGGTTGCAGTGAGCCAGTGAGCCAAGATGACGCCATTGCACTCCAGCCTGGGGGACAGAGCAAGACTCTGTCTCAAAAAAAAAAGAAAAGAAAAAGATATTTACATGGCTAATATCTGTGACATATAAGTATATACATCTGTTTATTCATTTTCTTCAATAATCAAACACAGATTACAATGAGGTATATATCATCCATCAGATCATTGGCAAATATTAAAAGGCTTAATACTAAAGTGGTAGATACTGCTGGCTGCAGTGTGAATTGATACAACAAATCTGGTAGGTATCACAGTTGTGAATGTGCATAGCTTCTATCCAAGCTTTCCATGTCTAGAAGTTAATCATAAGGAAACAACTGGATGAGCTGAAAAAAACACATGAAGATATTCACTAAAAGCCTAAAAGTAAATCTAAATGTTCAATGGGAGATTCATGAATGAGAAGCCCTTCAGTGAAATATTACGCAGTCGACATAATAAGAATATATGGGCCGGGTGCGGTGGCTCAAGCCTGTAATCCCAGCACTTTGGGAGGCCGAGACGGGTGGATCACGAGGTCAGGAGATGGAGACCATCCTGGCTAACACGGTGAAACCCCATCTCTACTAAAAAATACAAAAAAAAAAAACCTAGCCAGGCGAGGTGGCGGGCGCCTGTAGTCCCAGCTACTCGGGAGGCTGAGGCAGGAGAATGGCGTAAACCTGGGAGGCGGAGCTTGCAGTGAGCTGAGATCCGGCCACTGCACCCCAGCCTGGGCGACAGAGCAAGACTCCATCTCAATAAATAAATAAATAAATAAATAAATATATAAATAAAGAATATATGTTGGAGGCCAGGTGTGGTAGCTCACACCTGTCATCCTGCACTTTGGGAGGCTGAGGCAGGAGGATCACCTGAGGTCAGGAGTTTGAGACCGGTGTGGCCAACATGATGAAACCCCATCTCTACCAAAAATACAAAAAATTACCTGGGTGTGGTCATGGGCACCTGTAATCCTAGCTTCTCGGGAGGCTGAGGCAGGAGAATCACTTGAACCCAGGAGGCGGAGGTTGCAGTAAGCCAAGATCGCACCACTGCACTCCAGCCTGGGCAACAAGAGTGAAACTCCGTCTCAAAAAAAAAAAAAAAAAAAAAGAAAAGAAAAAAGAATGTATGTTGGAGAGGGGTCCATTATATATTCCTAAGTGAAGGAGACATGTTAAAAGACATGTAAACATATGATCAGCTTTTATTTTTTATAAAACATCTATATAAGAAATCAGAGAGACCTAATCTAAAATATAAATAGTGGCTAATGAATTATCAAACATTTTTCATACCTTTTACTAGGTTATGTTTGATAATTTACTAATTATCAAACATTTTCATACCTTTCATGTTCTTCATACCTTTTACTAGTCTATATTATCTGAATTTCCTATAATGAGTATCTTATGGTTAAAAATGTTTTAAGTATTTCATTAGACACAGTGAAAACCCACCAAAGGTGGGAGTTCCACAGAACTGGACATGAATCCAGGATCTGCCACTTAAAAAGCTTTGTTACTTTGAGCAAATTACTTACCTACATTGCATTCATCTCATTAAATCCTTACACGTAAAGTGCTTAGTACAGAACCTACACACAGGACTAGCTCAACAAATGACTATTGCATTTAGCAATTTTCAATGCCTCTAATAAAGTATAAATAGGAATGATCCCATCACTATGTGGTATATGGGAGATGGGCCAAACAAATCAAATGCTATACCATTCTTAAGCTAATAATTTGCAAAGTATCTACTGTAGTACCAAACTGGAAAGCTAGGGAAAACCACTTATCTGAAAAAACAGCATGGGAAAGGCTCCTCAACTCTTTGCCATAACATTATGTTGTATAATTAGGTTCAATCCTGCTTCTTTTGCACCATAATTAAGGGCATCTGCTCTCCTTACATGGTTAGTAGGAAACACAGTCAATTATGGAAGGTCACAGAAGTAATGCAGATA
Organism: Papio anubis; assembly: GCF_008728515.1. Lineage (NCBI taxonomy): Eukaryota > Metazoa > Chordata > Mammalia > Primates > Cercopithecidae > Papio > Papio anubis. The sequence goes on from NC_044984.1 coordinate 57,478,938, forward strand.
AATCAGAATGAAAATCATAGTTAAATAACTGCAGTACCATCTACTCTCTTCCCCTTCTCCTCCATCTGCAAGGATGACAAAGATTCTGTCCTCCACCAAACTTTACTCAGGCCTCTCTTCTCTGCTAGGCCACAACATTGGCCCCAGTCCTGTTCCTTAAGCAAGAATCCTGTTAAGTCAGGCTAGTAAGAATCCCCCAAACTTGATATCTGCTCAAGTTCCTCATTCCCCACCTTTGATGTATAAGTCTTTGGTCTGCTTTCAGCAAGAATCCTGCTAGGTCAGTTTAGTTTGGTTTAATGTCCCTGCTGAGTAACTTTCCATTCCACTGACCCCTCACACTCTGCTCTTTGCCTACAAGTACCAGCTGTCAATGCTGTATTGAGCTGGGTTGTTTTCCTATATTGCAACAGACTTGAGTAAAGTCTTCCCTAGCACTGTAACAAGTGTCAGAATAATTTTTTTTCTCTAACAGCAGCTGAGGTCTTGGGCCTTCAGGTACAAAGCTAATCACAAGCTGGTTGGAAAAAACAAGTTTGCTTCCCTAATGTGACTTAAAGCCTCCAAATACTGAGATTCAAAATTACCCAGAAGCATTAAGACATTAAAATCAAAACAAAACCCCTGGTGCTGGTCCCTTTGAACCTTAATAGTCAATTTCATTTTAATTTAATTTCAAAGGAAGTACAAAAGGGGGAAGGTTATGCTATCACATTTTCTTGAGGATTATGACTATGCCTCATTATATTATGAACCCAGCATGGGACCAGTGCTGGGCACATAGTAGGACTGCAATGATTTCATCAATTGAGAGAAATAATGGAAGCAGATGAATGATTATTTCCTGAAAAATGATAGCATAAATTCAAGGGGGCAAGCTAATTAATCCTCCCTTTAAATTAGGCAAATCACAGAACTATAAATGCACCAGAGTTTATTTCTACCAAACACTGAGAATTAAAAACAACTTTTGTGAACATTAATGTATTTTTAGAAAACAATTCCAGTATGCAGTTTTAAAATTTCAACTAGTACTGCTGTAACCTTAATTAAAAGCACTGTATAGTGGGCTCATATCAGAGATGTGGATGTCTACCTAAACTGGGACTGAAACATATAGTAAACACCCCCCTGCATGGTTAAACCCTTTGCCTGAAGCATCACCAGTCCTTGAAAGAAGCCGATGCATTTCCCTAAGAAAAGAGACATCCCCAGGACTTCGCCTAAGGGGGATGATTTCTTTATAATGTTATATCTGAAATATGAAGGAACGCTTAGCTGTCTGCTTTAAAATAGGAAATTAATACCTTTTGTAAGTCACCAGAAAGGTAGCTGAAATAGCTCAGGCTACTCTGGACTTCTAACTCATCTGCAAATACCCTCACCCACTTCTTTTTATCCTTACACAAGAGTAGAGAACCTCGAGTTTCTTCAGTTGCAAAAGTCAAACAGGAAGTTTCCAAGCAGGAGTTCTGCAAAGAGGTATCAGTAAGAGGGGCAGGTAAGCCAGGAAGGGTTAGAAGGGAAAAAGAAAGGCCAGGGGATTTCCGAGCTTTGGGGCAAGAAAGAAATAGTGAGTTTTGTGTCATCACCACCACCCAGCCAACTAATGCCATTTATTGGTAATAAGCAATTAGTGCCAATGACCCGAGGAGACAGACAGCCTGCAGAGTCCAAAACAAATCCAAATACTTGTAGGCTGTTGGCTGGATTTAAATAAGGTTATTTCATCAAAAATTTCATAATTTTCAACTCTGTGAGACATACACTTGTATGATATACATTTAACAGATGCTCTCAAAGTGGCTTTTTGTTTGTACTTATGTCCAGGGGTACTTTTATAAGAAATAGGAAAAGAGTAATAATTATAGTTATAGCTATAACCTAAGTAAAATTAGCTATACTTATGTATTCTTTCTGTACAAGTAAAGAAATGTATCACTGATAAAAACCTGAATATGATGCATTAACATACAGAATACTCTTGCTCAAAACCACAGCACATTCTTTGGCATTCCCTACGGCTGTAGTTTCAGGCACAAATTCCATGTCTGCTGGCATCTCTAAAACCAACTGTTCATCAACAGGATAAAAATTGGGCAAACAGGTAAAAAAAGAAAAAAAGCCAAAATGGGTTCCTAACCCATTACAAAAATGAACCAACCTCCACGTGGGTGGTATTTAAGAGAAAGGAAGTAGCTGCCCCATGGTCTCTGGGTCAGACTGTTGCTCCCCAAGGGCTTTATCAAATGAGCAGACCAAACAGGCTCAGTCACTGATTTCAAAGCCAAACTTAAAACTTGCTAATGCATGTTTTTAGAAAGATTTTAGCTTAGTAGATGTTATCTATAACTACAATGCTTTACAGAGCTTTACAACCTTGCAAATACCCCTTAGCCAAGTGGCTAAACTTTTCAGCTATAATGGGAAGCTTTTCAAGAGCTGGGAAATTCCATCTAGGACAATGCCAATGAATACTGAAATGAACAAGCATCTTCAGTTTCTGCAACCTCAAGTCTAGCAAGGATTGCTTACGGCTAATTCTCTAGTTCTATAACCTATAGAGTCTCTCTTCTTGAAAGGGATTAACAGTAAGTGGCAAAAGATTAGACCATTTCTTCTTAATTTTTCTACCATCTCAAAGGGTCAGTCATCAACATTAACTCATTGACCAAAAGATGTCAATTTTTCCTCCCAAGGAAGGCTTGGAACGTGACTCACCTTCTAGAGAGATAAACAGATCACTTCTGATTCAGGCATTAGCTCCTTAGCGCAGTTCTTATCACCACAATTTGAGCAATATTCCTACCTATTCAACCCCTCTCAGGTACCTTCTAGAACAAAGAGAAGACAATTTTCTTCTGCCAGTAAATCCTGTAGGAAAGGGCAGCATTACTGGTGGCAGCTTCTGATCACAGCCACAGTCCCTACTTGTCTTTCTCTTTCCTTCCCTATTTCAGCCATTTTGATCATTCAGGATGCATTTTTGCAGGAAGATAAACAGTTCAAGATATAAGGAAGTGGTGCAGTATAACATCTGACAGGGATAAAGGTGAGGAGAGATGGCCAAGACTTTAGTGGCTATTCCTGGGTACAGATGAATACATCATAACTTAATCCACTGTAGAGAATGAGTTTAGTGTTGTGAGTTCTGGAGTCAGACTGCCTGGGTTCACACACAGGCTTGACCCTGGGCAAGTTGCTTAATCACTCAGTGCCTCTGTGTTCTCAACTATAATATGGAAACGATAGTGCCTACTTCATTGGGCTTTTGTGAAAATCAGATAATATAAAACAGTATTAGCACTAAAGAGCAAGCATTAACTATGTTAGCTATTACTAATAGTATATATTTAAGAAGAATGAGGTAATTCTGTGTTTACTTGTGAATACTGTCAATGACACAGTGTTTTGTGAAAATGCTACAGACTAATATGCTTAGTATGAGTCTATTTTGAGAAAAAAAAAACAAAACGCATGATATGTATTTATGAGGGCATCCAAAGAAGTCTGAAAGCCAAATATCACCCAAACACTGAACCCTCATTACTCCTAGGGAGTAAGCCAGGGCTGGGGAAGAGGGGCTGACTTTTTTTTTTTTTTTTAAATAGGTCTTTGCTTGAATTATCACACATGTAATTGCTTTTGCCACTAACTTTAAAATTTGTAACATTTTACGGTGGCCTTCCTAGCCGTCAAGTTGAATATCTCTCATGATTTATTCTAGGAAAAAGATAAACTCTTTAGGGATAAGGAAATGGAGGTCCAGAGAGGATGGGGGGAGCCCTCTAAGCACTCTCTCCTGCGTGTCTCATTGCATCCGGTGCCTACCATAGGCATGCAAACATTCTGCAATTCGTTCTTTCCTTTCCCTCATGCTTATCTGAGGCTTTCCGTTTACTGTCAAAACGGCTTCCACCTTCAGTGTTTCAGTATCTTCTTTCCTATCTCTCACAACTTTCTCACCATTGCCTGTTTTTCCTTCTCGCCTTGACAGGCGCCCTCGCCCTGGGAAACTCACGGGAGTGGGGATAGATCTCGGGCGTTTGGCAGGCACAAAGACCCCCACCTACACAATTACAGGACGGTGTATGCCTCCAAGTTGCTTTCTGTCTCGTAAAGGGTCCAAATGGGCTTTTTCTTTCTTCTTTTTCTTTTTTTTTTTTTTTTTTGAGACGGGGTTTTGCTCTTGTTGCCCAGGCTGGAGTGCAATGACTTGATCTTGGCTCACTGCCATCTCTGCCTCAGGGGTTCAAGCGATTCTCCCGTCTCAGCCTCCCGAGTAGCTGGGATTACGGGCATGCGCCACCACGCCCAGCTAATTTTTGTAGTTTGAGACAGGGTTTCTCCATGTTATTCAAGCTGGTCTCGAACTCCCGACCTTAAGTGATCCGCCCGCCTCGGCCTCCCAAAGTGCTGGGATTACAGGCGTGAACCACCGCGCCCGGCCCAAATGGGCTTTTAAATAACGTTTTTATTTCAGTTAAGAAACAGTGTTTGGTATGTTTGGCAGGCACTTTTTTCTCCTTTAGGTCTTTCCTTACACAGGTGTTTATTTTTGCTTTGGCTTATCTCTTGGAAATTACAATGCTATTTTGTACCTTCGCCACCCACAACGTTCTTTTCGACGCTCATCTTTTATGAAGTGTTAATTTTTACTGTCTGAGCTCCCATCAAGCGCATTTCTGCCTCCTCACTTTCACACTCCAATCGTCTAGCCCCATTTATACGTTTTCCATTTCAGCCCATGGAGAAACACGTTTATAGGATGATGAGAGAAGGAAAGGAAAATTAGAGATAATAAGTAGAGTAGATTCCAAGCAGTCTCTCCCACCGGAATCCTCAGCGTCAGGAACCAAGCCTGCTCGGGGGTATCCAGGCCACCAGAACAGGGTCAGCGTCAAGGCGCCCAGGCGTTGGAAGAGCTGATTGGTTCCCGGACGAACCAATCAAGCAGCGAGGCCGTGCACGGATAGGGGTGGGCCAAAATTACCGAGGGGATGGGGTTAAAGGAAAAGGCGCAGGTGTGCCAGGCACCAGGTTTTGCGTGCACGTTTGCACCCCCTGGTTCATTAATAACCCCGAATTCTATTCTAAATGTGTCCTAGTTTTCCCGTTTCCTACAACTGAGGTAGTAGACAGAAGGGAAAACGTTACTTATCTTACCATTCATAAGATGGTTATTAATAGTTAATGGAAAAGTGGCCATGGAGCTGGGGGAAGGGCAATAAAATCCTCCACCTCTCCTTTCCCGGTTCCACTCCAGATCGTCAACCTGACTCAGTCGGTTCCTGAAATAGCTGATCAGTCAAACGCAAGCTTAATCACCAAAGCGGATTACCAAAATGTTATATTAGACAGTTGGAATAAGTTTCCCTCTCCCCAAGGACTGAGGGAAATAGTACTGGCATTTACCGAACGCGCAGCATTTTACTACCTGCTAAAGGAGAAGCAAAGGAACTCGCGGGCTGAAAGTGAGAAACTGAGACCTTCGGAAATGTACAACCACGCACTCAGACACGGCCACCTCCCGGAATCGGACACAAGCTCCCAGGCGCAGTGACATCTCCTCTAAGCCTCCACCCCACAAACTCTGCATCACGCGGGGACGCCAACTATATTTTGGGAGGGTGGGGATAGAGATAGCAGATTTTCCTAATGTGTTTCAAACTTCAGCAGAGCTTTTCTCCCCTTTTTTTCCCCCAAGTGACAGAGACCCCGGATTCACAGACCTGTCTCACCTTAGCTTTCCCACGGTCCAGCGCTGCCACCCACCCCTCCACCACCCATACCGGGGCTGGAGACGCCGCGTCCTTGGGTTGGGGGAAGAGGGAGTGGGGAGAAGAGGGAAATAGCCAGTGTAAGTAAAGAGCTCCCCGCCGAGGCCTGGACGCCGGCAGCTAGTGGAGAGCCCTGAGGCCGAGAAGCAGGGAGAGAAGAGGGCTGGAACCGTGCGGGGAAGGGCCGCGAGGAGAGCAGGGGCGCCGCCGGTGTCGCTGCACTCACTCTGCGTAGCCAGTGGCCCAGGGCAGCCTCCGAGTCTCCTTGAGGATGAGGATGGGGCGGGCGATGTGATCGGCGCTGCACTCCACCTCGTCCTGAGACAGCCCCAGGAACTCTGGCCGCCCGTAGGGGAAACGCAGGGGCAGGTCCGAGCCTCCGCAGCCGCCGCCGCCGTGCTCGGAGCCTGAGCTGCCAGCCATGATGCCGCCCATGAAATTGGCCACGGCAGATTTCACTCGAGTGAGCATATTACTCCGGCGCCCGACTGCAGCGGTGCGAGCAGGAGGCGGCGGGGGCCGGGCGAGGCGCAGCGCGGGGCATGCAGGCTGCGGTGGGCGCCTGGCGCACGGGGAGCCGGGCCGCTGGGACGCGCCGCGCGCGGCTCCCAGAGCCTAGTGCTGCAGGGGGCCGGGCCCCGGCCTCTCGTGCTCCGTGCCGCGGCGGCAGCCGCCTCCCCACGCTACACTTCCGCAACGGAGCGGCATGGAGCGGGCCGGCGGGGGGAGTCACCGCGCGCTCCAGTAGCGACCAGGCAGCTGCAGTTGCAGCAGGTCCCTTCCCCGCCCCCTGCACTCGGCTCCAGCGTGCGCGGAACTGAGCCCACCCGGCGAGCCCGCGGAGCCGCCGCGGCTGCTGCCACGGCTACCGCTGCCGAGTCATGTGATAATCAGGCTGCAAGGGCTCAGGCTGCTGCGGTGGCCGTTGGTTAGCCCCTCCCCTGCCGGCCCGAGCGAGACTCGCACCGGGATCGTGACCTCCTGGGGGAGGGGGAGACCGGCTGGGTCTGTACCTGCCGGAGGGAATGGGGGCGCTGTGAGCTGGAGGCGGTACAGGTGTTAGGGGCTGTCACGTGGAGCCGGGCAGCCGGGAAAAGCGTTGAAGAATCCACTCCTGAGGAATGCTGCCTTCACCCTCCAGAAAGGAAACTTTGGGAGCAGGAGGGGAAAGGGGAGACAGGTGCAATCAGGGTGGGACGCTTCTAAGTCCTGCCGTGGAAACCAGCAGTCACTGGGTGTAAGAGATTTTCAGGGCTTAAAAATAAACAAGCCTACACGGATTGCATGAGGATTATTAAAAGTTTTTCCCTAAGTATTTGTCGATTTACTTTTCTTTTTATTACCACTGTATACATCACTATCTATGAAGCAAATCTTATTTTGAACCCAGAATAAGCTTAATATACAAGAAAAAAGATCTCTTGAGAAATCAGACGCTGGTCTGAGGGCAGTGGTATTTACAACTAATTGATCACAGCCAGTTACAGATTTCTTTGTTCCTTCTCCACTCCCGCTGCTTCACTTGACTAGCCTAAAAGAAAAAGAAACAGGGACTGTTAGTACTTAATTGTTAAATAAATTTATACAAGCATTTTCCTCCAACGTAGCAACAAAGGTATCTTTTCAAAGTTACCTTGTTTACTATCTAGACAAATAAATGCATTTTCCTCCAACATAGAAACAGAAGTATCTTTTCAAAGCTTACCTTGTTTACTATCTAGACACTTAAATGCAGTCCTATTTTAATTTTCTTAATTCAGGACATTGTTGCAAAATTATCTATGGGCACTTACAAAACGAAAGAAGCTTAAGTAGAACACAGCAACTCAAATGCTAAAGTAAAAATGAATAAATACAATGATGAAACATTTTTGGCGATCGTATGTTAAAATAGAAAACGCGTCTTAAAAACTGAATACTTCATCAAGGCTAACATTTCTTAAATACTGGCTTTTTGCGGGAAGGGAAACTTTGCAATAGGACATGTATCCTGTGTTACTTACGCAGTTATGCACCCAACAGCTTGCTCTGAGTTCAACAGGGAATGCAGGCCCTCGTTCTTCTCAGCCAGTGTTTGGGAAGGAGAGTGGCCCAGGTGTTGAAGGAGAAACCAATTCTTTGAAGAGGAATTGTGAATCAAGGAGTACTTGCTGTTAGGTGAGGCCTGGATAAGCCTCACAGATATCTTTTCTTCAGTATGTATAATATTCTTTTTAAAAGACATTTTCCCGTTTGACTTTTTCATGTCTAGATATTCTAATTTACTAGATACCAAATAATTATGTAAAAGATGGCAGTGTTTTAAACTTTCAGTGAAATGCCACTCCTATCAATGAAGTTTTAAAATCATTTTTTACACAACATAAATGCAATTTTATCTTAGCCCCTTTTCTTCTTATTATTTGGTGCAGTCTTTTAAATGATGCAAGATATGTCTTCTTAACCTTTGCTTGGTTAAACTGCAAACTCCTGAATGGGAAATCTCTGATTATATGGGTGGTGGTGAAACACTGAACATACCACTTTCTCTGGTATCCATTGAGTCTAATATAAGCTTATAATCGTCTTTTTAAGAAAACTTTTGTTGTAGAACAACTACCTTTATCGTTGTCTCTCAGATATTACAGTAAGTAAACATTTTTTTAGTTTTTTTTTTTTTTTTCTTTTTTTTGAGATGAAGTTTCTCTCTTATCACCCAGGCTGGAGTGCAGTGGCGGGATCTTGGCTCACTGCAACCTCTGCCTCCCGAGTTCAAGCGATTCTCCTGCCTCAGCCTCCCTAGTAGCTGGAATTATAGGAGTCAGCCACCAGGCGCAGCTAATTTTTTATATTTTTAGTAGAGATGGGGTTTCTCCATGTTGGCCAGGCTGATCTTGTACTGCTGACCTCGTGATCCGCCCACCTCAGCCTCCCAAAGTGCAGGGATTACAGGCGTGAGCCACCTGCGCCCGGCCATTTTGGTTGCATTTAACATGGTCTTCCGTTCATTTCACTTTACGGGAAAGCTTTAGTATTTATTTGAAATAGGAATTTAAAATTTTTCTTGTCTGATTTATTTTCAATTTAAACATGGTAACAGTTCCTGGTAAATAATTAATATATAAAATTCAAATATACAGAACTGTAAATAAAAACATAAAAGACTCCAAAAGAATTCCCCAGGGGATAACTACTGTTAGTATTTTTGGTAGGCTTCTAAAATTTTTCTCAAATAGGATATTTAGCAAGATTAAATTTGGTAACATTAGCAAGATTTGTAAACTAGTGTTCTGTAAGAAGTTATTCTACTGTTTTTCCACAACCTAATTATTACCTGTAATGAGAAAGTGTTGGTACGTCATTAGCTTTGCTAGCAAACTTTGCCCTGCAAACGGTAGAAAAACAGAAATTCTATACCTGTTCTGTTTCAAATATTTCTATAGTAAAAGATGGAAATGAAATTTCTGATTGTCATCCCTCTTGGAGGGACCCCTAAAAATACATGCTTTTCACACCTATTGTACTCATAGGTTCTGAGAGTATCTGTGTTACTAAATTCAAATGGGGAATTGATCAGGTACTGAGAGACCCTCAGTGTGTTTGTTAGACATCAATAGATATCCTTCAGTTTCTCTTGCGTTTTTTTTTTTTTCTCTTGGAAAATGTGGGTCTGAAGACTTATTCATTTAGGAGATAGACACATAGACCTTATATTTAGATGCTCTGTATATCAACATAATCTCATTTCTAGGTCTATAATACTATAGTTTTGACTATTAAATAACACTATGCCATTAGTAAGACTTATAAAAGGTGGGCCAGGCGTGGTGGCTCACACCTGTAATCCCAGCACTTTGGGAGGCCGAGATGGGCGGATCACGAGGTCAGGAGATCAAGACTATCCTGGTTAACAGGGTGAAACCCCATCTCTACTAAAAATACAAACAATTAGCCAGGCGTGGTGGCGGGCACCTGTAGTCCCAGCTGCTTGGGAGGCTGAGGCAGGAGAATGGCGTGACCCCAGGAGGCGAAGCTTGCAGTGAGTCGAAATCGCGCCAGTGCACTCCGGCCTGGGTGACACAGCAAGACTCCATCTCAAAAAAAAAAGAGGAGCCAGGGGGTTGGAGGAGGGGGGGCGGCGGTGACGGGACGCGGTGACTCACGCCTGTAATCCCAGCACTTTGGGAGGCCGAGGTGGGCGGATCATTTGAGGTCAGGAGTTCGACCAGCCTAACCAACATGGGTGAAACCCCCTCTATACTAAAAATACAAAAAAATTAGCCAGGTGTGGTGGTGGGCACCTGTAGTCCCAGCTACTCGGGGGCTGAGGCAGGAGAATCACTTGAACCCGGGAGGAGGAGCTTGCAGTCAGCCGAGATTGCACCACTGCACTCCAGCCTGGGCGACAGAGTGAGACTATGTCTCAAAAAAAAAAAAAAAAAAAAAAAAATAAAGGAAGCAGCAGCTCTGGATAATTTCTTCAGTCAAAACATCCGGTATCCTCTCAAAATGTTTATTAATTATAAAAGGTGAAACAATAAATTACAGTGAAAAAACTTGGCAGAAATCACCTTAATCGAATGACCAAGATTAACCTCGCTAGTCATTAAGTACCTCCTGGCATGGGTCTTCTTCCCCCAAATCCTAGACCTCTGTATGATCATGGGAAAATCTGGGTGACACCCAAACTGAAGATGTTCTAGAAAGTGCCTGACCAGATACCAGATATGGTCAGAAGTGTCAACGTCCTGAAAGGCAAAAAAGACTGAGGAACTGTCACAGATTGAAGACAATGGAGCTACAACAACTGCAATGTAATACCAATGTTATTTTCTTAGTTTTGATGTTAACATTAGGAAAGCTGGGTAAAGGGTATACAGGAACAAAAAATTAAAATACACATACACACCAGAGGAATTTGGGGTTTAAGCAGGGAGCAAATGCTCCTTTGGAAGTCAGTCCGGAAGAAAGACAAATGATGCTTTTCCAGGACTCATCCCTCCCACAGCTAGAGATTCATGCCTCCATTTTGGTGCTAGTTTCCTTGTATTCTAATTAGTACTTTACATATATCTTCCCATTAGACAGTGAAATCCTGCAGGGAAAGAACATTCTTATTCATCTTTGTATTTCCAGCACTTTGCCTAATCCTTAACAAGTAATAGGGTTCAGTGGGCAATTAATTCTTCTTAAAAATCGGGGGGCTGAGGCCGGAGAATGGCGTGAACCCGGGAGGCGGAGCTTGCAGTGAGCTGAGATCCGGCCACTGCACTCCAGCCTGGGCGACAGAGCGAGACTCTGTCTCAAAAAAAAAAAAAAAAAAAAAAAAAAAAAAAAAATCCCATTCAGGGAAGAAAGACTATTCTATTTGAATCACCAAATCTGCTGTTTTTATTCCCTCTGTTTTCTTTAAGCTCTTTCTCACTTAATGCCTTAAAATCTGTGTTGTCTATATGCAGAACTTTCTTTTTTTTTTCTTTCTTTCTTTCTTTTTTTTTTGAGACGGAGTCTCGCTCTGTGGCCCAGGCTGGAGTACAGTGGTGACATCTCGGCTCACTGCAAGCTCTGCCTCCCGGGTTCACGCCATTCTCCCGCCTCAGCCTCCCAAGTAGCTGGGACTACAGGCGCCCGCCACCACGCCCGGCTAATTTTTTGTATTTGTAGTACAGACGGGGTTTCACCGTGTTAGCCAGGATGGTCTCGATCTCCTGACCTCGTGATCTGCCAGCCTCGGCCTCCCAAAGTGCTGGGATTACAGGCGTGAGTTACTGCGCTGGGCCAACTTTCTTAACCTATGGTATCTGACAAGGCTTAGCTAACTTCAGTCAATATCCAGATTGGTAACAATATGGATACCAAGTCACGTAGGTCTCTCCTTCACACAAAACTGATAGCCTGATATATATATCATAACCAGGATATGAAGTTACAACAGTTAACACTAACTTGTTTTGCTTCAGAGATAGTTTGGATTCCAGTTTTGTATGCAGGAATGTACTGATTGGAAATTCCTGATTTATTGGGGATCGGGGGATACATGTATTTCTCTTCAGCAAACAAAACCATTTACTTGTAAGTGACGGTTTCTTATGAACCAAGAAATTTATACCAAATTCTTGAGCACAGAGATATAGAGTATTCGCAAATGTTACATCCATGAAATGCAGTCATTCCCTAGATTATAAACACCTCATTTAGAAACATGTGGAAATGCCCTACACTGTCCACATTGTCCTACACTGAAACTACTGTTTTGTAACTGATGTGGGAATTGTAGAGAAAAAAAATAGCTATCCTTATCTCACAGAATAGCTGCAAGGATCAGTGAGATAATACATTATAACTAATGTTGGGCTGGGGTTATCACTCTTCTCTAGTTAAATCTGTTTTTTCCTTAGAGATCAATTTTTAATATTAAAAACTTAAACCATTTCTTTTCTCTGTTCTTTGCTTATAACAACTAGGATAACAATACCTACCTCATTGGATTATCTTGATAATTAATGAAATAACATGTAAATTCCTAGTATTCTTCTTGGTACAGAATAGATGATCAATAAACAGGTAATAAGCACCATGACAGCACTCTGCACTGTAGGTGGTGAGTGAATTTACATACATTGTTTCCAGGGCTCTACCAACACCAAGGTAAACATTGCTTTTATTGCTCTTAAACAACACTACCGCTTTACTATTGAAGACTGTTGGGAGGTTTATAAATGACTTGCCCAAGACAACACAGCAGTAACAAAGCAATGCAGTCCCATTAGGTACTTTCTTTAACATTACAACATACAGAAAGTTTACATCACAAAATATTTTTTCCCTACCTTTTTCAAGCAAAGATCTGGTAATTTCAGTTATGGTGGTTTTTAAAGGCTTCTGTGAATCTGAAATTAAAACAATCCCTTGGCAACCTTAGATGGATTGTTTTAAGTACAATTCTGTGATTTGGAAATCGTTCCAAATTCTAAAGCAATTACTTTTCAGTGAGGTTATTAGCTGTAACTTATTTCTAAGTTGGGAGCTGTCTGGGTCATGCTAAAGTTGTATAGAAATACTAAATTCTGTTCAACTGGAAAGTATCTTTTAAAAAAAGATTATAATATTACTAACCTATTTCCAAGCCTTGTCATATTAACTTCTCTTTTAATATGATGTATTCCCTTGCTCTTCTGCCATGATAAATCACTACTATCATGATTTTTTTTTCCAGATAATAGTGGCTTTAGGAAAATATCCAATGACACTTGTTTATTGAATGGAAAAATCATCATTTGCTTAGAGTAGTGCATGTGGTTTGAACAAGTTCAGAAATCAAGCAACTGAAGACAGCTTCTTAGCTAAGAACTATAAACTCAAATTGCTTTTTATTCTCTCAAAGGATCAGTGTTGCTCTATGCCAGTAGATATGGCAGCTGTCTAGAATATGTTGAAATGCAGAATTAGTTGCTTTGTCCTTTTTGTCATCAACTGCATTTTGAATCAAATTAGAGAGGCTTTTTATGCTCGCCTGTAAATATTTTTAGGTTTATCTTTCCAAAACCAAAACACAGTGGAGTGTCATGGCAAATAGCCTCATATTTTATTCAAAAACAATACCCCCTCCCCAGTCATGCATTTATAATTAAAATACCCTATTTTAATACATTCTCCTTATCTCTACTTTAGTGAATTAAAAAAAAAAATCTCTTGACATAACTGGGTAATTGTAACAATTCTCTTGTAATTGCTTTGACTGTGGAAAATAGGCATATCCGATTGTGGTCCCTCACATCACAGCCACCAGCAAGATAACAAAAGACAGATTGACAAGAGAACAGCATAAAATTTCATTTAATGTAAGTTTTATCATATTAAATAATATATTATGTATTTATTAAAACTCATTTTTATATAATACATATTTAAACTTATTTTTATATAATGAAATTTATTACATACGAATAAAACTTATATAAAAATTAGTTTTAAATGATTGGACAAAAAGATATGGTCTAATGGTAATAAACTGGGGGAACTTGGCAAACTTGTTAGTAAACTTGTTGGAAAAATAAACTATCTGGCCCCATCACAAACCTGTTGATTCAGAATCCCTGGGATGGGACCCAACGATCTAGCTTACAAGTCCTCCAGGCGATTCTGATGTAAACTATTTGAGAAACGCTGGCACATGGGAAACCTGTACTATTTATCTAAAGGACAGGCACGCATGGAAATGCAGGGAATATGTCAAGTAAGAAAATAACCAGTGACGCATGTGCTCTGACTTTCAATGTACGTAGAACAACAACAGTTGTTGTTCAATAGTCTCAAATTGAATGAGACTATTCAACTGGATCTATTCAGAAACATATGAACTGTCCCTTTCTGTTTGATTTCTGTGGGCTTATGTTAGTGTAGAAGCCTGAGTACATTTGCTGTGGGCAGATATGTAAATTCTTTAGCATATGGGAAGCTGTAGAGAAGAAAGGAGGATTGACTACTGCCTCCTGATCATCTCCCAGGACTGGATTACCAACAGCCAGTCTGTCTATGCCTGTGTTCTGTCATGTGCCAAGCAGGGGCAGAAAAAAAATAAACATAAATATATATTTCTATAAATTCACATAATATAAACATATAAACTTTATATATATACATATATTTTAAACTACATGTTTGGTAACGTATTTTAAAAGTAACAAAGTGGTCACTATTAGGAAAACCAAAATGTTCTTGGCCTTTGTAGGGGAGAAAAAACTTTTTCTTCCACCAACTTTTGTTATTTCAATGGGAGCCTGCAAAGGAAACTGAAAAAAGGCATTAGTAAAAGAGTTTATTTATGCGGGCAATGTTCGCACATGTGGGAGTGTTCCGTGATGAGTAACTGAAAAGTGTGATTAGAATTTGGGGCTTATATACCTAACTTAGTAGGGGAAAGGAGTGGGGGAGAAAGACATCTATGGGAAGGACAAATTGGTTTGTTTAGGAAAGGCAAATGGGTTTTCAGGAGAACAAACAGAAGATGAGAAAGTTTGTGGTAATACTTATGCAGATATGAGTGGTCTTTCTGTCTTCTTCATGGCCATGAAACTGCACCTGAGATGGGTGATGAGGTTTAAGATGTGCTACTTCAAAATACGGCATCTTGACATTTGAGAAAACATCAGAAGCGGGAAAGTCTCACTCACTTTCCTCCTGCACTTCTTCCCAGAAACAGGTCATAAAACCTAGGAAGGATTCTCTGACCTTCCCTGGAAGCAGGTCGTAAGACCCTCATTCTAGAGGTACCCTCTCTATACCTGGAGAAAAAGGACATCCTTATCTCTGGAGACACAGAGAAGAATCTGAACAAATGACTTGCTGTGTTTCTTCCAGTTTCTTACCATTAGATCATACTTTTTTATTCCATCATAGCTCTCCATGAATATCCACTTCTTCACCAAACCTAGCCTAAAAAGTACACAGGTTCACCCATTTCTTCATGTCTTTATTTCCTTATGAAGGCTTCTATGTTATTTAAAATTTTAAGTAAATTTTTATGCTTTTCTCTTTTTGATGTCTTGTGTTATAGAGATCTCAGTCACAAATGTAATGATGGATGAAAAAAGACATGTTTTCTTCTCTATAGGGGATTTATTGTAGTGGAGGGGAGAAGATAATTTTTTCCTCACCCCTTGCTAGGTTCATGGCTGAGACTCCTATAAACAAAAGACAGACTGACAAGAGAACAGCATAAAATCTTATTTAATATAATTTTATTATATTAAAGAATACAGTATTATAATGTATTTATATATAATATATATTAAAACTTACATATATAATTAAACTTATATATTTAAAACATATAATAAAACTTACATAAAATATAAACTTATATATTAAAAACTTATATATTAAGTTTTATGACATATAAATAATTTTAAATGATTGGACACAAGGGATATGGTCTAATGATAATAAACTGGGGGGAACTTAGTAAAGCCTGTTTCTTCAGATTTTTCTCTGTAGCCTTGTGTCCTCAGAGATAAGGACATTCCTTTCCTCTGCATATAGGGAGGTCACCTCTAGAATGAGGGTAAAAAACCTACTTCAGGGGAAGGTCAGCTCTTTTATGACCTGCTTCTGAAAAGAAAGCTAAGAGAAGATCCGAGAGTGACCTTCCTGCTTCTATTGTCTTCTCAAATACCAAATTGTCCTGAACCCCATCGTTAGCCTTATTTCCCAGAAGTTCCCTGCTTTTACTCAGATAAGGGAAGCTTTGAAAAGGCTCCTTTCTGCATCTGCTGAATCTCAAGTGTCTTCATCTTAAAATAATCTTTTACCAACTCTGGGGTCCCTACATCTTCCTTTGTTGTATGGCTTATTATTGTTTTTAGTATAATTGCTGGGACTAGAGCACTGGATATAATCTTTCAGTCCCTGGAGTTTTAATCTGGCTCCAAAATCTCCACTTGTATATCCCACAGGCACCTCAGATTCAACATGTCATAAATAGAACTCATTATCTTTCCATGATGCTTCTCCTTTTCCTCCTGAGACTACAGTCTCAGGTAATGACATGAGAATCCACTTGTCCAACCTAGACATGTGGGAGACATCATCTACTCCTACCCCTTTCTCTTTTTTTTTTTTTTTTTGAGACGGAGTCTTATTCTGTCGCCCAGGCTGGAGTGCAGTGGCCGGATCTCAGCTCACTGCAAGCTCCGCCTCCCGGGTTCACGCCATTCTCCTGCCTCAGCCTCCCGAGTAGCTGGGACTACAGGCGCCCACCACCTCGCCCGGCTAGTTTTTTGTATTTTTTTAGTAGAGACGGGGTTTCACTGTGTTAGCCAGGATGGTCTCGATCTCCTGACCTCGTGATCCACCCGTCTCGGCCTCCCAAAGTGCTGGGATTACAGGCTTGAGCCACCGCGCCCGGCTCCTACCCCTTTCTCATATTCCCGTTTCCAGTCTGTCATCAGGTTTGGTTGATTGTACCTTCCGGGTACCTTCCAAGTCTGTCTCCTCCAGTCTGTTTCACAGCTACTAATTTTGCTCAGATCTTCATTTTCTCAGACTTCTTTGGCAGACTCTTGCTGGGATACAGGTGGAGCTATCTTCCACACAACAGCTAAAACGAGCTTTCAGAATACAGCACATAGTGATCTTACCTCCTTTCCAGTTTTAAACTCTTCAACTAGCCAATGGGTTAAAATCCTTAACATGAGCCTTCATAGTCCTGCCCCTGATTGCATTTTGAATCTCAGGTTCCCCTTTCCTCCAATCCGGCAACTCTGTGCTTCAGGCTTGCCAATTACATACTTGCCATTCTCAGAAGTGGATATTATTGCCCTCTACCTCTATATTTGAACACGCCATTTTCCTTTGCCTGAAATGCTGCAAGCCCTTCCTGTTGTCCTTCTCTGCACATCCAGTGGCAGAATCCGATTATTTTCATATCCTCCACATTCTTTCTTCAGTGAAGAGTTTCTTTATTTGTATTCCCCAAGCACTTTTACATAACTCTATCCATAATTATAGCAATCACATTGTGTTATAATTATCTCATTCCTGAAATGTGTGATAACTGAAAACAGGGGCTCTTTATTTTTCTCTTTGAATCTACAATACTTTTCATACATTATATGAATTAAATAAAGGTTGAATGAATAAATGAGTAAATAAATTACTATGGCAAAGAGAGAAAGGCAGTAGTAAGTGTCTCACTGAAAGGCCAAATTGGAGGAATTTTAGTAGTGCTTCCAAAAAAAAAAAAATAGGTAAAATGTTCATAAACCTAGCCTGGTATCCATAGCATCCTAATTTTGGTGTCCAGGAGATTTAATGTAAAGGTCCTCAGCATACAAGTTAGGTGTTTCTCTGTGTTGAAAAGTGCTCAGTTTGATATATCTGAACAATAAAACTGTGTCCAAAATTTGAATATTATGTTTTTTTGAATGCCTATAATGAATGCCTTTGGCCTTCCTATTGAAGGACAAATAAATAGGTGGAAAATATCTGTTCCTGAATTATCAATTTGTAATTCAGAATCAATTTTTATAAATTTTGTTTTTGTTTTTGTTTGTTTTTGTTGAGACAGAGTCTCGCTCTGTCACCCAGGCTGGAGTGCACCGGTACAATCTTGGCTTACTGCAAATTCTACCTCCTGGGTTCAAGTGATTCTCCCGATTCAGCCTCCTGAGTAGCTGGGATAACAGGCACCCGGCACCACCCCTGGGTAATTTTTGTATTTTTAGTAGAGATGGGGTTTCACCATGTTGGCCAGGCTGGTCTCGAACTCCTGACCTCAGGTGATCTACCCGCCTGGGCCCCCCAAAGTGTTGTGATAACAGGCGTGAGCCACCGCACCTGGCCAATATTGTGGTTTTTAAATGAACACTACCCATCAGTGGTTCCTACCTGAAAATAACTGTTACATCCACCAATCTTTTCTTTCCTAGTAAAGTTTTTATTGTCTCTATTATTCATGAAAACAATAGAAAAAATATTTTTAGAAATTACTGAAGGTTGTAAATCAAAACTGGTAAAATCAACTTTGTTTGTTTGTTTGTTTTAAAAAAAGCTAATTTGGTGTGTTGTAAAATGGAGTAGGGCAAGAAGTCTGAAGAAATTTCCTAGCATTTGTGATTTCATGTGCCGGAGCACATCTATTACTGTGCTTTTTCAGCAAATGAAGCTCATCATTATTAGGCACTCAAGATTTGTAGAGTAATTCAGATGTGTTTAATCCATTGATATATTCTAAAATAGCATAAAGTACCTACAGTGTGTCTAGCACATAGTGGAGTTTTAATGTAGTATGGTTATCATTTTTACTGAGAGGCCCATGTGTCAAAGACAATTTGAGAGCTTGTTTCTAGCCTCTAAGTCCACCAAGAACCAAAAAGAAAGAAGAAGAAGAAAAAGAAAGCAGATACAATACATCTTAATTACGTAAATAAAAATGGATACTTATTATTTCAGCCAGAAATAGCATTTATAATCAGATCTCCACAAGAACACACACACACACAAATCATCATTTTGAGATTTATTTTTTCCATAGAGGAAATGTCCAACCTCTTGTGATGTTCTCACTATCTTTCTTGTTTTTGTGTGTGTTTTTTAAAAATTCTGAATACATTCTGTATCCCAAGATGCAGAAGCTAAACATTAACGATTTGAAAGTCAAGGTATTCTTTTACTATGTCCCTATTTAGTCCATTTTGTGTTGCTATGACAAAATACCAGAGACTGGGGAATTTATAATGAACAAAAATTTATTTCTTGGTTCTAGAGACTGTGAAGTCCAAGATCACAGGACTGGCATCTGTGAGGGCCTTCTTCCTGTGTCATAACAGGGCAGAAGGAATCAGATGGGAGGGAAACAGACAAAAGTGGGGTCTTTTTATAAGAAACACACTCCCTCGTGATAACATAAAGGTTGAGGAACACATTTAAATCATAGCCATGCCAGTTCCACATTTCATTTCAGCAACTTGCATTACATTTTCTTCCTATCCCTGTCTCAATTATCTGGGAAAGCCTTTTAAACAAACCAGTCATCCTCCCCATATTTCTTTTTCATTACACACCATGGAAGATGTTTTCTAGAAAGGAAGCTTAGAGAGACAAGCTAAGCTGTTTGTCTAAGTGGTTTGTGTGGAAACTTGAGTCCTTATGTTTTTCTTCCGAGGATGGATTTGGACAATGGGAAAAGTGAACCACAGTTCCCTTGTGAAGGCTTCAGCATAACTTCACTTGTTTATTTGAGCGACTATAATCCACTGATTGATGTGAGTGATTTAAATAGAAGTAAAAATCCATTCATTCCAAATACATAATATGGGTAACTTCAGTTATAGGTATCTTTGTATCTTTGTATGTCTGATATCATCTGTTGGTATAAGGTGGGATTTTTTTTGTAATTTTTTTATTTTTAATTTCTGGGTACATAGTAAGTAAATATACTTATGGGGTACATGATACTTTTTTTTTTTTTTTGAGACGGAGTCTTGCTCTGTCGCCCAGACTGGAGTGCAGTGGCGTGATGTAGGCTCACTGCAAGCTCCAACTCCCAGGTTAACGCCATTCTCCTGCCTCAGCCTCCCAGGTAGCTGGGACTACAGGTGCCCGCCACCACGCCTGGCTAATTTTTTGTATTTTTAGTAGAGACAGGGTTTCACCGTGTTAGCCAGGATGGTCTCGATCTCCTGACCTCGTGATCTTTTATGTGGCTGAATAGTATTCCATTGTGTATATGTGCCACATTTTCTTTATCCAATCATCTACTGGTGAATATTAAAGTTAGTTCCAAATCTTTGCTATTTGGAAGTGCTACAATAAACACAGGAGTGCAGATATCTCTTCAATATACTGATTTCCTTTATTTTTGAATATATACCCAGTAGTGGAGTTGCTGGATCTAGTTTTAGTTTTTCAAGGAAACTCCAAACTGTTCTTCATAGGGATCGTTCTAATTTACATTCCCACTAACAGTGTAGAGGGTTCCCTTTTCTTCACATCCTCTCCAGCATTTGTTATCGCCTGTCTTTCGGATAAAAGCCATTTTAACTGGTGTGAAATTATGTCTCATTGTAGTTTTGATTTGCATTTACCTGATGATCAGTGATGTTGAGCACATTTTCATATGTCTGTTTGCCACTTGTATGTCCTCTTCTGAGAAATGTCTATTCAAATATTTTGCTCATTTTAAAATTGGAGTATTAGATTTTTTTTCCCATAGAGTTGTTTGAGCTCCTTATGTATTCTGGTTATTGAGCCTTTGTCAGATGGGTAGTTTGCAAACATTTTCTCCCATTCTGTTTGTTATCTCTTCACTTTGTTGATAGTTTTATTTGGTATATGGAAACTTTTTAACTTGACATGATCCCATTTGTGCATTTTTCCTTTGGTTGCCTGTGCTTGTGTGGTGTTACTCAATAAATCCTTAACTAGACAAATGCCCCGGAGAATTTCCCCAATGTTTTCTTGTAGTACTTTCATAGATTGAAGTATTAGATTTAATTCTTTAATCCATGTTGATTTTTCTATATGGCAAGATACAGGGATCAAGTTTCATTTCTCTGCATATGGATATCCAGTTTTCCCAGCACCATTTATTAAAGAGAGTGACTTTCTCCAATGTATGTTCTTGCCACCTTTGTCAAAAATGAGTTCACTATAGTGTATGGATTTGTTTCTGGGCTCTCTATTCTGTTCCATTGGTCTATATGTCTATTTTTATGCTAGTACCACACTGTTTTGGTTACTACGGCTTTGTAGTATAACGTGAAGTCAAGTAATGTGATTCTTCCAGTTTTACTCTTTTTGCTCAGGATAGCTTCAGCTATTCTGGGTCTCTTGTGGTTCTATATAAATTCTGGGATTGTTTTTCTATTTCTGTGAAGGAGGTCATTGATATTTTGATAGGAATAGCATTGGATCTGTGGATTGCTTTGCGTAGTATGAACATTTTAACACTATTGAATCTTCCAATCCATTAACATGAAATATCTTTATTGTGTGTGTGTGTGTCCTCTTCAATTTCTTTCATCAGTGTTTTACAGTATTCATTACAGAGATCTTTCACATCTTAGGTTAACTCCTAGCTATTTAATTTTATCTGTGGCTATGGTAAATGGGATTACTTTTTAAATTTATTTTTCAGATTATTAACTGTTGGCATATATAAAAATACTATGGAATTTTTGTATGTTGATTTTGTATCCTGCAACTTTACTCAATTTAACAGTTCTAATAGTTTTTTGATGGAGTCTTTAGGTTTTTCCAAGTATAACATCATATCATCTGCAAAGAAGGATAATTTGACTTCTTCATTTCCAATTTGATGCACTTTATTTCTTCTTCTTATTTGATTGCTTTACCTAGGACTCTCAGAATTATGTTGAATGACAGAGGTGAAAGTAGACATCCTTGCCATGTTCTAGATCTTAGAGGAAAGGCTTTCAGTTGTTCCCCATTCAGTATATTAGCTCTGGGTTTGTTATGTATGGCTTTTATTATGTTGACATATGTTTCTCCTATACCCAGTTTTTTCAGGGTTTTTATCATGAAGGGATGTTGAATTTTATCAAATGTTTTTCAGCATCAATTGAAATGATCATATGATTTTTCTCCTTCATTCTGTTGATATGATGTATCACATTGATTTGCATATTTTGAACCATCTTGTGTCTCTGGGATAAACCCCACCTGGTCATGATGAATGGGCTTTTTAATGTATTGTTGAATTTGGTTTACTAGTATCTTGCTGAGGATTTTTGCATCAATATTCATCAGAGAGATTGATCTGTAGTAGCCACCTTCTTCTTCTTCCTTCTTCTTCTTCTTCCTTCTTCTCCTCCTTCTTCTTCTTCCTCTTCTTCTTCTTCCCCTTCCTCTTCCTCTTCTACTTTTTCTTCGTCCTCCCCATCCATTTTTTCTTTTGATGTGTCTTTGTC
The DNA here is from genome assembly GCF_008728515.1 of Papio anubis. Taxonomy (NCBI): domain Eukaryota; kingdom Metazoa; phylum Chordata; class Mammalia; order Primates; family Cercopithecidae; genus Papio; species Papio anubis. Next base: position 57,501,127 of record NC_044984.1, read on the forward strand.
TGGTTTTGTTATCATAGTAATACTGGCCTCATAGAATGAGTGTAGAAATGTTCCCTCCTCCTCTATTTTTCAGAATAATTTGAGTAGGATTAGTATTCATTCTTCTTTAAATGTTTAGTAGAATTCTACAGTAAAGCCATTGGGTCCAGGGCTTTTCTTTACTGGGAGACTTTTTATTATTACTTTGATCTCATTACTTGTTATTGGTGTGTTCAAGTTTTAGTTTCCTGGTTCAGTCTTGGTAGGCTGCATGTGTCTAGGAATTTATTCATTTCCTCTAGATGCTCCAATTTTTTGGAATATACTTGCTCATAGTAGTCATTAATAATCCTTTGAATTTCTCCAGTATCAGGTGTAATGTACCCTTTTTAGCTCTGATTTTTTTTGGGGGGGGGGTCTTATCTCTGTTTTTCTTTGTGAGTCTGGCTAAAGGTTTGTGAATTTTATTTATGTTTTCAAAAAAACAACTTTTCATTTCATTGATCATATTCTTTTCTTCATTTCAAAATCATTTATTGTATTTATTTATTATATTTCTGCTCTGATCTTTATTATTTCTTTTCCTCTACTAACTTTGGGTTGGTTTGCTGTTGTTTTTCTAGTTCTTTAAGATGCATCATTAGGTTACTTATTCAAAGTTTTTCGTCTTTTTTTATGTAGGCACTTATAGCTATAAGTTTCTCTCTTAGTACTGCTTTTGCTGTATCCTATAGGTTTTGGCATGCTATGTTTCCATTATCATTTGTTTTAAGAAATTTTTCATTTTTTTCTTTCTTTTTTTTGTTGATTCACTGGTCATTCAGAAGCATATTGTTTAATTTCCATGTGTTTTTATAGTCCCCAAAATTCTTTGTGTTGTTGACTTCTAGTTTTATTCCATTGTGGTCAGAGAAGATGCTTTATATTATTTCCATGTTTTTGAATGTTTTAAGACATGTTTTGTTTCTTAACATATAGTCTATCTTTGAGAATAATCCATGTGCTGAGGACAAGGATGTGTATTCTGCAGCAGTTGGATGAAATGTTCTGTAAATATCTGTTAGCTCCTTTTGTTGTATTGTGCAGGTTAGGTCTGATATTTCTTTGCTGATTTTCTGTCTAGAAATCTGTCCAATGCTGAAAGTGGGGTGTTGAAGTCTCCAGCTATTATTGTATTGGCGTCTATCCCTCTCTTTAGCTCTAATAGTATTTGCTTTACATATCTGGGTGCTCCAGTGTTTGGTACACATATGTTTACAATTGTTACATCCTCTTGCTGAATTGACCCGTTTCCCATTATATAATGACCTTCTTTGTCTCTTTTTACAGTTTTTGTCTTGACATCTATTTTGTCTGATATAGTGTAAGTACTCTTGCCCTTTTTGGTTTCCATTGGCATGGCATATCTTTTCCCATCCTGTATTTTCAATGTATTTGTGTCTTTATGCGTAAACTGTGTTTCCTGTAAGCATCAGATTATTGGGTCCATTTAGCCACTCTGCCTTTTGACTGGAGAGCTTAGTCAATTTATATTCAATGTTATTATTGATAAGTAAGGACTAATCCTGCCATTTTGTCATTTATTTTCTAGATGTTTTGTGATATTTTCTTCCTTCTTTCCTTTCTTCTTGTCTTCCTCTTCATGAAGGTGATTTTCTCTGCTGGTACGATTTAATTTCCTGCTCTTTATTTTTTGTGTATCTGTTGTATGTTCTTTGATTTGAGGTTACCAAGAGGCTTGCGATACTATCTTCTAACCCATTATTTTAAGAGGATAGCAGTGTAACATGGATTGCATAAACAAATACATAAACAAACACACAAAAAGAAAACTAATGAGAAATCTACACTTTAACCTGCTCTCCCCAGTTTTTAACATGTTGTTGTTTTTCTTTATGGCTTATTGTACTGTCTATGTCTTGAACAGTTGTTGTAATTACTATTTTCAATTAGTTCATCATTTATCCTTTCTACTTATGGGTATTTTATACATTCTTCTGACTGTGTTTTTCAAATAGCCAGTCTTCCAGCTCACTAATTCTTTTTTCTGCCTGACCAATTGTGCTATTAAGAGACTCTGATGCCTTCTTCAGTATGACAATTGCATTTTTCTTTTTTTTTTTTTTTTTTTTGAGACGGAGTCTCGCTCTGTCACCCAGGCTGGAGTGCAGTGGCCGGATCTCAGCTCACTGCAAGCTCCGCCTCCCGGGTTCACGCCATTCTCCTGCCTCAGCCTCCGGAGTAGCTGGGACTACAGGCGCCCGCCACCGCGCCCGGCTAGTTTTTTGTATTTTTTTAGTAGAGACGGGGTTTCACCGTGTTAGCCAGGATGGTCTCGATCTCCTGACCTCGTGATCCGCCCGTCTCGGCCTCCCAAAGTGCTGGGATTACAGGCTTGAGCCACCGCGCCCGGCGACAATTGCATTTTTCAACTCCAGAATTTCTATTTGATTCTTTTAAATAATTTTAATCCCTTTGCTAAAATTATCTGATAGGATTCTGAATTTCTTCTCTATGTTATTGTGAATTTCCTTGAGTTTGTTCAACACAGCTATTTTGAATTCTCCATGTGCAAGGTCACATATCTGTTTCTGTAGGATTGGTGCCTGGTGCCTCGTGCCTTATTTAGTTTGGTGAATTCATGTTTTCTTGGATAGTCTTAAAGCTTGTAGATGTTCACTGGTGTCTGGACATTGAAGAGTTAGATATTAATTGTAGTCATTACAGTTTGGGCTTGTTTGTGCCCATCCTTCTTGGGAAGGCTTTCTAGGTATTCAAATGCACCTGGGCCCCAAACCCAATAATTCTGTGGTTCTTGCAGGCTCATAGAGGTACTACCTTGGTGGTTGTATAGGAAAAACTCTCCTTGAATCATGTTTTGTCCTTTAGTCTCACACTGCAACAATCATCAACACAAAAGAAGATTTCTGTGACCAAATGTGTGGAGTTTTTTCCCATACATCAAGCAATAGGCACCAGCTATGTGTTCTCCAATTCAGTTTCAATACTCTCTACCCAAAGATACTGTCACATCCCGCAGGTTGAGGGCTCAGTCCCCAAGACTGTCCCCTCATACACACATGCACCAGTCACAAGTCTGGGCCCCCAGAACTTCTGACTGACCAACTTCAAGTCAGGGTTCCCATGACCCCTTCTTCGCATTCAATTACTTTGCTGTGAGCAAATTAGATTCAGGTTCACATAACTTGGGAAAACACTTACTACATTTATTGGTTTATATAAAGAACATTGCAAAGGATACAGATGAAAAGACACATAGGGTGAGTTATGAGGAAGGGGCACAGAGCTTCCATGTCCTCCCTGGGCGTACCACCCTTCAGAGTCCTCCATGTGTTCGGCTATTTGGAAGCTCACTGAAGCCTGTCCTCTTGGGTTTTTATAGACGCTTCATGATATCAGTATTCCTTTCCCCAAGGTATAGGGGTGGGACCCTCTCATGGGAGGATCTTAAGACCCACAATTAGAAAGGTGGGGGAATTTTAGAGTGGAAGGAGGGAAGGAGACGGTCAGAAGCCTGACCCTGAGGCCTAACACACCCAACATTATAACAAAAGACTGTAAGGAGGGCCATGGGAGTTATGAGCCAGGAACTATGGATGAAAATCAATATATATCATAACACCACAGTAGTCCTGGTAAGAACCAGAAGAATTCTCTGAATTACCAGGCAGAGACTCTTATTCTTTTCCCTTACTTTCTTCCAAACAAATGAAGTCTGTATCTCTGTGCTGGGTGTACCGGAACTAGAGGTGGTGGGACACTAGCACCCCTGTGGCCACCTCCTCTGGGAAGGTACTGGTTCAGACCTGAAGCCAACACAGGACTGCATCATGCCCAAGGCTTGCTGTAACCACTACCTGGGTACCACCTAAGTTCACTCAAGCCCTAGGGCTTTACAATCAGCAGGCAGCAAAGCCAACTAGGTTTGTGTCCCTCCTTTCAGGGCAGTGAGTTTCCATAGGCTCTGGGTGGGTCCAGAGATTCTGTCTGGGAGCCAAGGATTAAAGTAAAAAAAATTAGAAATTGACCTGGTGTTGTATGCTACTGTCTGTGGCCAAATCGGCACTCGAACCACCAGACAAATCTCTCCCACTCTTCCCACCTATTTCCGCAGGCAGAGGATCCTTTCTCCGTGGCCACCACCACTGGCCCATGGAGGCTTCTGCCAGGCCACCACTAATGTTCACTGAAAGCCCAAAGGCTCTTCAGTCAGCCTGTGGTGAATGCTGCCAGGCCTGGGACTCACCCTTCAGAGCAGTGGGCTCTCCTCTGGCCAAGGGCAGGTCCAGAAATGCTGACCAAGATCCTAGGCCCGGATTCAGGGAGGCCACAAGCCTGCTTGTTACTCTACCCCACTGTGGCCAAACTGCTGTCTAAGATGCAGAGTCCCCTTTTCTTTCCCCCTCGATTTTCTCAAACAATAGGAGTCTTTCACCATAGTCACCCGCATTGGGAATGTGTTGGGTCATAACTGAAGCTAGCACATCTCAGAGCCCAAAACCCTCAGCATATTACCTGGGTATTGCTGTTGGTTACTCAGGGCCCAGGGGCTCTTTATTTAGCAAGTGATCAATCCTGCCAGGTCTCCGCTGTGGCAAGGCAGCACTGAGTCCAATGTAAAGTCCCTTAGTCACTGCACTCTACATCTCCCATACACACATGTATTTTTAGTAGAGGCAGGGTTTTATCATGTTGGCCAGGCTGGTCTCAAACTCTTGACCTCAGGTGATCCGCCTGCCTCGGCCTCCCAAAGTGCTAGGATTACAGGCATGAGCCACCGCACTCTACCATAAATGATGTAGATTTCTATTTAGCCATCTTGCTCTGCCTCATCTGTTAGTATATGTAATTGGGATTAAAACATTTGTTTTTGTTTTAACCTTTTTAAAATTTAATATTCTCATCTTAGTGCAAGATCAATACCTGGCAAATATAAAAGAGTAAGGCCATTATTCACCAAATCAATTATCTGGTAATAAAATGTTGGAGCTCCTATATGGCTGCTGCCAGGGGATGGGGAAGAGATGGTGCAAGAACTCCCTTAGCCACCTGCCTCGTGTCTTAGTAGGTCATGTGCCTCCCCAGTCCGCTGGCTCTGAGCCCAGTTCAGCACTAGGACTTGCAGATCATGTGGCCTAGACTGCCTCTCAAGTTCACTTAGGACCCCAGAGCACTTCAGCCTGTGATGGCAAAGCTTGCTGGAACTCAAGCTCCAACCATAGAGGGAGCATCTGGACTGACCCTAGCCTGCAGGACCTGCTGGAGTGGGCGATTTCTGTTTGGCTACGGCCAGTCCAAATGTTCCCTCTATACGTGGATGTCAGCTCAATATAGCCTGGTTCTGCTTTCTGCTACAACAGGGCAGTACTGAGTTCAGTGCAAAGGCTCACAAGCTCTGTGCTCTCCCTCTACCAAACCCAGAGATCCTCCATGCTGCATGGCTGCTGCAGGGGATGGGGGAATGGTGGCATCAGCAATTCAAGACTGTCTTTCCTGTCCTCTTCAATGTCTCTTTTAGCAATATGAAGTTAAAACTAGACACTGTGATTGCTCACCTGTTTTTTATTCTTGTGATGGTGCTTTTGATGTGTAGTTAGCTGCTAAAATTTGGTGCTCCTGCAGAGGGTACAAATGGTGTAGGCTTGTTTTGTTTTTGTTTTTGTGTTTTGAGATGAGGTGTGGTTCTGTTGCCCAGGTTGGAGTACAGTGAGGATGATCTCGGCTCATTGCAACCTCTGCCTCCCAGGTTCATGTGATTCTTGTGCCTCAGTCTCCCAAGCAGCTGGGATTACAGGTGCCTGCCACCACGCCTGGCTAATTTTTATATTTTTAGTAGAGAGGGTTTCACCATGTTGGCCAGGCTGGTCTCAAACTATTGGCCTCAAGTGATCTGCCCGCCTTGGCCTCCCAGAGTGCTAGGATTACAGGCGTGAACCACTGCACCAGACCATAAATGGTGTAGGTTTCTATTCAAAATCTTGCTCTGCCTCATGTGTTAGTATAGGTAATTGGGATCAAAGCATTTGTTTTTGTTTTTAACCTTTTAAAAATTTAATGTTCTCATCTTAGTGCAAGATCAATATCTGGCAAATATGAAAGACTAAGGTTATTATTCACCAAATCAATTCTCTGATAATAAAATATTGGAGCAAATATTAACTTTAAGACTTGATATACTATACTTAAAAGTTACTAATTCTCACAATATACACTGTGGAAAGATGAAGGGATTTTGAAAAAAACAAACAAATTTTTGCTAATATTTACTGATTTTTTAAAACAAACACGAATTAATACTAAATTTTTAAAAGACCTTTTTATAATTTTAAGGAATTTCCTTTTCAAGACTACATGTAATGTTATGTCCATTGTTCTTCCTTTCAGAAATTCTTTTACATTTTCCATTTATCGAATAAGACCGTTTCCTTTTTTATGATTTTTGAGACAAAAGGAAGAAGATTTTTTTAAAAAAATTATGTTTTGATTATTCTCTGTGTTAAAAAAAATCATTACTCGGCCGGGCGCGGTGGCTCAAGCCTGTAATCCCAGCACTTTGGGAGGCCGAGGCGGGTGGATCATGAGGTCAGGAGATCGAGACCATCCTGGCTAACATGGTGAAACCCCGTCTCTACTAAAAATACAAAAAACTAGCCGGGCGTGGTGGCGGGCGCCTGTAGTCCCAGCTACTCGGAGGCTGAGGCAGGAGAATGGCGTGAACCTGGGAGGCGGAGCTTGCAGTGAGCCGAGATTGCGCCACTGCACTCCAGCCTGGGTGACACAGCGCGAGACTCCGTCTCAAAAAAAAAACAAAACAAAACAAAACAAAACAAAAAAAAAATCATTACTCTAAGATTATTTCCTACCCTACTCTTTTCTGGAGCAAATCACCTACCCGTTTTTTTGTGTGTTTTTTTTCATTTGTTTTGTTTTGTTTTTTGTTTTGTGGGATAGTGTTGGGTTTCTCCTTCCTTTCAATTTTCTGTTATTCTAGTTGCTGTCACACAATTTTGTAAGTAGAAGCACTTTTCTTTGGAAACAAATATCTGCTTCTTTGTTTGCTTAGCTTGGGGGTCAGTAAGAAGGACTCCACTGCTTAGTCAGCAGCCCAATTCCAGGGTTAGATTACAGAGGAGGCAGAACATAACAGGAACAGTTAACTCTTTATGACCATGTTTAAGAAAAGAACATGAACTGGGAGAGCCTAGCTAAAACACTGCAAGGTGACCCCGTTTTTCTACAGAAACAAAACAAAGGTGCTTCCGGCTCTGGGATATCATTTGCATGTAAGAAGAAAAAAATACTATGTTTGACAAAGGGAGATAGTATCAGCCTCTTAAACAACCACTATGTTCCTTTGAATTGGATATCACAACAATTTACATAATGTCAGAATACCGTGTAGAGGAAATACTGGAATGGGTAGTCTATTGGTGATGAAAAACAAAACATAATTTTGAATTGTTGCAGAACACTCGGTTATCTTAATAACAAAGAACAATGATTGCAACACACTGGTTTGTTTTGTTAAAATTTTCTGACAATGACCAGATTAAGCTAAACTTCACAATGACCAGATTAAACTTGTTTTGATCAAGTAGACAGTGTGCCTACTTTTCTTTTTAAGTTCTTAGGTTACTTGGAAAAATACAGAAACTTAATATCCAGTACAGTTGAAAACAAGCAAATCATATCTTTGCTTTGAAGAATGGTAGAAACAAAAAGCTGTACAATGGGTCAAGTTTGCCCTTCATGCCAACTCTCCAATTGTACCCACTTCCAGCCCCAGAGGCCATCCCTAAATGCCATTCTGGAGATGATCCTTTTCTGGATTCTTGTCCTCAGGTTGTTCCCTGGTTATCCTTACTTTGTCTCAATGTTTTCTTTTTCTTTCTCCAAGTTTAATTATTAGCCGTGTGTCTTGCACCTTGACATTAAATTGGATCATTAAATCTTCATGATGCTGGTCAGAAGAAAAAGTCATGAGTGACCTTCTCAGACCTGAAAATGTGTGTGCAGTAGGTTAAACATATCTTATAGATCATGGTCAAAATTGCAATCTTATAATGGGCCTTTAAAACTGATGAGGGGCAGAGGAGGTCTAATTTCCCCCTGTTTCTTGTTACGAAAATTACTGAAAACTTGTAACTAAAGCAAGAGAATGGCTCTGTGTTCTTTTTTGTGTCTTCCTGGAGCATTGTCTCCCAGGCTTACCCAAAGTTTACTTAGTTTTCCAGGGGAATATGTCATTGTTAATTATTTTAATTAGAACTCACTCTGTGATATTGCTTGATACCTTTCAATGTCTGTCTATTGGAGATGCAAATGATTTCTGTCTGATAGAAAAAAGAAAAACACAGAGGTTATGGTTTTATTACCCTGTAGGACTTCAGCCAACTTAGTTTCTAATCTCTCAATCTTCCAACATCCAATCCTGTCTAACTTCAGTCCTTATAAATATCTAGTTTCTCAAATGCTTGCTTCTGGATCTTTCATCGAGTTAAATAAATTTTGACACATGCTTATCCTGTGCTTATGTGAGAGTCATGTTTTTTTCTTTTGAAAGTTACACCTTGCTGTCCTGAATGAAGACTCAGGCAGGCGTATGTTTTCTGGTCACTCTCTACAGAAAGTAACTGGAAAGAAAATAAAGAGCCCTCTAGTCACTTTTCGTACACACAGTTTCAATGTAGTAACAATCTAAATGATATGTAGTCCAATATCACTTAATTTTCAAAATTCTGCATTCTCCTCTTCCAGTGGAGGCCTGCCTCAGGATGGAAGTCTGCACTGGGAACAGGGAGTGTGGTTCTGCTCAACTGCCCTTACGCTCACCAGATGAGTTGTGATTTTGGATCCCACCAGGATCAAAAGGGGGTGAGGTATATGGAGAGAGGTAAGGTGTTTGGCGAGGGCTTGATGCCTCAGTGGATTCGTACGCTCTACACAGGGCTGACAGTTAATGCTGACAGCATCTCTGCTAGGCCTTTCTCTCATGTAGGTTCCTCGATCTGCACAGATAAAAATTTGTTGAATTTCTTCATCAGTCCCTGGGCAACCAGGTGGTTCCTCTAAGCTTTTTCTTGAAAACGATCTCAGCTCACTCTAGATGACCCTACTGGGCAAGAGCTAAAATGTCAACCTGAGCCACTGGTCCTTGGAAATGCCTAACTTTTGCCCCACAAAATTCTTGGAATGTGGGCTGATCCTACATGAAGAGCCTCTCAGTAGCCCCTCAGTAAGTGCTTAGCCCTTTCTTTCACTGTCTAGATTTCCTAGCTGGGAGTCAGACCTCTGTCCAGTACCGCTTTAAGCTTTCTATATGTGAGTCAGACAAGGGTACTCTGTATCTTCAAATTTGGGAGCACAATTATTTGAATGGTCATGTCTAAAAGCTTGTGGATAGAAGTTTGCATCTGTCATCCAAGATGGAAGGGTCAGTCAGACCTTTCCAAAGTAATCTCTTCATTAATTCGACTCATGTCCACACTCTAAACCCTTTGGATGATTTCATTCAGTAAAGGAGATCAAGGGTTGTGGAACATTTCTCCATTCTATTTCTTTGTAAATCTACATATGGTTGCAAGGATGTAGGGAGACATCACTCTCCTGCTTTGGTACTATTGTAGCAGGACAAGCTGCAGACAAAACCCTTCAGACACCGAGTTAAAGAAAGAAGGGCTTTATTCAGCCTGGAGCTTTGGCAAGACTCACGTCTCCAATAACCAAGCTTCCTGAGTGAGCAATTTCTGTCCCTTTTAAGAACTCACAACTCTAAGGGGGTCCGCGTGAGAGGGTCGTGATCGATCGAGCAAGCAGGGGTATGTGACTGGGGGCTGCATGCACAGGTAATTAGAACGGAACAGAACAGGACAGGGATCTTCACAGTGCTTTTCTTATGCAAATAACTGATTAGGTCAGGGGGTTGATTTTTAACTACCAGGCCCAGGGTGTGGTGCCAGACTGTCTGCTTGTGGATTTCATTTCTGCCTTTTAGTTTTTACTTCATCTTTCTTTGGAGGCAGAAATTGGACATAAGACAATATGAGGGGTGCTCACCTCCCTTATTCCCCCTCTTTGAGAATCTCACTCAGTAGTGGGAGTTCTCACTTTCATTCTTGCTACCCATGTCTTCTTGCAAGACAGATCGATAGTATTTCATATAGTATACTTGTGCTGAAGCATTTTGGTGAACTAAGGTAGTGATGAAGCTTTTTATCATTTGAAGAAGTACAGGTAGAAAACAAGGGAGCAGTAAGCACGTTCCTATTACTATTATAACTCCTATTGTAAGAGTTTTAAATCCTCCTACCGCTAGGAACCATTTTCCAAACACGGCCCTAGGATCAAATCCATGCCACACTTGCACGGGCACATGTGCCACTTTTGTCATATCTCTAACTATGTCTTCAACTACTTGCCCTTGATCATCTATGTGTAGACAGCAATTAGTAAGGTTAAATTTCCCACAGACCCCTCCTTCAGCTGCTAGCAAGTAGTCAAGAGCCAATCTATTATGATAGATAGCATTTCTCATCTGAGTTTCTTGCTGGACCAGAATAGTCAAGGCTCTGCCAGTTTTATTAGTGATTATTTCTAAGACAGCTTGTAACCATATGATTCGGTTGATCATGTAAATGGGGGTCTGGTATCCCCATGAGCCGTCTTGTGCCCAAGTAGCAGGCCCATAATATTGTATGATTCTCTCAGGGGGCCATTCATCATCTTTCCAATTTTCTATAGCTATACTTCTCTTTTTGTGGGAAGCACAGACAGGGAAACCCTGGAGTTCGCCTGTCTTTATGGGCAGTAGGAAGAAAGATGGTTTAATAGTGCCAATAACACAACTACCTGCCCACTCGTAATTTGGTGTAAGCTCTATGCCCACATATCCAGTATAACCCAGTGGGGGCTATCCAGTCCTGGTGAGACTGTGGGTGGGTCCACATGGTTTGTAACTTTGGGAATTTACTAAATGGATTTTTCTTAGTGTGGTTTGAACTCCACTAGGTGGCTGTTTTTGTGGTATTATCATACAGTTTTTGCCCAAAGCAGCTGACTCTTCCCACAGGAAGGGTGAAGTCCTTCTTCACTCTTGTTATACAGTATTGTCTAATGATTGAGGCTTTTAGGACCCAGAAGTTATCAGGGTGATTCTTCTGAGCCAGGAATTCATCAGGAACTGGGTCTGTAGGTACTAATTCTCAGGCTTCCCATGGCCATTGATCTCCCATTACAGTTCCTCCACGTACATAACATGAAGTGACATTGAGAGACTGGGCTACGTGCTCAGCTAATTGCAAAAACAAATTTCTTGTTTTTCCTGGAATTTCTGGTACTGGCACATTTAGTTTATCATAGAAAGTTTGAAGTACTGGCTCATGAGAGCGTTTATAAACTTCTCCTCAAACCACGATATTCACTGGAGGATCCAGTTCAGGCCCCTTGATTCCTAGGGTTACATGCTCCCCTTTTTTCCAGTGAGGATTAAAGGGGTTGGTTATTACTAGTCCTAAGGGGTTACACTGACCACTGGTACAGGAAGGGCCACTTTTCTTTTTCTGAAGGTGGACAGGATCCTTTTTATTTTTTATCCAAGTAGCCTAAATGACACAAGACCAGTATCCACATTCATTTCCACATAGTCCTAATTCATGACAAATGTACTTATTTTCTGCCATATAGCCTCCTTCCTAATTAAGAGAACCACATCCTACTACTAACTTATTACTATTAATGACAGCACAGGCATCAAACTTCAAGGTGACTTGTTTGGGCACCCCTTTTTCTTTTGTTTTGGCTAACACTTTACTCATATCATTTACAAGCCTCTTCCAGTCCTCAGTCCTTAATCTTATTTCAAAAACTGTGGTCATAGGAGGCTCAGATGGGTCGTAACACATCAGATTGGTCATTTCCTGGATTATATACCTTGCATAGAACAGCATTATATAAACCAGTTTTTTTGTTTTTTTAGAGTCTTGGTACACTTATAATAATCATAAAACAACAGGACTATAGCAACTTTTTGTCCTACCTCAGTGACTTGATGTATACACTGGGAACAGTCCTCAGTCTGAGGAAGGTCAGTGAAAGTCCTTACTGTACAAGTCCAAATTTTAAGGAAAATTAGTCCCATGATGAGTTTTCTCATGCTTTGGCCGTGTGTGGACCAGTCAGCTTCTGGGTGTGCAGGGCTTGTTGTCTTCTTCAGAGTCACTTGCAGTGATTGGTGAAGCTGCTCCCGTCCACATACTACTCACAGTCTACTGATGTTCAAGGATGGTCTCGGAGGTTGGGCCCACTAGAATAAACTGAGTCCAACACCTCTACACAGTTATGTTCAACTGGGCTCTCTGATACCAGGAGCAAGGCAGCAGGGTTTAAGGTGTTGCAAGCTTCAAAGGTTATGCGGGGATTTTCACATAGCAAGCTTTGGTACTTGGTTAATCTAGCATTTGTTAACCAATGATGTCCTTTGTTAGTCATGGGTAAATTACCCCACAGCACGGGGAGGGGGCCTTTATATTCAGGTTTTGCCCAAGGGTTAGTTTATCTGCTTCTGGTGCTAACAGGGCCATTGCTGCCAGGGCCCTTAGACATGGGGGCCAGGCTTTGGAAACCCTGTCTAGTTGTTTTGAGAGATAGGCCACTGGCCTTGGCCAGGGCCCCACAGTCTGGGGTAAAACTCCAACTGACATTTTTTCTGTTTCTGACACATAGGGTGTAAAGGGTTTTGTCCGGTCAGAAAATCCCAGGGCTGGGGCTGATGTGAGTTTTTTCTTTTAATTCATGAAAAGCTTGTTGCTGTTGGTAGTAATACATGTAGTTTATCCAATTTACATTTTTATTAACTGTCACCCACCAAAATATTGACTGAAATTCTGCAGTTATTTGATTTCAAGCTTTAAATTGATCTGGTATTCCCCATGGGACTCTGATTGTGTCTAAATGGATGTGAGAGTCGAAAGACCCATCAGGGGCTTCTCTCACTTTACGAGGTCTTATTTTTCCTCCCTCTGGCTGATGAAATGCCAGGGTGAAAGGGATAGCCAATTGGACTAAAGTACAAGTGCCACTACAGTTATTCGGCAGAGTGCCTAGTAAAGGTCCACAACAATACCACCACACATCTGCTCAGGGATGAACAAGGGCTGACTGATTGATAAGCTCTTGAAATGTTTTAAGCTCACTGCATCCCTTCAGGTCTCCAAGGAATGCTAAGTTTCCTCCCTGTCATGAGAGACACGAAGTGAACTTAGTGTCGGGAGACAAAGGCTGGATGGCCCTTGGGGGCTGACCTGCAGGGTGCTGGACTTTGGGATATAGCAGAGAGAGCTTGGCATGACTTATTACCCCAGGCTGTAGAATCCTGGAAAAGAGCTACCATGCAGCCTATGCCTGGTCGACTGGAGGATCACCTTAGTGGAAAGGGGACAATCTGGGCCTCTGGCCTGCCATGTGCACAAACATAACTATTGCTTTTGTTTAACATGTGGATGGAATATTTGATCCATTCTAACCAAGCATTTGCATCTTGGTATCCTGTCTTAATTGCCAAAGTTTGTTTTAAGTCTTTAACTTCTATGATCCTCTAGTAAAATGAATGCATGATTTTGGGAAATTACAAAAACCAGTTGGGGCAGTCCATTCTTGCTCTTTAGTGGTCCACAGAATGTTAGATCAACTACAGCATAAAAGCTCTACATTGGGGAGCAAGACTCCTGGTTGACACGGGAGTCTTTATCAAAATTTCCCTGGATTAAATGGTCTTAATTTACTAATAATCAGTCTGAGGAGAGTCAGTGGGGACAGAGGTACTTTTCTGAAGTAGAGAGCTGTCTTTGACTTGGCAAGTCCCCATAGGGTATAACAAGGCAAGCATTAAATGCAATAGTTTGAGGCAAAATTGACTTGGTTATATTAATAACCAGATGGTCAGCAATAGAGTGAGGAAAGAAGAAAGAGTAATAGAATAGATGAAAGAGTTAAATTTTTCTTAGCTTCAGTTTGGTAGGGTTTTCCCCTGGGACTGTGGCCAATGACTCTGGAGGGGGTGGCGCTTTGACTTGGGTGTGATGAGTCCATCCCTTTTCTGCTGTACAAACAGCAGTCTCGGGGTTAGCAGCACAAGGTAGGGTCCCTCCTAGGCTGGCTCGAGTTTTTCTTCTTTCCACCCTTTGATTACAATGTGATCCTCAGGCTGGTGCTGGTTTACTGGAAATTCTAGGGGTGGTACCTGTTTTAAAAGACTTTTAGTTTTGAGGAAAAGGAAAGTGGAAGATAAACGAAATATATAATTTATAAGAAATCGAGTTTTTGTTTTAAATGTGGGGACATCAACAGTGGACTTTATAGTCTTTGATGCCTTTTTACTGATAAATTTCCTTTAGCACCTATTTTTATTAATTTTTAGACCAAAGAAAGCCAAACACCATTTTATATTTTATAATGCTTCTTGTATGATTTTTATACCAGATAAGCTAAATTTCACCTTTATATTAGTGTGCTATTAATGCTAAACTTAGTTTTAATAAAAGTTTGTGTACATATTTATTCAATTTTTAATGTCTGACCATAAGATAAGATTTTTATAGACTCTTTTTAAACTTTTACAACCTTTGTTAAAGAGCAAGTTAGTGCTTTAAGAAAAACCTGTTGTGTTTTTACTTTAATGTCCAGTTCACAGAAAAACTGGATGATACCCCTTTATAACTTTAGCTAATATGTTTACACACATAATTTTTTTATAATTAATGTTATAAAACTTGCCTAAACCTTCAAAACAATTTTTTAACCTTTTATTGTAGTTAAAAATTTACATTCTTATAACTCTTTATAATCTTTCTAGTAAAGGTATATTTTACTTTCTTTATACACCTTGCACATAAATTGTTTTTTCTTTTTCAATAGTTTTACATTCAGGAGGGCTAGTTACTTTTAAATTTTACAACATTTCTTGCATAAATTCTTTTTTTATAACACTTTTCTCTTTAACAACTTTCTTTTTTTTAAAATTATACTTTAAGTTGGAGGGTACATGGTGCACAACGTGCAACTTTGTTACATATGTATGCATGTGTCATGTTGATGTGCTGCACCCATTAACTCGTCATTTACATTAGGTATATCTCCTAATGCTATCCCTCCCTCCTGCCCCCTCCCCTCAATAGACCCAAATGTGTGATGATCCCCTTCCTCTGTCCAAGTGATCTTATTGTTCAATTCCCACCTATGAGTGAGAACATGCGGTGTTTGGTTTTCTGTTCTTGCAATAGTTTGCTGAGAATGATGGTTTCCAGCTTCATCCATGTCCCTACAAAGGACACGAACTCATCCTTTTTTATGGCCACATAGTATTCCATGGTGTATATGTGCCACATTTTCTTAATCCAGTCTGTCACTGATGGACATTTGAGTTGATTCCAAGTCTTTACTATGATGAATAGTGCCACAATAAACATACGTGTGCATGGGTCTTTATAGTAGCATGATTTACAATCCTTTGGGTATATACCCAGTAGTGGGATGGCTGGGTCAAATGGTATTTCTACTTCTAGATCCTTGAGGAATCGCCACACTCTCTTCCACAATGGTTGAACTAGTTTACAGTCCCACCAACGGTGTAAAAGGGTTCCTATTTCTCCACATCCTCTCCAGCACCTGTTGTTTCCTGATTTTTTAATGATTGCCATCCTCACTGGTGTGAGATGGTATCTCATTGTGGTTTTGATTTGCATTTCTCTGATGGCAAGTGATGATGAGCATTTTTTCATGTGTCTGTTGGCTGTATGAATGTCTTCTTTTGAGAAGTGTCTGTTCATATCCTTTGCCCACTTTTTGATGGGGTTGTTTGTTTTTTTCTTGTAAATTTGTTTGAGTTCTTTGTAGGTTCTTAGCCCTTTGTCAGACGAGTAGATTGCAAAAATTTTCTCCCATTCTGTAGGTTGCCTGTTCACTCTGATGGTAGTTTCTTTTGCTGTACAGAAGCTCTTTAGTTTAATTAGATCCCATTTGTCAATTTTGGCTTTTGTTGCCATTGCTTTTGGTGTTTTAGACATGAAATCCTTGCACGTGCCTATGTCCTGAATGGTATTACCTAGGTTTTGTTCTAGGGTTTTTATGGTTTTAGGTCTAACATTTAAGTCTCTAATCCATCTTGAATTAATTTTCATGTAAGGAGTAAGGAAAGGATCCAGTTTCAGCTTTCTACTTATGACTAGCTAATTTTCCCAGCACCATTTATTAAATAGGGAATCCTTTCCCCATTTCTTGGTTTTGTCAGTTTTGTCAAAGATCAGATGGCTGTAGATGTGTGGTATTATTTCTGAGGGCTCTCTTCTGTTCCATTGGTCTATATCTCTGTTTTGGTACCAGTACCATGCTGTTTTGGTTACTGTAGACTTGTAGTATAGTTTGAAGTCAGGTAGCGTGATGCCTCCAGCTTTGTTCTTTTGGCTTAGGATTGTCTTGGCAATGTGAGCTCTTTTTTGGTTCCATATGAACTTTAAAGCAGGTTTTTCCAATTCTGTGAAGAAACTCATTGGTAGCTTAATGGGGATGGCATTGAATCTATAAATTACCTTGGGCAGTATGGCCATTTTCATGATACTGATTCTTTCTATCCATGAACATGGTATGTTCTTCCATTTGTTTGTGTCCTCTTTTATTTCACTGAGCAGTGGTTTGTAGTTCTCCTTGAAGAGGTCCTTCACATCCCTTGTAAGTTGGGTTCCTAGGTATTTTATTCTCTTTAAAGCAATTGTGAATGGGAGTTCATTCATGATTTGGCTCTCTGTTTGTCTGTTATTGGTGTATAAGAATGCTTGTGATTTTTGCACATTGATTTTGTATCCTGAGATTTTGGTGAAGTTACTTATCAGCTTAAGGAAATTTTGGACTGAGACGATGGGGTTTTCTAAAGATACCATCATGTCATCTGCAAACAGGGACAATTTGACTTCTTCTTTTCCTGATTGAATACCCTTTATTTCTTTCTGTTGCCTGATTGCCCTAGCCAGAACTTCCAACATATGTTGAATAGGAGTGGTGAGAGAGGGCATGCCTGTCTTGTGCCAGTTTTCAAAGGGAATGCTTCCAGTTTTTGCCCATTCAGTATGATATTGTCTGTAGGTTTGTCATAAATAGCTTTTATTATTTTGAGATACGTTCCATCAATACCGAATTTATTGAGAGATTTTAGCATGAAGGGCTGTTGAATTTTGTCAAAGGCCTTTTCTGTGTCTATTGAGATAATCATGTGGTTTTTGTCTTTGGTTCTGTTTATATGCTGGATTACGTTTATTGATTTGCATATGTTGAACCAGCCTTGCATCCCAGGGATGAAGCCCACTTGATTATGGTGGATAAGCTTTTTGATGTGCTGCTGGATTCGGTTTGCCAGTGTTTTATTGAGGATTTTTGCATTGATGTTCATCAGGGATATTGGTCTAAAATTCTCTTTTTTTTGTTGTGTCTCTGCCAGACTTTGGTATCAGGATGATGTTGGCCTCATAAAATAAGTTAGGGAGGATTCCCTCTTTTTCTATTGATTGGAATAGTTTCAGAAGGAATGGTACCAGCTCCTCTTTTTACCTCTGGTAGAATTCGGTTGTGAATCCGTGTGGTCCTGGACTTTCTTTGGTTGGTAAGTTATTAACTGTTGCCTCAATTTCAGAGCCTGCTATTGGTCTATTCAGGGATTCAACTTCTTCCTGGTTTAGTCTTGGGAGAGTGTATGTGTCCAGGAATTTATCCATTTAAGTTTTCTAGTTTATTTGCATAGAGGTGTTAATAGTATTCTCTGATAGTAGTTTGTATATCTGTGGGGTTGATGGTGATATTCCCTTTATCATTTTTATTGTGTCTATTTGATTCTTCACTGTTTTCTTCTTTATTAGTCTTGCTAGCAGTCTATCAATTTTGTTATCTTTTCAAAAAACCAGCTCCTGGATTCATTGATTTTTTGAAGGGATTTTGTGTCTCTATCTCCTTCAGTTCTGCTCTGATCTTAGTTATTTCTTGCCTTCTGCTAGCTTTTGAATGTGTTTGCTCTTGCTTCTCTAGTTCTTTTAATTGTGATGTTAGGGTGTCAATTTTAGATCTTTCCTGCTTTCTCTTGTGGGCATTTAGTGCTATAAATTTCCCTCTACACACTGCTTTAAATGTATCCCAGAGATTCTGGTATGTTGTCTCTTTGTTCTCATTGGTTTCAAAGAACATCTTTGTTTCTGCCTTCATTTTGTTATGTACCCAGTAGTCATTCGGGAGTAGGTTGTTCAGTTTCCATGTAGTTGAGAGGTTTTGATTGAGTTTCTTAGTCCTGAGTTCTAGTTTGATTGCACTGTGGTCTGAGAGACAGTTTGTTATAATTTCTGTTCTTTTACATTTGCTGAGGAGTGCTTTACTTCCAATTATGTGGTCAATTTTGGAATAAGTGCGATGTGGTGCTGAGAAGAATGTATATTCTGTCTATTTGGGGTGGAGAGTTCTGTAGATGTCTATTAGTTCCGCTTGGTGCAGAATTGAGTTCAATTCCTGGATATCCTTGTTAACTTTCTGTGTCATTGATCTGTCTAATGTTTACAGTGGGGTGTTAAAGTCTCTGATTACTATTGTATGGGAGTCTAAGTCTCTCTGTTAGTCTCTAAGGACTTGCTTTATGAATCTGGGTGCTCCTGTATTGGGTGCATATATATTTAGGATAGTTAGCTCTTCTTGTTGAATTGATCCCTTTACCATTATGTAATGGTCTTCTTTGCTTCTTTTGATCTTTGTTGGTTTAAAGTCTGTTTTATCAGAGACTAGGATTGCAACCCCTGCCTTTTTTTGTTTTCCATTTGCTTGGTAGATCTTCTTCCATCCCTTCATTTTGAACCTATGTATGTCTCTGCATGTGAGATGGGTCTCCTAAATACAGCAAACTGATGGGTCTTGACTCTTTATCCAATTTGCCAGTCTGTGTCTTTTAATTGGACCCTGTAGTCCATTTATATTTAAGGTTAATATTGTTATGTGTGAAGTTGATCCTGTCATTATGATATTAGCTGGTTATTTTGCTCATTAGTTAATGCAGTTTCTTCCTAGCATTGATGGTCTTTACATTTTGGCATGTTTTTGCAATGGCTGGTACCAGTTGTTCCTTTCCATGTTTAGTGCTTCCTTCAGGATCTCTTGTAGGGCAGGCCTGGTGGTGACAAAATCTCTAAGCATTTGCTTGTCTGTAAAGGATTTTATTTCTCCTTCACTTATGCAACTTAGTTTGGCTGGATATGAAATTCTGGGTTTAAAATTCTTTTCTTTAAGAATGTTGAATATTGGCCCCCACTCTCTTCCGGCTTGGAGAGTTTCTGCCAAGAGATCTGCTGTTAGTCTGATGGGCTTCCCTTTGTGGGTAACCCAACCTTTCTCTCTGGCTGCCCTTAACATTTTTTCCTTCATTTCAACTTTGGTGAATCTGACAGTTATGTGTCTTGGAGTTGCTCTTCTCAAGGAGTATCTTTGTGGTATCCTCTGTATTTCCGGAATTTGAATGGTGGCCTGTCTTGCTAGGTTGGGGAAGTTCTCCTGGATAATATTCTGCAGAGTGTTTTCCAACTTGGTTCCATTCTCCCTGTCAGTTTCAGGCACACCAATCACACGTAGATTTGGTCTTTTCACATAATCCCATATTTCTTGGAGGCTTTGTTCATTTCTTTTTACTCTTTTTTCTTTAAACTTCTCTTCTTGCTTCATTTCATTCATTTGATCTTCAATCACTGATAATCTTTCTTCCAGTTGATCGAGTCAGTTACTGATGCTTGTGCATTTGTCATGTAGTTGTTATATCATGGTTTTCATCTATATCAGTTCGTTTATGGACTTCTCCGCATTGATTATTCTAGTTATCCATTCTTCCATTATTTTTTCAAGGTTTTTAGTTTCTTTTTGCTGGGTATGTAATTACTCCTTTAGCTCTGAGTCTTCTCTCAACTTTTCAAAGTCATTCTCCGACCAGCTTTGTTCCGTTGCTGGCAATGAGTTGCGTTCCTTTGGAGGAGGAGATGCTCTGTGATTTTTTTAATTTCCAGCTTTTCTGCACTGCTTTTTCCCCATCTTTGTGGTTTTATCTGCCTTTGGTGTTTGATGATGGTGACATACTGATGAAGTTTTGATGTGGGTGTCCTTTCTGTTTGTTAGTTTTCCTTCTGACAGTCAGGACCCTCAGCTGCAGGTCTGTTGGAGTTTGCTTGAGGTGCACTCCAGACCCTCTTTGCCTGAGTATCAGCGGCAGAGGCTGCAGAAGATAGAATATTGCTGAACAGCAAGTGTTGCTGTCTGATTCTTGCTCTGGAAGCTTTGTCTCAGAGGTGTACCCAGCTTTGCGAGGTGCGAGGTGTCTGCACCTAGTGGGGGATGTCTCCCAGTTAGGCTACTCAGGGCTCAGGGACCCACTTGAGCAGACAGTCTGTCCATTCTCAGATCTCAACTTCTGTGCTAGGAGAACCACTGCTCTCTTCAAAGCTGTCAGACAGGGACATTTACATCTGCAGAGTTTTCTGCTGCTTTTTGTTTAGCTATGCCCTGTCTTCAGAGGTGGAGTCTACAGAGGCAGGCAGGCCTCCTTGAGCTGCGGTGGGCTCCACCTAGTTCGAGCTTCCCGTCAGCTTTGTTTACCTACTTAAGCCTCAGCAATGGTGGGCACCCCTCCCCCAGCCTCACTGCTGCCTTGCAGTTACATCTCAGACTGCTGTGCTAGCAATGAGGGAGCCTCCGTGGGTGTGGGACCCTCCAGGCCAGGCGTGGGATTTAATCTCCTGGTGTGCTGTTTGGTAAGACCCTTGGCAAGCACAGTATTAGGGTGGGAGTTACCCGGTTTTCCAGGTGTTGTGTGTTTCAGTTTTCCTTGGCTAGGAAAAGGAATTCCCTTCCCCTTTGCACTTCCCAGGTGAGGCAATGCCTCACCCTGCTTCAGCTCTCACTGGTTGGGCTGCACTCACTGACCAGCACCGACTGTCCGACATGCCCCAGTGAGATGAACCTAGTACCTCAGTTGAAAATGCAGAAATCACCCATCTTCTATGTCTTTCACAACTTTCACAGACAATCCTTCGACATGACTCAACTTTCTGACTTACTACAAACATTTCTTTCTTTAAACAACCAGTTAATTTATTTCAGGACAAGAATTTACCATATAACACTCTTTTTACATAAATTCTACCCCCCCCCCACCTTTTTTTTCCTTAGGATACTTCTGAACTGGTGAGGTGTGCTCACAGTGAGGTTTCCTCTAAAAGTTACTTTTTTACTTTTTTTCTGTTAGCAAAGCAGTTGCCACTATAGACTGAATGCATTTGGGCCATCAGCTGGTTAGTGGGTTAAGGATTTCTGATAGGAAGGCCTCAGTGCTTTTGGGATACCCCTGTGTTTACAATGACAACAAAGTGGTACTGGAGTGTTATAGGTTTATGGAGAATACCTTCAATTATCAATTATAGGTTTTAAATTTACCTTGGCTTTTAAAGCAATAGGGTACACTGTTTTTTTTAAAAAAATATTTGTATATCTCTTTCTTTTTTTCTTTCTTTGATTTTCTGTCTCTTTTTCTCTTTGACTCTCCTTTTGCCTCTGTCTCTTTCTCTCTCTCTGCCTGTCTCTCTCTCTTTCCTTGACTCCCTCTTTGTCTCTCTGTGTCTTCCTCTTTCTCTCTCTGCTGATCTTTCCTTGCCTCTGCCAGCCACTTATGCTGCTGTTCTTTCAACCACTGTGGGGGGCGGTGTCTAAAACCAGCTGTAACCAAGTGTCTACGTACGGGAACTGGTCTCGGTGCCCTGGCTTACAGGTTATCTTGTTCCATACCTTTGGAACAAGGAACCTGTCTAGGCTTCCTTCTGATGGCCAACCTACTTCTAATGCTGGTCAGTCTATCTTACACAAAGTTTTAAGTTTTCCTGGTGTCATAGTATTACACAGTCTCCTTTGAATCCTTTCTTGAAATTTTTCAACATGGTTCCTAGTGGAGTGGGCTCACTTTGTGCCTGACCCATGCTTCTTTGAGACAAAATACCACGCTCACATCACACGCACACCACAAAACAAAGAATGGGTAAAAAGGGCACACACACACTTTTAAAGTTTACACCAAACCAGAATCAAAACCAAAATCAGAGTATCAAGAAATCCAAGCCAGGTCAAAACCAAAACCAAAGTATCAAGCAATTCAAATCAAGTCAAAAACAAAAACCAAAGTGCTGGTACAGGCACACTGTGGGTGATCAGGCCATGTTTCCACTCCAATAGAGTGGGCAAGTTCCAAAGACCAGTCTTACCAAGTTTCAGATGTCTGGACCCCAAGTGCCAGTTCCTTCCTGGTGTTCAGCCACTGTGTTGATCCTCCATGGGGCCCTGCCACACGCTGCTCTGGAGAGGTGTTCCACCAGGGCAATTGCCTACCCAGGAGTGCTCTCAGGATCCGTGTCACTCAAGCTGGCCAGAGTCCCCCGCAGGGATGCTCCACAGGGCAGGCCTAAGCTGCCTAAGGGGCTCTCTCGACCGTCTGTTAATCACCTTGCTTCCCAGTCAGGGAACCAAGAAATGTAGCAGGACAAGCCACAGACAAAACCCCTCAGACACCAAGTTAAAGAAGGAAGGGCTTTATTCAGCCAGGAGCTTTGGCAAGACTCACGTCTCCAACAACCAAGCCCCCTAAGTGAGTAATTTTTGTCCCTTTTTAGGGCTCACAACTCTAAGGGTGTCTGCATGAGAGGGCCTTGATCAATTGAGCAAGCAGGGATACGTGACTAGGGGCTGCATGCACCGGTAATTAGAACAGAACAGAAAAGGACAGGGATCTTCACAGTGTTTTTCTTATGCAAATAACCAATTAGGTCAGGGGTCCATCTTTAACTACCAGGCCCAGGGTGTGGCACCAGGCTATCTGCTTGTGGATTTCATTTCTGCCTTTTAGTTTTTACTTCTTCTTTCTTTGGAGGCAGAAATTGGGCATAAAACAATATGAGGGGTGATCTCTTTCCTTACTACGACTATTGCCTCACTCAAAACTGAGTTAAAAATAATCTCCCCTGGGCACGGTGGCTCATGCCTGTAATCCTAGCACTTTAGGAGGCCAAGGCGGGAGCTGAGATTGTGCTACTGCACTCCAGTCTGGTGCCAGAGCAAGACGCCATCTTAAAAAAAAAAACAAAAAAAACAAAAAAAAACCCTCAATCTGGCCAGGCGTAGTGGCTCACGCCTACAATCCTAGCACTTCAGGAGGCCAAGGTGGGTGGATCACTTGAGGTCAGGAGTTCAAGACCAGCCTGGCCAACATGGCAAAACCCCTGTCTGTACTAAAAATAGAAAAATCAGCCAGGTGTGGTGGCAGGTGCCAATAATCTCAGCTACTTGGGAAGGCAGAGGCAGGAGAATCACTTGAACCCATGAGGTGGAGGCTACATTGAACTGATATCGTGCCACTGTACTCCAGCCTGGGCAACAAGAGCAAAACTCCATCTCAAAATAAATAAAATAAAATAATCTCATTCTAATTTCCTGTTACAATTATATTTAAATTCACTGGAAAGAAGCAATTATCATGATGGGTGTTTTAGATTTTGTAGGAGGAGAGCCTTTACTGCATCAGGAGACACACTGGGATAGAAGCAATCCCCACAGGGATTGCCTACTCAGTCCACGAGTAAACCTGGCTCCGGAATGAAAGCAGAGCTTTATGAATATGGCCATTATTCAGCAAAAGGCATACATTTTTCCTTCATATGCATATGATGGGTATATGTGTACTTTAAAATCCCATTTCAATGAACTTGTAGTGGTATATGCAACTGTATCTCCACCTCCTCAAGTTTCATCTGATATTTGATATTTGTTGATTGAACTTTATGCTAGGTGCTGGGGTATGCAGTGGTGAACATGTGTTTTCTTTTCTTTTTTTTTTTCGAAACAGAGTCTCACTGTGTCACCCAGGCTGGAGTTCACTGGCACGATCTTGGCTCACTGCAACTTCTGCCTCCTGGGTTCAAGCAATTCTCCTGCCTCAGCCTCCTGAGTAGCTGGGATTACAGGTGTGCGCCACCACGCCTGGCTAATTTTTGTATTTTTAGTAGAGACGGGGTTTCGCCATGTTGGTCAGGCTGGTCTAAAACTCCTGACTTTGTAATCCACCTGCCTCGGCCTCCCAAAGTGCTGGGATTACAGGCATGAGCCACCGTGCCCAGCCTGAACATGTTTTCTTGTGACTTATGACTCTCACACACAGAGCTAATCCTGAAAATGATTATATTTTTAATGCTCTATCACATTTCTAGGATATACTGGAAATCACTTTCTTTGGAATTAGACCCAGGTTTGAAGACCAATTCTGTCATCTGTGATTATCTTTATGACTTGGGAAATTTACTTAATCTCTCTAAGACTCAGTTTCTTCATCTACAAATAAGACTAACACTGACCAGCTTAAGTTGTTTTATTAAGTGAGATGATGCCTTTAAAGTGCTGACATGAAGTAGGTATTTTCCAAGTGAACTTCCCAGGAGTTTTTCTTCATTCTGCTTTTGAGGCACCTCTCCCAGTTGGGGTATAGTGCTGAGGTTCATTATGAAAGCAACTTTGCCTCCTGTGTTCTTAAAACTAAAAGTCATTCCTTGTATTTACCATTTGGAGCATGAGGTTGTTCACTTTTATTTTAATCAATGGGATTATGACTATGCTTTTATACTCAGATTCTGAATAACCACTTAAATAACTGCCACTTTATAGACACAAACTAGAGTGTTACATATTTTTTTTTTTTTTTGAGACAGAGTCTTGCTCTGTCGCCCAGGCTGGAGTGCAGTGGCCAGTCTCAGCTCACTGCAAGCTCCGTCTCCCGGGTTTATGCCATTCTCCTGCCTCAGCCTCCTGAGTAGCCAGGACTACAGGCGCCTGCCACCTCGCCTGGCTAGTTTTTTTTGTATTTTTTAGTAGAGATGGGGTTTCACCGTGTTAGCCAGGATGGTCTCGATCTCCTGACCTTGTGATCCGCCCGTCTCGGCCTCCCAAATGCTGGGATTACAGGCTTGAGCCACCGTGCCCAGCCACTGGGATTACATGTTTTCTTATCCATTATCTTAACTACGCTTTTTTTTTTTTTTTTTTTTTTTGAGACAGAGTCTCACTCTGTTGGCCAGGCTGGAGTGCAGTAACACAATCTCGGCTCACTGCAACATCCATTCCATCTCCCGGGCTCAAGCAATTCTCCTACCTCAGCCTCCCAAGTAGCTGGGATTACAAGTGTGTGCCACCATGTGTGGCTAACTTGTATTTTTAGTAGAGACAGGGTTTCACCATGTTGGCCAGGCTGGTCTCAAACTCCTGACCTCAAGTAATCTGCCCACCTTGGCCTCCCAAAGTGCTGGGATTATGGGCTTGAGCCACTGCACCCAGCCCTGCACCTCTTTTTTTGATTATTACTTTAGAATTCTTATAAAGACTCATGGATATTTAGAGATCAGTAACTTGCTTCTTATAATGGAGGAAATAATATACTTAGCCATTAATCACAAAGCTAGCTTAAGATTTACTCAACAAGCACCACAAGTGTGTCACCCTGTAACCAATCATTGACTAAGTGGTATTTCTGAAGAGGAGATAGAAAGTACTATGACATTCATGAGGCATCATTTTATAGGTATGAAATTTGATTGCATTAGTGCTTTTTGGTTTCAACTCCAAAGTGTCAACAGACTCACAGATTGTTAACTCCCATTGCACCCCTAGATTAACATCAAATTGATCTAGTTTTTCCGCCCGTTTATTAGTTCATTTTCGTGCTGATATAAAGAACTGCTTGAGACTGGGTAATCTATAAAGAAAGAGGCTTAACTGACTCACAGTTCCGCAGGGCTGGGGAGATCTCAGGGAACTTACAATCATGGTAGAAGGGGAAGCAAACACGTCCTTCTCTGCATGGCAGCAGGAAGGAGAAGTACCAAGCAAAGGGGGAAAAGCCCCTTATAAAACCATCAAATCTCATGAGAACTCACTATCACAAGAATAGCATGGGGGTAACCGCCCCCATGATTCCATTACATCCCACCAAGTCCCTCCCCTGATATGTGGGGATTATGGGAACTAAAATTCAAGATGAGATTTGAGTGGGGACACAGCCAAGCCATATCAGTCTGCCTATCCTTTCTTGTTCTCCACCCAACTCACCAAGGCTCATTCAGCACTTCACGTGAGGAGCTGCGTCGGGTACTCAATCACAGGACTTAAAAGAGTTCAATGCCCTTGGAGACCACTCAGTTTGTACTACCAGTCATTTAAACTATAGTTATAACTGTCCTCACTGGCCCTTGGCAGAAACCAGGTTTGTCATAAAAAGACAAAAGGACAAAGGTATTAGAGATCATTGCAGATCAACTCGATGGTTGATTTTTCAAACTGATGAGTTTTTTTTTTCTTTTGAGATGAGGGTCTCACTCTATTGCCCAGGCTAGAGTACAGTGATAGGATCTCAGCTCACTGCAGCCTCAACCTCGTGGGCTTACATAATCCTCCCTCCTCAGCATCCCAAGTAGTTGGGACTACAGGTGCACATCACCATATCTGGCTAATTTTTATTTTTATTTTTTGTAGAGGCAGGGTCTTGCCATGTTGCCCAGGCTGGGCTGAGGTGATCTGCCCATCTTGGCCTCCCAAAGTGCTGGGATTATAGGTGGGAGCCACTGCACCTGGCCCAAACTGATGTTTAAAAAAATAATTGAAACTTTTTTTCTTAAACACATAATCATCATTGTAAAAGATTAACCAATAAATGGTAGCTAGCTTGGTTAAAGGAAGGGTGGGGGATCTTGAGATCTACCCACTCAGCCCCTCCTTATCTGAGCTTTCTCTGAAGACTCAAAATGCTATGCAGGTCACAGTCTGAAAAGCACTCATCTAAATTAAGCCCTTCATTTTGCAGATGAGGAAACTGAAGCCCAGAGGAATGGAAACTCAAGATGACCTACGGAATGGGAGGTTTTATTCAGGCCCTATTCTGAAATTTTTGATTTGTTGTTGTTTCTACAATCCTGCTACTTTGGATGGCAGCTAAATAGGACTAGGGGGAGGCCATGAGGTGCCAATGCAAGATTTAAGGAGGCACTCCCTTTCAGGTGTGGGCAAGTGCCAGCTCTATACTTGCAAGGACTAGATAGTGAGTGCTTCTTTAAATTTTGCAACTAATCGCAGTCCTGCCTCTATTCATATTTAAAATACTATCATCTCCAAACATGCTTATCTTCTACTTCATGTTGTTTCTTGCCTTCTTATCTTTGTCTTCCCATTAGATTGTGAATTTTGGAGGTCAAGAGCAATGTCTTTCATCCTTATTTTCCTAGGGTTTGGTATAGCATATGGAAAATCATGGGTCTTCAGTAAGTATCTACTGAATGAACTGATGGGTGAGGGGATCTAAATTCTGTTTTTGATGAAGGCTTTCCTGACCCCTCAAATCCACTCTGATCTCTCCATCCTCTGAACTCCTAACATACTATCCACATTCTCTGAATAACTCAATTCATTTAATTATATATGCTGACATAACTTTTATGTTTATGTAACTCTTGTGAGGCAACTTAATTTTCCAATTTTCCCTTTCTTTATGCACAATTAGATTTTAGTTAGTTAAGAGCAAATGCCAATTTGTGTTCTTTGAATTTTCTCAGCAGCTAGTAGAAGATTTTGCACATTGGAGGTACATAGCAAATGTTTCTTTAATATATGATGAAGAACAAATAAGTAAGTAGATGAATGGTATTTTTTTAGCTGAAAATAGAATCTATGGCAACTGTTTTCAAGTCCTAGCTTGCCTCCTAACTACCTGGGTGCAGAAATCCTTTCACTTCATTTGCTTCGGTTTCTTTTTCCCTTTTTTGAGATGAAGTCTTACTCTGTTGCCCAAGCTGGAGTGCAGTGGTGAGATCTTGGCTTATCACAACCTCCACCTCCTGGGTTCAAGCGATTCTTCTGCCTCAGTCTCTCTAGTAGCTGGGACTACAGGCATGCATCACCATGCCCCGCTAATTTTTCTATTTTTAATAGAGACGGGGTTTCACTGTGTTGGCCAGGCTGGTCTCGGACTCCTGACCTCGTGATCTACCCACCTTGGCCTCCCAAAGTGCTGGGATTACAGGCATGATGAGCCACTGTGCCCAGCCTGGCCTCAGTTTCTTTATATGTAAAATGAGGAGGTGGTTTGAGTGATTCTGAAGATACTTCAGCTCTGGCATCCTGTGAATGTACGAATTTAGAAATCAGTCATGCAAGAGGAGTTCAGATGTAAATTTTGTTACTGTGAATCCTTGCTCATCTAACAGGAATTGTTGCATGTAGTCGATGGTCCAATTTTTAAATGTTCAGAGTCTTAAAATTATGAACAGATCATATGTCAAAAATTAATTTGTAATATACACGGTAAATTGTGGCTGAACTAGTTTTTGTGCTCTTAAACTGGAAATTAAACACCTAGTATATAGAACCAATAATATTTCAAGTATACATATTCATTATAGCATTATTTCTGTGGGAAAATGCACCCAGAATTCTAACTAGGATCTTCAAAGAACAGCTCTCCCCAGGTCAGTGCATGGAGCAGAAAGAGAAGGGAAAGGGGTAGAATGTCTTCATGACTTTAATCCTAGTACTTGAAAAAAAAATCAAGCCTTGCACCTACAAATTTCTATCTTGATCCAGAAAGTCATTAGCATAAAAAAGATCATAGTGAGTATTTTATTATTTCAGGAAGGTAAAACAGATCTTTTAAAATGGTTCATTGTATCATTATGTTCTCATTTAGCTATTTTCAGTATTTACTTTTTCTTTGTAAAATAAATGTGAAAGTGACTTGTTAAAAATTTTTTAGAGAAAGCTGAGTAATCTTGCCAGAGACTCCTGAAGAAAGATTTAACTTTTTTTTCACCTGATTTTCATCTAATGTATTCAATTCTACAAGTTCCATTGCTAAAATGCCATACTGTGTGAGTGATGTCCATGTTTGGTGACTAAATTAACTATGTGACAAAACGGATACTTTCTTAAGGAAAAGTCTAATTTCATGAGGAAGTATTTAGTGGTTCATGGGTGATGTTAGATATCTAAATTTCTTTACAAAGAATCAATATGTCAGTATGTTTAATTCTTTGCCTTCTGCTTTTAAACTTAACTTCCTCATAAAGCAACCTTTTTCAATCACCTGCTCCACCCTGACTCATTCCGATTACCAGCTACCTGCTCCACCCTGACTCATTCTTTTCCCTGCATAACCATTTTTTCCCACCAAACCACTCACCCCGTCACTCTCTTTAAATTAGCAATCGGAATTAATTTAGCTTGTGCGGTCTAACCCTGGCCAATGGGTTAGAACGACACAGCAGCAGGGGCCACGTGAGTCAGGGATAAAAACCCCTTTCCCTCCATTGTCCAGGTGTGTGCTGACCGTTGCTCCCTCTGTAAGGGTGCACCTTTCTACAGAAGTACCTTGCCTTGCTGAGAATTAAAAAAGAAAATTTTATATTCAAGTGCTATTTCTTTTGCAGCATCGAAATGCTATTTATAACAGTGGGCTGCATGCCATCTTGAGAATTCATCTCTCAGAATTGTGGCCTGTGCATTTCAGTTCATGCCAACTAGCCAACTTTGAATATAACATTGTACTTTCCCTTCTAACTCTCCATTTATTTAGGCCTTTGTTGACTTAAAAAATTATCGTTAGTGCAGCAAAGAGTGAAAGGCTCTGTGTTAGACCTGACAACTATATGACTTTACTTGGCTGTCACTTACTGGTCTCTTAGGCTCTAGTTCACTCCACCTAGTTCCGTTGATCATGGTTGGCAAGGTAATCTTTTTTGAAAACAATTTCTTTCACATTGGTCTTTAGTTTTATCCTTTGTCTTTCCATCAAATCTGAACATTTTAGCTCATATTTCAAGTTCTCTCCACCCCATCATCAGGCTTCTCCACGCCTGTTCAACATAATTCACTTCATCTGGCTGCCCTTTGGCTTCTCTCTGTAAGTAGTTAGTGTGACCCAGGAGATCTTTTCAAACCTCTTCCATCTTCATTTGTACTGGGGCTTTGTGAAAGACAGGTGAGGTGATGGGCCACGTCCTCTGGTGCCTGACTTCCTTCCACCTTTTCTCAACAATCTGTATTATACATGTACTTACTCCAGTAACAACAGTCATAGTAATGATATCTTTTATTACTGAGTTCCTACCATGTAAAGCACTAAATTATTTTATATGTATCATCTCTGCTAAAACAATAGCATGATTTAGGTAAATATGGGTATTATTATCTCCATTTTACAAACAAAATATTGAGACCCAAAAGATTAAGAAATGTACCCAGAGTCATACAGTTAGTCGATGTCAGAGCCAGGATTTAACCAGTTGGTACGACTCTAGAGTTTTTATCTTAACCATTATACTTTTCTGGCAAATGACGGTGTGCTGTGATTACAAGGATGTAAAAGATCCAGTGCCTGTACCACAAAGTTGACTGTTTAATTTGGTAGATTAGACATGCACACAAATAACTTTTTTATAGGTCAGTGTGTGACAAGTACTGGAAAAATGGGCGTAAGTTGCAACATGGATCTAGAGTTGGGAGAAGGCTTCCCAGAAGCTCTGATACTTCAGTCTTGGAAAGATAGGTACCATTTTCATGGGTATCTAAACTAGTCAAACTTACATGTTAGTTTATTCTGGCTTTCATTGTTTATTTCATTTTCTTTTTATTGGCTTTCTTCTCAATTAGAGAAGTTCTTTTAAACCAAGGTTCATGTCTTATACCTCTGTATTTCCCATATATTACTAGCACAGTATTATGTACATGGTAAATTATAAATAGTTTGTGATTAACCACCTAAAGATAAAATTTACTTATGGAAAACAATTAAATCAACCTTTTTCAAAGTACATCTTATTAAGCTCTATTCTCTTAATTGTTCTTATGGCAGATATATTTTCCCTTTCATTATATTCATCAACTTTCAAGTAGGAGTTTAATGTGTGTGTTTTCCACTAGACTGTTAAGACCCATGAGGACAGGAACTGTGCGTGTCCTGTATACCACTGAATCCTGGGTGCTTGCAATGTGTGCACATAGCAGTTGTTCAAAAAATGTTCTCTCAAGGAACCCTTTTACAAAAGCCTTCCTTGACCTAGGGAGTTTACGAAAAGCTGCATGGATATTATGTCATCTTCTTAAATATTCACAGTTGTACATCGGCCGATGAAATCTCCAAAAACCTTGCGGCAAAGCAATCTGTTTAAAGTGGGTTATACAGTTTATTAAATTAAACTGAACTGATGAACTACCCTCCTCCTTTATTTCCCTTGGGATAATCTGTTAATTTTCTGTGAAATCGCCGATGAGCAGACACTCTCAGGAAAGCCATT
Source organism: Papio anubis (assembly GCF_008728515.1). Classification (NCBI taxonomy): domain Eukaryota; kingdom Metazoa; phylum Chordata; class Mammalia; order Primates; family Cercopithecidae; genus Papio; species Papio anubis. Next base: position 57,532,548 of record NC_044984.1, read on the forward strand.
TTTGGGGGAATTTGATTGTAGCATTTCTCATACAATGTTGTTACAACTATAGATCCCAAGAAATGTGCCCTCTTCTCAATCCTTTTCCAGCCAAAGGGACAGAGGATTCCAAAAGATAGAAACCAGGACCACACCTTCCTAAGGTAACCTTGTCATCTACGCAAAGGGGACTGCTCTATGCTCTTATTCATATTCTTTGTCAGTGTGTGACAAAGGCTTTTGTTCGCAATAGCCTGCCTAGTCGAGGAGAATTATTTTTATTGGGTCGTTTCCAATATTTATCTATAAGCTTCACATTTATTTACAAGGACTGTGAGAGAACTACACAGGGCTCAAAGAGGAATAATAAGGGCAAAAGATTAAAGGCTGTGTCTTTTAAGAAAAGTTAAATAAGTTGAAGTAATTTTATTTAAAGGAAAAATACAGATAATAAGGAAGGACAGGCTTAATGAAATAAAATTGAGCATGCTACCTGAAGTCAGTCTGTGTGCAGGCTGCATGGCTTTTTGTCACTGAATGCCTATTAGCCGAGATGCTGGTCCTGTTTAATGCCTGCCTTTAGGTCCAGCATAAGTTATCTCTGATTCTATAACATATGCCAGCAGTCATTCCTAGTATCAATATCATAACTATACTCCCCATTTTTTTTTGAGACTAACATTAAGTGCTTACTATATATTAATTTGCGAAGTGTATTTTATGCATCATTGATTCATTCAGTAAACATTTTTAAAGTGCCTTCTGTGTGCCTTTGTATTTAGAATATATCAATGAATAAAACAGACCCAAAATCTTGCCTTGTGGAAATTATATACTTGTGGGTGCAAGAAGACAGTAAACAATAAACATAATAAATACGTAAATTACATAGCATGTAGGAAGGTAATAAATGTTATGAAAAAAGAGACCAGGGAAAGTAGGAAGATTGCGTGCCTATAAGAAGAGAGGGGCTGAAACCTTAATTTGGACAGTGTGGACCTCACTGAGAAGGTGATATTTGAGCAAAGAGATAAAGTCCTTGAGCAAGTAAACCGTGTGAATACCTGGAGGAAGAACAGGTTGACCAGTAGAAGCAATCAACATAACATAAAGGCCCTGAGTCAAGAATGTTTGTTGACTTGAGGAACAGTAAAGAGGTCAGTGTGGCTGAGTGTGGCTGGGTACGAGGGCGCGGGGAGAGGACCCTATAGGGCCTTTGACCATTATAAGGACTTTGGCTTTTACTCAGAGTGAAATGGAAAGCCATTGCAGGATTTTGAGCAGAGCAGTGTTATTGCTGACGTTTTTTAAAAAAGGGATCACTAGCGCCCGACGCGGTGGCTCACGCCTGTAATCCCAGCACTTTGGGAGGCCGAGATGGGCGGATCACGAGGTCAGGAAATCGAGACCATCCTGGCTAACACGGTGAAACCCCGTCTCTACTAAAAATACAAAAAAATTAGCTGAGTGTGGTGGCACGCTTCTATAATCCCAGCTACTCGGGAGGCTGAGGCAGGAGAATAGCGTGAACCCGGAAGGCGGAGCTTGCAGTGAGCCAAGATCACTCCACTGCACTCCAGCCTGGGCGACAGAGCGAGACTCCGTCTCAAAAAAATAAAATAAAATAAAAATTAAAATTAAAAAACAGGATCACTAGCTAGGAGGACAAGTGGAAGCAAGATAATAATTTAGGTGCTACTATATAGCACCTAAATGTAGCACCATTAGGTGCTGTTATATAATAATGCAGGTGAGTGAAAATCAGGGTTCAGACCAAATAGTAACCAACAGTGGAGTTGGTGAGAACTGGTCAGTTACTGGATAGATCTTGTATCCTCTTATATCACCCTTTGCAGTGTCCAGCAGACTTAAAATGAGCTAACAGAGCAATAGGGTTAGCTAGAAGTGTTTGTGAGAGAGTAGTCAAAAATAAGTCTAACAGTTTCTTGTTTTTTTTGAGAGGGAGTCTCTTTCTGTCGCCAGGCTGGAGTGCAGTGGCACTTCCTCAGCTCACTGCAACCTCTGCCTCCCGGGTTCAAGTGATTCTCCTGCTTCAGCCTCCCGAGTAGCTGGGACTACAGGCCCATGACACCACGCCCAGCTAATTTTTGTATTTTTAATAGAGACGGGGTTTCATCATGTTGGCCGGGATGGTCTTGATCTCGACCTCTTCATCCGCCTGCCTCAGCCACCCAAAGTGCTGGGATTACAGGTGTGAGCCACCGCGTCCAGCCGACTTTAACACTTTTTAACCTCAACTAATCCTTACAGCCAGGTAGGTTATATTATCACCTCCCTTTTTCAGCTACAGAAACTGAGTCTTAGAGAGATATTAACTCTAGGTTATTTAGCTAGTAAGCAGAAGATCCGGGATTTGAATCCAGTGTTGTCTGACTCCAAATGCTGGTTTTTGTTTTGTTTTGTTTTGTTTTGTTTTTGAGATGGAGTCTCGCTCTGTCGCCCAGGCTGGAGTGTAGTGGCACAATCTCGGCTCATGCAAGCTCCGCCACCCGGGTTCACACCATTCTCCTGCCTCAGCCTCCCGCGTAGCTGGGACTACAAGCGCCCGCCACCACGCCCGGCTAATATTTTGTATTTTCAGTAGAGACGAGGTTTCACCGTGTTAGCCAGGATGGTCTCAATCTCCTGACCTCGTGATCTGCCTGCCTCAGCCTCCCAAAGTGCTGGGATTACAGGCATGAGCCACTGCGCCCGGCCAACACTCGGTTTCTTAATTATACTACTGTGTGGCCCAGGAAGACATTGAGCTATTACTGTGAAATCTGACCTGAGATCTCCAAGAAGCTGATTCCAGATGTGTTTTTTGGTTATTCAGTACCTACCTTGAACACCAGTTTCCATTAACATGTTTCTATTTCTTAACATTAGTTCATTAGTGATATTTCTCTCCCTCAATCTTTTCATTTCTCAGAGTCTCCTACTTCTGAAGCCTGTTTTCCAACTGTTTAACTCTCTGACCACCTAGACATCCACAATGGGCTTGATTTTTTCCCCAGGCCTTGGACTCAGTTTGGACTTCCACCAAAAGCTTTCCTTTTCTCTTTGGCAAGCTTTCACATTCCAGAGCTATTTTCTAATATTTGTCCTCCAAGACCTACTTTAGATTAATTGACCCCTGACCACTTTGAAAAGTTAAAATCTTATGCTTTTCCATGAGGAGCAAGGGAGTGTGTGACATGGACAGCTGCACTGGCAGTGACAGTTCTGAGTTCTCTATCCTTCACCCAGCTCATGTGGGGAGATAGGGGTGTGGCAATAGCAAGCTTGGAGGCCTGTAGGCAGGACAGGTGATCCTATTGGTTAGAGACAACTGGCTTCAAGCAAATATTGTTTACACTTTACCGTCTTCATCCTGAACCAATTTAGTGTCCTCTTAGATCACCTTTTGCAGCACCAAGCAAACTTATAATGAGCTAACAGTATAATCTTAACCACCAGCACTAACATTCTTCCTACAGAGGAAAATGTCAATATTGGGGGAGATGTTTCAATATGTGTTTAGGGCAAAAAGTGGGTTCCCCAATGGCTTGGGTGTCAGCTGGCATCCAGGTCTCAGAGGATTGGGAAGCTGCCAAGCACAATGCAGAGAAAATGACACTCCTGGTTCAATAGGGGGTAGGGAGCAGAAGGGAACAGCAGAGATGGACAGAGAAGAACACAAGGGAGGTAAGATAAAGCCATCAGGTTGGAGGAAGGCTATTCAGGGAACTGTGTGACCCTCTCCACACTTCATCACCCAATTTATAGGAAAATTTGCTTATCCCCAAAAGATGTGGTATGAATGAGGGTTGTCGTGGAGCTAAAGGAGAGGCTCCGTTCTAAGTTAGGTTCTTCCTAGCATAGGACAGAGGCATTGTGCAGAGACAAGGCCCAAGAGACGTAAGAGGCAGGAGAGGGCTTTGGGTGCTATTAGGCATAAAATAAAAAGGGATTCATGGTCATTTTACCCAGATTTCATAGTCAGGGAGTTCTCAGCTATAGTACTGTGAATGACTTTAACCTTTTCCCATCTATATTCTTACATTAATTCCAGTCTTCTCCTGCAGAAGACTCTGGTTCCACAATCTCTACATATTGAAATCTTGCTAAACTCAAATCCCATTCCTCTGGAAATTCTGAACATTCAGCATAAAGTGAACTTTTTCACATAGCAGGCACGTTAAGTCTTCCATATATACCCTATTGTTTTAGTTAGATTTTAAGCTTCTAGAAAACAGACACTTAATGAATTTTTGAAGTAAATAACTTATATTAGTCTTCCCTAGGAGACATTGTTATTTACAAAAATGTATAATTGAAATCAAATTTTATAAAGGGAAAAATTGAATCTGTAGAAATAACACACATATATATATGTGTAGTTTTACCACCAGTATCCAAATACCTCTCTATCCCATTTCTTTAAGGTTTCTGATCAAATATCAGGCCTGACCTCCCTCTTCTCCATTCATCCAATACCATCTATCATTTTTTTTCCAGTAGTTATCAGCACCTGGATGTATAATTCATATATCTGTTTATGTATTTGTGGACAGTGTCTCCTGCCACTAGAACATATGTTACATGAAGGCAGAGACTGTGTTCTATTCCCTGCTGTATCTTCAGTGCCTAGAACAATGCCTGACTAGACTATAGTCTGGCCCTCAATAATATTACATGAAGAAATCCACAGCCATGGTTAGAACTGTATCTTTCTTTCTGCTTTGACATTCAGAGTTGATAAACATATGTTAGACATTTATATTTGCATAACCAGGTAAATCACTCAGAACTCAGTATGTAGCTTCATTACCTATGATTAGAAATAAACAGCTAAGAAGAGAAAAGCAGAAAATAACTCTTTCTTGTAAAGTGAAGTGTGATGTCTAGGTTGAAACTTCACAAAGCAAATTTGTGCAATCATTTCTTTCCTGATGAATTTCGGGGACACATTTGACCTCTATATAACTTTATCTATAACTCAAAACTGTACAGCAGGTTTAAAAAAATCTGATTCCAGATATATTAAAGAAATTGATTAAGTGTGTCAATTTCCTGTAAATACACCAAACGTTAATATACGTAGAAATCTGGGTGTGGAGGAGACATTGAAATTTCTCTTTCAAGATGGTCATTTTATTTTATAAATGAAGCAACCAAAGAATACAAAATACTCAAGTGACCTACTGGAGCGCATATGTGTGTGAATTTAAAAGTAAAACTCGGCCTACAACTCAGCACCATGCCTGCCCCACTACACTGCACAACTTCTCTGTATTGCTGGAAACACGACAGTTCTGCCCAATTTCAAGTGGCTTTTCAAGTTACAGGTCCCGACTTCAGAGTTTATCTCACATTTCGTTTGTATCTATTTTTACTTTCTTTCCATCGTTTATTCCAGCTTATCACTATTTCTGGTGACTTCTAGGCCGAGGGATAAGCTTTAATTTATAAAAAATAACAATCTCTTCCCTCCCGTTTTCCATTATTGTTTTTTCCTTTCCTTTATATGAATGTTTACTGTCTTTTTTCTCCTCTTCCCATGATGACTTCCTACACTCTAAAATGTGTTTGACTCAACCTCCTTAATGATCACTCGTAATTAGTTTATGTGTTCCCATATATTTGTGTTAATGACAAGTTTTTATCTGATCATCAAAATTTAAGCTCCTTGAAATAAAAATTAAAATCAAAATGAGATATAACTAGATATCAGAATTAAAAAGAGTGACCATACCAAGTATTGAGGAGGATATAGAAGAACTGGAGCTCTCATACACTGCTCCTGGGAATGCAAAATTGTACAACCAGTTTGGAAAAACAGTTTGGTGGCTTCTTTAAAAGTTAAATAACACCTATCTTATGATCCAGCTGTTCTACTCCTAGGTATTCACTCAAGCTAAATGAAAGCATATATCCATATAAAGAGTGGTACAGGATAGAGGAATTATAAAGGGACAGGAGGAAAAACTTTTGGTGGTAAATCATATGACGTTTCTTGATGTTAGAGATGGTTTCATAGGTGTATATATGTGTCAAAACTTATCAAATTGTGCATTTTAAATACGTTCAAGTTACGGTATGACAATTATACCTCAAAAAGGCAGTTAAAAGAATTTTAAGCCCCTTGGATGCTGAAACCATAACTTTTCTTTAATAGCTCTCAGAAATGCCTGGCAAAATGCCACACAACCTCTGAGAACTAGGTATATATTTATTGCTAAATTGTTTAACTCAACAATAGTTTAGCGATTTCCTTAGGACCGTGAATTTTAGGTATTATCCTGACATTGAGAATAGTTCAATTAAGATCAACTAACAGTTACTAAGCTTCTCTTATGAAGCAATAAAATATGAGATATGTTTTTGATGCATTTATAAATCAGGCTGATTTCAACATAGTCAGGTTGATTTTAACACAGAAACTTTCTATTCAAAGCCAAAACAAAATCCATTGAATTCTATAAAAATTAAGCAATTTAGTAAAAAATGTAGTCAGCCTAATTTTGCATCACACAAACTAAACATTTGACTGATTTTTGTTTTCCAGTAATTGTAATATTATATGGCATTCATAAGAAATTGTAACCTCTGCTTATTTTCACTAATAACAAAAGTATCTTCCATTTATTTTTATTTTTTATTTATTTATCTTATTTATTTACTTTGAGACAGAGTCTCACTCCTTTGGAGTACAGTGGCACGATTTTGGCTAACTGCCACCTCTGCCTCCTGGGTTCAAACGATTCTCATGCCTCAGCCTCCTGAGTAGCTGGAATTACAGGCACATACCACCAGGTCTGGCTAATTTTTTGTGCATTTTTAGTGGAGACGGAATTTTGCCATGTTGACCAGGATGGTCTCGAACTCTTGGCCTCAATTGATCCACCCACCTCAGCCTCCCAAAGTGTTATAGGCATGAGCCACCACGCCCAGCCGTCCATTTATTATGTATAGATAATACCACATGCACCAGGTATTTTATAAAATTACCTTATTTAATCCTACAACAATATGAGAGATAATTAGTTAATGAAGCATCCCTCTTAAACAGATGAGAAACCAAGTCTCAGAGAAATTAATCATTTGGCCAAGATCATACAACCAGTAAGCAGAGGAGGTGAGATTTGAATTCAAACCACTCTGACATCAAAGCACAGTTTTCTATTTTTGTATCCCTGAATAATTTGCATTATCTGTGCAGGAATGTCATGGACTTGATCATACCACTGACTGTTATTAAACCAAAATATAAATTCTTTTGAATGGATTAGCAACAAAAAAAATTAAAAACACTGCTTCATTCATTCATAATAAAGCCAGAAGACACTAGAACTCTATATAGATTTTTACACACACACACACACACACATATATATATATAAAATACACATATACCTACAATTAGAATTCCTTTTTTTTTTTTTTTTTTTTTTTTTCTAGGCGTAGTCTGGCTCTGTTGCCCAGGCTGGAGTGCAGTGGTGTGATCTCGGCTCACTGCAAGCTCCACCTCCCAGGTTCACGCCATTCTCCTGCCTCAGCCTCCAGGGTAGCTGGGAGTACAGGCGCCTGCCACCACGCCTGGCTAATTTTTTGTATTTTTAGTAGAGATGGAGTTTCACCCTGTTAGCCAGCCTGACCTTGTGATCCGCCCACCTCAGCCTCCCAAAGTGCTGGGATTACAAGCGTGAGCCACCGCGCCCGGCCTAGAATTCTTTAACATTTAAATCATACCTATTTCCTTCGCAGCCTTTTATATTTCAGTTCTTCTTATCTCTCTTTAATATACTTTTTATGCCCAGGTTACAAAATAAAGTATGTTATATTGGTGAAGCTTGGCCTGGTTCTTATCTTAGGTTCCGTGGGTTTGGATGTTCTCAGTGTGACCTGGAAATTTCCCTAGAGGCAAATTTGTGGTATCTGACCTAATTCTATAGAAAGTTCCTCTTATGTAGTTTCTTAGATATTTGCATTCCTTGACTTCTGCCCTCTCTTTTCATCCTACTTTAAATGTTCTTCCACTGTGACTAATTTTCAGTTTTATAACCACGTGAAAAACAAACCAACAAAAAAGATCAGTTACTTAAGGCACCAACAGGACAAATCATTGCCCAGAGCTTGCAATAACAGTTTCCCTTGTTATTGCAACAGGTCTTAAAGATTGGATGAATGGGTAGGACAAAAATGAGGTGGGAGCCTTACAGCCTTACTCATAATTTTTTTTTTCTTTTTGGTAGATGGGGTCTCACTCTGTAACCTGGACAGGAGGGCAATGATATAATCACAGCTGACTGCAGCCTTAACCTCCTGGGCTCAAGTGATTCTCCCACCTTAGCACCCTGAGAAGCTGGGACTACAGGCAAGTGCCACCATGCCCAGCTACTTTTATTTAAAACTTTTTTTTTGTGGAGCCTGCATCTCACAGTGTCGCTCAGGGTATTCTCAAACTCCTGGGCTCAAGCGATTCTCCTGCCTAAGCCTTCCAAAATGTTGGAATTACAGGCATAAACCACTGTGCCTGGCCTAAGACAATTTTTATTTCAAATATTTTACTTTGATCTTAGTATTGCTCCATTTTGAGAACTTCCTAGCTTTAAGGACAGTTGCGTTATGTAGAAAATCTGGTGAAAATGCCTTTAAATGATAGAAATATCGACAAGAGTTAGTTCGGTTTAACCAACTTTTGATAAGACATTTAGGTCAGTGCCATTTTGGTTTAATCATTATTATTTTACTTCTTTGGCAACTTAGCATGGCTTCTCAACAAATGTGGCTGTGAAGTTGTGGCAGACAGCCACGTTTACTACTTGAGACCTTCACTATGACAGTTACTACTGTTACTACTTGAGACCATCATTACGAGACTGAATGAAGGGGGATGTACATAGAAAGGAAAACTTAAGACAAAAGAAACTGTTTTAAAGGAAGGGGCCAGGGGAAGAAGAAAAGAGCTCGCTGCTCCTAGTGAGCAAATCAGTCCCTGCGCTTCCACAGCCCATTGTATTTATTGGGTAGCAAGAACAGGAAGGAGGAGGTAATGATTGGTCAGCTGCTTAATTGTTCACAGGTTCATATTATTACTAACAGGCTTCAGATGGACCTAATCACAAGAAACACCGCGCTTGGGGCCTGACTGCCCTCAGCAGTCCTTCTGGGTGGCAGACATAGTTTGACAGTTTGCCAACATTCTGCATTTATGAGAAACCGTTTGCTACTTACTCATATAGCCTCCAGTGATATACTGAGTTGATCACGACCCTCATTCTTTCCGCCTGCAACATGAAGTCATTCATTTGGATATGCTGCATGGACCATTTAGAAATAGCGACATCACAGGCGCTCCTCTATAAAAAGAAGGGCTCTTTGGATGAAGAGTGTTCCTGTGGAGGGAGTATAGAAATATGAAATATGATCTTGTCCTAGAGAAGCATTTATATTGAGTAGGGGAGAGCCAGCACACACGAACCCATAAAATAATAATAAAGGGCTGCCTATGATTGACTGCCATAAAATAAATACTACAGATTTTCAGAGTGGAAAAAAATCCACCATGGCCTGACATGAAGAGGTTGGTAGTCATTTAGCTCTTACTATGTGTAAGCCGTTTTGAAAGGTGCTGTTTAAGATAAGAATAAAATGACAGGGCTGCTGCTCTTTGTGGGTGTGTACCCTGAAAATGATGTAATAAGGAAAGTAAGAAATCCAAAGCAAAATCCTCAGTGAATCATAGTGAGTGAGAGTGCTTCTCATGGAAAGATGAGAAGGAGTTCAGGGAGGTGATATTTGAGTTTAGACTTAAAAGATGGGAAGAATTTAGACATAAGGAAATTGGAGAAAGTGGAAGGGTATTTGCAGTTAGGAAAAACAGCCCAAGGAAAGACACAGAGGCATTAAATCATAGGATATTCAGAAAAAAGTGTGTTATGTGAAGGAAACAAAAAAGCTGAAGAGAGGTGGAGGTGAATGTGGTGGGTATTAAATAACTTATGGTGGACAACAGGGAAACATTATAAGTTTGATATAAGAAGAAATATGATCATAATTATTGAGGAAGAAGAGAAGAAAACCCACGACAGAAGGTAGAGGAGCTCCAAGTTTGAATGGTGGATAGAAGAGACTGAGATAAAAAGGAAGAGAAACAGCAGCCAGAAGAGTAGGAAGAAAATCAGGAGACAACAGGACCTCGAAAACAAGAGGCAGAACATTGCAAGAGTGGGTGTTCAGCAGAGACGTCAGGCAAAATGAAGACTAGAAAATATGTATTGTCTTTATGATACGGAGGTCATTGGTGTTTTTGGCAAGTTGCATGATAAGAACTAAATTGGAATAGATTGACTTGTGATTGGTGGATGTGGAAAATAAGACAAAACATGGATGGGTTTTTATTTTCTTTTGTTTCTGTTTGACTGTAATAAGTCAGGATAGAATAGCACCTGGAGAGAAACATGAGGTTAAAAGAGGTTATTATTATATTTAAATGGGAGAGACCTTCTTCACAGAGGTAAAAGGCAGTTGGAAAGGTCTAGTGGGGGTGGGGATTGACTGTAAAAAGAGGAGTGAGATATTTGATCGTTTTGTGAGAAGAGTTTTGGGTGTGGGGTGAGGTGGACAGGATGAAGTCAAAAGCAAGGATAAAAGGAAGAGTGAGAAGGCCTCTGTTATTACAGAATAACAATAGAGGAAAGAGACACAGAATGGGTTAAGGTGTAGGTAGGTTTATATCTTGGTTGTTGGAAGAAGAGGACATTTATATTAATTTGCTAGGGTTACTGTGACAAATACCACTGAATGTGTGGCTTAAACAATAGAAACTTATTTTCTCATAATTCTGGAGGCTAAAAGATTAATGTGTTGGCAGGGTTATTTTCTCCAGAGGCCCCTCTCCCTGGCTTGCAGATGACTGTCCTCCTGTCTTCACAAGGTCTTTCCCCTGTGTGTCTGTATGCTAATTTCCTCTTTAAAAGACATGAGTCATATTGGATTAGGGGCCACCCATACCTTCCTATTTTATCTTGGTTATCTCCTTAAAGGCTCTATTTCCAAATACAGTCACATTCTGAAACAATAAGGGTTAGGACTTCAACATAAGAATTTGAGGGTGGGGGACACAATTCAGCCCTAGCAGCATCACTTCCTGAGATTTTTGTCTGTTAAGTAGAAAGAAAGGTCATTTTCTGGGAAAGAGGAAGGGAGAGGAAGGACAAAGATTTAAGAGCAGAAGCATTTTGAAAATTTTATTGTAGGGGTGGTTAGGTTGACCAGAGAAATGTAATCGTATTATTCAGCGTGGATGGCTCATTAAAATTGGCAATTATGAGTTCACAGTGTGACTTTCTCCAGCAGAAATATGTGCCTAGGTGCAGGCAGGGAAGGAGCGGATGGCTTTGTTGATCATTTTTAGAGTGATGCTACTAAAAGACAGAGAGAAAGGAGAGTAAACAGAATGGATAAAAGGCAAGTAAAGAAAAAAGATGCTAATTGTTTTGATGAAAGTTGAAGAGGCAGTAGATTTGGGGATTCTAATAAGGCCAAAGAACGGTTGAACAACAGTAATTGCTAATCGTAACTGATGGAGGGTGATTATGGTTTGGCTCTGTGTCTCCACCCAAATTTCACCTAGAATTGTAATAATCCCCATGGGTCAAGGGCAGGACCAGGTGGAGATAATTGAACCATGGGGGCAGTTTCCCCATATTGTTATCATGATAGTGAGTGAGTTCTCATGAGATCTGACGGTTTTATAAGGGGCTTTCCCCTTTGCTCAGCCTGCCGCCCTGTGAAGAGGTACCTTCCACCATGATTCTAAGTTTCCTGAGGCCTCCCCAGCCATGTGGAACTGTAAGTCAATTAAACCTCTTTTCTTTTTTTAATACATTACCCAGTCTCAGGTATTTCTTCACAGCAGTGGGAGAACGGACTAATACAGAGGGAGAGGGCTCATCACATGGGAAGAATTTAAATTGGATGGATCACATAGAGGTAACAGCACAGGCTAAAGCCTGACTTTAAAAGTGGATAGTTTTGGAGACGTGATGGTCAAGGAATAAAGACAGATCTTGAGTAGGAAACAACACTGAACTGTCAGTCTTCAGTGGATGAAGGAGCTTGGACAGGCTGACAGTAGATGGCAACAAAGAGGAGAGGGAGGGTTGGTATAGCCAAGTGGCTTGGACCCCAGAGAGGTAGTTTTTAATAAGAGGGAGCAGAACAAATTGTCTGGAATGATAATGGGGAGCAGGTAGGACACCAACCCCACCTCCCAACTTTGTGATGCATGATTAGAGGATAATAAATAGTCACCCCTCGAGAAGGCTAAAAGGAAAGTCATGAGTTTAGAGAAGAGCTTGGAGGCAAGGAAGTATAGGAAACACCCAGAGAAGAGATTGAATTTAGAGACATCTTCTGGTCTCCAGGATATAGAGAAATAGAAGTTGGCCAAGAGATAGAAGATGAGGCCCAGACAAGAATAAATAAAGCATTATGAAAATAATGTTTTATGAAGAATGAATGTTTTGGAGTGCTTAAACTTGGGCACTGTTTCTTACAAACTAGGATGAGAGAGCTGGTGAATAGCATTTAACAATTTCTCTCTAAGGGTGAGCAATAAGCCTGATGGGGAAATGGGAGATGCAGAAACTGCGGATCTCACACTGATGCTAATGCCTCTTTTCCATTAATTCTTTGAACAAGTAATGTGTAGGACCTAATGATGCCAGGTCCAGTGCCAGAGACTGGGGATGTAAAGATGAATGGTGTGGAATTTGCCCTTGAAAAGGTCTCTAATAAGGAGACACCTAACTACAACACTGTAATAAATGACAACTTAGAAGTATTTGTAAGGTGAAATGCGGGCACAGAGACAGACAGGGGTCTGATGAGACATGGGCTACAAGTTGTACATTCACTCATCTTCTGAAAGGTCGCTGACATCCACATAGAAGGGGACTCCACTTTCTTTTCCAGGAAGATTCACCCAGAATGTTAACTGCTGTCCTTAGTCATCATGGCATTGACATAACAGCGGTGGCTAACTCATAGTGTCTGCTAATCAGACTAAAATATTTCAGCTTCCAAAACTTTCTCTCTCGACCAGGAAATTTACAACTGAAAATGAATTCCATTCCTTACCATCTTGACTTCTTCTCTTCATCTTACTGTAACCCCATGTGTCTCAAACTCTAGATGCCTCAGAATCACCTGAAGGGCTCTTGTTGACCACAGTTGGCAGGGTCTTACCACCAGAGGTTCTGATTTGTAGGTCTGGATGGCACCTGAGATCTTTCCATTTCTCGCAAGTTTCTAGATGTATTAGGCCACTCTGATGTATAAAGAAATACCTGAGACTGGGAAATTTACAAAGAAAAGAGGTTTCATTGGCTTGTGGTTCTGCAGGGTATAAAGGAAGCATGGTGCCAGCATCTCCATCTGGTGAGGGTCTCAGAAAGCTTATAATCATGATGGAAGGCAGAGGAGCAGCAGGTGAGTCACAGGTGAGAGTGGGAGCAAGAGAGAGCAGGGAGGTGCCATGCAGTTTTAGACAACCAGATCTCAGGTGAACTTGCAGCGAGAACTCACTTATCATGAAGGGGATGGTGCTAAGCCAGTCATGGGGGCTCTACCCCCATGACCCAAACACTTCACACTATGTCCCAGCCCTAATACTGGGGATTATATTTCCACATGAGATTTTTAGGGGACAAATATCCAAACCGTATCACCAGATGATGCTAAGGCTCCTGGCCCAGAGTCCATACTTTGAGAACGACTGCTATGAACAGATTGGTAATGCTTTTTCACAGTAGACCTGACTTTTCAACTTCAAACGTCCTATAAATGTGTCAGCTATTAGAACTAGTTAAGGGAGTCTCTGAGGAAGAAAACAATTCCTGAGCTTTTATTTTGCTTTCACTGCCCCAGTGGTTATAACCTGGTCTATTTAACCGTTCCACATAGTCTTCTAGCAATGACCAGTTTGAGGAGAATGTGGCCTTTGAAATGAGTCTTGAAGGATAAATAGAGGTTCAGCAAAACAACAAGAGACATGGAAGGGGCAGGAAGAAGCTTGAGTAAAGGGCTTGGTTGGGTGAGCTGGAAGGGCATGGGCTTCAGAGGACAGCTACCAGTTCTCCATGAACTGAGGGCAGCGGGTAGGGTAGGTGGAGGAAATGCCTTGGATGGCTTTATGCAGGGAACATAGGCCTGCATTTTAAAGAATTTCGAATGTTATATGATAGATAATTTTTTAAAATGGAAGTAGCTTTTTAAAATAATATGTCTTTTATTTATATATATATTTTTTGAGACCGAGTTTTGCTCTTGTTGCCCAGGCTGGAGTGCAATGGTACAATCTCGGCTCACTGCAACCTCCACCTCCTGGATTCAAGCAATTCTCCTGCCTCAGCCTCCCAAGTAGCTGGGATTACAGGCATGTGCCACCACGCCTGGCTAATTTTTTGTATTTAGTAGAAACAGGGTTTCACCATGTTAGTCAGACTGGTCTTGAACTCCTGAGCTGAGGTGATCCACCTGCCTCAGCCTCCCAAAATGCTGGGATTACAGGTATGCGCCACCATGCCTGGTCACTAAATTTTTTTTAAACAGGGTAAAAGTAAAAGGGCCCTGATAAAGAGCATTCCCAGCCCCCACTCTTTTAGTGAATTAAAATCAAGTGAAAAATAAACACAGGAGTTAGATAAAGTGAGTTAGAAATATCAGCTTTATTACTGCTGAAACCTAGATTAGAGTAAGAGGTTTTTCTAGCTGGGCAGCCAGGTGGCCTTTCTAATGCTATACCCCAGGCTTAAATTTACCCTTTAGTCATGGCTCATGCTGGACAACTCCAGCTTCCCCTACAGGGAAGAGTTAGACCCCCTTTTCTACTAGCACGGGACCAGGGTGAGGCAAGCCAGGCACTAGGACAAGAATTTAAGGAGGGCTGAGTAAGTGCAGGGCTGGCCTATAGCTGTTTGATTTGCACATTAGAAGCAAGAGGAAGGCACTGAACCAAAATTTCTAATTCTTTCTCCCAACCTCACTGTGACAAAGGGAAGAGGAGTGAGTGTGGATAGGAGAAGAGTCTTAGTGTTCACATGGCAGAAGTCCTCTCCCCAGAAACATTAGAATGAGAAAATGTTTCTAATAATAACTGCTGTTAGTATTTGCTATTCATACTTTATTAGGTATGTTTTTACATACATAGTATAGACACTGGTCTATAGCGCTTCTCTTTTGTTTAGTTTATGGCGTCCCTTAACTCACTTTAGTACATAATGACTGTCTTAGCTTGGGTTGCTAAAACAAAGGACCATAGACTGAGTGACTTTATAATCAACAAGAATTTATTTCCGACAGTTCTGGAGGCTGGAAGTCCGAGATCAGGGTGCCAGCAAGGTTGGATTCTGGCGAGGACTCTTTTGGGTGGCAGACTGCCACCTTCTGGTGTCCTCACATGGTGGAAAGAAGGTGACAGAGCTTTCTGGGGTCCCTTTTTTTTTTGAGATGGAGTCTCACTCTGTCGGAGTGTAGTGGCATGATCTCGACTCACTGCAACCTCAGCCTCACGTGTTCAAGTCATTCTTCTGCCTCAACCTCCTGAGTAGCAGGGACTACAAGCACGTGCCACCACGCCCAGCTAATTTTTTGTATTTTTAGTAGAGCTGGGGTTTCACTGTGTTAGCTTGAATGGTCTCATCTCCTGATTTCGTGATCCACCCTCCTCGGCCTTCCAAAGTACTGGGATTACAGGCGTGAGCCACTGCGCCGGCTCACTGCAAGCTCCGCCTCCCGGGTTCATGCCATTCTCCTGCCTCAGCCTCCCGATTAGCTGGGACTACAGGCGCCCGCCACCGCGCCTGGCTAATTGTTTTTTTTTTTTTTTGGTAGAGACGGGGTTTCACCGTAGTCTCAATTTCCTGACCTTGTGATCCGCCCGCCTCGGCCTCCCAAAGTGCTGAGATTACAGGCGTGAGCCATCGCGGCCAGCCCTGGGGTCCCTTTTATAATGGCAATAATCCCACTCATTTAGGGCACAATCTTCATGACTTATTACCTCCCAAAGGCCTCGCCTCCTACCGGCATCAGATTGGGGGTATTTTAATATGCAAATTTAGGGGAGACACAAACATTCAGTTAATTCAGACCCACCTTTTTAATGGTTACAGGGTAGTTTATTGTATGGTTTTATCGTAATTTATTTAATTAAATGTATTGGTGGGTAATTTTTTCCATTGTTTAATCAATATAAGTAAAAAGTGAAGAACAACCTTTTGGTTAGGAGTGTGAATTATGGAACCCTACTGCATTGAATGAACCCTGGACTCTGCTACTTAGGAGCTTACCTTTTTGTGCCTTAGTTTTTTCATCTTTATTATGAAAATATTATTACATATCTTACAGAGTTTCTGTGAAGATTAAAAGAGTTAATAATATGTACAAAGTTTAGAAATGCCTGGCCCAGATCAAGCATTCAATCAATGTTAGCAGCACACAACAACAATTGAAATGAATAGGCCAAAGAGTGAGCATATTTTTAAGGCCCTTGTTATATATTATGAAAAACTCATGGAGAAGAGTTTTATTTAATATACACAGTAGGACACCACTTTTCAAACATTTTCACCGAAGTTTCCAGATGATGGAAAAGACTAAACGTACACTTCCAAAGAAGATGGAGAGACAGTGATCCTTAAGCCTGCCGTAAAATTTTTTTCAAGTCTCAACTTTTATAAAAATTAATGAGAATATGCATTCTGTTCCTTAGGAATTTGTGTCTATTTTGATTTTTAAAAATTTCAAATGAATCACAAAGAAAAGAAATTGCAAGCTGTTCTCTAAAATTTTCCATTAAAACTGACCCTCTAGAAAGATGTACCACATTTAACGATGGTTCCAAGTCCCTCTTGACCCACTACTGTGTACCCCAGTGTGTTGCACTAGAAACTGTGGTTTTTGAACCTTGGAACAACTTAAATAGATGTTTATAAATTTTAATCTGGTGTATAAGATGGACTTCAGAGTACAGACTTTACAAATGGGTACCTCACCTCCAGCTTTGTAGGGCTGGAAACTCAGTACATGTGTAGGCATGCATATGTGTGTATTTGCTTAAATTGTCAGTTTAGTAATTCTATCTCATTTACTCCTCACTCCATACACTTGGAAATTCACCCATTCTTGCTTAATTTCTCATAGTTAAATCCTGAATTAAATAACTTTTTGTAAATAACATGTGGTAATATACAAATTTGGGGCTGAGGGGATCCAATGAGCAGTTGTCATCAAGAGTCTGCTGGATTAGGTAAGCAGCCTCCCTACAGAACGGTAGTTAAGCTATTTATTACACGTATACAACTCACAGTTGAATTCCACTAAGATTATGTCCAAAGTGAAGACATGTTTGTATACTGGGTGTGTCCAAGAAAAGCTGAAACATTCAGAAATTCAGGCTGATGGGCGCAAATAGAACAAAAGAGATAAAATGTCAGAGAAAAAAAGATAATATACTACAGATAGAAGCCAGAGAAAAGATTTTGGCAAGACTTGCATCAATATGGATTACCCTAGTGCAGATTCAGCATCAAGTTAGCAGAGAGGGGTAGGATTAGTGATCCAGGGATGTTTATAGTGATAACATGATCTAAATCTTTATTGGTATACTACATTCATTTATAATTTTTAAGTTTACTGTATTTGAAATGGCAAAAAGCCAGATTTGAGTTATTTTCTGCCTTTATTTTGCTTTTTTTGCCACCTACCTTCAAATTATAAGATTCACAAATTTATATTTATAGTTCTCTTTTAAAATTTATGAGCAGACATTGCAGCTGTTGGCTTCTCTTTCAAGCCATCTAAACTAGGGCCTGATATAAGGATTTCTTATATCCCTGTGAACTGATAAATTAATTCTTACCTACCAGTGAGTGCTCCAAGGGAACTAGTATATAATAGGTACTGACGAAACATTTTCTAAAATAAATAAATGAGTGTTTCATTTTATATTAGAGAAAAATAAAATTCCATTATAAGATTTTCTACTTCCATGATGAGTCTATGTTTATATTAATGCTTTTTTTGGCTGAATTTTAACCCTAAGTAATTTAAAATAATTCAAGTTTAGTCATTAATGCAATAGCCATTACAATTATATCTAGAAATAAAAATTTACAAAATGTGTGTATTTCTAGAGGCTAAGCCTGAAGTATCTCCTTTTAGTTCCTCAGCACCTTTTAGAACTACTTCCCATTTTCTTATTTAATCTGTTTCTATTAATACCATATTCTTGGTAAATTAAGTTCACCTAGAATGATCAAAGCTTGATCACTAGTTGGTCTATTTTATAATATGTCTTTGAGTGATTATTGAATAATTACTTCCATAGAAACACAAAATAAATAATTAAATGCATCTGTGTTCTATTAAAAGTCCACAAGTTGTAGGCCCTTCTTCCTGATATTAGTAAATAATATGATCAATAAGAATGTCTCTTCAGCTGGGCGCGGTGGCTCACGCCTGTAATCCCAGCTCTTTGGGAGGCCAAGACGGGCGGATCACTAGGTCAGGAGATTGAGACCATCCTGGCTAACCGGTGAAAACCCGTCTCTACTAAAAATACAGAAAAATTAGCCGGGTGTGGTGGCAGGCGCCTGTACTCCCAGCTACTTGGGAGGCTGAGGCAGGAGAATGGCGTGAACCCAGGAGGCGGAGCTTGTAGTGAGCCGAGATTGCGCCACTGCACTCCAGCCTGGGGGACAGAGCAAGACTCCGTCTCAAAAAAAAAAAAGAATGTCTCTTGAACAGGAAAAAACACTTTAGACTCTAAATGACTAATAAATTAAGTTTAAACAGCTTTGGTAGCACTGGGATTTCAGGTCAAAAAACCAGAAAAACTTAATAGTGATTTCATTAAGAAAATAATTTTTAATTAATTTTAGCACCAACAGTAAGGATCAAAGAAAATACAGATTTCAAAATATAATGGATTACTGAGATTAAATAAATATTTACTTAGTACCATGTGACATACTTTCTTATAAATGGACTTATTTTAGCTATAAAACAACTCTCTATGACTAAATATTGGTTTAGGTAAAAGTGCGCCTCTACAACAGCCAGCTATTTGGTTGTTTTCAAAACTTGATTTTTTTGCAAGCCTTGGTTCCAGTCATGACTGTAATTATGTTTTTACCTAGAACACTGAAAGATGCAATTTAAGGAATTGTTATTTAGGACCTCATGGAAACCACAAATTCTAAAGGGTTTAGATTTAATGAAACTAAGAGTGTTAGTACCATGGGAAGATTAAAGAGACAGTCCAGGGCCAGTCTGTGGGATGTGTTGAGCCAAATAGTTGGATCTTTAAATTGACAGTACTCCACTGAAGATATTTTAAACAGAGAATACCATAACAGTCTTATGACAGTGTTTCCCACAATGTGTTCCATTGCAAGCTAGTACACATTACTTTGTAAAATAGTTACATGATCAGTGATGTTTTGGAAATTGTGTTAAATAAGTTGTTTTTTTGTTTCTTTAATGCAGAAATTCTGTATTCTTATAATCTAGCATTGTAACTGTCTAAGAATGGGCTATAGTATGAGACTTTTGCCAAGCTTACTTGTCCATGAAACATGTTTTTCTTGAATTTGCCACTTGCATCCAGGAACACATTTTGGCAAACACTGTATTATTGAGATTAATTTGGTGGTGTTACATAGGAAGGATGAGTGAGTTGACCAGGGTTGAAAGAATGGAGACTGGGAGGGGTGAGATCAATGAGATGCCTGCTCTAATAGTCCAGGACAAGAGAATGAGAGTTAGCAATGGGAATGGAAAGGAAGTTGGCAATAGGAATGGAAAGGAAGAAGACATGATTAGACTTGTCATCTAACTGCATGGAATGGAGAAAGTTAAACAGGCAGATAGGATTAAGAAGAAGACAAGTTGGATAAAAAAAATGAATTGATTGGAGGAAATTTGGGCTTGTGGCAGCAGAGAAGAGATGTTTATTTAGCTATTGGAAATAGGAGTCTGGAGATTTGGAAGTCACCTGCATAGCAGTGATAATTGAAAGTAGTGGAGTATATGAGATCATTTGGTTAAAAAGGAGAGAAGAGCTTTGAAAACTCACCCAGATCTATAATATATGTGGAACATCTATGCATGGAGAGAAATTCTCATAAATTTGGTGCCGAGTTTCATGCCCAGTGTCTTAATCCTAAAAATGGATTAAGGAAACTATGTTTCAACATTGAAATTCTACTTAAACAGCTGATCAATCAAATCATAATTTACATAAATCAAATTATTTAAACATTTAAATGTTCATTTAACTTTCCTAAACATTTCAGTTATCACCAATCTAACATATCAGCTTCTTTCACATGCTTCAAGCATTTAAAAACTGGTAAATGTTAATACTACTGATTTCTATGAATATAAAACTTATTTTATACATTCAAAAGCATTGATTCTGTGGATTTAATTCATTTCTTCATAATTGTATTTTTTCCCTAGGGTTATAGTAATACTTATTTTATGTTTTCCTGGGGCTACAGTCTATTGCCAGACACTAAATGAAAAAAATATTGCCTCAAGCTAGCCATGGTTTCAGCTTATTGATTAGACCAATTGATTCTTTTTTCCCTTTTTTTTTTTTTGTTGTGAACAATTTTTTTTAACATAAGCAAAAGTAGAGAGAATAATATAGTAACTCCCATTACCTATCATTCAGTGTCTATAATTATCAGTAGATTGCTAATCTGATTTAATCTATACCTCCTCACCTATCCACTGGCTGTGTTTTGTTTTGTTTTGTTTGTTCTGTTTTTTTTTACAGCTTTATTGGGATATAGTTTTCATACCACAAAACTTATCCACTGAATTTTCATGTAATTCAAACCTTTTTGGGAAGTGTATAGAGTTGTGGAACCATTACTATAATCCAGTTTTAAAATATTTCAGCACCCCAAAAGATTCAACCAATAAACAGTGTGAGACAAATAAGAACATTTGACCCATATGTATGAAATAAGCATTCAGTGGAAATTGTCTCTGAGTGGACATTGAAGACAAAGACTTTAATATACCCATTGTCCATATTTTCAAAGAATTAAAGGAAATTGTATTTCTAGAATTGAGGGAAAGTATGACAATGATGCAATAAATTGAGAATCTCAATAAAGATAAATAATAATAATAAAAAAACAAATCAAAAGTTTGGAATTAAAAAATACAATAACTGGCCGGGCGCAGTGGCTCACGCCTGTAATCCCAGCACTTTGGGAGGCCGAGGCAGGCGGATCATGAGGTCAGGAGATAGATCGAGTCCATCCTGGCTAACACGGTGAAACCCTGTCTCTACTAAAAATACAGAAAATTAGCTGGACGTGGTGGTGGGCGCCTGTAGTCCCAGCTACTTGGGAGGCTGAAGCAGGAGAATGGTGTGAACCAGTGAGCCGAGATGGCGCCACTGCACTCCAGCCTAGGGCACAGAGCGAGAATCCATTTAAAAAATAAAATAAAATAAAATAACAATAACTAAAATGAAAAGTTCCCTTGAGGGCCTCAATAGCAGATTTCAGATGGCAGGAAAAAAGAATCAGTCAATTTTAAGTTAGATCAATAGAAATTATTTAATATGAACAGAGAAAAAAAAACAAGAATGAAGAGAAATAAACAGACCCTTGAGAACCTATGGAAAAACAATTGAAGTAATAGCTGAAAATATTCAGCACTCTGAATATATCACTTCAGGGATTTTGAGACATATATTTCACTTCCTTCTGACCTCCATTGTTTACGATGATAAATTAGCTGCTAATTGTATTTCTTTCCCCCTTTTTTCCCCTTTATGAATAGATTTGTTGCTTTTCTCTTTATTATTCTCTTTGAATAATTTGACTAGGGTGTTGTCTAGGTGTGTATCTCTTTGTCTTTATTTTGTTTATATTTAGCTTCTTGGATATATAGACTAATCTTAAAAAATAAAATAAAATTTGGAATGAATAGGTATTCTTGGATGTGCAGTTTGGTGCCTGACACTGGTTTATGGAAAATATTGTCATTATTGCTTCAAATATTTTTTCTTTCTTTCCAGTTTTCTGCTCCTTTTGGTATTCCCATTATAAGTATGTTATGCTTTTTTTGATTTATCATGTAATTTTTCTCCTTTAACCTGTTGATGTGGTGTATTATGTTAATTGATCTTTGAATGTTGAACCAGCCTCACCAACCTGGAATAAATTCTACTTGGTCATGGTGTATATTTCTCATTATACATTGTTGGATTCAATTTGCTAGTATTTTGTTGAGGATTTTTGCATCTTATGTTCCTGAGAAATGTTGGTCTATAGTTTTCTTTTCTTGTAATGTCTTTGTCTGCTTTTGGTATTTGGGTAATGATGGCCTCATAGAATAAATTATGAAGTATTCACTCTGCTTCTATCTTCTAAAAGAGATTGTAGAGAATTGGTATAGTTTCTTCCTTAAATGTTTGGTGGAATTCACCAGTGAACCTATGTGAGTCTAGTGCTTTTTGTGCCTAGTGCTTTTTGTTTTGGAAGGTTATTAATTATTGATTCAATTTCTTTAACAGATATAGACCTATTCACATGGTCTATTTCTTCTTTTGTGAGTTTTTGGAGATTGTGTCTTTTGAAGTATTAGTATTAATACACTTTATCTAGGTTTTCAAATTTATGGGCTTGTTTGTAGTAATTCATTATTTTTTTTTAATGTCCATGGGATCTATAGTGATGTTTCCTCTTTTACTTATGATATGAGTAATTCGTGGCCTCTCTTTTCTTAGTTGACCTGTCTAGAGACTTATTGATTGTACTCATCCCCTCAAAGAACCAACTTTTGGTTTCAGTAATTTTCTCTTGACTTCCTGTTTTTAATTTTATTGATTTCTGATCTAATTTTTATTATTTCCTTCTGTTTACTGTGGATTTAATTTGCTCTTCTTTGCTAGTTTCCAAAGTAGAAGTTTATATTATTGATTTTAGAGTGTACCTTTTTCTAACCACACATTTAATACCATAAATTTCCCATTAAGCATTGCTTTTGCTGCATCCCACAAATTTTGATAAATTGTGTTTTCATTTTCATTTAGTTCAAAATACTTTTAATTTCTCTTGAGATTTCTTCTTTGATCCATGTGCTATGTAGATGTTTGTTGTTCAATTGCCATGTGTTTCTTAATTTTCCAGTTACCTTTCTGTTACCGATTTTTAGTTCAATTCTATTGTGGCCTAAACTTTGACATTGTATGATTTCTCTTCTTTTAAATTTGTTGAGGCATATTGTATGACACAGAATGTGGTCCACCTTTGTGAGTATTCTATGTGAGCTTGAGAAAAATGTGTATTTTGCGGTTGATGGAATGAGTCTATAGATATCAACTGTATTTTGTTGATGATGTTTCGAGTTCAGCTATGTCCTTACTGAATTTCTGCCTGCTGGTTCTGTCCATTTCTGATAGAGGAGTATTAAAGTCTTTAACTGTAATAGCAGATTCACCTATTTATCCATGCAGTTCTACAAGTTTTTGCTTTACATATTTTGATGCTCTGTTGTTAGGCATATACCTGTTGAGGACTGTTAGGTCTTCCTGAAGAATTGACCACTTTATTATTATGTAATGCCTCTCTTTCTCCCTGATAACTTTCCTTGCTCTGAAGTCAGCTTTGTCTGAAATACAGCTACTCTCTCTATTGATTGTTAGTACTGTATATATTTCTCCATCCATTTATTTCTAATCTACATGCATCTTTATATTTAAAGTGAGATTCTTGTATTATTTTATTATTTTATTTAATTTTTCTATTTATTCTGACAATCTTTGTCTTTTAACTGGTATATTTAGATCATTGATATTTAAAGTGATTGCTCATATCGTTGGATTGATCTCTACCATACCCGTTACTGCTTTCTGTTTGCTGCCCTTGTTCTTTGTTCCTATTTCTGCCTTTCACTTTTTTCTGCCTTTTGTGAGCATTTTATATTATTTCATTTTCTCTTCCCTTTTAGCATATCAGTTAAACTTCTTCTTAAACAATTTTTGATAGTTATCCTGGATATTGCAATATGTATTTACAATTGATCGATGCCCACTTTCAAATGATACTATAACACTTCATGGGTAGTCAGAGTACCTTATAATAACCATTCTAATTTCCTCCTCCTGTTCATCATATCTCTGCTGCGTTTATTTCACTCATAAGGAAGCATATACACACATACATAATTGAATATATTGTTACTATGATTATTTTGAACAAACTGCTCCTACATCAATTAAGAATGAGAAAAATAAAAGTTTTTATTTAACTTTCATTTATTTCTTCACAGATACTCTTCTTTATGTAGATCTGAGTGTCTGACCTACATCATTTTCTTTCTTTCTAAATAACTTTTTATCATTTCTTGCAAGGCAAATATACTGGCAACAGATTCTTTCAATTTCTGTTTGCCTGAGAGAGTCTTTATTTTTTTCTTCATTTTGAAGGATAATTTCACAGTGTACAAAATGTTAGGAAGATGGCTTCTTTTCTTCTCAACACTTTATTTCATTCTACTCTGTTCTTGCTCACATGGTTTCTGAAGAGAAGTCAGAGGTAATTGTTATTTTTACTCCTATATAGGTAAGCTATATTTTTCCTCTAGGCATAGGGTTTTTTTCTGTTTTATTTTTGTTGTCATTTATCTTGCTTGGTGCTCTCTGAGCTTCTTGGATGTGCAGTTTGGTGCCTGACACTGGTTTATGGAAAATATTGTCATTATTGCTTCAAATATTTTTTCTTTCTTTCCAGTTTTCTGCTCCTTTTGGTATTCCCATTATAAGTATGTTATGCTTTTTGTAGTTGTTCCTCTGTTCTTGGGTGTTCTGTTCTGCTGTTGGTTTTTTTTTTTTTTTTCCAATCTTTTTTCTCTCTGCTTTTCAGTTTTTGAAGTTTCTATTGAGATATATTCAAGATCAGAGATTCTTTTCTCAGCTGTGTCCATTCTGCTAATGAGCTCATCAAAGGAATTCTTCTTTTCTGATATAGTGTTTTTTATGTATAAGATTTCTTTTTGATTCTTTCTTGGAAATTACGTTGTTTATCTGTTCTTGCATGCTGTCTACTTTAACCATTATCATGTTTAGCATATTAATCATAGTTTGTTAAATTCCCTGTCTGGTAATTCCAAAATCCCTGCCATATCTGAGGCTAGTTCTGATGCTTGCTGTGCTTCCTCAAATTTTATTTTGTTACCCTTTAGTATACCTTGTATTTTTTTTTTCATAGCTGGATATAACATACTAGGTAAAAAGTACTGCTGTAAATTGCCCTTTAGTAATGTGGTGGTAAGGTGTGGGGGAGGGAATGTGTTCTAGAGTCTTTGATTAGGTCTCAATCTTTTAATGAGCCTGTGTCTCTGCACTGTAAACTTCACAAGTGCATCACAGTTTTGTTTTTTCTTTTTACTGTTTTTCTTTATTGTTACCCTCTCAGATGATATAGAATTGCTATAGTGGGCTAGAGCTTGATATTTTCCTCCCTCCAGGTAAGTTAGGTTCTGAGAAAAGCCTAGTAGATTAGATTCTAGTTAAGTAGTTTCTCTAATAATAGGGTCTGAGGGCAGACCTTATTAAGAACAGAATTATATGACGTATTTCAAATATGGCTACTTTCTGCTCACCTTGCTGGAAGCGTGAGAGCTTTGTCTCCATTATTCTCTGTGACAACCCAGTAGAGCTACTATAGGTAAAACTCACAAAAGTGTGCCCCCACCTCCGAGACTGGGTGCCCCTGGAGTTTTTAACTCTCAGGCTTTTCCACATTCATCTCCAGCAATTTGTCAATTACAGTTTAGGTTTTTCTACCTTGGAAATGATTGCTGCAGAGGTTTGTGTTCATGGGTTTCTTCTTTGGTAGGTTGTGATTCTCTGTATTTGCCTATTTTTCCAATTTTAGGGGCAGTGGTTTGCCCTGTGGCCCTACTTTTCTTATGGGTCTAAGAGGAATTGCTGATTTTTCAGTTTGTACAGCTTTTTACTTGTTAGGATGGAGTGGTGATTTCCAAGCTCTTTATATGCTGGACTGGAAACTGGAAGTCCATTTTTCCAATTTTAAATAAACACTTCCTTAGTTTTGTGCTTAATCTGTTTTTGATTCAAGATATGAGTGATGTTTTAACAATAACTGAAAATGGAAATGATTTTCAAGTTGCTTTTTACTCTGAAAAATTTAGATATACAGAAAAGTAGAGAGAAGACCACAACTAACACCCATGTCTATTGCCTAGAAATGGCATTTATCAAGCTTTTACCATATTATTTTAGTTTTCCTTTTTTTGTTATTGTTTTTCTTGTTGAGGTATTTTAAATAAATCCCTTGGTACTTCACCTGTCATACCTTAGTACAAGTGAGTATCTCTAATCCAAAATACTTAGGACCAGACGTGTTTTGTATTTCAGATTTTTTTTATTTTGGAATATTTGTATATCATAATGAACTATCTCAGGAATGGGACCGAAGCCTGAACATGAAATTCATTTATGTTTCATATATATATCTTATACACATAACCTGAAGGTAATTTTATACAATATTTTAAATAATTGTGTTCTGTTCGTATATATTGAATCATCAGAAAACAAAGGTTTCACTGTCTCATTTCAGTGCCCCAAAAGTTTTGGATTTTGGAGCATTTGGGGTTTCAGATGTTCAGATTAGTGACACTCAACCTATATGCATCTCCAGAAAACATGGACATTTTCCTGTAACTACCATGCCATTATCAAATCCAACAATATTAACATTTCTTTGATTTTTATCTAATAACCAGTCCTTATTCAATTTTCCTCAGGTGCTTCAAAATATGTGGTTCTCTTTTTTCAGTTGATTTGTTCAAATCAGAATCTAAACAAAGCCAGTAACTGATTTTGGGAAAAATCTTGTTCTATGGAAAAAGCATTTTGAGAAATACATGTTTGAAAACGTTTACACTGTTATATGATTTTGTGCTGAAAATAATGTAAGCATTCCACACTTTTAAAATCTCACATCTCTCTCCACTCTTAACACGCTGGAGGTGCATTTGACTCTCTCTATTGTTCTACCATAGATATCTTTGACAGCCTTCTGGGAATGCCTGCTGTGGCCAGATGCAGAGGATTTGCTCTTCTTCCCGTCTTTAAGTGGGAAAAGCTTGCCTTCTGGGCTGAGTTCTTCCAGATTTTCCTTATTACCACCTGTCATATTACATGTTTATTCACATATTTTGTCTCTTATTACTTAGAAGCCATTTCCTTATAGTTATTTTTAGTTCTTACTGTCTAGTATCACATGGCACCTGAGGTTCTAAGCTACCACTTGGGACAAAATGCTGCTTTTTGAAGACTGAAGAAAAAATTCAACTGCTTCATGTCTTTTGGGTGAATTATAACTCAAAATGTACAGAATGCCACTCTATTCAATAATTTGTAAGTAATTATCTCATTTGATTCTCACAGTCTTCTGTGTTCCCAAAGCATAGCAGTATAATGCCAGTGGGAAGACACAGAACAGAAGAAAGCTAACAGAGGAGAATATTTGATTGGGGTAATTAATGTCTCAGTCAATTCAGGTTTCTGATGTGGTTTCTATCTGAAAGTGTTATTTGGAAAATATCTGACATGAGAGTACGTGACTTCTAAAATTATACCTAATGTAGACTAAACACCATCAAACTTACTAGATGGGGATTTGACTTCTTAATGTAGGTACAACCTTAGATAAACTCATTTTAATACTCTTAGTGTTATACACAACCCACTTTAGAGAACCCTAGTTCCATTATAATTAATTATTTATTGAAACCCATCTGTGTACTTACCTCTGAATAGCTATAAATGAAAACCTAGTCCTTCCCTAGGGCCCTTCTGAGCTAAATTCTGTTGGTTAATGTTCTGGTATTATTGGACAATGGATTGATCTGCAGCTCAGAAAAATTCTCTGAAGTTTACATTAATTATGAAGACCATGAAAAGTGATCTTTTATATTTGCTCTAAGCAAAAGTTAGAATCAATTGTTTTTTAAGTACCAAATATGGTTGATGGTAAATCTCTTAGGTATCACTTCAGAGTATTAGTACATGGGTAAACTCAGTTGGTGTATTGATTAATGATTAGATTAAGGATTAAATCTGTCACTTGCCTTCACAAAGGACAATCCCCACTAATATCAGTGCTGATGCTTTCAGTGTTCACAACAGGCAGGGCCACCAACGAAGTTTTAAGCAGTGTTGTCACTGCTATAAAGTAAATCACTCAATGCTCATGTTTTGCTAACTTTGAGTGTTCTCATTGCCTGCAAGCCACAGCTAATGCTCTGGGAATTTGCTACTGGAACTCAGGTCTGGCAGCAACTTTGGCATCACCTAGTTGCTCATGGAGGCCACCAAGACCTGTTGAATCAGAATTTGAATCTGTATTTTTAACAAGATCCCTAGGTGATTCATAGACACATCTAAGTCTGAGAGACATTGTACCTAGTCCATTAGAGAATTGTTGGAGCTATGAGAGCCAAGAGGTTCTTCTCTCTATATAGATAGAAAACAAGGTCCCAGAGGGCTCAAGAGATCTGCCCAGTTATAATCAAGCAGGTTACTGGCAGAGGTAGAGTCAGGTCAGGTCCTGTCCCACATGTTGGTGACATCTGTTGTCTCTCAGCAGACCATCCCCAACCTGTCTGTAGCAACCTTGGCATTCTCTCTCTCTTGGGGATGTCCAATCTGCACTGCCAGTCCAAAGCAGGTTTCTTGCACCTCTCTACCTTGCCTCCACTTACAGGGAATGTGACTCAAGACGAGTCAATTAGCTTCTCACCCTGGGTCATGCAATCTTGAGTGAAGACACACAGGGATGCAAGGTACCTGGAGCTGAATCATCTCATGGCAGCACTACAGAGGAAGACCCATGGGCTCTTTCCTGTTGCTGCCCCAGGAGAAGAGCTGCTTCCTGTGGTAGCAGAGTTGTCCAGCACTTCCTTCTATTCCATTCCTTAGAAATAACCACTATCAATTCTTTATAAAAAATCCCTACTCCTTTCAGAATTTCCAGGCATAAACCAGTGTATGTGCCTTTATAAATTATGTAAATTTCCTCATCCAACAGACACTTTTCTGCATCTTGTTTGTTCCCTTAGTGTAGGTCGTAGTTCCTTATGGAGAGTTCAGAATCTTGGATTTTAGAGCTGTAATACAGTGCACACAGCAAATGTCATACAATACTACTAGTGAGGTCTAGGGTAGCACCTTATAATTAAACAAATTAATTTTTTTTGGAACTAGAAGATATAAGTATTCTATTCACACCAAGTTAGATAAATTAATACTTTACATATTCTCGTGTCAGGTCAGTATTTGATGCCAAGTGAGTGTAGGATTGGCCATGTTTTGCCACTAATTAAGTTTCTTTAAAAAAAAAAAGTAATTTCTAGAGTATTTTGGATTTGGGAATTGTGTATAAGAAATTATGGAACATATAATACATCCTGAAGATATGATTTTCAAATCAGTACTTACAGATCTACCTGAATTTTTTCACTTCTGCAGATATATTCTATTATATGGATGCAACATAATTCATTTAACCAGTCTTCTATTGATAGACATTTAGAATTTTCCAATGTCTGGTCTTACATATAATGTTGTACTGATTGTCCTTGTGTGTCTATTTTAATGTACTTGTACAAATATAAAACAACAATTTAAATGTATGAATAGGGCCAATTTGAGGAAAAATGTTTCTCATTTGCTGGTTGCAATTGATTTCTCCCATAGTGAAAGACATTTATGTAGAAAATTCTAAATCCAATGGTGGGAAATATCCTGGTATCGTGGAAAGAACTCATTGCTGAGAGTCAGAACCCATGTTCTGGTTCAGTCTACACCATTTAACATGAGCAATTCCAGTTTTTTGTGTATCACTTTCTCAGTCCATAAAATAAAGAATTGTAATATGCCAATCAATATGATTTCCACTGAACAGGTACTGTTTTAGGTGCTAAAAAAATAGCTGTGACCCCAAATACACAATAATCCCTACTCACATGGAACCTACATTTTAATGAAAAAGAACAACAATAAACATGATAACTAAGTAAACATTTAGTAGGTTAGATAGTAATAAATGTTAAGGAAGAAAAGAGGAAACAAGGCAGGAAAAAGTAATAGGATAGGTCAGGAAGAAGAATTAAAATTTAGACATTAGGGTCAGGGAAAACTTCACTCAAAATATCTGCACAGAGCCTGAACGAAGTAGAGAAACTATCCACGCAGATATGTGGGGATAAACAGTCCAGGCAGCAGAACCAGCAAGCGCCAAGATGCTAAGGCAAGATCATTCCAGGAATGTTCAAGAAGTTCCAAAGGCCAGTGTGGCTAACAATATGGGGTGGGGAAGAAGAAGGAGGTGAACTTAGAGAGACAGCAGGGAGCCGATGAAAGCGCTTTATAGGTTTCAGTAAGGAATTTGGCCTGTAGTCTGTGTGAGATATGAAGTCCTTGGAGGATTGCAGACACAAGAGGAATGTGATCTGGTTAACAGTTTCAAAGGGCCTCTGTGTTTTCAAACTATACTAAAAGGGGGCAAGGGCAAAGTAGGGACACTAGGTTGGAAGCTATTGAGCCAATCCAGACAAATGATAATGGTGGAAAGTGCTGAGTGGTGAGAAATGGCTAAATTCTGGATATAATCTGAAGATAAACTTAATAGGAGTCATTGATGGAATTGATACACGATGTGAGAGTAAAAGGATTTAACGATGACTCTGGAGTTTGTTGTCTAAGCAACTGAAAGAATGGAGTTGTATCAAGTAAGATGGGAAGCAGACTGCTTGGCTTTGGATGTATCGAGTTTGAGATGTCTACTAGATATTCTAGTAAAAATGTCCTATCCAAGTTGACACTTGGATAGAGATGAGTATGGAGTTTAAGGGGAAGTGGTCTAGGTTGGAGACATAAATTCGGCAGCCATCAATGTGTAGATGGAATTTAAAACTTTGAGACTGGATGGGATCACGCAGGGAGTGAGTACAGTCAGAATGAGAGGTCTGGACTGAATCTGGAGGAATTTCAACAATTAGGAGTCAAAGAGATAAGGAGGAGGGAGCAAGATTCAGTGGGAATGGACAGAGAGGGAGGAGGAAGTCAGGAGAGCATGGTATACTGGAAGCCAAGTGAAGACAATGTTTTCAGGAGGAGAGTGGAAACACTGTTGCCAGGTCAGGTTAGGAGAGGAATTTGGCATCAGAGGGTCACTGTGAACCTAAGAACAATTCAGTGGAGTGGTGGAGATGACAGACGGACTGTGGTGGGTTCGAAAGAGATGGGAGGAGAGAAATGGAGGATGGTGAATGTTGCAACTCTCCTAGGTAGTTTTTGTGAACATGTGTAACAGAAAGAAAAGCAATGGAACCTGATGGGGGCAGGTGGCACCAAGGCAAACCTTGTTTTTTTAAATTGGAGAATTAATGTCATGTTTATATGCTAATGCAAGTGATTCAATAGAGAGGGAAAACAGGGATGCTACAAGAGAGAGGGAAGGCTTTTTGGAGCACATCAACTGAGCAAATGGAAGGGGATGGGATCTGGTGCAGAAGTGGGGATCTGGCCTCATCTAAGCTCTTCTATAGTAATGGGAGAGACTCTAGTAGGCAGGAAATGTGGTGGGAACTTGTGGAAGTTCTGTTTTTAGGCTTCAAAAATGGGAGGTTAGGACATTACGGAGAGTAAAGTAGAACTCTGGGGAGGAAAGGAATGAGGCAGAGGGCTGCTGTTTATTATTATTATTTTATTTTATTTTACTTTTTTTGAGACAGAGTCTTGCTCTGTCGCCCAGGCTGGAATGCCGTGGTGCAATCTCAGCTCACTGAAACCTCCGCCTCCTGGATTCAAATAATTCTCCTGCCTCAGCCACCTGAGTAGCTGGGATTACAGGCGCATGCCACCACGCCCGGCTAATTTTTGTATTTTTAGTAGAGACAGGGTTTCACCATGTTGGTCAGGCTGGTCTCAAACTCCTGACCTCGCGATCCACCTGCCTTGGCCTCCCAAAGTGCTGGGATTACAGGCGTGAGCCACCACACCTGTCCTGTTTATTATTATTAAATAATATTATTTAATAACTCCGTGCTACTACTTGATAATTAAAACAATGTACATATATTAATTTGATAAAACGAACATTTTTTAAAAATAAGAGAGAAGAATGTCTGAACTACCTCTCTGGGTGGATTTCAGGCAACTCTTGAGATGAATGGAGGAACACAACAACCAGCTGTGGAGTCATGGTTCTAGAATGGAATGGCCAATGTCAGAATGAACCATCGGGGTATGAAAGATTTTCTTTGGGTTTTAAAACACGAAGAATATTAAAAGTAGCAAAACAATATTATTGCATTTCACCAGGACTTCTATCAGGAGAGATCCTGCCTCTTACAATTGCAAATATATTTCAGTGATTAAGCTATGTTAATCACTGCTATTTCTGCCTTTCAAAGTCTCAAACAAATAGTTTTTCAGCTCTATGATGTTGGGAGCTCTTTGTAACTTGAAGACTGAGACTGGAGGATCTCCCTCTCTGTCTTTCCCTCCCCTCCCTCTCTCTTTGTTCCACCTCTTTCTCTGTCTTTTCCCTTCATCCTGTTGCAAGACATGGGCCTCCACAAGTCACATTCTCAGTCAGGAACTATTTTTTTTTGAGATGGAGTCTTGCTTTGTTGCCCAGGCTAGAGTGCAGTGGCATGATCTGCAGCCTCTGCCTTCCAGGCTCAAGCAATCCTCCCACCTCAGCCTCCCAAGTAGCTGGGACTACAAGTACATGCCCACTACATCCAGCTAATTTTTGTATTTTTTGTAGAGACGGGGTTTCACCATGTTACCCAGCCTGGTTTTGACTTCCTGAGCTCCCACTTCAGCCTCTCAAGGTGCTGGGATTACAGGTATGAGCCACTGTGCCCAACTCAGTGAGGAACTTCTTTATTTTTCTGAGAATCTCCTTTTTTCTTCCGTCTATCTAGATTGAACTTATTTTTCAAAATTCAGATCAAATTTTGCTTTCACACTGAAGCTTCTTTTGACCAATCCAGTTCTCACTTATCTTTTCCTCTTTTTCTTTACTTCTCTTTATACTTGGAGAGATAAAAAGCCCAAGTATATTGTTGGAAATAGTGAAAGGGCGTTAAGGTGTTATATGTTTGGAAGAATTTGTCTGCGTAAGGCTCTCTGTGAATTTTTAATAGAGCAGCTTAGAAGGGAAAAGGAAGTTTTCAATAGAAATATCAGGGCATTTGTATTTTTAGAATACAATACTAAAAATTGGGCTTTTATAAAAGGTGGACTTTAAAAGGAAGTTTTCAATAGAAAACTTGGTCTAAATATCAGGACATTTGTATTTTAGTCCTGACTCTGCCACTAGCAGTTTGGCTTCAATCAAGTCATGTAACTTATTTGTCCCTCAATAACCTCATCTTTAAAATTAATGTCTTCGACTATATAATCCAAGTCTAGACACGGTGGCTAAAATGCAAACATTCAGCTGCAATTTAAAGATAGGAAGAGTTAGTTGGGGGCAGATTTTGCCTTTGAGAGTGTGTGGGATTATGGGTTGGCACTGGACTTTCTGTGCCCCAGACAATGTCTGTTGTCAGACCTCTCATCATCCTGTGGAGCTGTCATCCCATCCCCAGACCTCTTACCCTGCCCCAAACCACAGAGGCACTGCACTAGCTCTTGCTTGTCTGGGTCTCAGTCTTTGTTCTGAGCTGCTTACCCTTGCCCACCCCTCCTTCATGGTTATCTCAATCTGCATCCTCTCAGTTTTACACTGAATTGCTCTTTTTTTTTTTTTTTTTAAGTTTATTGAGACTTTTATTATGGTCCAATGTACGAGCTATCTTGATAAATGTTTCATGTACATTTGAATATGTTTTCAATATGTTTTCTACTTTTTAAAAAAAATTATACTTTAAGTTCTGGGATACAAGTGCAGAATGTGCAGCTTTGTTACGTAGGTATACACGTGCCATGGTGGTTTGCTGCACCCATCAACGTGTTGTCTACATGAGGTATTTCTCCTAATGCTATCCCTCCCTTAGCCTCTCACCCCACAACAGGCCCCGGTATGTGATAATCCCCTCCCTGTGTCCCTGTGTTCTCATTGTTTAACTCCCACTTATGAGTGAGAACATGTGGTGTTTGATTTTCTGTTTCTGTGTTAGTTTGCTGAGAATGATGGTTTCCAGCTTCAACCATGTCTCTGCAAAGGACACGAACTCATCCTTTTTCATGGCTGCATAGTATTCCACGGTGCATATGTGGCACATTTTCTTTATTCAGTCTATCACTGATGGGCATTTGGGTTGGTTCCAAGTCTTTTCTATTGTGAATAGTGCTACAATAAACATACTATCCAGAATCTACAAAGAACTTGAGCAAATTTACAAGAAAAAAACAACCCTATCAAAAAGTGGGCAAAGGATATGAACAGACACTTCTCAAAATAAGACAGTAGAGGCAACCTAAACACGGAGACAGCGGGTTCTGGGATTGGGCAGCCAGCCTCTCTGCTGGAGGCTCTGGGGTCCACGGATGACTGTCTTTTCCTGGTTAAAGGTGGAATTTTCCTTGGTACTGTTGATGTAGCAGGAATGCTAGCTGGATTTATTACAACATTATCACTGGCTAAAAAGAAAAGCCCTGCATGGTTCAATAAGGGAAGCATGGCCACGGCTGCATTACCAGAAAGCAAGTCTTCCCTTGTCTTGCGAGCTCTGGGCTGGGGCTCACTATATGTGTGGTGTGGGGTTGGTGTGATTAGCTGCTCAGTCTGGAAAGCTTTAGGAGTTCACAGTGACATGTAAGAGATATCCTCATTTTAATTGAAGGCTACATCACCAACTTTCTACCCGAGAAGTCGTTTTTCTTTGGGACCCACAATCAAAGGCTTTCCTCTGGCATGAGAAAGGAGTAGCATTCTCGTCTGGTGAGTTTTTAGTGCTGAAGTGACTCCCAGTTGTCCCTGACCCCGCTCAAGCTCCTGCTGACTGTCCCAGTGTGGGTCTGGCCAGGACTGGCACCAAGGCAGTGGGATCCTTTATAAATAGGCCTCCAGCGCCATACACTAGAAAGCAGGAGCCCACTTCTGGGATACTGGGAGATGGTGCAGGCAGCCACCGGTACTAAAGCACAGCACCCTATCCTTCCCGGCAGGGCCACAGTTCAGAAGATGTAACCTGATTTTCATCTGTAGTCACTAGAAGCATTTTTCCTTGACATTCATACTAAAAATAGAAAACCAGTAATTTCAGGGATCTGGGTTAGCCTCTTAAACATGTCAACTATTGATGAGAATACTCTTTGTAAAACTGACTCCAGAAATCACTTGCTAGAGAAGCAGCCCTTCACTGCCTTAGTCTGAGCAGCCACGGAAAGCACGTGTTGGAGGCGCTGGCAAGGCCCGCGCAGCCGCAGTAGAGGGCCGGGGGCAGGTCGTGCGCACCCGCCATAGAGGGCTTGAAGGTGCTGCCAACGGCTCTCTCGGCGTCTCGACGTTCTGGTCAGCAACTTTTTCCCATTCTCTCCCTCCACTTCTTGAGTGAGCAGCCCCGAGTTGGACTGTGCCTGTTGTGTGGGTCAGCCAGAGAGTGAGCTCGGCGGGAGCGAATTTTCTGTGCCTGGGGATGGCCCTGTGTCCCCGTCAGGCGGCGTGCATGCTGCTCAAGGGCGCCTGGCTCTTCACCCCCGTGAGCAAGATGGCGACTGTGAAGAGTGAGCTTATTGAGCGCCTCACTTCGAGGAGCCCTGTCATCACAGTAAGGTCTCCATCATAGGAACTGGATCAGTGGGCATGGCCTGCGCTAGCAGCATCTTATTAAAAGGCTTGAGTGATGAAGTTGCCTTTGTGGATCTTGATGAAGGCAAACTGAAAGGTGAGACAATGGATCTTCAATATTCAGCCCTTTCATGAAACTGCCAAACATTGTTTGTAGCAAAGATTACCTTGTCATGACGAACCCCAACCTAGTGATTATTACAGCAGGTGCACGCCAAGAAAAGGGAGAAATGCGCCTTCATTTAGTCTAGCGAAATGTGACCATCTTAAAGTTAATGATTTCCAGTATTGTCCAGCACAGCCTCCTCTGCAAACTGATTATTGTTTCCAATCCAGTGGATATCTTAACTTACGAAGCCTGGAAGTTGAGTGCATTTCCCAAAAACCGTGTTGTTGGAAGCGGCTGTAATCTGGATACTGCTCGTTTTCTATTCTTGATTGGACAAAAACTTCGTATCCACTCTGAAATCTGCCATGGATGGATCCTCGGAGAGCATGGAGACTCAAGTGTTCTTGTGTGAAGTGGAGTGAACATAGCTAGTGTCCTTTTGAGGGATTAATCTCTGATATAGGAACTGATAAAAAATCCTGAGCAGTAGAAAAATGTCCACGAAGAAGTGATTGCTAGTGCCTATGAGATTATTAAAGTGAAAAGTTCTACTTCTTGGGCCATTGGCCTATCTGTAGCTGATTTAACAGAAAGTATTTTGAAGAATATTAGAAGAACACATCCAGTTTCCACCATAATTAAGGGCCTCTGTGGAATAAATGAAAAAATATTCTTCAGTATTCCTTCCTTGGAGAGAAGGGTATTACCAGCCTTATAAAGATAAAGCTGACCCCTGAAGAGGAGGCCCATATGAAAAAGAGCGCAAAAACACGTTGGGAAATTCAGAAGGAGCTTGAGCCTTAAAGTTGTCTAAAACTACTATTCCGAAATTATTGAAGAGATCATAGGTACAGGATTATATATCAAAATTTTGAATAAACTTGAATTCCTAAAAGATGGAAACAGGAAAGTGGGTAGAGTGACTTTCCTATTTATTTAGTCTTCCAGCTCTTTTATTTAGCATCCAGGTGCTGGATAATACTTATTTACAATTCCCAAAGAAAGTGATTTTGGTACCACTGATGTAGCAGCACTTACCTTGTTATATATATGTAGTTGCCATTTGGTTCCCAGAAAGTAGGATGTAGGTATTTATTCTGTTCTAGAAATTCTGATTCTTTTCTTTAGATATATGCTATTTCTTCTTGCTGGTTTATATCTATGTTCATTTGTATGCTATAAAAAATGGGTAATTTCCTCTACAATGTAAAAAATATGTACATACAAGAAAAAAAAAGACATTTATGCAGCCAACAAACATATGAAAAAAAGCTCAATCATCACTGGTCATTACAGAAATGCAAATCAAAACCACAATGAGATACCATCTCACACCAGTTAGAATGGCAATCATTAAAAGGTCAGGAAACAACAAATGCTGGAGAGAATATGGAGAAATAGGAACACTTTTATAATGTTGGTGGGAGTGTAAATTAGTTCAACCGTTGTGGAAGACAGTGTGGTGATTCCTCAAGGATCTAGAACCAGAAATATCATTTGACCCAGCAATCCCATTACTGGGTATATACCCAAAGGATTATAAATCATTGTACTATAAAGACACATGCTTTCTCTTTTTTCTGACTTGCTCTTCAGACTTAATGCTCCGTATTACCTTCCTCACTATGAGTTTGTCTCCCCCTAGAAGATAGTCTATGTTTTCCAGTTGGCTGTGGACCTGATTCTGCGTGGGGCATGTATTTCTCTTGAATACTTGAATACCATGGGACCCACCCATGTTTTCTGGGACTCAGGCATAAGGCAATCACCCCAATTTTCTATGTCCATGTAATGACTCTGGTGCTGGTGTTATCCTGTTAACTAGATTGTAGTTGTGGTTCTCTGCATGTAAGGATCAATGATTTTTTCCTGCTGATTCCCCCAACAACCTTATATAATGTTGCATTCCTATAAGATGCTTAGAAACTAGTTGCTAATTTGTACATTCCCACTTTTCAATCCTCACCCAGCTTATCTTTTGTTGGAGGATTTTGTAAAAACAAAAAGGGGAAGAGTAGACACTGCTGAAGGAAAGAACTTAAAAGTCAGGAGCTACCTTGGTTTCCCCTTTTATTTTCTTCCTCTTGCTTTTGTTATCTCCTCTTTCTAATATAGTAATAGGAGTGTATGACTACCACATATATTTGTTTAAATTTAACTTAAAATATCCATTCTAGGTAATCTGCCTTTAGCCCTTTTCTATCAGGGTACTATATTTTATTATTAATTAATTCCTTATAATTAACTTCATTTATTAATTTCTTATTAAATAATCTCATAATGGAAAAGGAGCACCAATTCCTAGTTGAATAAAGAGGGGAATAACTTCGTTGTCAGGACAGAAACTCATTCAAGCCAGCTTAGGTCAGAAACAAAACAGTGGGGAATGTGTTGAATGTCTGAAGGTATCTCTAATAACCGTAGAGTAATAATTATAGAGATATGTCATTTAGTACTGGATCCAGGACCCAGAAAATTTGAATCCAAGGTTACTTGCTTTGTTTTTTTCAGAAGATAGGCTCTGCTCCTATCGCTACATCAACTTTATTTTTCCTGGGTCTTCCTGTAGATTATCTTACTGTGCTCCGGCCCGTGCATGTTGTTCCCAGCCTCTGCATTTCCAGGTTTCCTAACTCAAACACTTACCAGAAACTAAGTTCAGTCTAGTTTCTGTGTTCCAATTCTAAATTCCAAGAAGAGATTCTGATTGTCCAGCTTTGGTCAGATACAGACCCCCCATCCTGTCAGCAGGGGTTAGGGAGTAGAAGAGTCATGTCCTACAAACATGGGTACAAATATGGGCATCAGCACGGGGGAGGTGCTTACCCCTGAAAGTCCCTAAGTGTTGGTGTAGAACAGTTTCTCAATATATACTGGTTGATTTTACTATGTCAGGCTCACAAAGTTTATACAGAATAGACCTTTCCAATCTCCTTAATTTCTTTGTTTTGGAATGTGGCTGATGTCTGAATATAGTATCCAACAAAATAATTAAAGCGCTGTTTGGAGATGTAGCTTGAAGGGCAATCACTTTTTAACTTAATATGTGTCTTAGATCTTGATTTAACTGTCTTTTTTGTGGGGTGAAAATTTGTTTGATCTTGTCTTATCATTAGAAAAGGCACAGCATGGGAATTCTATGCATTCCTGTAAAGTTCAAACACATTTCCTTTTGTTGACAGGTAGTAAT
Organism: Papio anubis; assembly: GCF_008728515.1. Classification (NCBI taxonomy): domain Eukaryota; kingdom Metazoa; phylum Chordata; class Mammalia; order Primates; family Cercopithecidae; genus Papio; species Papio anubis. The sequence continues at coordinate 57,571,684 of NC_044984.1, forward strand.
TTGTATGAGGCAGGCAAAGGAAGAATGGGTTCAAACAAATGATTCAAGTTCACAAATATGCAAATTAATGGATTTTCCAATTTTTTTTTTTTTGGAAACTTTTACCTTAAGCCTGTTGATTAGTTGTGATTGCTTTGTAACAAGAATCTGGAGGCCATCTGAGGACATCATCACTGATCTGGGGAAACAGGACCTGCTTTGGGGAATTGATCTTACAAGATCGAGGCAGCACTTTCCAACATAAATGTAATGTGAGCCACATATGAAACTTGAAATTTTCTGGTAGCCACGTAAAAAGTTGGTAAAATAAATCAGTAATTAATTTTAATAATTTTACTGAAACTGATATATTCAAAGTATTATTTCAGCATGTAATCAATATAAAAATCATTAGTGAGATATTTCACATTCTTTTTATATTAAGTCTTTGAAATCTGGTGTGTGTTATATGCTTAGAGCACAACTCAATTCAGATGTTAATTTTTCAATGATTAAAGTGAAATGCAGACCTACCAAAACATGACATTTGTGTTTAATAGAAAAATATTTTAGGTTGCTTCAGTTTATTTTAATGCATTTAAATAAAATAAATTCAATTTGTCAATCTGCAGTAACTTTATTGCAAATGATCAGTAGCATTTACTGATTTCCTATTAAATAATCTCATAGTGGGCAGTGGCTTGTGGCCATTGTATTGGACAGCACAGTTTTAGAGAATGGGATTCATGAAATTTGAGACCAGAGTTTGTCTTTCACCAGTGAAGCTTAACCTAAGAGCGAATTTTGTTGTGAATCGGTGTCCACTGTGTCGCTGCTCGAGTATCACTCAGAATTCCGTCTCTGGCCCCTCACTGTTGACAGTGGCTTTGCTGATCTCATCCTCACCACTGCGGCTGGCTCTAGTCATCACTCTGCTGCATCTGTCCTAGCCCAACCCAGTAGTGGTGGCCCTGCCCACCACTTTGCAGCCCTGAAACTTGTCTGTCTCTTGCTCCAGGGCAGACTTTCTTGTAGTCTTGTTCTGCTGGCAATAGTCTTAATGCCCTAATGCTTTAATGACATTACATGAGTTTGGCACAAGTTGCAAATTTGGAGATTATTGTGTTAAAAACTGAAAACTACTGTAGCAAAAGGACTTGCTTTATTTTGGTTAACCCTGTGTTTTCCAAGCTTAGTTGACCACAAGTCTCTTTTAAAAGAATAACATTAAGTTACTGCAGGAGACCAAAAATATGTCAAAAATATGCATGAAGATACTGTAGGAGACCAAAATATGCCACCCCAAAATATTTCTGTTTGGCATGAAGGTTATTTTGAGCTGATTAATTTGAGACACTGCAGACACAGGGGAAGCTCTGAAAACAGAGAAGTTGCCCTTTCGTAAGGGAAATTTATATTTGTAAAGGAAATCTCTATCAGTAAGGATGTCGCTTTATCTCTACCAAGAAAAGAAGGATGATTAAACCACTGGAGACTCACGAATGAAGAAGGCACTGACTTAAATCTGCATAACTACCCTTGCCTTTTGATATGGTTTGACTGTGACCCCACCCAAATCTCATCTTGAATTGTAGCTCCCACAATTCCCATGTATCATGGGAGGGACCCCATGGGAGGTAATTTCATCATGGGGGCAGATCTTTCCCGTGCTGTTCTCATGGTAGTGAATAAGTCTCACGAGATCTGATAGTTTTATAAATGGGAGTTCCCCTGCACAAGTTCTCTTGTAAGAGAACTTGTAACTTATAACTGCTATGTAAGAAGTCCCTTTGTGCTTCATCTTCCGCCATGATTGTGAGATCTCTCCAGCCATGTGGAACTGTGAGTCCCTTAAACTTCTTTCCTTTATAAATTACCCAGTCTCAGGTATGTCTGTATTAGCAGCATAAGAACAGACTAGTACACCCTTGTTTACTGTGCTTTTCCTGGGCATCTCTCCATAACTACCCTTTCCCCACACCCTCCTTTCTTTGTTTCAGCAGATGATGGTATTTAAGCCTGAACTCAAAACCATGCCTTTGAGATTTACTTATTTCTTTGGGTTATCTCCTAGTATATATGAGGCATACATGCTATTAAGCTTCTGTTTATTTTTCTAATTTGCCCATCTTTTGTTACAGGGATCCATCCCAACTAACAACTATGAAGGGTGGAGATAAAATTACTTTTCCTCCCCTATATTACATACTACTGAAGTGTTCTGAAACACACACTCTCAGAAATACTGCTCTGGTTGGCTACAGAGTGCTTGATTCTGAGACCTGCTCTTTTGACCATGTTTGACTTCAACAGGTCCTTGAATGTACCATTCTGTACGTGTCTGTAGAGGACATCTGTTATTTTTGCCTGAACATCATCTGTTCCCTGTTTTCTGGTATCAGAATCCTCCTTTCCATGGGGAATTCATTCTACATTGGTTGGATGTGACATTTGTCACCTCTTCCTAGCCACAGAGTTGGGTACATGGTGTGGAGACTGTTATTGTTCATACTCCCTTTTTTTACCTGGGCACATAGTTAGACTATATTTTCCTAATTCCCTTGCATTTAGCATTGGCCATGTGACTAAGGTTGGAGCAATGGACAGTGAGCAAAAGTAATGTATACAAATTCTAGGCTGAGGCCTGAAGACAACAGGAATGCTTTGTCAGTGCTCTATTTTCTTTCCCAGAAGCTGGAGCAAGGATTTGCTTTCCTCCAGGTTCAACCACACACACACTAGGGGCTGATAGGAAAACAAAGTGGAAGAAATCTAGATTTCTGAATGACTCCATGGCGCAGAGCCCTTACTATTATGGAATATCACCTCAGGTTATGAGAGAGAAGTATACCTCTATTTTCTTGAAGCCATTGAATTATTATCTGTTAAAGTCTCTTTGCTATTGAAGCATAGCCTTATTCTGGAAAATATAGTACATGGACTCAGTTATAATCCCACTTCTGCTGGCCATGATGAATGTTCCAGGAATTGGACCTAACCCAGATCAAAGTCATGCTTTGGATGTTTATGCTAAAGCTAGCTGAATTCTTCCTTTTTGTAGTTAACTTGTAAAATATATATCCACACCATCTTTCTTTCTCTCTCTCTCTCTCTTTTTTTTTTTTTTTTAAGCCACTGGGAGATGGCTGGCTTGAGAATGAAGCCACTTCTCTTAGAGAAACAATTTCAGGAAATGGTGAGAAACAGGACCTCCAGATCCAGCTGTGCTTCAAATGGGATTCATCATTGAACTTGATAATCGAATGAAAGAGTTACCAGTTTTGCTTAACTTAGCCTTAATTGGATTAATGTTACTTTCCATAAGTCTGGAAAAATACACTATATATTTCCTTCTTATTCTAACACTGTCCTTTGCCATCAGGCCACTTGCTGGTGCCATGCTCTTTCTTGCTTGCCAGAGCAAATTAAGGCAAAGTTTGCTCATCCTGCACTGAAGATTCAACCCAGTTGCTCTTTGGGAGGGTAAAGGAGGACCCTTTACCCAAAGAATGTAGGACCCTTTACCCAAATAAATGTAGGACATGCTATCCTGAGAGCTCTGTGCATACTATAGGAAGAGCCAGAAACTATCTACCTCATTGGCTTAGGGAATTAAGCTTCTTTTCAGCCTTCTTCATTTCTCTTCCTCTCTATGGATATAGGAGGAATGCTAAGATAGACAAGGGAGCTTCCTGGACCAAAGGAGAAATCACTACTTTCTAGATGAACAAGGTCCCATTTAGAGTAGAGATGACTTTATTAGTGGAGGAGGCACAATTACCATGAGTATATGGAATAAAAGACCTTACACAATTGTGGGAAGAGCTGGGGAAGCAAGGGTTCAGGAGTTGGAGATCAGAATTAAAGGAATAATCAATCTTCCTGAAACCCTAGTGCAGGTGGACAAGACAGGATGTACAGAGCAATCAAGGACATCCTCTTCCTGAAGTGGGAACAGAAAGGGAAAGTTCATGGGGAAGTCTATGAGAAGGTGTTGATTTTATGTAGCTACCTCCTTTGTGGGTCTGTAGCTGGGCTTCTGGTGGTAGGCATGGGGCCTCTGTTAAGCAGTAGCGCCAGTGCTCAGGAAGAAGAGTTGGAAAGGGAGGAGAGGAGAGTGTGAGCAAACTGGATCCTCTGATGCAGACGGGAACCTCTGCAGCAATCTGTCATGCTATGTGACTGCAAAGACCTTTGGGAAATAATAGCTGCTACTTTATTTATTTATAGCTGCAAGTATCCCAAATCCTAAGTTCTTTTAGTCAATGGTAACCTGGAAGCATACAGGACAGGAAATGTGGAAAATGTAGCTTGTAGCTTGATCAAATTGACTTTAGAAAAACCCAGCACAAGGTCCATCCCTGGGTGGTGATACCAAGGCAAATCACGAGTGATCTGTCAACATGGTGCAATTGGCACAACTTATCCTTGGAAAGTGATTCAGGCTGCTATGTCAGGTCAGTGCTTTCTCTGTAGCATCTGACTCTTTCGTTCTTTACATATATCATCTGTTTAAACTATTCCCACCACAGAGGGGTTCCTGACCCTACCCATCACCCTGTTTCTTCCCTGCCATTGGATTGTCAAGGCTTCATATCTGGTTGCTTCCTGTTATTCCTACCAAATTGTTCAGTGGTGATACTTGCCCAAGCCCTAACATACTCCTGTTGCTTGTAATTATTCAGTGTGAACCTAGGCAGGCTTGGAAGGCCCAAGACTCTTTCCAGGCTGGGTTCCTGGCTCAGCCCCACCCACTTCCGCAGCCACCTCTGGTTCAATTGCCTTAACTTCTGTGGAGGCCAGTCTTGGTCTTCCTTTGGTGACATCAAAACCCTGATACTATTAGTGATTTTTTGTAGTTAACGGACTTCTTCTCACTTGACTAAAGGGTTTTCTCTGTGTTTTAATATGAACTAAATGGATTTGGGGGAATATTTGGAGCTGAGGAAAGCATATGGATTTAGTGCCAACAGACTTGCTTTCATAAGCGTATTGTGGTAAACACAAACAAATGAAAAACGAGCAAAAAGGTTGCAACAATACTGGGTCTGGCCCTAGACACACCTGAAGGGTAACTACACCTGCAAAATTTAAGGACTGAGGGTGGTTGAATCTGGGGCCTGAGGTCTTCTCATCAACAGATCTCAACCACAATCAGAGTGTTACTCTCTACCTTTGAAATGGCTGAACAGATTAACCCCTTCTGACTTAATGACACTCCAGTACCAGCCCTGGATGGTTAGCTTTTGAACTTCTTACCAGTAATTTGCCTTAGCCAGTTCTCTGAACCTCTATTAATAGCGGCTAAACACAAATCCCACCTACAAGATGCATACAGCGGGGATCCTATTCTTAATTCTCCTGTAAAAGTTTCTGGAGCCGAATTCTCCCATGTGTTAGAAATGTCTTTGCAATTGAGGCAACACTTGGATCCTGGAGGCTCAGAAGGAACCAGATGCTTGTAGTTGTCTGTCCATACCTATGTGAAAACTTTGAGCATCTCTACTCTGTGTGCAAATGCGAGGGTGAGCTGATGCTACCTTTAGAATACAAAAACCAGTGCCACTGACAAAAGCAGACTTCTTACCACGGGCTGGAGAAGCTCAGTCAGCTTTTTTGGGGATTGTCTAACTCAGAACCATGTGCCTACAGACATTTGACAATTTCTATAAAAGGGTGATGGCAGCACAGCTTTTATTAATGTCTTTTATTATCTCTTGGTCTCATTGTCGTTGAATTTTAAACTGTTAACATTTGTGATTCATATTTAATGAATCTTTATTACTATGAACTTGGTGGTTTCACATATTTCTTTTGTGTTTTTTGTAACAATCCTGGGAGGTAGGTCGTAATTACCATAATAGCTAACACACACACACACACACACACACACACGCACACACACACACAATATTTACTATGTGCCAGGCATAGTTCTAAGCATTTTATAAATTAATATACTCCATATAACACTTCTGTGATGTAATGCTTAGTAATATCTTCGTCATCATTCACACTTTTTAGGCAAGGAAATTAAAATATGGAGGTAAGTAGCTTGTCTAAGGTCACACAGCCAGTAAGTGGTAGTACGTGAGTTCAGAACCAGGCAGGCTGGCTCCAGAGTTCCTAGTCTAATTATTATACATACTGCCTGCAAGTTTTAAATGAAAAGTCAAGATGCAGTGAATCATCCAAGTTTCCACTGCTGTTAATGAGAAGAACCACTATTTCAACTCAGGTTTTTGGTAAGGCTCATATCTTTTCTCACTATTCCATGTTTTTTCCATTGGCTACAGGGTATGACCTTGGACAAGTCACTTGGTTTGTTGAGCTTCATTTTTCACCTATAAAATGGAGGGTAATAATGCTTACTTCATTTAGTTGTTCTACAGATTAAATATAACTTGATAAAGCCATGTTTAACTCAGTCCCTGGCACATCATAAATGCTTAATAAATACTGACTTATTAACAGATAGATTCCCTAGAAAGGCTGTTTATTCTCAGTACTTGATAAGACTAGACTTACTAAGAACATGTTATCCTTGGTAAGTAGAATGTATATAAAGCAAAGTTGATGGTTTTACATCATTTCTTCCCTAAACCTTGTTAATTGTGTTTATATTTGATCAGCTGTAGAAAGAACCAGGTGTTCTGTCCATTGAAATGCTTCTTTTTGGGGCAAAGAAGTTATCGTGTAGATCCTTAAAAACCCATTCTTTTAAAAAATTTTTAGATATTCATGATCTATGTCTAATTACTGTCTTAAAATAGCATGCTTTTATTTCCATATCAAAATTTTAAGGCGAGTGAATGCGAGAACATTGCTTTCTCACTCTTTTTTTTCTCTTTTTCTTTTGAGATGGAGTCTCACTCTGTCACCCAGGCTGGAGTGCAGTGGCACGATCTCAGCTCACTGCAAGCTCTGCCTCCTGGGTTCATCCCATTCTCCTGCTTCAGCCTCCTGAGTAGCTGGGACTATAGGTGCCCACCACCACACCTGGCTAATTTATTTTATTTTTTTATTTTTAGTAGAGATGGGGTTTCACCGTGGTCTCGATCTCCTTACCTCGTGATCCGCCTGCCTCAGCCTCCCAAAGTGCTGGGATTACATATTTTCTCATTCTAAAATAAGGTCTGACGACCTGATTTGATCTGTTTTCCTATTGTTTGTTGATGCTTTTGTTGACAGAATCAGTGAAAATTATAAGGTTAAGTCATAAGGTTCTTTTTTCCTCTGAATAAAATTGTGATGTACTTGTCAGACATTTTAAAGATATGATGGAACATAGTGTAAATATACCCTAGATAATGGTACTCTGGAAAGAAAAAGTCTAGATGGTGAAAGGTAAGAGCCAAGATTATTATGTACTCAACATGGATAAGATATTTTTGTAATGTAGGTAATTGGAAATGAATCAATAGAGCAAGAATGCTAGTGGTTTTTGGAGCATGGTGTCCGTTACAATGTGTATCTGGGATTACATGCAATATCTTTTGCATATCTAGGCCCATTTCTGTCCACTCCCACTACCATTTTCACATCCCAACTCCTACCTGTGCTAGGACATTAACATGTCAAACTTCATCATTTAGATAACATTAGGTCCCCACTCAAATATATTAATTGATTATTCATTGCCTTCAAGATGACAACCAGGCTACTTTGACATCAAGGTGTGCCATCTTTGTAAGCATTATACAAGATAATATAAATTGAGATCATAAAGATCTCCTTGATGGAGATCATGGTTCTTGCCCTCAAAACAGAGTTTACCTTTTGGAGGGGGAGACAGATAAGCAAAACATCATTCACAGTACAATGTGGTGAAGGTATAATAGAAGTGAGCTGAGATGCTGGGGAAGTTCAGAGAAAGGTACCAACTTTTCCAGCTTACCTCCCACTACTTCTTTATTCAAGCCGTCTGTGCTAGACTGATTTATTTTTAATTCTCCTAAATATCATGCATATTCCCATCTCTCTAACTTAGATCATATTGGTTTTTTCATGCTTAATCTCCTCATTTTCTGTTTATTCATTCAACCAACATGTATTGAAAGTACACTGCATGCCAGAAAATGAGCTATTCACTCTGGTAAGTGAAGGCGAGAGGCACAGTCCTACCCTTACGAAGCTGACAGTGTTGCCTTCTCAGTCTCTCCTGCTGCCTCCAATCCATCTTCTCTGACTCCTCAGCCTGCGATTTCTTTCTTCTTACTTTTTAAAAATTCTTTCTGCTTATTCTTTTTTTTGAGACGGGGGTCTCGTTCTGAAGCTTAGGCTGGAGTACAGTGGCATAATCATGGCTCACTGCAGTCTAGACCTCCCCAGGCTCAGCTCAGGTAATCTTCCCACCTCAGCCTCCCGAGCAGCAGGGACTACAAGCATATGCCACAAAGCCTGGCTGATTTTTTTTTTTTTTGTATTTTTTGTAGAGATATGGTTTTGCCATATTGCCCAGGCTGGTCTTGAACTCTTGGGCTCAAGTGAGCCACCCACCTTGGCCTCCTAAAGTACTAAGATTACAGGTATAAGCCACTGCACCCAAACAATCTTCTTGAGCTCCAGCAAACTTACATCTGTCACATGTAGGGAACTTATATAATTATCAGAGGATCAATCAGCACTAAGTGGTTGGTTAATTTATCACATTGATGCAAATATCATGGAAAAATAATCATTTTAGATTACTTTAAAACTTCTGCTGTTATTCCTTTAGTTGAATAATGGTTGGTAATGCCTGAGACTCAGTCTTCTCATCTGTTAAATGAGCAGAATAAATGAGAAATTTAAGTTCTCTTCCAAGTATGCAATTATAGGGTATTTTTTGCAATCCAAAACTTTGGTATGAAATTAATATACTAGGTTAGATGTGTTTACATTTTATTTCTAATGCTCATGGGTATCTAGAGGAAAAAAAGGAGTCCAAGGTGGAAAAACAAGAGGGAAGCAGATGAAGGAGAAAAGAAAAGAAGCAGCAAGAGGAAGCAACCAGGAAGAGGGCTGGGGATGTTCTGAAATATGGGCAAAGATCTTTCTTTGCAGAAAATATTCCCCCTTCAGGGTTTCTTTCTTCCCACTCCCCAGTCAAATCTTGTGAACGATTTCTATTTGTTATTAACACTTTGTGTAAAATTCTATATTGAAAAGCAATGGCTGGACTGTGGTGCCGAGACCAGCTTGGTTGGAGAGATCCTAACCCAGTGGCGCTAGAGGAATTAAAGACACATACACAGAAATATACAGGTGTGAAGTGGGAAATCAGGGTCTCACAGCCTTCAGAGCTGAGAGCCCCGAATAGAGATTTACCCACATATATATGTTAACAGCAAGTCAGTCATTAGCATTGTTTCTATAGATATTAAATTAACTAAAAGTATCTCTTATGGGAAACAAAGGGATGGACTGAATTAAAGGAATAGGTTGGGCTAGTTAACTGCAGCAGGAGCATGTCCTTAAGGCACATATCGCTCATGCTATTGTTTGTGGTTTAAGAATGGCTTTAAGCAGTTTTCTGCCCTGGGCGGGCCAGGTGTTCCTTGCCCTCATTCCCATAAACCCACAACCTTCCAGCATGTTATGGCCATCATGAACATGTCACAGTGCTGCAGAGATTTTGTTTATGACCAGTTTTGGGGACAGTTTATGGCCAGATGTTGGGGGGCTTGTTCCCAACACTGTGGAGTGAAAATTGTATAACTGACCGCCTAATCCTCTCAATATATTTCTTACATAGTTGAGTAAAAGAAGTTTTTAAAAAAGGCCCACACTATATCTTTATAAATATATTTTAATAAAGTTCAATGTTAGAACCTCCAAAATCAAAAATATACCCTGGGTTCTCATGTATTTCTGATACCATAGTCAAAGGGTCATGAATGAATTCCATTTTTTTCCTTAGATATATTGCTTTAGACTGGGTGTATTGGGTAACTCACTTTATTGTAACAACTACTTTATTGAGCACCTACTGTATGCTGGGCAAAATGTTTATAATAGATCAATGGAAGGTAGTTCCCATTGTCAAAGAGTTTACAATTATTGGGGGTGCCTGTTGGTAGTGAGAAAATTTATAAGACATGCATTTCTACATTTATTTTAAATATATTCATGTTTATATCTGTATGTAGATGCATGTACCTACCTAGACATATACAGTTACTCAGACATTTATACCATTCTAGTATGCATATACATACATATACAAGCATGGTAAAAATTTACTTCTATATGCCTATAAAAAAGAAAACTTTAAACATATAAGAGATTACTTCTCTGAGAAAAGTTCCAAAAGTTATACATTATATTATCTGTGATTCTACATTATTTTGGGTCATGACGCCAGCTGAAAGTCTAAGGAAAGCTGTGGAAGCTCTTCTAAGAAAATACCCAATGACGTGAAATTTTAGAAACCTCAGGCATAAGAAAAAGCAGACTTTCCTATAGAAAAAATTGAAATTTCAGGATATTGTTCCATCCAACAACTTGATGCCAGCTTTTAAAAATCAAAATGCCTACAAATGCCAATTAAAGTTCAAATGGAAAAACCTATATTCTGCACAGTTCAAAACTCTCTGTAGTGAATTCAAGTGAATGTAAACAGCCAGTGAATTAATCATTCACAGGCTTATTTGAATATCATATCTTTTAAAATTATTAGTACGTTCTTTTTCCATATAGCAAATCAGGCGAGCAATCATAGGTAGACTCTTACAGTTATTGTTGAAAAGGTTTTTCTTTAGGGGACAGATAACATCCCTTGATGGTGTTTTGGGAAGCTGACCTGCTGGCTATTTTGCTGCCTTCCTTTCCATAAATTTTCCTCTATGAGGTCTAAGCCCTGGAAGTCCGATTCTTAGTCCTTTTTTTTTTCTAGCAGCAATTGCTTCCTTGAACTGTCATTTCAGTACCAGCAGTATAATTTTGATCTTTGATGTTATGCAAAACATATCAGCCTTTTAAATTGCCTGATCCAAATCTCATTTGCCGTGCATTTTCTACCCTTTGATCCCTCCCTGCATTGCTATTTATCAATATCAAAAAGGCAGCTGAAAAGTGGGCAAATTCAAAGGTGCCCAGCATTGCTTTTGGCCTGGAATCTATAAAATCAAGTCTTTCACAGGTCTGTGTTTTCTGTAACTAGACAACATGCACCAAAAGAGCACCACTCTATACTTTGTTTACTGAGTCATGTAAAGGATTGAATGAAGTTTGTCTTGAAAATAATGAGTAACTTTCCCCCCTACCCATAGCACACAGCAACTTAGTCATCCACATGAGATCCTTTTCAAAATATCTCTGCATCACTTTCCTTCTTAACAATGATGCCAGTTTCAATTTTACATTATATTTTGTGACTATTTAATAGCTGTCTTCCCTGCTGTATTGTAAGCACAAGTCAGGAATACATCTAGCTGGCTTGTCTTTCTATTCCTAGTGCCTAACACAGTACCTGACATATAGTCAGTGATAATTCGTATATTTTGGATGAATTTAACCTCACCCAAATATTTTGGGAGTCTCTCCTCTAGAATTGTCTTTGGAGCCAGTTTCCCAGCAACGAAGAGAAAATGGCTCAGTTTGCTTTGAAGATCATGAAAGCATTGTCTCTTGGTCCACCTGCTGTGTTCCTTTCTCCCTCTCCTTTCTGCTTGTTCCATGTAGCTCCTCTCAGCTGGCCTGCTTTCCGTCTCCTCTCAGAACAGTTGAAGCCACCACCGGAAGTTACCTGGCACAGCTGTGCTGATTCTGACCTGAACCCCAGAAGGGGACCTCTGGGCAGGCTGATGGCTGAGGATAAATAAGCTTTGGTGAAATGCTCATCACACAGGCTGCATTTATCTGGGGTTGCCTACCTGCTGTCATTGCTGGAAAAGCTTTAAGTGGATACAATTAGCTGAGAACTGTAAATATGCATTGCTGAAAGTTTAGGACTCAAGTTTTAAGTGAGTTAATTATAACTGAGATGGTTTAAAGTGAGTTGATGTTAATGGTAATTATGGTGGTGGAAGCGAGCTAAATTTACAAAGAACTGTAACGGTCTGTTTTACGTACTTATGTAATGTTTTAGTTTCTTTTTTACACCAGAGTTATTATTTACTTTCATGACTGAAAAAATGTATACAACAAATATTTTAAGTATCATAAGGGAAATGATTTCCCTGTCAAGAATTATCAATTAAAAAATGTCAAGAATATAGTGTAGAATGGAATGAATTTATAATAACATAGATACTGATACTTAAAATGATTGAGCTAATATAATCAGCTAGAATTACTTTCTTTTGAAAGTAATACATAAAATTATATAGTTCAGAGAGGACTCAGAGTCAGGATGCTTTCAGATATTACTGCTTAACAGCTGTATAACTCTGTGAAAGTTACTGAAATTTATATGCCTCAGTTTCCTCGTCTGTAAAACAAAGATAGTCATAGTTCTTTCCTCATAGACTGCAAAGGACACAAATGGGGCCTAACACACTGTAATGCTACATCATTTTTATTGTTGTTATTTTATATAATGACAATCTACATATACATTGTGAGAGATTTCAAAATGTTAATGTCTTATCTATCAGAGCTTGTGGCTCATATAAACAATTTATAGTTCAGAAAATAATGACATTTTGCGCTATATTTACAAAGTTTCTCCTTCCCTTCGATAACATTCACCTTTATTAAGCAGCACTTAAATGTATTTGTTTAATTGTGGTGTCTGCAAACACTGGGCAAATGGATGGTATAGGGGTTGGTCACATGCTCAGAGGAAAACATGATGATCTGGCGTGAAGATGATGACAGTAATGATGACAATGATGATGTTGGAGGTTGTGTGCCAGCTCTACTACTTGCGTACTAGCTGTGTGACCTTGGGCAGATATTCAATCTCTCTGAATCCTCTTTCTCATCTCTGAGATCAAGATATTCTGTACTTCATCTAATAACTGTGAAATGATATCTGTGAAAGTGCTTTATGAACTTTTTTGAATTAGACATAGTGCTGTAGTTCCATCTCAGGAGCCATGTGCCACTCACTCACATTTCCCTATGCCCTTCACCCACGTTTCCTTCCCTTTTCCTCCGCTAGCCTTTTCCTCCCTCTCTGTATTCTCTTTGAAGTTGTTTATGTATTTCAGCACTTAAGGTAAAGGCATGCAGTCATCCATTAGTGCAGTTTGTCCCCAGATTTCTTCCCCACTGGGCCTGTCACTAGTTTAAGGCATTAAAAGCCAGGGAAGAGAGAAATGGTTTAAAAATTCGTTGAAACACAGCTTAAAGCAAGACAACCTATCTGACTCTAACTGTGAAACAATCATGGCAAAGAGAGTAACTTCTTTATCTGCTTGAAGGAATAGTGTTCTCTCTAAGTGAAAGCAATATGCAAAAGCAGATCTCCTAGAGTGCCACACACCTGCAATGCTGGCTTTAGTTTCAGCAGTCAGTAAACATTTAGCCAACAGTAACACTGGTGCCAGGCAGGAAGATCTAAAAGATGAAACTGAGTCATTTGTGCCTTTCAGGATCCTATGTTCAGGTATAAAATTTAGAGAAACAAATGCATGTTTAGTAGGAAGATACGTTATTTGCATATCAACATACACACACACCCCAGTAACTATATAAATTTATTATGTTTGAAAAACAAACAAATGGGATCCTTTAGAGAGTCTTCTGTGTGCTGTAAACATTGTTTGACTTCTTAAAGTGCTGGTTTCTTTAGCATGCAGATACATATTACAGTCATTGAAGTTAAATGCAGAAGAATATTTAAAAATAGGAAATACAAACTTTGAAAACTTATGTAGTTTAAATCGGCGCAACTGAGTCATTAGGATTGCTCAGACTGTATTCCCCAAATAGCCCCCTTCACATGTTCTTAAAAAAAAAGTTATATAAAATAATGGCCTTTCCTTTTTTAAGCCTCTAGCTGCACTTACTGTTCAAACATAAAGGCCCTGCATTTTTGAATAAGTCACATCACAAATGAGACACCTATCGCTTAACGTCACACACACACTTGCCAAACGCTTTCAGAATTCTAAAATCCACAAAACACCTAGAAGCAATGTCTCGTCAGATGTTTCCAACTTAAAGGGCCTGTGAGGTTCATTCCATTGTAAAGCATGAGCCATATTACATGGATCACTAGTTCTGCTTTTTAGTTTATCACATGGACCATATTTCTCTCTGCATCTTATGCATCAGCCTTAGCGACTGAAATGACCTGGGGCCCAAGAAAACTCACGATGTCACTTGTGACTTGTCCCGTGGTTTTGTGAGTTCCCTTTAAGACTATCTTCCTCTTTTCAGTGGATATTTTGGAAATGTTTCATTTACTAAATTGAAAATCCTTGTCAGAATCAGTACAGATGAAAATCCAGGCTAAGAGGGGATAAAGAAATGCTTTCTGGTCAGGGAAACTGGCTATATAAGAGGCTGTGTTCGTGAAATGAAGAAATGGTAGAAAACTTCCCTCAAATGATAATGGGAAGTGGGTCAAGTCCTACAGGTATTGGTTTAATTCACTGCTCAGTGAGAACCACTAACAGCTGGTTAAAGATTGAGCCCATCTTGACACTGTTAGAAAAGCAACTGTGGTTGGATTTTCTTTCCAGCTCAACTGGGCTATTATCTTGAAAAATAAGGAGAACCATTAATGCAAAGTTTAGCTACCAAGAAACCCTCAGGAGGAGGGAGGGAGGGAGGGAGGGAAGTAAGGAGCAAGGGAGGGAGAGGATGAGAGGGGGAGAGGGGGGGGGATGGGGGAGAGAGGGAGAGGATGAGGGGGAGAGAGGGAGAGGATGAGAGGGGGAGAGGGGAAGAGGGAGAGAGGGGAAGAGGGAGAGAGGGGAAGAGGGAGAGAGGGGAAGAGAAAGAGAGGGGGAGAGGGAGAGGGAGAGAGAGAGGGAGAGGGAGAGAGAGAGGGAGAGGGAGAGAGAGAGAGCGAGAGTAAGCAAGCGCGCTACATGGACCAAAATATAAAGGACAGAGTAAAAACAGTTGTTCCCTAAAATTTTAGCATCACTGAGCTTCTAGTGCCATGTTCTCTTTTCTTGGTGAGTGAATGACATGTTGCTATCATTGCCAGTGTTGCCTTTTTCTGGGTCTAGGAATCTAGTCTGGCTCCTCATGTTTTCTGCTTCTTGCCTCTTATTCTCTTTTAGTGTGTATCTGTTTTATTGCTTGTGAACATTTTCATCAGAGGGGAAAAGGAGATGGAGGTAAAAGTCAAAATTTGTCAATTTTTTTCCTTGTTAGTAGCACTTTTAAATGTTTGAAGGGAAGGAGGTAATAACAACTAAAATGGACTTTTTCAATTATATCTGAATATGATTTGGCAAGCTATTTCCCAATTAGCATGGATAATTGCAAACTAGTGTATCACTATTAAATAATACATTTAGGTTTAATATTTGAACGCATTTGTCTAAAATCTTATTGACGCCAGCTTTCTTATAACAAAGCTATTGACATTTGTTGTGGAGCCAAGCAGTGCTTGGAGGTGGGATGCCAAGCTGTGAGTGCATATCAGGCAATGCTTGTTCAACACGTTGGGCCAGTATTCCTTGCCATTCACTGAGAACAGCTTCCTTATATGAGATTGGCGTGTCCCAGCCATGGTTTTGTGACATCTGAGAGTACTTATTACTTCAAGGGATTATGCAATCCTGAAAATAGTTTCAAAAAAATTTAACCTTATTTTTGTAAATATGACCTATGTCTTATAATACTCTCCCACTCCCTATTTGACAAGGAGAGAAAGAAGGCTGTCATGATGTGAACTCAATTTTATTTTTTCTTTCACAGAAACCATTTATTGAAGACTTACCATGTGCCCTGCATTGCAGGTATGTGAGAGATACAGTAACAATCCTAGATACAATCCTAGGAGGAAGTTGGGAACCACAAATTGACAGATTGTTTTTCTGCATAATAGAAGCAAAGTAAATGGAAATAATATTGTATTTCTTATACCTGGGCCCACACTCTCTAACTTTTACTTGCTACAAATATTTCAACATGACCCCTGAACAGCGCCAGTGGATAATAAGCTAGACAATATCTGATTCCAGTGGTTCCAATCAAATATAAATAAAAGTAGATATATGTCATACTTTTTACACAAAGATGAGGTGGTTAATTTATCATTAAAAGTGGCTTGGAGTTAGTAGGGGTCCTGGTTCCTGGGAGAAATACCCTTAATGGCTTAAGATCCACCAAACAGAAACCATTCTATAATGCTGCTTGCCTTACTTTTGTTATTAGATTGCTCTCCAAATTAGTTAAAACTTTTAAGCCTATTTCCAAAGCTGTCTGATGCAATCCAATTATGACACAACTTGAATTTAAGTGCCAATTACATGTTTGGGATAAAAAGATGAGATTGGCTTTTAGCTATGTATTTTTAAAAGATGGGTGTGTGATTTGTGCCTGGGAATCCAAGACCTTAAATACCTAACTGGTTTTGATGACAGTCAGAGAAATACTAGCTACCCCATAATAGAGGTCTTCCCAGGGCAGCCGGGAGCAATAGAGCACAGATTCTGAACCTACGACTACTGTTGTACCTGCTCAGACTTGCTGAAAGAGGAGCTACTCGTCACACTGACAAAATGAGGACTGATGGGGTCTTCTGAGTTTCCTTGGAGACCCACAGGGTACTAGAACAACTCCTTCTCCCCTTCCACCATGTGTGGGTACTGCTATTGTACTATTAGTCTGGGGGTGAGAAACCTAACCCTTTACCCCCAACTGCTAAATTTTTTCTTCTTCCTAAGTCCAGAGAGGACAAGAGGCAGCCCCAAAGCTTGCTTTTGTTTTGCCTGTACCTTGGGGATCCACACTCTTTCTAAGGCCCAAGTTTCTACAGAAAGAGGGACATGCTTCTGGTCTCACTCTAGAACTCAGATCTACACATGTAGACTTTGAATTGTTTCTCCAGTAGTCGCCATAGGCTATATCCATATTATTACTGTTTAAATGTGTCACCTGCAGTTCATGTGTTGGAAAACTTAATTCCTAACTCAACAGTGTTGAGAGGCAGGACATTTAAGAGGTGATTAAGTCATGAGGGCTCCACTCTCATGAATGGATGAATGCTGTTATCTTGGGAATGGGTTAGTCATCACGGGAATCGGTTCCTGATAAAATAATGAGTTTGACCTGCATCTGTCTTGCTCTGTCTCATGCTCTTTCACCATGTGAAGCCTTCCATCATGTTATGACTCAATAAGAAGGCCCTTGCAAGATGCAGGCGCTTTGACCTTGAACTTCCCAGCCTCCAGAACTGTGAGAAATAAATTACTTTTCTTTATAAATTACTCAGTCTATGGTATTCTATTATAGCAACACAGAATGGACTAAAGCACATTCACATATACATTTATTTACTTATTTTCCATGTGAGCCATAGATTGTATTTACAAGATTGTTGGCTTAGGTTGAGACTTCAATCTTTTGCCAGTGAACAAAACAAAGCTACCTGGAATATGGTTTATAAGGATGAGTACAGGATTTGGAGCCATGCCAACATAAACTTGAGCTCACACTCTACCATTTTCCAGATCTGTGACCCTTGATAGATTTCTTAATTCAGATCTTGGTTTCTCCGTAAGTAAAATGGACATACTACTACTCATATTATTATAAATATATTTAGAGTGCTTAACACAGCACCTAGCATATAGCAAGTGCTTAATAAATACCAGCTCTAATAAACAAATATGCCCAGAAGGTTAGAGGTGCCAAACTGTAATAAACACTCCATGTCTAGGGACATGGTAAGAAAAAGAAAGACTCTAAGGTGGAGAAATATCAATTTTTTGGTGTTATTTCTAACTAGAATAGTATGAGGCAGCCCTGGAGAGAGGGCAGAATGGGGAACTGTGGCTGATTAGTCGAGAGTTAGGGGTAAGCAAGTTAAGCTCTTACATAGGGCCTGCCATATAAGGCTTACCCCTTTTTTGAAAATCTGGAAGGACCAAGAAAATCTAAGAATGTTTAAATGGATTGGGCTGGAATGTGTGTGTGTACATGCATGCATGTATGTGAAGCTAAAATGAATTGTCTAATATTCTGATTGCTTTACATATTTTAATACATCCAACTTTAATTTAAAGAAGAAGAAGAACAACAAAAAGACCTTCTCAACATTAACATCCTCAGAGAGAGGGAGCTGGGATACAAATCCATAAAAGGTAGGGACTTGAGCTCACAGAAGCCCTGTGTTATGCGGCTTCTTGCCCCAGTCTTTTGCCTTAGTAACTTGGAAGCTTCCAAACTTTGTCAGCTGGGCCCTACTTACCCAGCAAAATGAATACCAAGCTGAGAATTTGGCCTGCACCTCAGTTATGCAAATTCAGAGGACACAAATGACCCATCCATGCCATGCAACTCTACCAGGGCCCTTGGTTGCTTTTGCTCTGAAAGCCAATGACATCATCTGCTAGACATACTGCATAACATGGGAAGACCTCAAATACAAAGCAGGTTACAGACCTATTTTCTGCCTGGAAGATGCACAGGGGCCTCTCCTCCCTTGCTCATATTTTTATCAGCTGGTGGAAGCTGCATTCATTTTCTCCAAAGAAGAATAAAAGCTATTGAATCTCATCTCCTGTGTCTTTTATATGGAAATGACTGAGGTACTCTGCTTTCTTTGAAAAGTTTCTGGTTGCAGTATCTACGGTCTCTTCTCTTTCAATTACTGAACAGCCTATGTCTGACCTGTATTTTTTCTCAAAACCGAGCTCTGTTTGCCAGCTTCCATTTATGCACAAAATGCGCCAGTACTCCAATTTCAGTTGGGGAAGAAAAGGTAGATGGGCACAGCTATTCTTGAAACAAACATTTTTATTTCATTTTTAGCATGCACCTTGGTGCTACAGTGTTAGTAACAAGAAGTCTCACTGTGAAAATAATGATCTTATGTGAAGGAAAATGTTATTAGTTGACCACGTTGCAGCTAAATTCCTTTGGTGAATTTTTGAGAGAAGGCTCTGAAGTCGAACCCTGGCCCACTATGTACCAGTACATGACTTTGGGTGTGTAGGGGCAGAAAGGTATGATACCTTTTCTCACCCATCGTAAGGGTCCACAGCTGACACTCTGATAACAAAAGACTGGTTAGCAAGAGAAGAACACAACAGATTTATTTATTTATTTTATTTTATTTTATTTTATTTTTGAGACGGAGTCTCGCTGTGTCTCCCAGGCTGGAGTGCAGTGGCGTGATCTCGGCTCACTGCAAGCTCCGCCTCCCGGGTTCACGCCATTCTCCCGCCTCAGCCTCCCAAGTAGCTGAGACTACAGGCGCCCGCCACCACGCCCGGCTAGTTTTTTGTATTTTTTAGTAGAGACGGGGTTTCACCATGTTAGCCAGGATAGTCTCGATCTCCTGACCTCGTGATCCACCCGCCTCGGCCTCCCAAAGTGCTGGGATTACAGGCTTGAGCCACCGCGCCCGGCACAACAGATTTATTTAATCAGTTTTATGTAACACAGGAGGCTTCAGAAATAAAGACCTAAAGACTCAGAGGAAAAGTTATTTATTTTTATGTTTTGGTTTGATGAAGAATGGGCAGCCATGTAGAAATGTGACTGGACAAAAAGGTATGATCTAATAGATCATAGCTGAAGGAGGAAACCCAGCAAGGCCTGCCTGTTCAGATTCTTCTGGGCCTCTGTATAACATTCCTCCCTCCCAGGTATGGGACAGGACCCCCATGGAAGAAGGGTCTTCAAAAGAGAAGAGATAAGGGAGAGAGTGACCTTTCTGGGTTTTATGGCTTGTTTTGGGGGAGAGGGGTTCCAGTTTCTATGATACGCCATGTGGAAGAGGAATTCTGGATTCTGTGACTCACATCAGGGGAGAAAAAGGAGTGGGTGATAGGAGGGCAAGAGAAACTGCTTCTGAGGTCCTTCTAATGTCCTTCGGTTCAAAGTACTCCGCATGCCAAGGTGCCATGCTTTGGGATATTGTTTGCTGAGTCCCAACAGGTGAGATTCAACTATTCCCCATTTGTGAAATGGAGTCTTAATGTAAAATGGAGTATTAATGTAAAATGGAAGTGTTCTTCATGCATAAAATTCAAGTGAGGATTTAACGAGATCCTCCATGTACATGATTTAACATGATTTCGGGCATACGTAGGTACTTGAGAGACTTTTACTATTGTGATTAATCTTTTGAGAAAAATTACAAAAAAATTATGGCTATATCTCTTTCTCAATTATATCTACTATAGGTGCTTTGGGAGGCTTAGTTTGTTTCCCTCTAGAGACATCTCTTTTGTTGATAAGGTGTTCTGACTCCAAATTATAGCCCCATTCATTTTTGAAAATGTGGTTTCTCTGTGGGCTCTGTACCATAATTGCTAAAAAGGACCCTTGGTGACTGTAATAACATGATGAGTTAAATTTTCTGATTATCAGGAAAGAATTTCTTTTGTGCATAGCCATGTAGCTTAAAACTTTTCTGAGATATATCAGTTTCTTTTTATTTTTTAACATGTATGGTTTACCTAAGTGGTTGCAGAGAACACAAGTTTGAGTCACACAGACTTTAATTTAAATCCTGTGCCCACAATTTACCAGTCATGTGACTTTAGGTGGGCAGCTGCTCTGATCCTTAGTCTCTTTACAAAATAGGAAATAAAAATCAATTACCCAGTTTTGAAATTGAACCTTTAGGAGATTTTTAGTATTCTGTAGTACCTAATTTTGAACATCAGCCCTCACTGCAAAATATTAAGAAATAAACTTAGAAGGTTTTGGAGATGATATGCATGCCTGAAATTTTTGCATTTCAAAATAACTGTTGTCTTTGCAAGTATTTTTCATAGTAATTCCCAGAAGCCAGAGGTTTTTATTATGAAATGAGAATAACAGAGAAAAGAGTGGAATGGCTGAATTCAGTGGTGGTATATGTGTAATTTTTTAAGAAATTGCCAAACTTTTCCAAGTGACTGTTCAATTTGCATTACTGCACTGATATAATTTGGCATATTTTAATTGTATAAATCCACTCTTTATTGCCATCACCAAAATTCTGTATCTTAAGCTTTGTTCTGCATTTTGCAATTGTTCTAAGAGTCTTTTTCTCAGACACACACACACACACACACACACAGGCAAGCAATACCTCTTGAGTATGTCTGCCCTTGATTGTTTTAGAGTCAGGCTGAGCAGCAGGGAAATCAACAATGTATTGGATTTAGCCAATGAGTGTAGCTGACTATTTTTGCTTATGTGATTAGCTTCCATTTCAAAGTCAGCCTTAGAGCAGATAACAAAATCTCTTTCTGGACAAACAAACAAAACTACCAATAAATCTGCATGAAAGTGGAAGATGACCTGAAGCAGCTTGGTCTTAAGTGACCCTTACAGACTACCAGAGAAGGAGCTATCTTTTCAAGGAGAAAAAAAACCCAAAACAACAAAAGGATCATCCCTTTCTTCAAGGAGAAAATACATATTAAAAATACACTTCACCATTTTAGAAATGCCTGCGTAACTTTGATTGTCAGCCCCTCAGGAAAAAAACCTTGTTTGTAGGCTCTTCAGGGAGACTGGAAAAAAGAATGCTGTACTGGCAAGCAATCCGTCCGAAACATTAATCAGAGAATGCAACCCTTATGTTTTGAGAAATGCTTGTTGGTTTAGATAATAATAATAAATATACTAGTTTTACCCATAGTTCTTCATATTACTGCTGCCCCTTATGATAAGAAGGCTTTCAGCTGGAGAAAAAAAGTTAAACGGGAAGATACAAATCAAACATCTGCAAATATATAAGAATCTTTTCGAAGCTTGCTTTCTTTTAAATCAATCTGCCGGGTAGATTTGTTACAACATAGAGAACCATAGGGAAATAACAGAGAAGGAAAAAAATTTTTTAAAGGATTAGCAAAACTGATATTCTTATTTTCTCACTTTACCCTTAGCCTGATCTGTATCCCTAGTTATGTTGAAAAGGATGATTGTTTTGTATCACTTTTAAAAGCCACAATTTTCCCTAAGCCAACAGTAATATATGCTAATAAAAATTACTTTGTTAATAAGGGGATTTAGAATTACCAGAAATTTTCTGTTCTTATCCAGAAACAAAAAGATGCCCAGTTTTTTTAATTTAGCATCTTTTAAAAAGTGGTTTATTATAGAAACAATATGTAATGATACAGTGGTACAATTGCATGAGATCTGTCCACAATATAAACTACCTTTAAAAATGTCCTTGTTGTATATTTTGGGGATGGTGGCTAATTATTCCTCTCACCTGTTGTAGGCCATTTGCTCTTCATCATCAGGGATAACAGAATGCCCATCAGTTGAACATGTGATTTGTGTTGTCTATGAGTAGGATAAGTTTGACCTGACTTGGTGTATTAGTCCATTCTCAAACTGCTAATAAAGACATACCTGAGACTGGATAATTAATAAAGGAAAGATTTAATTGACTCACAGGTCAGCATGGCTGGGGAAGCATACGCGTCCTTCTTCACATGGCAGCAGCAAGGAGAAGTGCCCAGAAAAAGGGGGAAAAGCCCCTTATAAAACTATCAGATCTTGTGAGAACTCACTCACTCTCACAAGAAGAGCATGAGGGTAAACATCCCCATGATTCAATCATCAATGCCTCCCACGGAGTCCCTTCTATGACATGTGGTGATTATGGGAACTACAATTCAAGATGAGATTTGTGTGGGGACAGAGTCAAACCATATCATTCTGCCCCTGGCCCCTCCCAAATCTCATGTCCTCACATTTCAAAACACAATCGTGCCTTTCCAACAGCCCCCCCAAGGTTTGTTTTGTTTTTGTTTTTGTTTTTTGGTGGCAGGGTGTCCCTCTGTTGCCGAGGCTGGAGTGCAGTGGTGTGATGTTGGCTCACTGCAACCTTCACCTCCCAGATTCAAATGATTCTCCTGCCTCAGTCTCTGGGAGTTGCACACCAACACACCTGGCTAATTTTTATATTTTTGGTGGAGACGGGGTTTCACCATGTTGGCCAGGCTGGTCTCAAACTTCTGACCTCAGGTGGTCCTCCTGCCTCAGCCTCCCAAAGTGCTGGGATTACAAGTGTGAGCCACCATGCCCAGCCCCAAAGTCTTAACTCATTCCAGCATTAACTCATAAGTCCAAGTCCAAAGTCTCATCTGAGACAAGGCAAGTTCCTTCCTCCTATGAGCCGGAAACATCAAAAGCAAATTAGTTACTTCCTACATACAATGGGGGTACAAGGATTGTGTAAATATACCTGTTCCAAATGGGAGAAATTGGGCTACAGGTCCCATGCAAGTCTGAATTTCAATAGGGCAGTCATTAAATGCTAAAGTTCCCAAATGACCTCCTTTGACTCCACGTCTCATGTCCAGGGTGCACTGATGCACAAGGTGGGCTCCCATGGTCTTGGATAGCTCTGCTCTTGTGGTTTTGCAGGGTACAGACCCCCTCCTGGCTGGTCCTCAGCTTTTGCAATGAGTTCTTTGATTATGAATTTAATCTTTTTCCTTGTTATAGGTCTATTCATATTTTTTATTTCTTCTTGAGTGAGTTGTAGTAGTTCATGTCTTTCTGGAAATACTTTTAATTAGATTATTTAAATTTAGGGTATATGGTTTATAAATTTTTTTATTTAGACACAATCTTTAATAAAGAGATCATTTTATAAAATGAAGCAAAACTATAACAAAGTCTATGTTAATGTACCTGTGGTGTCATCTTCAAATAAATACTATCTTGGGTAGACAGAAATAAAAATTTAAGTTATCATAGTTGATCTTTTCTTCAAGGATCATGAGGTTATCAGAAACCCACTAACATGTTCATATCATCAGGTTTTGATGAATAACCTTAATGTTATCCATGGTCTGGAAATCTAGACATAAAATATAACCAAACCTTATGCAAACCAGAAAGGAGAGTTGCAAAATCAGGACTAGATAAATTCACTGGCTCAAGTGAAAAGGTAAGTGATTATATGATAGCATGTTAAAGTGGAAATTCTAGGAAGACAGGTAGAGATTTATTAAAGGATACAAAATTATAGCTGGACAGGAGGAACAAGTCCCATACCATCATAGTGTTCCATACCATTATAGGATATATATAGTTCCATACCATTTAGTGTTCCATACCATCATAGGATGAATATAGTTAATAATATATATCAGGAGAACCCGCTCCTGATGTTTAACGTGGGTTCTTTTCTATTTCCTAAGTGTCTCAGCTGGGTTGAGAAATAAAGGGAAAGAGCACAAGAGAGAGAAATTTAAAGCTGGGTGTCCCGGGGAGACATCACATGTCGGCAGGATCCATGATGTTCCCAGAGCCGTAAAACCAGCAAGTTTTTATTAGCGATTTTCAAAAGAGGGAGTGCACAAATAGGGTGTGGGTCACAGAGATCACATACTTCACAAGGTAATACAATATCACAAAGCAAATGGAGGCAGGGCGAGATCACAGGACCACCCACGAGGTGAAATTAAAATTGCTAATGAAGTTTCAGCTGGCATTGTCGTTGATAACATCTTATCAGGAAACAGGGTTTGAGAGCAGATAACCTGTCTGACCAAAATTTATTAGGTGGGAATTTTCCTTATCCTAATAAGCCTGGGAACGCTATAGGAGACCGGGCCTTATTTCATCTCTTTGGCTTTGACCATAAAAGACAGCACGCTTTGAGATAGCGGTTCATAGGCCTACCCTCAGGGCGCATTCTCTTTCTCAGGGATGTTCCTTGCTGAGAAAAAGAATTCAGCGATATTTCTCCTATTTGCTTACGAAAGAGGAGAAATATAGCTCTGTTCCGTCCAGCTCACTGGCGGCCAGTTCAGAGTTACCTCTCTTGTTCCCTGAACATTGCTGTTATCCTGTTCTTTTTTTAAGATGTCCAGATTTCATGTTCAAACCCACATGCTCTACAATTAATTTGTGCAGTTGATACAATCACAGAGTCCTGAGGTGATATTCATCCTCCTCAGTTTACAAAGAAGATGACGGGATTAAGAGATTAAAGTAAAGACAGGCATAGGAAATCACAAGGATATTCATTGGGGAAGTGATAAGTGTCCATGAAATCTTCACAATTTATGTTCTTCTGCCGCGGCTTCAGCTGGTCCCTGACCTCTGTTCGGGGTCCCTGACTTCCCGCAACAAATATATAGTTCCAAATAGCTAGAAGAATATTGAATGTTCCCAACATAAAAAAATGACAAATGTTTGAGATGATAGATATGCTAATTACCCGATCTGATCACTATACATTATATGTATCAAAACATCACTATGTACCCCATATATATATATACAATTATTATATGTAAATTTTAAAAAGAAAAAAAAAAACAGAAAAAAAGAAAATTACAAAACCCAGTACTTATAAAGGGGTAAGAAATCAGAATTTTTGAAAAGTGTTTCTTAGAGCATTGCTGTGTGCTTTTTCCCTCCTTTCCTTCCCTCAAAGGGTAGAGGTAGGTGGTGTCTGATCTTTTTCTTAAGCCTAGGAAAGGGAGTTTCAACAGGATTACCTGAGAGAGCAGATGGAGGACACTCAGCATTGGAGTCCGACTCCTGCAGGAGCAGAATGAGAGGAGTTTGTTTTGGGCTTAGGCTGCGTGCCTCAGATTTGCCACAGCAAAGATGTGCAAGTGTCTCCTGAGGATCAGACATAGACCATATACACGAGATCAGCAGTGTGAAGTTGAATTAGGCTCCGTTCAGCAGGGCCCTCAGAATGGGAGCTAGGGATGCAGCAGATGGAGGCTAAAGATGAACCACAGGATTCTTATGGGCCGTGAAAGAAAAAATGGTGCCATTCTGTTGAGAGATGCATTCATCAGAATTAGGGGAACTTTCAGGAAGAGATGTCTAGCAACAGGTTCTTTAAAGGGCCTGCAAAAGTAATTCAACCATATGTCAGTCTCCCAGAGAGAGACAGACCAACTTTTGACAGTGTTAGGTGAGAATATTCTTTTCCTTTACTTCTCCATCTTCCCACTGCCCATTCCCCTAAGCCTTTAGGACCTGGAGAGTAGCCAATGGAAGAAAGTAGCCAATGAATAAAAGAGGACATAGAACTGGTAAAAAGGCCACTGTTATTTCTTTCCCTAGGCAGAAGCTCTTTCCCAGGGAAAAATGTGTCAAGAACTATGAAGGGTCTGAGATTTTACCCTGTTTGCAAGTTAGCCTTCTATAGTTTCATGGATATTGGTAGGAAACAAGATTCCCAAGCCAGAGACAAAGGACAGTTTATTACTCACAGCAATAGTAGAGAACAGAGCATTAGCATTTTTATGCTGGTTTCCTGAACCTTAATTTCCACTGGGCAATGCAAAGAGGGCCACATTACACCTGTACATGCAGTGGATTGTGCAATGGGAGAGGAACTCTATGTTTAGGGAAACCAAATGTTTTTTATGCATAATAAACATGCCTGCCCTTTTCTCCAGAGGGAGACATTATCTTTATTATACTGGACAGTTAGCAGTCTGCTCTTTATTCCTGAGCGAGACACTATCTTTGTCTTCTAAGGCTGTTCACTACACACATATCCTTGAAAAGATGTTGCAGAACCAAGGAAAGTCAGTGCTCTCCAGTGAAATATGCAGAAACATGGGAGACCCATGATGAACTGTCCCCTTCATAGGAAGCAGCAATAACTTTGAATGAAGTTGAAAGCTTTGTATATAACATGAGACTGGACCTTCTAAGTAGCAAGATTTGAGACTCTTCTTTGCCATTTAAATTGAGCAGAGGATGTTCCGTTAAATGAAAATGATCAGGAAAGAAATTTCAAACAGAGGCAGGGGAAGAACTTTCCTACCTTGAATAAAATGTAAAAAAAAAAAATAAACCCTAAATGGCTTTTGGATGAATTCCTAACAATTGCATTTGATTAGCATACCCATATCAGGTTTTGATGAATAATCCTAAAGTCAACTATGACCTGAAAATTGGGACATAAAGTAGAGCCGAGCCTTACGCAAACCGGAAGGGAGAATTGCAAAGTTAGAACTGAGCAACAACTATATGATTCCCCCTCTGGATAATTTGATCCAAATGGCAAATATACCCTTGCTATATAGTATAGCAATCTAACATCTAGGTATTTACCCAAGAAAAGTGGAAGCATGTATTCATATAAAGACTTGTACACAAATGCTCACAGCAGCTTTATTCACAATAGCCAGAAACTAGAAACATCCCAAATATTCATCAACAGGTGAGTTGTGGTGTATTCATATAACAGAATACTACTTGGCAATAAAAAGAAACAAATTACTAATATGCACAATGTTATAGATAAATCTCATAAACATGATGTTAGGTAAAAAAGCTAGACACAAAAGAGGACTTTATCTGTTTACATGAAATTGCTGGAAAGACCAATCTACAGTGACTGAAAGCAAATCAGTAGTTGCCTGGAGTGGGGATGAGGGGTGGGAGTTGAATGGAAAGGGCATAGGGGATAATGGGCATGTTTTATATTTTGGGGTAATAGACATGTTTCATATTTTGATTTTGGGGTTGTTATATGAGTGTATATACTTGTGAGACTCCACTGAACTGTAGACTGAAAATGATTGCATTTTATATAAATTATACTACACTAAACTTGGTATTTTTAAAACATGGGAAACTATACATCCACTCAAATGCCTAAAACAAAAGACCAACAACATCAAGTGTCTCTGAGGATGTAATGTGTGACAGTTATTAATGTGGAGGATACATTGCCAGTGGAAGTGTAAAACATGGTTGACTAATTGAGAAAACTGTTGTCAGTTTCTTATAAAGTTAAATATACACCTATGCTATGACCTAGGAATTCCACCTCTAAATATATTCTCAAGAGAAATAAATACATATGCCCACACAAAGACTTGCACATCAATATGCATAGCAGCTTTAAGCATAATAGCAATAAACTGAAACAACCCAAATGTTATGCAAAATGTGAATAAACAAATTATGGTATATCCATGCAATGGAATACTACTCAGTAATACAAATGGACAAATTGATCAATGTAGCAACACAGGTGAATTGCCACATGAAACAAAAAAAAAAGAAAAGGTTTACACAGAAAAAAATACATACAATTTCACTTATATGAAGTTCAAGAACAAGTACCACTAAAACTATAGTGCTGAAAATCAGAACAATAGTAACCTTTGTTGTGGGGATTCATTCGAAGACTCACAAGGGAAGCTTCTGGGGTGATGGTAATATTCTATATCTTAATAGGGATGTATACACTTGTCCAAAGACATCTAATTGTGTATTTAAGATCTGTCCATTTCATAATAAGTACAATATAACTTAATTTAAAAAGAAAAAAAAGCTCAGCTGTGAACCTATTTTTTCTAGTTTCTTCTATAATTTCAATCTTGAGGAAGCTCATAAAACTATACCTTAACAAAAGAAAAGGTACATGGTCTTGGTTGGGAAGACAATAACATAGGAATATCACCTTTCCTACAAACAATATTAAATTTAATACATTTTCAATGAAAATGTCAACAAGGAGTTTTGTTGTGGCTATTTGACTTTGATTTTGAAATTTGATAAAATGTATTCAAACTTTAGAAGGAAAATGTAAAAAGAAAACCAGTAAGGGGGACTTTAAGAAATATTAAAACATACCATCAAACCAATATGACACTAGCATAGAAACTGACAAACAGTTCGGTGACACCAATTTGAATGTATTTCCCATCCTCCCTTGTCATTGAGTGGCCACGCATCTGAGCTCTGGCTTATGAAACAAGCACAGGAACATTGTATACCACCTTCAGACTTGTCCCATAAAAGTCCTACATACCTGATTCTCCATGCACTTTTCCACTTCTGGCTAACTAGTTGGAATGGTGATGACTACCAGGGCCATCCTAGAAGCCTTGTATTGAAGATGGAGAGCCCACAGATGAAAGAAACCAGGTCCCCAAATCACTGTTTGGAAGAAGCAAGCCAGAAGACCTGCCCGCCCAGAAATACCTACACTAGTTTAGCAAATAATCTTTTATTATGTTAGGCCACCGAGATTTGGAGGGACTTATATGTAACAGTGGTTATTGATAAAGATCCAAATTTGAAGAAATAAGATTATAAAATTATTTCAGCTAGGTAACTGTCTAACCATTAAGAACAAATAAAATTAGAATCTTTGTCGTAAATAATAATGAGTTGCACATAAAGTGTTGTTTTTTTTAAGAAATAAAACAAATCGGCCGGGCGCGGTGGCTCAAGCCTGTAATCCCAGCACTTTGGGAGGCCGAGATGGGCGGATCACGAGGTCAGGAGATCGAGACCATCCTGGCTAACACGGTGAAACCCCGTCTCTACTAAGAAATACAAAAAATAGCCGGGCGAGGTGGCGGGCGCCTGTAGTCCCAGCTACTCGGGAGGCTGAGGCCGGAGAATGGCGTGAACCCGGGAGGCGGAGCTTGCAGTGAGCTGAGATCCGGCCACTGCACTCCAGCCTGGGCTACAGAGTGAGACTCCGTCTCAAAAAAAAAAAAAAAAAAAAAAAAAAGAAATAAAACAAATCTTGGTAAAGCTGTTTGTGAATACATATATGAACAAGCAGTTACCTTTTAATCAAGATTAAAAACTCTGAAGTTATTAGATTGGTGCAAGAGTAATTGCAGTGTTTGCCATTAAAAGTAATTACTGTTGCATCAACCTATATTTTATTTAAAATATAATATAGCCATTTAAATATAGCCATTTAAAATATTAATATAAACATATTTAAAGTTACAGTGTTACAAAGCATGATATTTTGGAGACTAAGTCATAAAAGGCCTGGCAATCTCCTCTCCTCTCTCAGATCACTCGCTCTGGGAGAAGTTAGCTGCCATGTGGTGAGCAGCCCTACAGAGACCCAAGTGATAAGGAACTAAAGCCTCCTACCTACAGTTAGTGGTATACATGCATACAAGCAAGTAAGCATTCTTCTAAGAGCTTGTCATATATTAGTTCATTCAATTCTCATAACTCTTTGAGGTAGGTTATATGATCTTCATTTTACAAATGAGGAAACTGAGTCACAGAACATTTACAAAACCTTTTTAAAGTCACACAGGTTATAAGTGATGGTACTGGGATGAGAAGAATATTGCCTCTTATGTCCATGCTCTTAATTAGACACATTAGTAGGTTATTAACATGAGTTGGAGATAGGGGTAAAAGCCTGGAGAGCTGAAAGACTGGTCGAACAAAGAAAACAGTATTATATCATCATCACAGTTATGTGCTTGTAAAATTATTATATACATATAAAGCCATTTGTAATAAGAAAATGACATTCTACAAGTGAATATACATGAAATTTTTAATTGGCTTATACAAAGCATAAATTGTCTTAGTTATAATGAGTTCACTATAGTTTCTATTTTTATTCATATTTTACTCATTCAACAGGTATTTAGTCAGCACCTACTATATGTCAGGACAAATAGTGTGCATATTTGTATTACATGCCGAGGAAAATGGCAGGAAGGCATAGCATCTAAACTCAAGGCGCTGTCAGTAGAAGATCGAAATCAGCAAATTTGCCATATAATTAAATTATGTGACCCTCCTCACACCTGTAATTCCAACAGGACAGACATAATTAGTTTTCAGGTAGCACTTAAAAATAATAATTAAGTGTATGCTGATATCTGCAAATCAACTATGCCAACCAACCACTTATGCTAACCAAACAACTATGCTAACCATTCTCAATTCCTCCTAGCCAACTATTTCATGTTCTAGGCTAAAATAATATAGATGTACCTAGCATTACCCCATAGGCTCAAGTGATCATAAAACCTGAACCAAAAAGGAATAAAAATGAGAAGTAAATAATATTTGATTTGTAGGCCTTTTTATTTCAAAAATTCAGTGTATAATCAAGGCTTTGGACATAGCAAAAGAAAGGCATATATATCTTTTGATCTAGGATTTGTTAGAGTAGTTTAGATTTATATGCTGATACTGAGTCCATAAATGCATAAATCCCTGCTGATTCCATCTGGATGAGACCTTTGGCAGTGTCATCTGTCAGCGTTCACACAGAGATTGGCTGGGCTTCTTTTCAGAACCAGTCTTCAAATTACTTTATATATTGAGGCCTGTTATACTAACAAAGTATTTGCCAAATCAGTGTCACAGAATGCTAAATGCTGATTTTGCAAAACTCCTCTCAATTAGAATCCCTGTGTGGAAGCCAGGCTACACCAAGCAAGGAAGCATTTGATTATTAGAAACTCACTGGAACAAACTGTGCCTATAGTATTCATTCCTAGTTCATAAGCTACCTTAAAATTAGCCATGGAATAATGTGTTTGTTTTTTTTTTTTTTTTTTCCTGTGAAAGTACATTAAGGCAAAATAAGGTCATTAAGTGCCTCACTGCAGAACAGGCATAAAAGAAACAGGAGAGAGACTGCAGCCCACTGAGCAGGGCATTTTCTCTCCTCCATTTTGTATGAAATAACACTGGAGAATTTTGTACAAGAGCCAACCAAAGAAGGAAGACATAGACCCTTCCTCTGAAGCAGCACCTCATGCAGTATCTGGCTTATAATTCTCAGTTTTCATGAATGAATGACTGGCTCTCCAACTGCATCTTCTACCACTCACTCTCTTTCTCCTTATGATTCTGCCACACGGTTTCTTCCTGCTTTTCTTGTTCCTACCTCAGGGCCTTTGCACTTGCAGAACTCCCCACCAGGAATCTGTCTCTGATTTTCCTCCAGGTCTCTACTCTTATTTCCCTTTTTAAAGATCCTTTCCTGATCACCCTAACCAAAGGAACTTCACACCCCCGACTCACCATCTTTCCTTTACCTTGTTCTGTTTCCCTTAGCAGCAGGCATCATTCTCTGATATTCTCTTTGTCATTTATTTTTTACTTGTTGATTGCCCGATTCCCTTTCTGCAGAAGGACAGCTTGGTGAGGGCAGAAGAGCCTTGGCTGGTTGAGTCATTGCTATATTCCTAGTGTTTAGAGCTATGCCTGGCAAATATTAGGCACTCAACTAATATTTGTTGAATGAACAAACGAGAGAGAGACAGAAAAAGCTAGAGACAGAGTGCCAATGCAGAAAGACTGTAAATGTCCATTCTAGCTTAAGTTCTTAAGTTGCATACTCCCAATAGAGTTTCATTAACATCCACAGAAATATCTAGTACACTTTCAAAAGTCTTCCTTTCCAGCAGATTATTTCATGACCGAATCGTGCTGGGTCTTTCTATTTGAGTCACAACATTGCGAGGCCAACAGTGGCTTTTGGCTCCAGTGCCTGATCTTTAATTTCCTGTCCAATCTCTGTCAAGGTTTAAAAACCAAAAGATGAGAGAGAGCCGCTCATCAAATTAATAGTGCCAGTTTTATTTCCCTGATGTCTCTAGTGCATTCATGCTGGGGACAAGCCACTTAGACATCTCATTACTTTAATTTCCTCTTCTTTCAACTGTGGGATTAACTAATATGGCTATTAAGAGGATTAACGAGATGATGTTTTTATAATGCTGAAGGTGCTATATAAATTTTTTAAAAACATAATTAAAATGCTATTTCCTTCTCGTCTCTTTCTCTCTCTCTCTTTTTTTTTCTGTTTCCAACGCAGAGCCCAGGGTTTCATCTCCTTCCACCCACAAATTACAGAAAATCACTGCCGTTGTGTAATTGCAGTTTAAACAGGCTTTGGAGGTATATGTCTGTTTTGCAAAGCACAACTCTCCCCGCTTCTGGCACCAAATCTGATGACTATGATGAGATGTTGATAAACATGATCATGATAATGGCTCTGACAGCTTTATTCCTGAAGATGTCATTATCTGTGGGAACCATCAGACACCTAGGCCATACCTTAGTCATGGAAGCTGAGTGGACTGTAACCATTAAAGCTGCAATTATACAAACACTCCTGATGACTTTGCCCTCCTCATTATTTTTATCATTTGGGGAATCATCCAAGTCTTACATAAAAATATTTTTAACTCTGTCTGCCGAAGCACGCCTCTATGGATCTTACACTTGATGACCTCTGCTGCCTTCGCATCATGTTGCTTACTTATCAGGACAAGGAAAGTTATGTGCCAAAGAGTTTACTGTTTGCTAAAAATTCT
This sequence comes from Papio anubis, assembly GCF_008728515.1. Classification (NCBI taxonomy): domain Eukaryota; kingdom Metazoa; phylum Chordata; class Mammalia; order Primates; family Cercopithecidae; genus Papio; species Papio anubis. The sequence goes on from NC_044984.1 coordinate 57,604,785, forward strand.
GATAATCTTTGTGTTACTACTCAGAGTAGCTACATGCAGGCAAGGCATCCACTTTCTACGAGTGGGATTGTCAACAAAAATGTGAAGATAACATTTGCTGCCAGTGAGCTGTGGGGAGGCTGATAGGTACCCTGAGTGCTGGAGTCTGAACTTTCCTGGACACATATAGAGAAGCAGTAAGCTTATCATCAACCTCCAGGAGGACAAGGGTGGAGTTGTCTGTCTGCTGCTGTATCCTAGAACCCGATATACAGAATGCTGAACATCCGCTCTGGTTCCCCAGCACGTACACCTCTGAATCTTAGCTTCTCGAACACATCAAGTACCTTCCTGATCCAGGGGCTTCAAATATGTTTATTCTGTCTGCCTAGAACTCTATTCTCCCCAATTTTTGAAAATGTAACTTCTGTTCATTGTTCTGGTGTATATACAACCTCCTCAGGGGAAGCCTCTCTGATCACCCAAACTAGATCAATGTATTCATAAGTCTTGACCGCAAACAACAGAATACTCAAAGCTGTCTTTAACACCGAGGACTTACGTTTCATCACCTAACAAGAAGTCCACACACAGACAGCTCTGGATTGACTCAGAGGTTCAAAGTTCTGTTAGAGCCCTGGGTCTGCTTTCTGCCATTTTCATGGCTTTCTTTCATAGTCACAAGAAGGCTACCACTGCTCCAGACATCAGGTCCTCGTGTAACAACAGCTAAAGTAGAAAAGAAGGGAAGGATTTTCTCTTCATGTTTCTTTATCAGGGAGGAAAACTTTTCCAAAAGTGTCCCTGTATCCAGCAGACTTAACCTCAAATAACACCGGACAGGATTTAGCCACATGCCCATACCCCATACCTGCTGGGAAAGTCAGGATCTGGCAGTTTTAGTCTCTAAATAAGGTAAATTTTGTTGGCAAGGGAGAAGAGCTGTTGAGTAGGCAATCAGCAACACCGAGCAAAATAGGTTCTTTCATTTATGTGTTCTCATAGCATCCTGTACCTTCCTTTTGTACTTCTTATAGCAATGGTTCTTATGTAATTATCTGTGCTCAAATGTAAACTCCATGAGGACAGAGTCTGTGTCCTACTTGTTCATCACTGTCCCCATTTCCCAACACAATGCCTGGCCCCATGTCCACCTACATAATTCACGGGACCCACACAAAACAACAATGAAGAGCTCCTTGCTTCAAAAAGCAGGAAAGTGTATTACAATATAAAGTGGTTGCTTTTCCACATTCTCTCTCTTGACCTACTATGGTGCATTTGCTACTTAATGTTGTCCTAAGAAAAGTTTAAATTGTAAACTTTTACTGTAAGTTTTTGTCATGTATCTCTATGTTGTATATTGCCAGATCTAAATGTAAATATAAGTGCATTTAACTTGTGTGGAATCATCAAAATTATGGTTTGGATTTTGTAGCTCACACTTACATGTGTATATTCTTAACAGAATAGTACAAATGCTGCACAAAACCAACTCAACTGTTTTAGTTCATTTATATATATATATTCAGTCTATCAATGCTATCTAATGAGTATGGAATGATTGAAAGGAAAAGAAACTCTCCCTTTCTATATCATTATTTGTGGTGCAACAAAACTAAGAAAGAATATTGATAGGGTTCCTTGATTGTCTACTTCTTAGAATACCAATGCCTCCTTTTTGTATTTGAAGCAAATTCTGGATTGAATGGAAAGTGCTGTCCCTTGGGGCCATCAGCACCACCACATACTCCGTCCTAGACATAACACACTTACCTTGTACTCATTTTGAGTCTCACGGAATTCCTACATATCATGGGTGTACTGGAATTTGAATACTCATGGGCATCACAAATTGCCGAGACCAGCTTGGTAGGGGAGACCCTAACCCAGGGGCGCTACAGGAATTAAAGACACACACACAGAAATATAGAGGTGTGAAGTGGGAAATCAGGGGTCTCACAGCCTTCAGAGCTGAGAGCCCCAACGGAGATTTACCCACATATTTACTAACAGCAAACCAGTCATTAGCATTGTTTCTATAGATATTAAATTAACTAAAAGTATCCCTTATGGGAAACGAAGGGATGGGCTGAATTAAAGGAATAGGTTGGGCTAGTTAACTGCTGCAGGAACATGCTCTTAAGGCATAAATCACTCATGCTATTGTTTGTGGTTTAAGAATGCCTTTAAGTGATTTTCCACCCTGGGCAGGCCAGGTATTACTTGCCCTCATTCCCGTAAACCCATAACCTTCCAGCTTGGGCGTCAGGGCCATTATGGACATGTCACAGTGCTGTAGAGATTTTATTTATGGCCAGTCTTGGGGCCAGTTTATGGCCGGATTTTGGGGGGTTTACTCCCAACAACAAATGCTATAGGAAAATGGAGAAGCAAGAAATGAGGTAGACACACATGTTGTGTATGTCCCCTCTGCTCAGTCATATGCTCCGTTGTCCCATCAGACTTCACTTATACAACATATGTTCAACCATAAAATTATAAGAAATTCAAGATGGTGACAACACCATGTTAAACCAACCACATGGGACCCTCTATGACTACACACATTGCACGTCCATGAAGCTGGACTTGTTTGACCTATCCCTACATACTCAATAGTATTTGATGGGTGAATAAGTGAATGAATGATTACATTTCTTTGCTGTGTTTTCTAATGAATTTCATATGTTTCTGACATGTCCTCTGAATGAACTGCTCAGGTTCTTAAATCCTTTTCCTAATCATTGCACAAAGTTCAGGTGGAAGGCACACTAGGCTCTTGGTAGTTCAGGAATGAAGGAAGGGTAAAATGCTGAAAGAATGGGCCAGAGAGGAGTCCTCTGGTCCTTAAAGATGAAGTCAGTAGTCCATGATATAGGGTCCAAAGGATGATGTGAAACTTGAAGTATTAGATAGGGTTCCCCAGAAAAACAGAACCAATAGGTATATTTATAATAGGAGATTTATTATGGGTGTTAACTCATGCAACTTTGGAAGTTGGAAAGTCCTACAATCTGCCATCTGGAAGCTAGAGAACCAGGAAAACCAGAGATGTAATTCAGTCTGAGTCTGAAGTCCTGGAAACTAGGGAAGCCAATGGTGTAACTCTAAGTTGAGAAGACCTGAGAACTGGGGAAACAGAGAGAAGCTGGGGAGACCATTGGTGTAACTCCCAGAGCCTGAACACCCCTGACCCAGGAGCTCCGATGTCCAAGAGCAGGAGAAGATAGATATTTCAGCTCAAGAAGAGTCAGTGAATTCATCCTGCCCCTGTCTTTTTGTTCTATCTTGAGCCTGCAATGAATGGCATGATACTCACATTGGTGAAGGTGATCTTCTTTACTCAATCACCAATTCAAATGCTAATGTCTTCTGGAAGCACACTCATAGACACACCCACCAATAATATTTTACCAGCTATCTGGACATCCCTTAGCCCAGCCACGTTGACACATAAATTAATCATCACACTTGGGTTGGGCCATCTGGGCCTCAATGTCCGTAGGGGTTTAATTTCAGCTCAATAGGAGAGCTGAAGCAGGGCCAATCAACTGCACAACTAGTGCCAACTGTGTCAACCGTAGTGTGAATGATGCTCCTGGTGTTGTGAAGCAGTGGCCTGGGCTGGGCACGGTGGTTCTCTGTTATCAGAACCACAGAATTAACAGAGAACAAGAAAAGATCTATACAAGACTGGACTCCAGCCAAGTGGCCTAATGTTTTAAGTAGAACTCCACTCCATACAGAAACTGCCATCTTAAACTTCACATTGATACCAAAATCCAAGTATAAGAGCCTGGATTCATTGCACAGTTATAATTTAGTAAGAACACAGGTAATCCATACAAAGTTACATACAAATAAAAAAATAGTAAGTATGGGAGTTATAAACATTTCATACAGAGAGATTTTATCTCCCCAACAAGAGTATAAAATTCTCAAGAGCAAGAAATATTTGGTTCTGGCTTCTTAGACAGAGTCAGCTAAATTTTCATACTGGTTTATTTATGCAGCTTTAAGCAAGCTGTAACACCTCACTAGCCTTTCTTCTTATCTATAAAATGAGAACAATAACACCTACCTCACAGGATTAATGTGATTGCTAACTGTAAGCCACCCAGCACAGTGTCTGCCATATGATAATTCTCAAAAAAAAAAAAAAAGGGGGACACGGTCATTATTATTGTTTTAGTTTTCATATTCTTTTTTTTTTTGAGACGGAGTCTCGCTCTGTCGCCCAGGCTGGAGTGCAGTGGCAGCGATCTCAGCTCACTGCAAGCTCCGCCTCCCGGGTTGACGCAATTCTACTGCCTCAGCCTCCCGAGTAGCTGGGACTACAGGCGCCTGCCACCTCGTCCAGCTAATTTTTTGTATCTTTTAGTAGAGACGGGGGTTTCACCGTGTTAGCCAGGATGGTCTCGATCTCCTGACCTCGTGATCCGCCCGTCTCGGCCTCCCAAAGTGCTGGGATTACAGGCTTGAGCCACCGCGCCCGGCAGTTTTCATATTCTTTAAGACACTTGTTGGCCTGACCACTTCAAAGCCTCATATTATGAAATCCTTAGAGAACGTCTAGGCCAGAATATTTATTTTAATATCAAAAGGAAACACTAAAGGCCATTATTCTGTTCAAAAACTTCCAACTGTACCACATTTTTGCAAAATTAATTCCTTGCCTCAACATTCAAACCATATAGAATATTGCCCCAATAATCCTCATATTCTTACCTCCTCATAGTCCCTGTCCCAGTCAGTCTTGACTATCTTCTGCTCTCCCATGTATTACTCATCTCTTCCTGCCTTTGGTAACGCTACCAAGATGTTTGAACTTCCCTATTCACCACTCCCCAAGTGCTTCATGAAATTGGTCTTCATCCTCTAGACCTGCCTGTAATCTCTACTTCTGTAGTGACTCACTTTTGCCTTTCCTATTTGATCCAGACGACTAACATACATGTTCATTTTTTAAAATAAATAAATTGGATTTGTGTCTTTTCCTAAGGTTTGAATTAGATACTTCCCTAACTCTCTGCTTATGAAAATAGTATTTCTTTTCAAACTGTCTACAATTCTGCATTCATTACTTTCAGAAGTACTAGAACCTTTTCCTCTTTCTGCTTTGTGTAAAAAAACTACTTCAGACTGGACGTCTACGTCGCCCCTGAAGTACAATATTCACAATGTATTCTTTGGCTTCAACATGTTTGAGAATTAACAAACTTTCCACATTTGAAAAGGAGGAATTTCTTTCCACAAAAATATTAATCCACTAAGAGGGATCAAGTGGTGTTTTAAATTTCTAAGTATTTCTACAAAAGTTATATTTCACTATGTTATCCAAATACCGAACTTTATTTCACACAGTCATCAGTGTACAAACATAATCCTAATCTCCTAATTTTTTTTTTAAAAAAAAAAACCTACCTTGACTATAAACTTATTGGAAGAGTTATTTCTAGTTAAGATCTCTACCTCCATATACCTAACCTACTCCAAATATGCTTCAATCCACACCGTACCTCAAAGATTGTTCTGCTAAGATCTTCATGCTGCTAAATCTATAGGTCACTTCTTTCTCCTCTTTCAGCAAGAATCAACACATTGTCTGCTCCATCCTTCTTGGAATGTCTCCCTTTTTTGGCTTTCATGACATCAGATTTTTTTTTTGGTTCTCTTTTTACCTCACTGAGCTGATAATTCCTCTTCTCCTAAAGTCTAAATGTTGAGGTGAACTAGGGCTATGTCCAAAACCCACTTAGATCTCATCTATATGACGATAAGAGACAAATCAAATCTTGGTTGTGAAATTTAAGTCCTTGAACCTGTACATCCAATGGCCAATTTGACATCTTCAATTAGATGTTGCAGAAATAACATGGTCAAAACAACTCCTGACTCACAGCTCTCCCTGGTCTTATTTTCCACCAGCCTTTCCATCCCAGCAAAAGGTACCACCATCCACCTAATTCCTCAAACCAAAAATGTATATCTTAACTTAAACCTTTATCTACTTTACTCCCCATCTCCACTCCATCTATTGGTCCTGTTCTCTCTATCACCTATAATTGTTCATTTCTCCACTTGTCCTTTTCACCACATCCCTAGTATAAGCCACCATCCCTTTGCACCTGCTCTTATACCAACATCTCCCCGACAGGGATTCCTTCTTCCTTTCTTGTACCTTGCTCTCCTACAGAATATTCTTCACAATATTTTCTTTTAAAAATGTGTGATCTTTTAAAATGTACATCACTGTGTGACCTTATAAAAATGTATCTAAGATTGAGTCACCCCCAATTCTTATCCTACCTGAAAACCTCTGGGTGGCTTTTAATCACATTTAAAATAAAACCTGAACTCTTACAATAGTTGGCAAAACCCTCCATAATTCAGCTCTGCTTATGTCTCTGATCTTATCTCTTACCACTCTTCCCTTGCCCACTCCACTCCAGCCACAGAATTAGTCTTCAAACACACTGAGATTATTCCAACTCAAAGGCCTTTGCACTAGCATTTTCCTCTGCTGAAATATTCTTCCAATTGTTCTTTGTATAATGGTATACTGCTTCTCATTTAATTCTCAACTCGAGTTTCATCTCTTCCTAGAGACCCTTGGTGACCACTCATGCTCACTAATATCTTTCCATCCCATCACCCTAATAGTTATCATATCCAACACTTCTTTCTTGCTTTTCCTTCCTACATTCTTTCCTTTCTTTCTCTTTCTCTACCCAATGTTTATACTCTTGCTCAAATCCTGTCTCAGAATGTGCTATGAATGTGCTATGGTTTGAATATGTCCCTCAAAGTTCATGTGTTAGAAACTTCATCCTCAATGCAGTGTTGAGAGGTGGGTCCTCCAAGAGGTGATTAGGTCACGAGGGCTCTGCCCTCATGAATGGGTTAAGGCTGATGGGTTTCTGACAAAAGGGTGAGTTTGACTCCATTTCTCTCATATGCATGTGCTTGCTTGCTTTTCTGCTTCCTGCTATGGCATGATGCAGCAAGAAGGCCCTCATCACATGTGGGCTCCTCAACCTTGGATCTAGAATTAAGAATTAAATCTCTGTTAATGATGAATTACTCAGTCTCAGGTCAATAGCAGCACAAAATAGACTAAGAAAGTCCTGTGTGAGCAAGGGTCCTTGTATGTCTTGATCACTACTACATATATGGCCCATAAACTTTCCCTGACACATAGAAGGTCAGTATTACTATGTTTATGATCCTATGCGCTCACACACACACCCCCCTTACTGGACTATCAGGGTATCCAGGACTTGTGATTCTGCTATTATGGTGCAGGAACAGACAAGTGAAGATAAGAATTCAGAACTCAGACCTGTAGTTACCAGCCTGATGGGCAGTGGCTCTGAGCCATGTTAAGTTTATGAAGAATCCAGCAAGGGAAAGGAATACATGATCACAATCTTCAGGAATGTAATGGAATGATTTTTTTCCCCCCTCCAAACAGCCCTAGGGGCTGCCCTCCAAAGAAAGCAGGAAATCATGATACTAGGGACATTCCACTCTCTGGGTGGTGAGGCAAGTGTCTGAATCTGTCTTTCACCCACTCACCCCCACCTGAGGCCTAGGTTATTTCTATATTAAAGTCAGCAGCTCTGACCATTACCAACCTGCTTTGCATTTTTCATTCTCCTCATGATTGTTTTTTCAACAAAACTTCAATAAAGTAGTATAAAAGAAAAGGAATGTATTCCCAGTCAAGCAATGACTGGAAAGAATTCAGAAATACCAAGAGACAAGCAGGCAGGCAATTTCAGAAAACACAAAACCAGGAAAAATGAAGAAAAATATATCCACTTGAATGCAGATTAAAAAAAAAGAACTCTTCAAACCCCATTAAACCTTAGATCTTTAAAAATGTTCCCTTAGACTTGACCAGTATTTGAGGACAGCAATCAAATCTCCTCTTTAGCTCCTGAAGCAGAGAAACACATCACTTCTCTTAAAAGAAGCTTTCTGGGTATGGATTGATACCTTTCAGAAAATATACGGGTAAGGCTCAGATCTGCTCTTTGATTTTCACTCACTCAAGGGAAATTTTCTGAAATGTTTTATTTATACGGGGAGCATTTACCAAATGCTCCCGTGGGGTGGGAGACTAGTTTTAAAAAATATTAAATACTTGGAAACGAATTAAGGCAAGGTTGCCAGTTTCCCAGTCTTTTTTTTTTTTTTTTTTTAGGCAGAATCTCACTCTGTCGCCTAGACTGGAGTACAGTGCTGTGATCACAACTCACTGCATCCTTGACCTCCCACCACAGCCTTCCGAGTAGCTAAGACCACAGGTGCACACCACCACTCCTGAGTAATTTTTGTATTTTGCCATGCTGCCTAGGCTGGTCTCAAACTCCTGCGCTCAAGTGATTCACCCGTCTAGACCTCCCAAAGTGCTGGGACAGCAGGCGTGAGCCACTATGCCCAGCCTCTGTTTTTTTTTTTTTTTTTTTTTTTTGAGACGGAGCCTCGCTCTGTCGCCCAGGCTGGAGTGCAGTGGCGCGATCGCGGCTCACTGCAACCTCCGCCTCCCGAGTTTAACCAATTCTCCTGCCTCAGCTTCCTGAGTAGCTGGGACTACAGGCGCCCACCGCCACGCCCGGCTAATTCTTCTTGTGTTTTAGCAGAGACGGGGTTTCACTCCAATATTTTTAAGCTGATAAATAGTAAATAAGAGAAACTGATTAATACATAAAATTTTACTTCCTATAGTTACTTTTTTACAAAATGCAAATGCTCTGACATTTTACCTGTATGTTTTCCCATAAATTAATTTACTTAAAATATGCTTCTAGAAAAAGGCAGTATTTTACCAAAATGAGGAATAAAACAACATATTTATGACTATACTTGTACATTTTCATCCTCTATAATTTGAGTCGTTAAAATAAGCACTGTAAATATAAGAAATGATATTCAATTGTTTAATAAAACACACAAAGGGATCTCAATATATGGTATTGAACAGCTAGTTTGACAAAATTGAGATTTTTTCAGTATCTGTTCATTGTGTTTTATGGATATTCCTCTTCCACTATTTACTTATATTTATATATTATATTTTATAAGTAATATTACTTATATTACTTATATTTCTATCACCTCTAATTGATAATTGTATATATTCTGAAAAATAAGACCAACTGTTTAAGTACTAATATTAAGTTATTATTTTGTTCAGAATGCTCAATATTCAAAATGTTATTTAGCATATTTACATCCACCAAGGGGAAGAAATGAATATTTGATTTGGATAGTCTTTTATTTATTTTGCTTGTTTGCTTTTTCTCTTATGACAGATGGTTTTAACACAGAGGGAATAAAAACAGGATTCTTGTTTATCAAGGGATCGTCTGTTCCTGGTGTGTAGTCCTCACCTGTAAAGCACAATTCACTGTTGCAGCACAACAGCTTGTTATTGTAAAAATACGAGTTCTGATGTGGTCTCCTGACACCATGTACAACTACACTTTGAGCTGCACTGGGTCATATTTTTAGTCACTATGTCAAGACCCACTCATGTGTGCCCTATTGAGTCATCTCACCAGGTGGATAGCCAACAGTGTTAAGAGTAGATACCAGAAAGCAAAGCTCACTCCTAAAATACCCGACAAGTATTTTTTCAAAATTATTTAGCTTATGTGTTTATCATTGGCCAACACCAGTCAATTGCCTTACCTCTGTTTGAGTCAAAGCCAAAGGAACATATTCAAAGATTTCCCCACAAGAGCAATGATAACATAATGATCAAGCCCAAAGTTAGAAAGGAAAACCAAGACCGGGCATGGTGGCTCACGCCCATAATCCCAGCACTTTGGGAGGCCAAGGCGAGCGGGTCACCTGAGGTCAGGAGTTTGAGACCAGTCTGGCCAACATGGCGAAACCCCATCTCTACTAAAAATACAAAAATTAGCCGGGTGTGGTGGTGGGTGCCTGTAATCCCAGCTACTCGGGAGGCCGAGGCATGAGAATTGCTTGAACCTGGGAGGCGGAGGTTGCAGTGAGCTGAGATTGTGCCACTGCACTCCAGCCTGGGTGACAGAGTAAGACAAGTGGTTTTTGCAGTTTTTAAATAAAATTTTAATTTTGGAATGTTTTAGATTTTCGGAAAAGTTACAAACATAGCACAGAGAGGTTTTGTGTAACCTGTCTCCAGTTTCCTCTACTGTTAACATCCTTCATTAATATGGCACATTTGTCACAACTAATAAACCAGTGTTACTACATTGCTATTAAGTCCATATTTTATTTAGATTTCTTTTGTTTTATCCTAATGCCCTTTTTCTTTTTTAAGATCCTATCTGGGATATCACACTGACATTACGTTGTTGTGTCTCCTTAAACTCTTGTTTGTTTTTTTTTTGAGATGGAATTTCACTCTTACTGCCTAGGCTGGAGTGCAATGGCATGAAATTGACTCACTGCAACCTCCGTCTCCTGGGTTCAAGCTCTTCTCCTGCCTCAGCCTCCCAAGTAGCTGGGATTACAGGCATCCACCACCACACCCAGCTTTTTTTTTTTTTTTTTTTTGTATTTTTGGTAGAGACAGGGTTTCAGCACGTTGGCCACACTGGTCTTGAGCTCCTGACCTCAGGTGATTTGCCCATCTTGGGTCCTCAAAGTGCTGGGATTACAGGCATGAGCCACTGAGCTTGGCCATTAAACTCCTCTTGACTGTGACATTTTCTCAAACTTTCCATGTTTTTGATGGCCTTGACAGTTTGAGGAGTACTGGTCAGGTATTTTGGAGACTGTTCTTCCATTTGGATTTGTCTTAAGGTGTTCTCATGATTAAACATGGTTTACGGGTTTGGGGGGAGAAAGACCATAGAGTTAAAGTGCCACTTTTATCACATCATCCCATCATCATGACTTGCCTCTGTAGATGTCAACCTTGATGCACTGGTTGAGGTAGTGTTTTACAGACTTCTCCACTGTAGTTACTTTTTTCCCTCCTTTACACAGTTGGCTTTGGAAGGAAGTTACCATGTGCAGGCCATACTTAAAGAGGGAGGAGTTGTGCTCTACATCTTTGAGAAAGGGATATCAATAAGTTATCTGGCATTCTTTTGCACCAGAGATTTGTTTTCCTCATATTTATTCTGTATTCAATTATTTATTCATATGATTATGGACTCATGGATATGTATAGTATGCTTTGGGTTATAACCTAATAAAATGGTATCCATTTTGTTGTCAAATTATTGCAACTGGGCCTTTAGAAACTCTTCCTGTTGGCTCCTGTGTCCTTTTGACATGTAATCCTTGTTTTGCTTTTTGAGCAATTCCTTAATTTCTGGTGCTACAAGATGCTCTAGATTCATACTTTATACTTCTTGTCCCAGCCCTAGAATCAGTCATTTATCCAAGGGAGAGCTGGTTCCTTTTATGGAGAATTATAACAGAATGTTTTATATTTTAAATCAGGCCTAAACCTTGATTTTTTCTAACTAACTTTGGGCAGAGAAATTCCATTTGATTTACATGGCTTATTAAGATTCACAAAACTTTGGGCCAAATGCCAAAGGTTTAGACCTAGCTAAAACCATAAAGTAAGGTCAAGCATGTGTTCAGCCCCCAAGCTTCATTCCTCTTCTCCCAATATGGTGCCTCAGTCCTCCCCACATCTTGTCTTTAAGTCCTTTTCCTAAGAAATCTCTCATTCCACTTACATAATCAAGACTCTCTCCCAAGCATAACATTCTGCCCCCTTTCTCATTCCTACTCACACAAAAGCCCTGAGACTCTATCTACCTTCCCATCTGCTATCCCTCAGAGCACTGGAAGCCCTTATGTGTATGCCCAAGAAACACACTGCACAGCTAAGTTTAGACAGTGAGGCTGATAAGGAGAAAAAATGATTTGAGAGTCAAGAAATCTTAAAACATAATATACAGTAGGCTGGGCGTGGTGGCTCATGCCTGTAATCCCAGCACTTTGGGAGGCCGAGATGGGTGGATCACAAGGTCAGGAGATCGAGACCATCCTGGCTAACGCGGTGAAACTCCATCTCTACTAAAAATACAAAAAATTAGCCGGGCATGGTGGTGGGCACCTGTAGTCCCAGCTACTCTGGAGGCTGAGGCAGGAGAATGGCATGAACCCAGGAGGCAGAGCTTGCAGTGAGCTGAGATTGCACCACTGCACTCCAGCCTGGGCAACAGAGCGAGACTTGGTCTCAAAACAAACAAACAAACAAAACCACAATGTACAGTAGTCACTTTCTATCCACTGGGCCAGTCCTGGCTTCTGGTGAGGGTAGCCCTCAGTGCCCCATCACCTTGAGAATTCAGAACTAGTTTTCAGGGAAATAAGGTATTCCCAGGTTTCACATACAGTTCTGGAATTTTTACCATTCTGATTATGTGTTTGTACCATTAACAGTGTCAGCAACCATTTATTTGTTTACTAAGTACCAGCCACTGAACTGGGTGCCGTACTGGAACAAATTATGAACTTCCCCAAATTCTCTTTGCCCAGCTTTCTTCCTATTTGGTTGCTCACTCAAAAGAGGGCCCAGCCTCATCTTGACACAGCCAGGTGTCAATCTCCCCTGAGGTAAGGCTGATTTCTGATATAGCTGTGGAAGCCCCAGTGGCAAGACCCAACCTCATCAGATCCACGGAGGTGCTGGTTTCTCACACCACTTTCAGGTTCAGAAGGTTCATGACAGGATATGGGATCTGCCTTCCCCAGTAACAGCCTAGAAGGACCTGGTGACACAACTAAAAGTGCACAGGAGTTAATGTGGATTGAAGATTTACTAATGAGAGGTAGAAAACCACAGAGAGCCAGTAGATAAATCCCTCTTCCTTCCTTCCCTTGATGAACAGTTCTGCCCACCTGCAGGTGCCCTGTACAACCAGCGGTTTTCTCTTGAAGCTATGGCTACATTGATTACAAACCATCTATATTTTCTTTCCCTTCTTCTTTTCCCTATTTATCCTTTTTCTTTACTTTCTCTGTCCTGGGATTATATCCTCCAAAAAAATGTTAGTATATAAGCTTGTCTCGGGCTCTAATTCATAGGGAATCTGGGCTAAGTACCCTGTATATTATTCTTTCTCACTGTCATGTCCACCCTGGAAAGATAATATTATTATCTCCCTTCTACAATGAGGAAACAGCCTCAGAGAGGTGTGCTTGCCCAAATTCACACAACTCACAAGCAAAGAGTTGGAATGTGAATCTAGGTCTTTTTGACTCTAAAGACTCTACTCCTAACCACCACGGTATATACTGTCTCTTGCCATGTGTTTTGGAAACAGGCTTTTACCCTTGTAAAGTGTTCACAGAAGGCTGGTACCCAAGGAGTTAAATGGCCTTATAGTAGATAAAATTTCTAAGACTTACAATGTACCAGGAATTCTTTAAAAACCTCTGTGCATATTAACTCACTGAATCTTCACACTAATCTTATGAAGGAGCTATTATTATACGTGCTTTACATGTGAGGCACAGAAAAGTTTTATAACTTGCCAAGGGTCTTTCAGCTACTGTGTGGTGTGACCATGGCTGGGCTTAGTCAGTCAGTCTGTGGAGGTCATGCTCTCATGTGCTTCTCCAGAGAGAGTGAATTGAATCATCATGGCACAAGAACAGCAACCCACCAGCAGCACCATCGTTTGTATCTCTGGGCATTCCAGGGAGTAAGACAAATAGCACTGACACAGTGCCCTGTACATCAGCCCCTGGGTGGATTAGTACAAGCTGCACCTGGTAGTAAATGTTTCTGGTGTGTCTGCCATAGATAAAAGAAGGTTTAGGGTAAAAAAGGAATTTTGGAAGAAGAGGCATTATATTTTTTAAAAGGGTGGAGGTAAATTCATGGTACACGTAAGCTTGGCTTGTGTAAGTCATTCGAAGACAGTAAACTGTGCTAAAAGGAACTATGGAATAACAGGACAAACATGTAAGAGCAGCATTAAGGGTAAACTGTGGAGAGTTATCCTAACTGTGGGGGATTCTGAACTTCAATTTGATTTTTAAAAATAATTACAGGGAAACACTTCTATAAGGGAAGTTAGGGAATCTGAAAGATTCTACATGAGAAAGTCTGCAGTTATACAGGGTCATAGACTGTAGAGCTGGAAGAGACCACGGAACTGTCTTATAGAAGTCTGTATACACAGTAAGTAGTTAAGGGTTCATGCTTTGGAATGGAGTCAGAGAGCCTGCATTTGATTCATGATCCCACAATTTTAGCTCTATGAACCTGCCCAAATAATTCATCTCCCTCAGTCTTTTATTCTTTTTCTATATACATGATTTAATTATAGCTATTACATAGGTATAGGGTGACTTGACAGTTAATTAAGCTAATGTATATGATGTGCTTAACAATGTCTACCATAAAGTAGTCCATAAATGTTAACTATTATTATCTAGCCATCAATGAAGTATATGAGGCCTGTAGAGGTCATGTGATTTCTCCAAGCAACTGGTTAAAATTCAGGACCTTGACTCTGGGTTTCTATTTCTAGACTGTGTGATATACAAAGATTTGTTAAAACAAAGTCCCTAAACTTAAGGAGCTAGAGAATGAGTATGGTATACAAGAAAGAGTAAAGACTTTTGTGATAGAAACTAGGTTAAAACTCTGGACTTGTTCCCTGTTGCTATCTTATCTGGGCCAGGTATTTGGATTTCTTGTAGTTTCAGCTTCTTCCTTGATAAAATCCATTTATGATGTTACTGTATATCTCATGTACCTATTTAACAATAAATTCCAGGGGCTTTATGTAGTAAGGTCTAAAGCAGAGGATGAAAGAGAAAGGAGAAGCAATAAATTATCAATATCTTGCAGGTATTAATAGGATGAAAGAGAAAGGGGAAGCAATAAATGATCAGTATCTTGCAGGTATCAATGAGACATTCATTATTCCATCATTATTCTTGCATTGATCTATGCTGGCAGAGCCTTCCTAAATAATGCATATGGCCTGGTTCAACTCATCTGTTGTGGGCCAGTCATGCCCAAGGTCATTGCAGTTGGAAAGAGACTAAATTGCTGTTGTCTTCTAAGACCTTTGGGATAGTATTAAAGACAGAAAATTTATAATTAAAGTTTTTTTTTAATTATGAAAAACTTTACACATATGCCAAAATAGAGAGCCTTGAATTCATCATTCAGACACAATAATCATAAATTTTTGTTTCACCTGTATTCTCACTATACTAGATTAAATCCCGGGTCATATATAATAACACTGAATTTTAGTGATGTTCAGAAAACAGGGTTGTTATGGTTTGGCTGTGTCTCCACCCAAATCTCACCTTGAATTATAATAATCCCCACATATCAAGAATGGGTTCAGGTGGAAGATAATTGAATCATGGGGTGGTTTCCCCCATACTGTTCTCATGGTAGTGAATAAGTCTCATGAGATCTAATGGTTTTATAAATGGGAGTTCCCCTGTACAAACTTTTTTGCCTGCCACCATGTAAGACGTGACTTTGCTCCTCCTTTGCCTTCCACCATGATTGTGAGGCCTCCCTAGCCATCTGAAACTGTGAGTAAATTAAACCTCTTTCCTTTGTAAACTACCCAGTCTCAGGTATGTCTTTATTAGCAGTGTGAGAATAGACTAACACAAGGGTTCAGGTGCAGCATTCCATACCTCCCTCCTGGTACCAGGCCAGGGAGTTTCCCCAGTTGTACAACCCAAGGGATGGTAATGGTTACATTGTTGATCACTTCTGAGAAGCTCCTTCTTCTCTGGTCCCTTCAGAACCAAAGTCTACCTCTTCTTCAGTGCTGTAATTGAGGTTTTCATGACACTCTGAGGCACAGTAATTTTTCTGAAACTCTCTAAGATCCATGTCTACTTCCGTATATACCCAAAGCATTCACTCTCTCCAACTCAAACCTGGGAACTGGGATATAGGTTTCCTCTCTCGGATAGCCATCTAGGTCACTGCTTTCCCTGCTTCTCTCCTGGCCTTCCTTCTTCCACCTTTCCCTTTTAAAGAGTCGGTGAGTGGAAAGAGGGGTTGTTAATGAAGGGAAGACCTGCTGTATTTCATGAAGCCTGTCCCAAATATCCTATCAATCCTGGAGTTCACAGAATTTCCAGTCTACCAGAAGAGTCTCCTCAGCTATGTTCTACTTTTGGATCTATCATATCTTTCCCCTGTGGCAACGAGTTCAGGACCTGTTATCTCTGCAAATGGAGTGGAAAATGAGGAGAAGGGAAAAAATTAATATTTCAAAAATGTTGTCCTGCTGAAGATGGGTTTAAAATTCTGTGACAGAAAGAAAGCCAGTGTAGCAATGTTCAGAGCCCTGCAAGATGCAGGTGGTAATACAGGTGCCTGTAGTCTGAAGCAGATAGACCTAGATTGTAATGCTTTTTTACAATTCAAGGTATTTTGTATCACTCCCTTAGTTTCCTCATCTGTATAACAGGGATGCTAACACCTACTTAAATGTGCGATTTTTTTTTTTTTACCTGCAAATAATGAACAGATGTTCTACTCATAAAGTCTACTTTCCAAAAACAGTTAGAAGCTTTTTAAAAGAAAGCCACACAATACATTTTAAAAGGCACTGGGATTCCTCTGCTTCTCAGTCATTGCTAGGCTAGAAAAATAAAACCTGTTCTACCAGGAATCACAAGTTAGAACTGAGTATTCTCCAAAGTGGAAATTATAGGGTATAGTGCCATTTCAGGCAGAGATTATTCAGTTCTCATTTACAACATCCACAATTACCTATCAGAATGGCTAAACCAGGTAACCAGGTCAAAACAGTCCAGTATAATTAGGCCCCATCAAACGATGTCATTATGCTGTTCTAAGATGCTAATAAACCAAAACAGGAAATACTGAAGTCAAAATAAAAGATATTCAACCCTGTCATACAAATTGTTTGTTCCTTGCTGTATCCCCCTGATTCTATAACATTAATAAATGAAATATTTTACTGCAAAGATTTTATTTTATATCTCACTAGCCATGAATTTTTGTCATTAGTTACTGTATAAATGCTGCCTTGTGACATTATCCAAATGGCATGACCATTTTATGCCCACAATTCACTTCTATAGTTATAAACAGAATTTTCATGATTTATGTAACTACATCTCTCAATGAAGATTTAACATTGAGATGCAATCTAACATTTATAATAACTGATGTTTTGTAGACAGTAATGTAGGAAATACATATTTTATCACTTTTCATCTAAGTGACCTTATGTAAAAAAAGAAAAACCAATAATTTAGCAGTTCCAAATCTCCAAAGGACATTTTCAAGTGTACATATAGAAATAGTTACAGTGAGATTTTTAAGAAGCATCTTCCATGTCCACATCTTGTTGTAATGGCTGTACCATTTTCTCTTCCAGCTGCTTTCTTTGCCTGCCAGAGGGGCTCCGATGAGATGGATGTTTTGCTTGACTTCTTTAATATATCCTGAACTTTCTGTAGCTCTGTTTTTCTTCAATCTGTTCATTGTAAAGTTAGCTTGGCGTTTCTGTTTGATCTCTTCAACTGTCTTCATTGCATCAATAGTTTTATTCCATAGCTCTCACTGGTATTTGATAGATTCCTTTCTATATTTTTCATATTTAAATGAATTATCCACTGTAAGCTTTTCACCAGCTGCTTTCTGGAATGCTTTAGTCCACATGACCTTGCAAGAATTGCGCTTCTTTTTGAAGTTTTAATGACATTTAGATTTACAAAATCTGAACACCTTGAAGTTCTTGTGGATGAACATCATGCCATGGTCAGGGTGGATCAGCCCCAAATAGAAATAACATTTCTCCATACACATGTTGAACCCGTGTGGATCCCCACTGACCAAACACCAAGCTTGAGAGGTGGTAAATATGTGATTTTTTAGCAGACAAAATAATGTGCTAATCTTAGTGCTTGTTACAGTGCTTGTTACACCTAAATAACATTAGGTATTATTACTATTGCTATCACTACAGGTGCTTTGAAAATGAGAATGAGTTCTCACTAATGTCATAAGGGAATATTTCTTAGTTTCAGAAAGTGGGCTCAAATTGGGTCTTGAAAGGTGCGTACATCTTCTGTAGGTAAATATGGGGGCATATGGCAGCAAGAGCATTCTGCGTAAAAGAAAAACATGTTCCACAGGGACAATAACCAAATATCTTTCTTTTATCACACAAAGCTATCAGCTACTAAAAATATCAACTAAAGAAAGAATGAGTTTTTTTTCATATAAGTAGATCCCCCACTTATTACAAACAAAATACATGGTTTCCAGAAAATATTTAGAAAACTTAGACAAACTTAGGCAAATTAAATGAAGAAAATTCAAACTACTGAAAATGTCAAGATATAATTGTTATTAAAATTTAAAACATTTTAATTGTGGCAAAACATACATAAAATTTACCACCTTAACCATTTTAAGGGTGCAGTTTAGCAGCGTTAAGTACATTTGTATTGTTCTGCACACAGTCTCTAAAAACCCTTTTCATCTTGCAAAATCGAAACTCTGTACCCATTGAACAACTCTCCACTCCGCAGTCCCTCCAGCCCCTGGCAATCACCATTCTACTTCCTGTATCTGTGATTTTGATGATTCTAGGTACTTCGTATAAGTGGCCTCATATGGTACTTGTGTTTTTGTGACTGGCATATTTCACTTATAATTGATTTCTTACTAGTTTTGTTACCTGTTTTTGTATGGAAATGTTTAGATCTGCCATTGTTTATTTAATCATTTCCCCACAGTGGGACAGTTAGGGGCTTACATTAAAAAATATTATAAATAACCTTGCAACTATTATCCTTATTGTAAATCTTTAGGCGCCTTCATTGTCAGCTCTTTGGGATAAGTTTCCAGACATCCATTTGCTGGGTTATAGGGTATGCTCACTTAGTCTCTTGATAAATACTGCCACCTTTTCCTTAAGAGATGTAGTAGCAATCTTGATTCCTACCAGTGTTGTGAGTGCTGATTTCCATGTCTCTTTTACTTTTCTTTTTTTTACCACTCAAATTGGAACTATTTTTGATCCTTCATCAGTCATTGCTTAAAGCCCGGTGAAGTGCAGACTTCACAAGGGATATACCATAGACCTACTATAGCCCAAAGGGCTAGAAATCAAACTGAGAACTTCATGCTTCAAGAAGTTCAGGGCAGCTAACTTAATCCTGCTTAACCACGAAATCCTAGGTTCTTGGCTTAGGATTCCCTCAGTCTTTGAACGTACAGAAAATCCTGTTATTTAGTGGCCTAAGGATATTGCTTGCATTGACTGAATCCACCCTGTCATTGTTCCTCAAATTAATTCCTAGCAATACTGTTGTTAGAAAAACTCAGCAAAGAATTTAATTCAAGTTAAAATGCCAACATGAGAGAAAATCACATCTAACCCAACATATCACAGCAACCAAAAAGAACCAGTCTACAAGTAACTTTCTCAAAGTTTGATCTGGGAAGGTACTTCATTAAGAAAAGCAGTATATATGCACACTAATAACCTATGGTTAGATTTTTTTTTTACTGTGTCATGGTACAATAATATATCTAAACACACATACAGACACTGAATTTTCTTGCTTAAATGTCAAGTACAAATTTATCACATAAGGAGGGTTTGCTCATTATGGCATTTCCTAAATAATCAGTTTTAGGAGATTTAGCAAGTAATAAGAAATTAGTAAGCTTGAAGAGCAACAAAAACATGGCATCTGGAGATTAGATTGAATGGAGCACATTGTTGAGTAAGCTGAATAATGTAGAAGATACTGTAAGTGTCCAAAAACTTGTTAGAGGGAAATATCAACTAATATCTAATTTACACTTGTTTTATAATGCACACACATGGGCACAAGCACATTAAAAAGAAAAGATGTCAGGAAAACATTGGAACAGTATTGGTCAAGATACCATTTCCTTTCCAATCTGTACCATGAGTTTCTGTAAGGGTAGGCATGAATTAAGTTTTGGGGTTTGATAGTTCTAAGCAGTGATTCGGTCTTGTCATAACTGGTGATTTCATTCCCTTTGGCTTGTGTCTGTCTGTAAAACCTTATTTATGAAATTCCACTTGACTCTTCTCCTATCTTCCTCTTTTTATTGTTTGTCATGTGAAGACAGATTCACTGGTGTCAGCACCCCTGACTTATAGTGAAAGCTGAATGTAGGCATATCCTGGCTTGGGGCATGATGGTGAAAGCAGGGGTGATTGGGGACTGGAGAAGAAACTTTGAGCATGTATTCTCAACTAGGGCAATCTTGCCCCCAGTGGGGCGAAACTTGGTTGATGAAACTGGGAGGCAAAAATACCTTATTCTTTGTGCATAGGCACAGATATACAGCATATCTACTGCATTAAAACATTATGAGAGTGATGATTAGTAAAAAATGTCTAAAAGGCTGGTGGGAGGTGGAGGCCGTAATGAAGAAAGGTTAAGAGGTAGTGAATGAGAGGAAAAGTAGTTCTTTACAAGGCACTCAGCTGCCTAGAAATGACCCAATTTAAGAACCTCTGTTCTTAAAAAGGGAAATATTCATTTTTAAAGGATATTTCCAATGATAGTCCTTTGGAGTGGAGGTTATAGAATAAGTTTCTCTCATTTTCTTTTCTACCTCTACCTTTCTAGGATTTCCAGCACAGAGTACAGCACAGGATAAAGGTCTGAATCAGAAATGAAAGCCTGCTTGTATTTGTGAAAAGTTAAATGGCCTCAAAATGATGACCAGCATCATTGTTGATGAGATGACAATGTAGATTCATTGGCATCTACTACATGTTAGGTACTTTGTCTATGGTTACTACCTAGTTAACATAAAAACCCTGCAGAATAGGTATATTATCCCCATTTGACAGATGAGGAAGTAAAGCAGCAATTATGTGCCAAACAGGAATGTGAACCCAGGTCTGTGTGACTCTCAAGGAGATACCCTTTCCACTGGGCCATACCACTCCTCATGAAGCAAACAGTTCAGATGAAGGGTCCCTGGAAAGCCCACTTGTTCCTTACAGAAGGTTTTTGTTTCTCTGGAGTTTTGACCTTGGATGCTCCTTTAGGTGCTGTATCACTCATATAACTCACACTCATCTTGCCCTTCAGGTTGTAATTTTAGCCTGTCCTAAAATGACTCAAATGTAAATGTCTTCACTTTTTTCATTATCACTTACCTTTAATGAGATGCACTTAAGTTCCTAAATGAGCATCCTTCCATTCTACTTGGATGAAGTGTATCACAGAAAAACCAGCATTACCACCCAATCCAAAAGCCCGCTTTCCCAGAAGCCTGTCACTGTAGATGGGCAGCCGTTATGGTTGATAAGCTGTATCTTTCCTTTTAAGCCCCCAGATGCTGTTTGGAAATATGCAGTTATGTTCTCCTCTATCATATTGGTTTTCCAAGGATCCTTCTTCCTATTTCTTTCTCACTCATAAAAACATTTGGGCCAGGCACGGTGGCTTACGCCTGTAATCCCAGCACTTTGGGAGGATGAGGTGGGCAGATCACGAGATCAGGAGTTTGAGACCAGTCTGGCCGACATGGTGAAAACCCATCTCTACTAAAGATACAAAAAAATTAGCTGGGCATGGTGGTGCGCACCTGTAATCCCAGCTACTTGGGAGGCTGAGGCAGGAGAATTGCTTGAACTCAGGAGGCAGATGTTGCAGTGAGCCGAGATCACGCCACTGTACTCCAGCCTGGTGACACAGCAAGACTCCATCTCAAAAAATAAAAATAAAAAATAAAAATAGTATATTTTTTGGTCATATATCTGGTTATATTGATTAACCACAGACCAAACATAAATATTCTCATTCAACAAGAAAAGTTTTTGACTTGCAGCTTGATGTAATGACTGTGCAGGGGAATTTAACACATTCTTTATACCATGAGGCCCTTTAAATCTTATTTTAAGAACTGTTCCTTTAAAATGATGCTGTATTTGGCTTTTTTATTCTGTTACTTTCTGCCCAATAAATACTCCACAGTTTTCATTTTTCTCCGTGTCATTACTACTCTGTTAGCTGAGCCTTGCACTTGTGGCATAAATTTTATTTTTCCAAAATGAAATGTCAGAAGGTTAAGAGATCAAGCGATCAGCTGCTACATCTTTTTATAACATGTATTCTTCTATTTAAGAGGCAATATTCTAGCCATCGTAAGATGCAAGCAGACTATATTTTCCATCTCCTTCAACCCTGCTTTCCATTATTTTTTAGATAGGGTAGCCTCACAGCTATCAAGGTTTAAGTGGCAGCTCTGACAGTGGAGGTAGCTAGAGGCTGTTCTGAGAGAACATTTATGTACAATGGGAGACTCTTACTCTCCCCTTCCATCCTTTTTTATGTGATGGGAAGATAGTTTTCCTGGATATCACAACATTTTGTTATTTTCGAGATAAATAGGAATTTCATAAATATAGATTTTCTTTAAAGCATGTAGATTTGATTCACAAACTGTATAATAAAATAATTATGAACTGTGTAAAAGTATGCTGCTTAAAATTTACTTGCCCATAGCTGTAGAAGGAAAAGGTGGTTTAATTAAATGACAATGCCAGAGCTTTTTTTTCCAAAATGTGTTTAACAACATGGGATATCATGGATCACCAGATTAAAAAGGCTGGATCTGATTCCAGAATTCAAGTTTATCTTCTTCCAGAACAAGTGTTCTTTCTTTGACACAAAATAACAACAAAAACAACCCTCCCACCATCCACCAAACAAAAACAAGAGTAGTAACAACCGATGTAGTGCAGTAGTTTCCTTATAGATACATTGCATATTTTTCAGTTCTATATTACAAATTTCATCTTATTTCACATTGACCTTATGTATTTACAGATGACCCTGCAATAGATTATATTCAGTGAGTTTGTGATTTTCTTAGCATAGAAGAAAATGCTAAGAAAAATGCTGTCATTTACAAACTACTGATGTGGTTATCCTGTTTCCTTTTGTCTAATGGATGCTGTGTCTTCTTCCTTCTTGCACACAGACTTGCAGAGTTTTAAAGCTGAATTGGATCTAATTTTGTAGATGAGCAAATCAAGGCTCAGTGAATTAAAGTTACACACTTAGTCTAGCAAAAGAACTGGTAGATGGGGAGCCTGAGCCAGAAAATGTGGAGGTCAGCAGAAGAAGACATTTTCTGTGCTGAGAGAGAAACATCCAAGCAAGAATTCAGGATGTTTAAGATGTGTTTAGAAGATGATTGAAACTCAACATGCATGATTTGGTTTCTGTTTTCTGAGAGAAATGAATATTTATGTCCAATATTATTGTACAAAACCGGTATCTGCCCAGGAGTCCGACCCAGATTAAAATCCTAGCTCTGTCTCTTCTTGTGTACCTGCAAGCAAATGGATACATCTAATTTTCAGCTTTCTCATCAGTAAAATGAGGTTAAGTTATATTCCATAGGATTACAGTGAGAATGCAATATAATGTGTGAAGTACTTTGCATTATGAATGGCCCATAGTACATGCTTAACGAGTGACTTTTCATTATCCTTTCTTCTCTGGTTTTGGCTGTATGTAGGAAGACTGTGTGGAATTATGCCCAATCCTATAGCATTATCATGGTAAAAATAAGTGACCCACATATGTAAGCTGAAGAGTTAGGTCAGAGAATAAAAGAATAAAGAGGGAGCGTCTTGAACCTAGAGAAAGTGAAGTGCTCTGCAACGTTCCCGTGATTAGACTTTCATGTAATTTAATTTAATTAGGGTAGATTTCCAATAAAGGACAGAAGTATTAGATAAACAGGAAAAGAAGAAATCTTTCTGATCATCATGGTTTTATATATTTAAAGAAGTTAAAGCAACATTATTTTAATTGGAAGGATATATGTTAATAGAAACAGAAGGGAGAACATTCATTTAAAAAAATAATTATAACAACCCCAATTCGATAACTTATAATAACATAGTTGTGGTTAAGATTAAGGACTTGGAATCAGACAGATGTGGGTTCACACCCCAGGTTCCCCACATGCTGTGCAACCTGGGCAGGTAAGCAACCTCTAAAACTTGGTATCTGTATAATGGTAATATGTATGAGGTTGAATCACATGAAATTATCACTTTCATAAGTCAAAACCAGTCAAATACTGGATAATTCATATGATTCAACCCAGTAGTGAGAATAAAAAGATAATGTAACTAAAGTTATTACCACAATCACAGGCACTAAGTGCTCCACAAGTGATAGTTATTATGTTAATGAATCCAACAACTGGAGAAAAAAATTACATCACAATTCCTCCATACAATGGAGTAAGATAAAAACAGTTAAAATCATGACTGTGAAGAATAATTAAGGGTATAAAACTATAATCATAATAACTCTAAATTAAAAACAAGAAGATCTAATATTTATATACAATTTCATCCAAATTTTAAAACATATATGCAAGTCTATTTGTCTGTTTATATAGAAAGCTGTCTGGAAGAAAATATATTAAAAAGTTAAACACAACCCTTGATAAATGATATTAATAAAAATTATATAATAATTATGTTATCTTCTTTCCATAGTTTCTTCCCATTTTCTATAAACTCAGACTACTTTTATAATCAGTAAAAGTATGTACTTTTTCCTTCTACCCCTCAAAGTACAAAAAGCTAACAAGAGTTCTTCTATATACAAGAACACCCTATTTGATAAATGCCATTTTGTTATCCACTTTAAAATTTAACAATAAAAACCTTAGGTATTGATTTCGTTTGAGTTCTAATTTCCTTCTGCATAGCGTTTTTGCGTATGGCGCAGGGTTAACGAAAAAACTAAAACATGAGATATCAAGGCAGAGTTATAGAAACAATAATTTAGGCTGTTAAGACTAGGGGAAAAGGTGTAGAGTTTAAGAGTGTGTCGTAGTCCAGCCAGACTGCTATAACAAATTACTGTAGACTGGGTGGTTTTCAAACAAACACAATTCACTTCTCACAGTTCTGGAGGCTGGGAAGTTTAAGATCAAGGTGCTGGCTGGTAAGGGCCTGTTTTCTGGTTCACAAATGTCCGTCTCCCACTGTGTCCTCACAGAGCGAAAGTGGTGAGACAGTTCTCTTGGGTTTCATTTCTAAGGGCACTAATCCCATTCATGAGGGCTCTACCCTCATGACCTAATCACCTCCCAAAGGCCTCACCTACTGACGCCGTCACCTTGGGGTGAGGATTTCAACATACGAATTTTGGTGGGGACAAACATTCAGTCCAATGCAGAGTAGTAATTTTAGGTATGGAACTAGCAGGCATCAAAAAAGACTTTTTGACTATTTGTATATTCTTCAAGAATTTTCCTTTCCCAGTTTTGTGTGCCTCTCTACAATTCTGTCTTTGGGGAAACTTTATAGGTGAGACCTAGCATAGCTCCTGAAGGAGACAATTTTAGGAAACTCCTTTGGATGTAGCTTCCAATGGACGTGTCTTAAACCAAAACCTGCCCTCTCACAAGTATATCATGAAAAAGCATAGATGATGCTTCTACAATGCTTGTGTTTATAAAATACTTTGACAAATCTCACCTCACTATGATCTTGTAAGATGAACAGGGCATGAATTATCTTATCCATCTTGCAGAATAGACAAGAAGATGGGGGGGAGGGTAAGTGAATTAATAGTTTGTCTCCCACCACTAGAGCACAGTAAGGATTAGAATGAAGACTACTTCCCAAACCTAGGCTTATGTGCCTCTGCTGTGCAGGGCTTTTAAAAGATATTTTTAAGGGTATCTTGTAATACAAATAAGAAATCTTGTAATATAAAATAAGAACACAGGCCGGGCGCGATGGCTCATGCCTGTAATCCCAGCACTTTGGGAGGCCCAGGTGGGCAGATCACCTGAGGTCGGGAGTTCGAGACCAGCTTGACCAACATGGAGAAACCCCATCTCTACTAAAAATACAAAATTATCCAGGTGTAGTGGCTCATGCCTGTAATCCCAGCTACTCAGGAGGCTGAGGCAGGAGAGTTGTTTGAACCCAGGAGGCAGAGGTTGCGATGAGCCAAGATCGCGCCATTGCACTCCAGCCTGGGCAACAAGAGCGAAACTCCATCTCAAAACGAAACAAAACGACGACAACAAAAAAGAACACAGAGAAAAGGGAAAGTAAAAAATGAAAAAAAAAAAAAAAAAAAAAAAGAGCAAAGAATAAATGAAAATTGTAATGCCTGATTGCTTTTTATGTTACTTCCTGTCTCTGAGCACATAGCAGTTTGAGGCTATAAAATTAATATAAATAGCCAGATCCTGATCAGTGGCTGATGTATAAGCATGGAATGTTTCATTCTTAAAACCACTTGAGGAAAGAGCTTATTGTGTAATTATAGCTGTGCTTCCTGTCTAACACTGTTATAGGCAGAGATGTGGAAGCTTTTTCCTTCAGACACTAAGTACAAACTGAGTTTTAGGAAAGAACATGTACCCATATTGTGAAAACACTTTACTCTCAGAGTGAGTATTCTCAGCACTAACCCTTTCCAAGCAACTTCAGCCCTTCTGGAGAAATTGTTAAATATTAGAGATAACACTGGACAGCTGGTCAGAAAACCTAAGTTCTTGCCAACTAGAATCCATGAGACAAATAAAAAGACAAGTGATGGAAACTCACGTGGCCCATTTCCTTTTCCGTAAAGTAAGAGGTTTGAATTAGACTAGTAGTTCTTGACTCTGGTGCATGACATATAGCACAGCATTTTACGAATGCTGGTGTCTGATCCAACCTCCAGAAATCCTGATTTTATTGGTCTGAGTAAATTTCTCCAAGTAATGGCGATGCCAGGCAGGTTTAAGAACCACTGGGTTAGGTGACCTCTGAAATGACTCTAGCTCTGAGATTCTATGTTATTTTGGTTCTGTTTTTCCTTCCAAGAGCAAACCAGCGAGGCGATACAATATTCCACCTCCTGCTTTCCTCCTCTTAGTATAACTTGCTGACTTGTAATCCGGGTAGTGATTTTCAAATTTTAGTGAATAGTAAATAGTTAAAATGCAGATTACTAGGCTTCACTCCATGAAATTCTGATGTGGTAGACCTGGGGCATTGCCCAGAAATCTGTATTTTTCACAAGCATCCACATGATTCTGAGGCCATTGATTGAGAACCAAATTTTGAAAAACACTGTCAAAGGCATGATTTGTGACCTCATGGATAAGATTTTGCCTGGGGAATCTTGGGATCCTGATTCACTCTGGAACACGACTTTGGCTAAATTGAGAAGTAGGTGCAGTGACTCGAAGACCCAAACCTCATAGCTCCGACCCCCCTCTTCATTTAGGTTTCAATCAGGTAGCTAGGGTGCCGGCTTTCATCAAAAGTTGCTCTGAATATTCAAGTAACAATAAGAGGATTAGAATCCAGAGTAGACAACACCTCTTATAAACAAATAGAGGCATAAAAAATGATAATGAAAAACTGGGCAAAAGATATGAACATGCAACTCAGAAGAACGAACCCAATGATGAATATGCATTCACCATATCAGGGAAATAAAAATCAATTAAAAAAAAACACATGGTATCATTTTTCACCAATCAAGTTGGCAGGCATTTCAAAAGTTTGGTAGTGTCAAGTAATTACTAGGGAAACTAGTGCTGATACAGTCATGGTGTAATACAAACTGGATGAGCCAGTTTAGAAGGTAATTGGGCAGTGCTCTTAACTAAATATGCTCTTTTTCTTGATGCTAAAAATATAATTTTACTTCTTAGTATTAACCTGAGAAATACTGGAACATAAACAAAAATAAGTATGTTCAAGAATGATTTTAAAACAGAAAAATGATAACCATATGTATCTCCATAAAGGAGCAAGTGTCCAAATAAATTGTGGAAAAATCTTACTAAATATTACACAAGAATGAGAAGAAATGAGGTAGATCCATATGTACTAGCTTGGCAGATCACCTAGACCAATTGCTGAGTGTAAAACCTAGTTACAGAATAGTATTCATCGTGATAACTTGTCTCCAGAGTGGCACCATTAATCGTTTCCCTTGCCATTTCCCCCATCAAGAGGCTGCATCTATTTCTATCCTTCCTTTGAATCTGGGCTGGTTTCAATGAATTCCTGGACCAGAAAAGTGTGGCAGAAGTCATTCTGGGTCTTAAGCTTTGCAGGTTCCACCTGGGTCTCTTGGAACACATTATTGTAACTCTGGCTCCAGGGGGAAGTCATCTGCTCTGTAAGAAGTTCTGTTGTCCTGAGAATGTCACCTGGAGAGGAGATCACAACCAACCTTGGCTATTCCAGCCATTGATGTCACCCCAGCCCAGGCAATAGACATGTGAGTGAGGCTGCATCCTGGACATTATGGTCCCAGCAGATGCCATGTAGAGGATAGCCACGGTCCTGGACATATGGCCCCAGTCAAACAATTGCAGCCATCCTTATCCTTCTGAGTCACCCAGCTGAAGTTCCAGACATTGTGGAGCAGCCATACTGTTCCTGCTGTGCCTTGCCCTAATTTTTGACTCACAGAATTGTGAGCATAAGAAATGTCAGTCTTTTTACAACAGTAAGTTTTTGTGTGGTTTGTTATGCACCAATAGATAAACAGAACACTCACAATAAGACCATTGTGTTTTAGAAAAAATACTAAAAAATATAAGATACCATCGTATTTGTGTCGATACATGTATATATACAATCTAAAAGGACAGACACTAAAATGATGACGGTATTTACTTCTGGGTCAGAGAGGAAGTCAAGCAGGAATGAACATGGCGGTCCTTCAAAGGGACTTTAACCTTACATAGAGTCATGATTCTGCCAGGAAGAGAGACACTACTGGGTTGATTTGAGCAGGAGGGGTTTGATTTCAGGTAGGTGTTTACAAAAAGGACAGGAGAAGCGAAGGTCAGAGAAAGCTGACACTAGTGTTCAGGTGTGCCACTGATTCAGTGAGTTGCAGGAAAAAACCTGGGATGGCCCCCCTGCTTGGAGGGGGAATGTCTGGAGGCTGTGGCAGAGCCTCCTAGCTGTGGGAACCTGGACACCTGCCCTCACTACCGAGGAGCAAGGATCTGAGTTCCTTCTCCCTTCTGCTTTCAAGCCTGGGCTGAGTGCCACCTATTGATGAAATTTAACCCACCAGTCGTGGAGGTTTAGGGGTTTTCTTTAGAGCCTAGTGGAAGTCCACAGGGAGGAGGGCTCACAGTAGCTGCTTTACTCCTTCTTTCCTTCATTTGTAGTGTTTCGTGACATGTGACAGATGACATGTTCCCAGTACAGTGGATGTATGCATTATTTTACCTACTTTAACAAAAATCATCTTTTCCAATGGATCAGTGGCTTAAAAGAACTCCTACAAAGCAACTATAATACTAATAGTGCAAGCATAGCTGATCTGTGAGAAAATGGTAGCACTGACACTTTTTTTACTCGAACTTTTTTACTAGAACTTTTCCTTCCACATTATGAAATTCAAAACAATGATAATCAAATCTTATATTAAAAAATTTAAAACTGTTAAACACACTATTTGAAATATAGGGGGATGCACATATTACAACATCTTTCTCTGGAGTTACTTTTTCTAACTATTATACCCATTAAAACCAAGAGTCCAAGCGTCCAAGTAAATTCAACAAAGATTTAGACCTTTAAATTACAGTAAGCCAAGAAAAAATAATAGGAAAACAAGAAAGGTGGTTTTGCAGCATTAAAAGAAGATGTACAATTATTTAAAATATTTTTATCACATCTTTAGCTCTTTTAAAACTCTATTCTTGTATATTTCAAAATGTTCCTAAATACTTACTTATAAATAAGTTATGAACAGCGACATAAATGTTCAATCATATTGAAATCACAAATTATAATATAGCAATCAAAAATGTTTCTGTGCCATTATAAAGGAAATAAAATATATATTTAAATACATTTAAATTTTATATTCATTTCATAATATCCATTTTCTATTTTCAGTCAATATTAATACATATACATATTTGTAGTTATAAAAAGTATCTGTATATTAGGGATGAGTGCCTATATGTTTCTTTTGCTGGAGTACAAAATCAACTTGTTTGAAGATCTATTCTAGTCCATGAAAATGCCTGCTTGTGGCCTAGAATATAATAGGTGGATTTCTTTGATGTTGTTTAGGCTTCATTTAAATGCAAGTAGGCGCTTCTCCAGGTTGGAGTGGATGCCCACCATTGCACTCGTGCGTGTGTGTGTGTGTGTGTGTGTTCGTGTTCTACAGAGTGTACAAGAAAACAAACAAACAAAAACAAATTCAATTTAGTTATTTGGTTAGCAAATTCAATTTTCTGATTAACTGTACTCAAGTTATGGTGAGGGGATAGAGAAGTAAGACACTGGATTCCTGCCTCAAAGGAGGTTACAATGTCACTATCATTAGGCAGAAAGTCATAAACAAGCACATGTGTGGTATAATAAAGATATTTTACATCTTTATTTTAAGTATGTGTTTAGTCTAGAGAGGGTAAATATATTGAAAGCTATGGGTTAGAAACTAGACTCAGGCTAGTTACATAGTGTTGCATGTTGCTTTCCTCTATAAACATAATAACACCTCCCTATACACCTCACAGATCACTGCAAAGTTAAAATGAAAGTTGAGAACCTAATGTAACATATACAAATAACAGGAATTATATTTTAGCTTAGAAATCTACTTTCTTTTAAAGGTTTCAGTTTGATCTTTTTTCTTTCTTCCTGCACATGGAAATGATGATGGTTGGATCCCTGTTTTAAATCCAGGCTTAGTCTATTGGAGCTTTTGGAGACCTTAAATTTTAAGCTATTTCTATGTAAGATGGGGTGGCAGTGTGGGATATCTTCTGCTCATGAGCTGAGCACACTTTAGGTTTCTTTTGAGAATTGTTATTTTTTTACTTCTCTAAAGATTGAGGGAAAACTCTCCTAATAATGCATGTTAATTAATTTATAACTCTTCTTGTTTTAGAAAAAGTTTTCAAAAGGAAAATATTGAATAAGCTGGGGTTTACTGACCTCTGATGGCTGGACTTAAAATTGCTACTTTTATCATGCTACTTAAGATGACGATGTAAAGTTCTTTCTGGAAACTGCCCAAGTCTAGGTTGTAAGGCAGTCAAGAATCACCATACAAGAAGAGGGAGACCACAGGATGTCAATTAGTTAACCTTTCTTTTCTCAGGCAGGATTTATTTAGTTAATTTTAGGCTGAGGCTTTGTTAAATCAATGGTAATTTATTGAAAAACACTTCAGTGTGTAAGTCAGAGTATTTCTGATCAGAAATCCAAACTCCGTAAGTGGTTAATTAGCATTTAAAAGACTATCCAGAAATGCACACTAGAGAAATGGCTGACTATAGCATTTCAAATATTGCTATCTAAATCTGCAATAGAGTTTGTTAATTAGCATGGTGATATTTAGAACAGTATTTCTTTGGAGATCTGAAAGCTTCGGAGAAATGTAGTTGGCTGGAAATATTGTATAGGCATCTTAGCTCTTGCATGAACAGGGTGTAAAAATCTGACAATAAATGTACATGGAGCAGAATTAAGTCTAAGCCTTGCTTTCATCATAGTGTACCTGGTAGCAAAGATATAAGGGAGCAGATAATAGCTCTCACTTGCTTCTAATATTTGGAGGCATCCAGAGTCACCAAAGAGAAACTGACTATTGTGAAGTGGCTAGATTGGCTTAGGTCAATTGTAACAAGCCATCCATCATATTCCTAAAACTTTATAGAAGAAATGATTACAAAAGCTGATTTGTACCATTTCCCTATGTTTTATACCATATTTCATCAGGATATTCCTCCTAATTTTCACCCCAAATCACATGTGTTGTAATTTAAGCATAGTCCCATTGAATACAGATAAGGAGAGAAATGAACTATCCCCAGCCAATATTATATTTTTCCAGTAGAATTAGCTTAAAAAATATATCCATGGCCAAAGACACTTAATTTGAATAGTAGTTAAGAAGATGATATTGCTTTTTGCATGGCTAAATATAGCTGGGAAGTTGTTCAGATGTCCTAGGGGACACTACTGATAGCCTAAAATGCAGTCATCATTTTGGTACACAAGAAGCTTGTATTATGTCAGTGTCACTGTTCTGTCAATTTACTGGAAGGGAAATAGCAATAATAAACTTGACATATTTTATAAAAACTTTGTTTCATATAAATAAGTATATACTTAAAACTGGATTTATATCATATTTTTTTAAAAAATGGACTCACACTGCTTTGAAACTGGGATCCAGTACTAACAAGTTGACCTTGAAGGCCAAGATTAGGTCTCAAGGGATCTCGTGACCTTGTCTCCACTCCTTTCCCCTGATTTTGTCTTCTCTGCCGTAGCCTCCCTAATTTAACTTAGTAAAGTCACATGAGGTTCTTACAATGTCTTCAAGCAAGGCAGGAGTAACCACAGCAAAGACAGGAGAGACCACTTCTGCTGCCATGCTAAGCTGCTTTTGAGGCAGCCCCCAATAATCCCCACCTCCTGGTATTTACACCCTCTCCTTGTGTGTGGGCTGGGCCTAGTGACTCACTTATAATCAATAAAATATGGAAAAAGTGATGGAATGTCATTTCTGAGATTAGGTTAAAAAGAGATTGTGACTTCTGTCTTGGACAACCTCTCTGGCTCTTTTGCTCACTTGTTCTAGGGGAAGCCAGCTGCCATGTTGTGAGTTTCCCTTTGGAGAGATCCATGTAGCAAGAAACTGATCTCTCTGGCTAACAGACAGTGAAGACCCAAGGCCTGCCAATAGCCTTGTGAGTGAGCTGGGAAGTGAATCCTTCACCAGCTGAAACTTGAGCTAACTATAGCCCCAGCTACAGCTTGATGGCCACCTTGCAAGAGACCCTGAGTCAGAAGCACCCAGCTATGCTGGGCCCAGATTCCCGACCCTCAGAAACCACGCCATAATGAGTGCTTGTTGTTTTAAGCTAGAAAGTTTAGGGGTTTTTTGTTATGCATCAGTAAATAACTAATGTAACTGCTAAAGGAGACTTAGGAAGTTTGGGGAATTCCAAGTGCTCAGAGTCATCTAAACCCAGCCAGCGATCCTATTCCAGTTCTTAAGCTTTAGTTTTCCCAGTCAATCTCTTTATATTTCACGGAAAGAGCCTGATGAGTCTCCAAATTAAACTGAAATTCTAATTCTGTACTCTTCAGGATCATATTCTGATTGATTTTCGTGTACATAGCCCATGGTTATGAGAGATTTGTTGAGACCAGTCAAAGGAGGAGATTCTGGTTTTCTGATCATGTTTTAAAATGAAAATTAAAAACCTTAGCTTGTTGTCTTCTAAGCTCTTTAGGATGGTTGTTGTATTCCCCATTCCCACTTTAATTGCTAGATAATCTGGTAAAGCCATGCTGGCAATAGGCACTCCATCCTAGCAAACCACAGGTGATATAATTTAAGCAATCATCTTGCAAACACATGGACTACAGATGTCTCATTTTTCATGGTGTCCAGACAATCCCTGTCTTCCAATCCAATCAGATCTGACAATTAATTCCACATTTCTATCCTTGAGAATCTAGTCCTTGCAACTGCTTCTGGTAAAGCCTGTCTGTGTTTAGTGCAGGCATCAGTAATCACCCTAGGTATTTATAGCAGAAAGAGATTAAGACAGGGTATAAGGTGCTTAAAAATTATTGGAAAGTCTGAGGAAATGGAAGCCAGGAGGCACTGCTGGGACTATTGAGTTCAAGAACAGACTGGGCTATGTATTGCTTAACTTAGTCATTCATATATGCAACACATATTGATTGAATATCTGTTAAGAGCCAGGTACCCGGGTACTCTAGGCCCTAGGTGAATACAACTGAAAAGTCCTGTAATCTCATGGAGCATATGTTATAAATAGAGATATAGCTGCTTTATAAGTTGATGTGAAATTAAAGAGCAGAGGTTTGGAGGGGTTCCTTAAGATTGGGTATTCAGAGAGATTGCTTTTGAGAGGGTGACATTTGATAAAATTTCTGATCAATGAGAAAGAGTCAGCCATGTGAAGATTTACTAGAAGGGCATTCCGGGCAAACAGAGCACTTTGTGCAAAAGCTATAATGTAGGAATGAGCTTGCCACATTCCAGAACAGAAAGGAGGTGATACTGTCTCAGTAGGCAAGGGGCTGGGAAAATGGCAGGGAGGAAAGTCAAGGGTTTGGCAAGGAATACAACATGTTGAGCTTTGAAGGCCATTATAAAGTGTTTCAGTTTTGTTCTAAATGTAGAGGGACATGCTGGAGGTCTTTAACAAGGGGAATAACATGATCTGATTAACCCTTAGAGACCATTCTGGCTCACTTGAGCTCTTATGTCATTTTTAAAGTACCCACATTTGTACTTGTTCTCGCTTCCTAAAGAGTGTTACTTTAGCTACCGTAGTTTAAATAGTGATATGTTAATATGTTATTTTCTTCTATGAGAACAACTCTGATATGCTTCCTGTTTTTAGACTCATATGTGTTCTGTTTGGTCAATTTGCTTATAACATTTCCAAAATTGTGTTGTTTCTACTGTTCGCTTTGTGCAAGTATTTTATAATGGCTCTTGGCAAAAAGTAATGTCTTTTGTTGATATATGGTGTTTGAATTTAGGACTGGAGACTGTAGTAGTTAGTTGCCTAAGATCTCTAGCAAATGCTCAATACAAATTTCAATGAAACTGAAATGATGTGGGATTTCTATTTATCATCTGTTATTAAAATCTAAAGTGAGCTAAGAAAATCTTTGAAGTGACTTTACAATAAATTTTACTAAATGACTTCAGAATTTGATAATTCATCATCAATAATCATCAATAGTTAATTGATTATATTTGAAAATCAGTTTCTTAATTATTGCCTTCCCTTCCAATTACACTTGTACATACAATTTTGACAATTTTAATTGATTTAACTCACTACTTCAATATCAATTCTTTAGTTATTTCAAATATCTTATCATAATGTAATTTGGGTACTTGACAAATATTTTTCAGTATGTACTGCTATATTCCAGGCACTTTGCAAAAAACAAGACAAAATCTCTCATGAAGTTTACAGTCTAATGGGAAGAATAGTTACTCAAGAATATTAGCTTGCTGCAAAAGTAATTGCGGTTTTTGCCATTTTTAAAAGTAATGGCAATTACTTTTTTTAACCAACCTAGCAATTAACTGTAATTGTTGAGCATTGTATTGGGGAACCTGATGTGGTCCTGGGGCTCCTCTGAGGAAGAGATATTTACCCTGAGATCTGAACAAGACTCACTGGCCTCATGAAGAGGAGTGTGGAGAGTGTCCACGCAATAGGGACCAGATGGTGAGAACTCAGAAACCCAAAAGCATTAAGCTTTTGAAGGACTGAAAGAAGACTGTGTAGTGGTGCAAGGCAGTGTGATTTATTTGATGTCCTTTAGAGCAGAAAAACTTTTTTTGGCATTTATTTTAAAATTGGTATGCACCTGGGTGTGGCAGCTCACACCTGTAATCCCAGCACTTTGGGAGGCCGAGGCAGGTGGATCATTTGAGGTCAGGAGTTCGAGACCAGCCTGGCCAACATAGCAAAACCCAGTCTCTACTAAAAATACAAAAATTAGCCAGGCATGGTGGTGGGCACCTCTAGTCCCAGCTATTTGGAGGCTGAGGCAGGAGAATTGCTTGAACCCAGGAGGCAGAGGTTGAAGTGAGCCAAGATTGCACCACTGCACTCCAGCCTGGGCAGCAGAGCGAGACGCTATCTAAAAGAAAGAAAAAAAAAATTGTATGCAATTTGCTAAATTTAGCGTTTGAAAATCAGTTTTTCCGTTAATTTTATGATCAATTTAAAAATTGACAATTAATTTAAACTACTACTTTAGAGAGGCTTTTACATACTTTAAGTAAATACCATCAATTTATGTTTATTTTTTAAGTTCAGGGGTAACAGTGCAGGTTTGTTACATAGGTGAATTTGTGTCATGGGGATTTGTTGTATGGATTTTTTCATCACCTAGGTATTAATTCTAGTATCCATTAGTTATTTTTCCTGATCCTCTCCCTCCTCCCACCCTCCATCCTCCAAAAGGCCCCAGTGTGGTGTTCCCCTCTATGTGTCCATGAATTCTCATCATTTAGCTCCCACTTATAAGTAAGAACTTGTAGTATTTGGTTTTCTGTCCCTGTGTTAGTTTGCTAAGGATAATGGCCTCTAGCTCCATCCACGTTCCTGCAAAATACATGATCTCATTTTGTATGGCTGCATAGTATTCCACAGTATATATCCAGTCTATCATGGATGGGTATTTAGGTTAATTCCATGTCTTTGCTATTGTGAATAGTGCTGCAATGAAGAATATATTGTGCATATGTGTTTATAATACAATGATTTATATTCCTTTGGGTATATACCCAGTAATGGAATTGAGAGGGTAGAATGGTACTTAAATTTACAAGAAAATAACAAACGACTCCATTAAAAAGTGGGCAAAGGCCATGAACAGAAACTTTTCAAAAGAAGGCATACATGCAGCTAACAATCATATGAAGAAAAGCTCAACATCACTGATCGTTAGAGAAATGCAAATCAAAACCACAATGAGATACCATCTCACACCAGTCAGAATGGTTATTATTAAAAAGCTAAAAAATAACTGATGCTGGTGAGGTTGTGGAGAAAAAGGAACGCTTGTTCACTGTTGGTGGGAGTGTAAATTAGTTCAGCCATTGTGGAAGACTGTGTGGCGATTCCTCAAAGGTCTAAAGACTGAAATGCCCTAAATTATTGAACTGCAGTTATAAATTTCATTTATTCCATGTTGCCCTGTAAGTAACTGTTTACTCTTTAAGATCACTGTTTAAGATAACTGTTTATCTCCACAGTGTAAACCTGCTTAGGATTTTAACTATTTCTTGACAAATTAAGCTCTCAGATAAAGGTGAATCTCAAATTCATCTTAAATTTCTAAAACTGTCTAAAACTTAGCCTAATGGTCATTGTTCAACCAAAATTATAAATCTAAAATTAATGATTCAACCATAGATTTTATACAGAAATTCCAAGTTGTGTTGGTCAATAGTTGGCCCATTTTCTTCCTTGCTCTGTGCCTGAGGAAGTTGCCTGGCATGGTCTACATCATCAGGTGGCCACATCCTCTGGCTTCTGGTAGGTTTGACTAATGGAACGTACCTGTTGGAGAGCAGCTCTAGAGAGAAGAATAAAGTCTGAGTACATATTTCCCCAGATAGCTCTCTCTCTACAGAGTAACTTCTAGCTGATTTCCTCAACTTAAGTTCCCTCAACTTAGAGTCTCAGATCATATCAGAGGAACTCTCCACAAAGCCTTCTCTGTCCCTTGGCTGCTTTTGCAGGCTCAAAGGTTACAGGACTCCTCTATTATTAGCCTTACAGTATTACACAAATCCTTGTGAGTTTCATACACCACAGCCACACCATTCTAAATAGTCTCTTTATCAAGCTGTCAAATTATTCTATTCTGCCCTTTGTTTCCTGCCAGGACTTTGACTAACACAGCAATTGCTACAAAGAGTGACCCTCAGGAAACAGACCTTCAAATACGATTGTGGGGTTAGGTTGCTCATATATTTAAGGATTTCCTTATTGGAGTGAAATGAAACAGAACATGTGATGGCACATGCTTATTTAAATGAACACGAGTGAGATGAAATGCAGGCAGAAGCTGATGTGCTGAAAGATCAAGTGGCTGTTACATTAGGTCACTATGAGGCATCTGTTGGCTTCTTCTGGTAACCTAACAAGTGAACCGAGTTGTAAAAGGAGAAATGGAAAACTGACTATCTAGTTGAAAGCAAGCATGGAAAATCAGAAAGCCTCATGGACCTTTGAAGAAGTCCCTCAACTCCTGTAATTGCAGGGTAGATATGGCTGAGGACTAAGAACCAGACCTGATTATAAAGGTTGCAGAATTGCAATGCCAACACATGCTCAGCTCTGACAGGCCTCTTACATAAAGGGAAGGGAAGGAAGGGAAGGGAAGAAAAGAGATTTAAATTTATGTAGATGAAACTGAGAACTTCACACCCTTGGATGGCCCTGAATCTCCCTTACTAGCAGAGGCAGCCTCCCCAACTCCCATCTGAGGGAACTGGCCTTCCCCTGTATAATTATAGTCTACAAATAATTCAGATTGCCTAGCAAGCTGATGCCGATTCACCTCTATCACTCTCTAGCCCACGATGAGAGTTAGATTTCACTATATCCCAAATGGTGAAACATAGGCCTATTCTGGGAGGAAGGAGACTATGTACTGAAAAAGTTACAAGTACTTATGAATCTATATCAGCAAGAGTCTGGGGAGCATATTTGGGAGTGGATTTCAAGGGCATTAGACCAAAGAGAATAAAACTTAAAGCTTGATGAGACAGAATATATTAACATGGGAACACTAACCTGGGATTTGGGATTTAATGTGAAAATTAAGCAGCCAGGAATGGTGATAATTGTCTCCTAAGCTGACTAATTGAAGCCTGCACTCAAATGGACCTGGAGATAATGGACAAAGCTGCTGAAATGGAATTGGGTTCCCTGAGCTCAGTGGGAACAATGGGACCCCAGAATGGTGGAGACCAGGTAGTGCCGCTTAAACTTCGAGGAAAAGATGAACACAACCACCCTAAAAGCTACAAGAACAGAGTGATGAAGTATTCTTACCTGAAAGGATCACTGGAAAATAAGTAACAATCATGGGATTTCTAGAAGCAAAATGGGCAGCTACTCAAATGCTCTTTAACATAACAGATTTAAAAAACTCTATCTGGTGGACAGAAATCTAACTCAAGTTGCAATAATGGTGATCCATGGAACATTTGCCAGTTTCTAGTCCTAAAGTAGTTAAGATACAAAACCTCCGGACTGAGGGGAAGGTCAGTCTCCTCAGAGGCAAAACCCTGCACTGTGGTCATAGGTGCATACCTGAATCTTCCTTTAAGATGTTACCAGAGGTGAGGCTGGGCGCGGTGGCTCATGCCTGTAATCCCAGCACTTTGGGAGGCCGAGGCGGGCGGATCACGAGGTCAGGAGATCAAGACCATCCTGGCTCACATAGTGAAACTCCCTCTCTACTTAAAATACAAAAAATTAGCCAGGCATGGTGGCAGGCGCCCATAGTCCCAGCTACTTGGGAGACTGAGGCAGGAGAATGGCATGAACCTGGGAGGCAGAGCCTGCAGTGAGCCGAGATCGCGCCACTGCACTCCAGCCTGGGAGACAGAGAGAGACTCTGTCTCCCCCCCAAAAAAAAAAAAAAAAGATGTTACCAGAGGCATCTGCAGCCGTTTACTATGGGGACTGTGCCCTGGAGAAAAGGAGACACCTGGATTCTAGGGGATGTTTTATACTGGCTTCAAATTGATGATAATCCTTGGAGGCCCCAAAAGCCTCTGAGAGTCTTCTTATCGGTGTAGGTTCTTGTGGAGGTCTGGCAATAAATGCAGTTGTGACTGGAGTCTGTTTCGCAGTGGTGCCAGTGGGACTATGAATCTGTCTTGTAGTTATTAAACTAGTCTTGGGATCTATAGAGGAATAGCTATGGTTAGCATCTGGCAGAATCCCAGCAGACCAATGAAGTGACAGTTAACAGAAGGGCCAAGTAGTCATCCTGGAACTGCCCCCATGCCCCCTAGAATAGGAATTCAAAACCATATCACATCCTTGGGGGAATTTGAGTGCCACCCTCAAAACACTGAAAGACACAGGGATGATGATTCCTACCACGTCCCCATTTAACTCACCTGTTTGGCTAGTGCAAAAGCCAAGCAGATTATGGAGAATGGCAGCAGACTATCTCACACTTATTCAGAAGGTGAAGCCTATCAAAGCTGTGCTTTTGGATGGGATAGCTTCATCCCAAATAAATACAGCCTTTGGCATCTGAACCTAGAAAATGCTTTTCATTCTCCAAATGTATCAGTCAAAACAATCAGAAGCAATTTGCTTTGATGTGGTAGTGGCAACAGTCTAGCTATATGGTTTTACTTAGGAATGTGTCAACTCTCTAGTCCATATTAAATGATCTAGAGGAACACTGATTGTTCTAGGAGCCCATACCCTATTATTTTGGCCCATTACATTGATGACATGTTAATTGGACCTTGTGAACAAGCAGTAGCAAGCACCCTTTATAAGACATGTTTGTACCATAGGGTGGAAGATAAACCTTGCAAAAGTTCAGGGGTCACTATATCAGTGAATTTTCTAGGGGTCTGGTACACACTGGGATATCCCCTCTAAAATGAAGTACGTCTGTACTATTCATTGCCCACCACAAATAAGAGTTGAACATCTTTGGATTTCAGAGGCTGATTTACCACACTTTGAACATGGTCTGACGTATTTGCCTGTTAAGTCTGATATTTTGATTGGAGTCAGAGAAAAGAAAAGGCTCTATTGCAGGCCTAGGCTGCGTTAGAACTTACTTTTCTGTTAAAGCCTGATGAGTCAACCCATTGGTATTAGAAATGTATTCTTCATCAGAGATGCTGTATAGAGCCTCTGGCAAGTCCCAATAGAATAATCCCATCAGGAAACCCTAGGACTTTTAAGCAAAGCCTGTTCTTTGCTACAGACAACTGCTCTCCATGTGAAAGGCAGCTTCTAACTTTCTATGGACTTTGATAGAGACTGAATATCTGACTAAGGGCCGCGAAATCTTATGAACTTGAGCTGCTCCTCAGAAACTACTTGTCATCTATTCAACAAAATGAAAAGGTAAATTGTGCTGTATCATTTCATTATTAAAAGGAAACAGTGGCCAGGCATGGTGAATCATGCCGGTAATCCCAGCACTTTAGGAGACTGAGGCAGGCGGATCACTTGAGATCAGGAGTTTGAGACCAGCCTGGCCAACATGATGAGACTTCGTCTCTACTAAAAATACAAAAATTAGCCAGGCATGGTGGTGTAACGCCTGTAATCGAAGCTACTTAGGAGGTTGAGGCAAGAGAATCACTTGGACCTAGGAAGTGGAGGTTGCAGTAAGCCAAGATTGCACCACTGCATTTTAGCCTGGGCAACAGGGTGAGACTCTGTCTCAATAAATAAATAACAAATAAAATTAAATAAATGAAAATAGCAGCTATGTGATGCTAAGTCAGAAAATACAAGATACTCAGATTTTTATGGTATCTCCTACTGTTTTATCATATTTTTTAAAATGCAGACTGTGATAGTTAATTTTATACATCAATCTGACTGGTTCAAGGAACATCCAGATGTCTGGTTAAGCATTATTTCTGGGGGTGTCTGTGAGGGTGTTTCTAGAGGAGATTAGCATTTGAATCTGTGGACTCAGTAGACTGCCCTCCCTAATGTGGGTACGCATCATTCAATCTGTTGAGGACCTGAACGGAACAGAAGGGGGAATTCCTGCCCCCACCCTGCCCCTTTTTCTGGTTAAATGCTTGAGCTGGGACATCTCATCTCATTTTCTCCTGCCCTTAGACCAGGATTTTATACCATTGGCTCCCCTGAGCCATACATACATACACGTGTGCATGTGTGTGCGCACGCGTGTGTATATATCCACATCCTCTTAATTCTGTTTCTCTGGAAAACCCAGACTAATACATTTACCTGTTATCTCAAGGGGAGTTCCCAGCAGCTCATTCACAGCCAAAGAAAAGTGTGTTGCCATTCATGTGTGTTAGCACCAGCCAGAAATGGATGACCACTGCTTCTCAGTGCTCCCGACAGACAGAGGTGAGGGCAAGACTTCTTGTGTGGACTTTTGAGCAGAATGTCTAGCTGTCCAATTTGTTTGGAAAGAAAAATGACCTGTTCTGTATTGATCCATGAGCAGTGGCTAGTGGATTGGCTAGCTGTTCAAAGACTTGGCAAGAAGGGGCCATTTACCTCCTTGTATCCAATTACCAGAAGGGCACCGTGTTACTGTTTTATCATGGGGAGAAAGAGTGCCAGGGAATGCATAGTATTGGACTACCTCGTAGGCCTCCTTTGCCCGATAGTTCTGGTCAATGAAAATACGGTGCCAACCCAATAGAAAGACCACCAAAGATGCAAATCCCGCAGGCAAATGACTCTGTGTAGGGAAGGTGTTAGCGAAGAGTAGGGTAAACATGAAATGGGTCACAGAAGGCAGCTGTGATCACC
This sequence comes from Papio anubis, assembly GCF_008728515.1. Classification (NCBI taxonomy): domain Eukaryota; kingdom Metazoa; phylum Chordata; class Mammalia; order Primates; family Cercopithecidae; genus Papio; species Papio anubis. The sequence goes on from NC_044984.1 coordinate 57,646,843, forward strand.
ACCTTGGGTCTGTGAGCAGCTGCATAAGCAGGGACTGTACTAGCTACTGTTTATGTTCATTCATTCTCCCCTCCCCTTTCTCTCCCTGCTGACTAATATGAAGCATATTGATAGTGGCAAATGTTTTAGATTCCATGTGGGGGCACACATGAGTTACCACCACCATATGCTGATATTTCACATGTTTTCTATTTGGAGGTACAAATTTTTTACAAGATGGAGGACAAGAGTCAATCCTGAGGCACCAAATAGGTTGGCTGCTTTCTGTTTGCCTGTTCACATTCCCTTTCTACCCCTTTCCACCATATACTTTGTCTTGATATGCATCAATTACACCAGGAAGAACTCTTTGTCCTCTGGTGTCAGGTTCCTGTTCAGTCAATGAGGACAGGCAAAACATTTGAGAGAGTGAGGTCTGGGTCTTTATTTCCTGGCTTCCCTCTTCAGGATCACTTCTGGCTGAGTGCAACCTTTAAAAGTTGCAGTTTTGCTCAGGGGGCCCTCCAGACCGTCCTCTCTGCTTCTGGATTTCAGCAATGACCCCTTCTTCATACACTTCAAGCCTGAAAAGGCACTTGCTACTGTTACTAGCTTCAGAATACTGTTAACCCCCTTACCATGACCCCTTCACTAACCTTCCTCAGACTTTTCCAGTGTAAGTCAGCTAGGTGCTTCCTACTGATTTACAAGTCTAATTTTTTAGTTATTCTAATATGCCAAATTCTCTTCAATATTACAAATGCTTCAAGTAGTAAATATATCAAGATTAAACCATTGACAATAAATATTTATTCTTGATCTTAACACAAAAGTATTAATATTCTTCCTGGAGAAAAAGGTACTTATTCATGAAGTTGGCTATATATGGCTGCATAGATGGTTTCCTAAACAACTCTGGGGACAACATTCATATTAACTAGTATGAAAGAGGCACATCCTGTAGTTGGGTGCCACACAGCTCCCCCACAATTGCATGTGGTGGCCCTGGGTCTATCAAGGATATGTTTTCGTTATTCCAAGAATTACAAGGTTACTCTTTCTTGCAAATTGAGGTAACTATCCCAGCACACTGAGGGTGCTCATTGGCCACATAATTTTGGATTGGTCTTAGGTATGATTCTCTCCTTGTCACTGACCTATATGAGCCATTTATTTTTTATTCTGTGACTTTCAAATGGTGTGAGCTTCCAATACACATGTCCCGGATTCACACTGAGCATTATCTAATTTTTCTGTCTGATTTTGAGTCTGCAAGTCTCAACCCAGGTGACTTCACCACTTGATTGAATTAAACGAATCTCTCTATTGTCTGCATCATCTCAGCTCTTCCTGGCCAAGCCACAAGCCTTAAGGCTATCTAAATGTCCTTAGTTTGAATCCTGAATATCTGTCTGTGTCTGTGAATATAGCACAGTAGTGGTCATGGATGAAGGTACAGTGACATAAAAAGAGGCTGAACAGGGTCCCGGCACTGAGAAAGGTGGGTAAGGTTTTGAAAGGCTTGAAACAGGAGGCCAACTTGATCTACTGTGAGTTCTAAAAAGATCTTCCTGGCTGAGGTGTGAAGAATGAATTGGAATGGGGCAGGTGGGAATGCAGAGAGATGAGTTAAAAGCCTATTGTCAGGTCCAAACAGAGAAAGAGTGGCTTGGATTACTGACAATGGAAACAGAGAAAAGTGGATGGATTTGAGAAAGATTTTGGAAATAAAATTCATGGAACTTGGTGGTGACTGGATCTAGGGAGTAAGGAAGGGGAGATGTAAGGAAAAATGGCTGAATAGCTGGTGGATTGTGGTGATGATGGCTGTGCACATTGGTGAATGTGCACATTCCTCAATGTCCTAGCAATGTCCTCAACATTGCTACAATGATGAGGCAGGGGAGGGAGAGAATAGAAGAAAGGACCACGAATTCAATTTGAGGTGCCTGTAAGAAAGAATCCAAGTGATGAGATTGAATAAGCATGAGATGTTTGGTTGGAGAAATGCTAATGGTAATTAGAGCAAACATAGAGTACTTAATTTTTTTAATGCAGTCCCTAATAAGGGAGGGTGGAGTGGAAGAAAACAAGGTAAAATAAAGGCAAAAAATCATTTGTTCATCTCTCAATGCCTATGTTCATTCAAATAGATATCATTCAATTATCCAGAGTCTTGTGTATGCAGATACTATTCTAGATTCTGAGTAAAGTGGTGAACTAGAGAAAGCTCCTACCCTTAAATTTCCTATTCTCAGTGGAAATAAATTCACAACGTTGAGATTAAATGGTTAACACTAACTTTAGGAAAAATATACAAAATAGGAAATAGGAAAAAAATACTTTAGAAAAAATATACAGATCACATTTGGTTTTATTTTACTGTTTTAGACATGTCACATTTATTTTGATTTTCCTGTTATTTTGTAGGACTTTTCTAAGTGCTCTATTGGCTAATAGTTCATAAGTTCATAATTTTGCTAGTTTCTGTAAGATGTTTATATTTGTGTATCTAGAAATGTTGATTGGTATGGTATTTCTCTTATAATTCTTGTTTTTTCTTTTTTTTGAGATGGAGTCTTGCTCTGTTGCCCAGGCTGGAGTGCAGTGGTACAATCTCAGTTCACTACAACATCCACCTCCCAAGTTCAAGAGATTATCCTGTCTCAGCCTCCCGAGTAGCTGGGATTACAGGCACCCACCATCATGCCCAGCTAATTTTTGTATTTTTGTAGAGATGGGGTTTTACCATGTTGGCCAGGCTGGTCTTGAACTCCTGACCTCAGGTGATCTGGCCACCTCGGCCTCCCAAAGTGCTGGGATTACAGGTGTGAGCCACCACACCCGGCCTATATTCTTTCTTGAACTTTAATAGCAGCAAAAATCCTCCTAGATATTATCTACTAGATGAAGAAATATGTCACCAGGAGAGGCTTTTTGTGTGTAAAATAACTTTAGTACACAAAATATGCCACTGAATTTTTCATATAGTGGTCTTATAAATATAATTTTAAAATAGTCAATATAACTTTAAGATGGGAGTACTAGAAGATTTTAGTACATAAAACTAAATTTTATTTAAAAAGTATGCCTCCCTGATACATCTACTTAGTTTGAAATCACAATATATCATGTTTAAAACAAAAATAATCTTGACAGTAGAAAGAGGATGTTCTTGTTCCAAAATACCTTCACATACATTTTGGTAAACAAGTTGTAACTGAATGTATCTAAGTTTTAAAATTCTCGTTTAGAAATGTGCACACTTGCACATAGGAAGTGGAAGTTGAACTGCTTTACACTGCACAAGATACAGGTGTGAGCCACCATACCCGGCCTGTATTCTTTCTTGAACTTTAATAGCAGCAAATATCTTCCTAGATATTATCTACTAGATGAGGAAATATGTCACCAGGTGAAGTGATAAACACATTTGTGACCCAGCCTGAAGCTCTTTGTGAGACAGGTAGACTTTGAGACTTTTAGTGTGATAATGATACATTGTTGATTATTGTTGATAATATTAACTAGTGACTATTAAGTTGTTAATAGTAACTGGACAGGGAGGGATTCATCCTGCCCAGGCAAATCCAAATGCTAAATAAACATTTATTGAGCGTTCAGGTGTGCCAGGCATTAGGACAAGAACTTGGTCTACAAGAAAACCCAAAAGTTCGTAATTCAGACAGAATTTCTTTCCTCAGTATCTGTCCACTAAACATATAGGAATGAATCCTATTATGTGATTTATAGTGCACATGGCTGGAAGCACTCGCTCATATCCACTCACTCCTACTTGGTTTAGGAGCATCACTTACTTTTCATGTCTATATGATCCTTTTGCTTAACATTGTTCAGAAGTGAGCGTCTCATATTAACAAGTTTCCTAATTGTTTGGGTAACTGATGCTTGGTCATGTATCAGTCAGTGTTCATTCAGGCAAATGGAAGTTGTTCTTTGTATTTCAATACGGGGATTAAAGGTTTCATCGCTATCAAATGGGCTAGGGAAAGAGCAGGTCAAGAAGCCCAGTACCTACAATCTCAGCCAGCAGCACTGAAGTGGGTTGTCCTCAAGACCTTGCCAGACACAGACACTGCTGTGTGCCTCGTACCCACCATCTGGTCAGCATCTGCCTGCAACTGCCACTCAAGAATAATGGCCTGTCCTTCCCTTTAGAATCTCCCCAAGTGCCCTGTTCCAATTTTCATGTCCCCATTCTTTTCCAGGCAACACTTTAACTTTTACGAAAGAGGCTTGATGAGGCTCACTGTGAGTTCAGCTTTCATTGTTATTCAGTCACCCATAGGATCCAATTTTAGATTTGGCTCTCAGAAATCTTAGCTCTGCAGCTACAAGAAATAAAACATTCTTTCAGAACATAGAAGCTTTTTTAGTTTCTTGCTTGCGAATTTCTAGATCTTCCTTCTGTAAGCTTCAGTCTTAGATATCCAGCCAGTTCCATTATTGTTGTTCTGCTCGAACGTTCTCTTGAAGAAGTCATACGGTCTTTCGACACTTAGCTTTCTTCTAGGCTCATAATTCCAGGAAACTAAAAGTGGAAATTAAAAAATTATTTAGCCTCTGCCCATTGTGTACCAACAAAGTCTCTCTTTTTTTCTTTTGCTAGCAATGAGGACATTACATTCTTTAACTCTATTCAGATCAGAGAACTCATCCCGGATTCTCTTCTTTGAGGTTCTGTTTTCCTGAAACTGCTGCCAGTAGCAAAAATTATAAGAGTCAGACTTCAGTCATTAAATCAGAAGTCACTCTGTATAGATGTAACTCATGTGGCTGACCTTATTTACTCGGTTTCCAGCTCCTCCAGAGGTCAAACTGATATTGCATGGCCCAAGGTTTCCACCAAAAATATGACCATTAGCATAAACTATCTGGATGACCTAAGGTCCAAGGTAGACGAAAAAACTCTTATCAAGCAGGATATTCCAGGTTCTCAGAGGTTATCTCCCAGGAGTCAGTCAAAGGGCAAACTTTTCTTTGAAACACGCAGGGTTTGTGCAACTCAGGTCTACTGAGTTAATCCTATATTGCGAACACAGAATCACTGAAATTTGTATCTTAAGGAATCTCAGAGATTATCTGGTTTAAACCTCTTTTTTTGTAGGTAAGAAAATCAGATGGATGTGGATTTAAATTCCAATTTTACTACTTACAAACTGTGAGGCATTGGAGAAATTACTTAACCTCTCGGAGCCCAATTTTTTGCACAGATTCTTAGTTAACAAGAGTTATAGTCAACATGAAGTGAGAACTTATCCAAATGCTTACGCTAAATTAGTGATTAAAATATAGGACTAAAAACAATATTTTTTTTCTTATTCAATAAGTTTATCAAGAGTATATTATTATATTGATGCAGGTAGGAGAAAAAGTTGCTGTTCTATTAAAAATAAGCATTTTGATAACTAGCACTGTAAAAAAATTTACGTAAGAAGAGATGTCATTTTGTTTTGGAAAATGCCTTGAAGGTCCCTTTGAGAGTCAAGAGTGAGGCTCTCCAGGACTTAGTCTGCAAAGAAAGAAATGAACTGTTTTGCAAAATAATTGGATGAAAGACAGCAAGGTAGGAGGAAAAAAGGAGTGAGAAAGACTGGAGTGAAAGGTAAAAATGAGGAGTTGAAAATATTTTTTGAAGAAGTTGGTCAGTGCTACATTGTTAAAAGCCTTCAAATCTACATAAATTAGTTTCCCAGAGTCTCAGAGCTCGTTAATGAAAGAGCTGAGATGAAAGATCTTTTTAGAAAACCACATTGCCTCTTTAAGAACCAGTTTTTTTAAAAAACCACTTTTAATATTTAATAATACCTTGGGGTATTAAACAGAGTATACAACTCTTTTGCTAATATTTGAGATTCTCAGAAGCTGCCCACCAAATATCTGGGTTAATACTGTATTTCACATAGTTAATTAAATATTTGCTCACCAAAAAAGAAATAGTTTTCAGCTAAGTTTCAGAGAAGGCTTATGGGAAAACAGTCAGGAACCACTGTTTCATTACAAACATTGCAAGAGAAAACAAAATAGTGCCTTATGCCTGACTACTTTTGGTGATTATAATAAAAAAATTAAGTTTCCTGAGCTTATTGTTGTTGCTTTGCATTGATAAATGCCCGTGGTTTTGTTCAGCTGACACTTTTATGTAGTAACAGGGAAATGTACAACTCTCTTAGTTTTTGGAAACCAACAAAGCCTGCATTTGCAAGTGTGGAGCCGTAATATGCTACACTTCAGGTGAGCCTCACTTTAGTCACACATTTAGAGAGAGAATTCAAACACAGAGGACACAAACGATGAAGAAATTGAGACATTTGAAAAACTTTTTTTTTCTTCTAATTTTCTGTTTGAGACAATGAGCATTTTCAGTCCCTGCTTGCTGTGTCTGGAATTGCCATGAGGGCCAGGCTTTTGAGCTTATATATTAGAAGCAAATCCTCATTTTGGACCTCCAGAGTAAAATGCAGGGCCAGCCCAGTATGAACAGTTGTTTTCCTTCTAACTGGCTTCCCTTGGGATTTCTCACTCCATCTTTTTCAGCACTCCAATCCCTTGCTACTACAGACCTTCTTCCGCTTCTTTGTTTGTCTGAGGTATGTAGTATGTAGCTTAAACTACTGGTCATAATTCTTTACATCTGTTAGTATCCTACATCACTTGCTGTGCTTCGTGGTGGATTGACTCTACTTCCCTGCTTGAAGTTGGATTTGGCTATCAGACTTGTTTTGGCCAATGGGATATCAGCACATGTGACATGAGCAGAGGCTGAAATATGCTTGTGTGATTAGGCTTGTTTTCTACCACTCTTGTCAATGCCATGAAAAGATCACATGCCCCTGGTCTTCTGGTGTGGGATGACCTGGGCCATCCTGAGCTTGGAGTGAAGGCTAGCCAAACCTAGCTTGGGTCAGCCAAGCCCAGCTGAGCTGCACATGTGTGCACAAGAATACATGATTGTTGTTTTAAGTTACTGAGCTGTGGGGTGTTTTTTGTTGTTGTTGTTGTTTGACTGTTATGGTAGACAATATCAGAAAATGTAGGAGGAAGGGAAAAGAAGGCAACAAGAAAGAGAGAAAAAGCAAACTGTCCTCAACATCTACTCTGTTCTTTCTTTGGCATGTTGGTTTTACTTTCTAGTCAGCCAGCTGCCACTGGTTGCTGACAGACAGCACAGCATTTGATCACAATCATAAGACTTGTGATTCTATTTATTGGCTTTAGACTAGAATTTTGTATCTGAAAAGTGAAGACAATAGAAGTACCTACTAGGAGCTCATATGGGCATACAAATAATACAAAGCATCTGGGTTCAATAAATGGGAATAGTATTACTAGCAGCAGCAGCATCACCACCACTAGTAGTTGTAGTAGCAGCAGCAGAAGTAACAGTAACCTTGAACTCATCTTCTACATCATCCCACACTTACCCCTGCCAGAGAACTGTGTGGCATTTTCTTACAGGGTTCTTGTAACATCTATGAAGAAACACTGTGGTAAAGGAAGATATCCATAGAGTGGTTGTGTGAAAATTTCTTTGAAGTACATGACAAGTTTTCCTTTATCTCAGTCCCATCCTATATTTCTATTTACCCTGAATCTAGGCAGAAAAAAGACAGAAGCCGTGTTCGAGGGGACCCTCTTTATCCAACAGAGAGAGACTCAGGACCATGTATCCCAGAATAATGAAGGTCTGGGGAGGTAAACAGTCAGAAAATTAATAAAAACAAGGTTGCGTAATGGGAGAAAGATCTAGACTTGTGTTCGCGACTCTCCTGGAATGCCTACGGCAAGTTGTACTGTGAATCTTTAATAAGATACTGATATACTGATGTTTTCTCCAATATTAGTAACAGTGAAAACTCATGGAAGGGTGGTGATGATGGTTCACGCCTGTAATCCCAACACTGGGAGGCCAAGGCGGGAGGATCACTTGAGCCCAGGAGTTTGAGACCAGCTTGAACAACATGGAGAGATCCCTGTCTCCATGAAAAAATTTTTAAAAAAATTTACCCGGGTGTGGAGCACAACTGTAGTCCCAGCTATCTGGGAGGTTGAGATAGGAAGATTACTTGGGCCTGGGAGGTTGAGGCTGCAGGAGCTGAGAGCATGCCACTGTACTCCAGCCTGGGTGACAGAGTGAGACCCTGTCTCTAGAAAAGCAAAAACCAAAAATCCTTATGGGAAACCTGAAAGGAAGCTCTACATTTTTAGAGGCAGAGGAGGGGAGATACTGAGAGTGTGTGTGGGTTCTCAGTGAGCTGGGGGAAGTGGGCTGAGTCAGAGCTATGGCGATAACAACAGAAGGGAAGTAAGACACCCAGGGTTGGGTTTTTTTCTGGAATAAATACCTACTGGATAGGTAGCCTGACCTCTTACTCTTTTCTTACTCTCTTCCTTCTCTTGCTCTTCTGTTTCCCTTTCGCACTAAAAATCCAACCTCAGACCATAAAAGCATTCGCCATGGACTCAGAATATAAGAAACCGTAATCTCCTTTCTCAGCACCATTGCTAGAAAAACAAGTTTGATTTTCAAAGTGCCAACTGATAAGTATTCTTTTCATCTTTACTGTAATTCTTGAAAATCAAGATCTGCAAAATACTTTGGATGGCATTTGGCCTGGAATGACCAAGAAAGAGCTCCAGGCTGTCCTTGTATCAAGGGGTAGCAACCCCTCTTTAGGGAAGCTTATTCACCGGCAGTTGGGTTCTGACTTACAAAGAATGTCCTTAAAATTAGGCCCCAGATGCCCACTTTGTTGAGTGACTCAAGAATCTCCTGGGAATGAGTGTACCTCTTGGTACCTCTAGCATGACCTAGAAAGGCAGAAGGGAGGGGTCATTCTGGGCACCTTGTGTTGCTGGTTCCCCAGCTGTTAGCCCAGAAGAAGCAAACTGTACATAAAGAGCATTTAACCTTAGTTTCTCCAGCTCTCACAAATACGAGAGTACACATGAAGGAATGACTGAAGGAGAGGGCTCTGGAATCAGATTGCTCGAGTTGTAATCCTGGATCCTGCACTTGCTGTCAAGTGACCTTGAATGATTTAATTCAATTACATCTGCCTCAAAAGTCTATGGACTAAGTAGGATTCATTTCATGGAACTGTGATGGCAGTATATCACCAGTGAAACCTAAAAGACTATTTTATGAGAAATTCTGTAAGACCTTAAGAGCCAGGATCAACGTCTTGATATTTCCTACCACACTTCCCCAAGGATTGGGTGGCAATGCCTGGGAGCTACCATAGCAGCATCGATGTCTTGGGGGAGCCTGTGGTGTCTGGAGGACACTGTGAAGTGAATGGGTAAGTTGTAGAGGAACTGGAACAGAAGGAAGAAGCCAGGGCAGCTTCACAGCCAATTCACTTCACTTGTTTGCAGCAGGTAGTGGAATTCTTTAGAGAGCTGGAGGCCCACATAGGAAGACAGGAAAAAGAACATGTAAAAAGGTAATATTTTTGAAAGTAAAGTCCTTCATTTAATCCATACAATAACCTTATGGATTACATATTGATATGGTTTGGCTGTGTCCCCACCCAAATCTCATCTTGAATTGTAACTCTCACAATTCCCAAGTGTTGTGGGAGGAACCTGGTGGGAGGTGACTGAATTATGGGGATGGGTCTATCCTGTGATGTTTTTATGATAGTGAATGAGTCTCATGAGATCTGATGGTTTTAAAAAGGGGAGTTTCCCTGCACAAGCTCTCTCGTCTACTGCCATGTGAGATGTGCCTTCCACCTTCTGCCATGATTGTGAGGCCTCCCCAGCCATGTGGAAGTATGAGTCCAATAAATCTTTTTCTTTTTCTTTCTTTTTTAAATAAATTGCCCAGTCTTAGGTATGTCTTTATCAGCAGTGTGAAAACAGACTAATATACATACTAATCTTATCCTTATTTTCCAGAAAAGATGTTTGAGGCAGATGCAATTGAATTAGTTCAAGGTTACTTGAGGCAAGTGTAGGATCCAGGATTACAACTCAAGCAATCTGATTCCAGAGCCCTCTCTTTCAGTCATTCCTTCATGTATACCCTCATATTTGTGAGAGCTGGAGAAACTAAGGTTAAACACTCTTTAGGTACAGTTTTCTCTAATAAAGTTCACAGAGTTGGAAATATCTAGTTTCACAATGGATCTCTGCAACCGAATTAACAATATCCCCAGAAAAGTACACACACATGTTAACAGTAATCACTACCCAGGGTATTATAATATCTTGTGGCCAGTTGATCGTTTTTAAAGACATGCTCTTTGGGGAATAAGCATTACACCAAGGGATGCATTAACACAAAAACAAAAAACAAGTTTAGCAGCTGCATTTTTTTTTTTTTTTTTTTTTACTATGAAAGTCTTAGAAAAATAAGCACAACTTTCCCATCCTCAAATTTTTCCATATGGTACGGTATCTGTGGATTAGGGAATAGATAGGCAGAGAATTGAATGACCTTTTAATATGATGAGATGTAGAAGAAAAATAAATGAGGGGACTGTCCTATTTTTGTGAGGTGGCGCTTCCTACCTAGAAGGCCAAATCAAAAATAAGTCCCAATAAAACTGAATTTATACATTGTCTTTCTCCTGAATAATTAAAAATGGCTTCATAATTAGGTTATGCATCACGTAGTCCTTTAAATCTATTCGTTAGGTTTTTCAGGCAGTGGATATTTTTGAGCACATGTTCTGTATGGTTAGAATCACCGTGTTAGGTGTTAATGAAAAGACACTATCACTGTCTACTGGCTTATAGAACTCCCATCTAGTGGAAGAAAGAGGCAAAAAAGCAGCTAAATATGCTAGGAACAATGTTATTGATTTGCACAGGGCATTATTGAGTTATTTAACTTCACCCTGAGGGCTGCAGACAGGAATATTGGAGGAGTAAGAAAAAAGCTTTCCATCCACTTGAGGACGGAACTCCTTTTCTGAGTGCTACAGCATGCATGAAGTTAAGTCAGCCAAGCAAAGGACTGGCATGTGGTGGGAGGCAGCAGTCCCTTCATGTGCACTGCATGGGGACAGCTGGAGCCAAGCGGGAGGTGAGAAGCATGTCAGTGTCTCAGTGTGTGGGTGAACTCGGAGCCACATAGAGTCTCTGGAGCTCAGGCTGGGAGGGATCCTGCTAGAATGGCAGCAGCCAGGAGCCCACTCGTGGGAGGTCTTGTGTACCATGCTAGACGCTGCAGACTGAAGCCAGTGGGAGGCAACATTTTCACTGCTTTGCGGATGTGTAGACTATTTTTTTCGCAAAGTTCGATTTATTCAATGGAAGAAACTGGCCATTTTTTTTTCCTGAGATTACAGTACTGTATATTGTGTGTATGTATGGTTTAAAATGATCTTTTCTGAAAGGATTGTGATAGAAGATGGCATTTTAAAAAGTAGTCCTTCCTTGGCAAAATGTAAATTTGGCATCTTCCTGTAAGTTTCTAATATTAAAAAAAAAATTATCCTGGTCTGTGAATTGAAGAGACTGAGAGCTACTGCTGTAGGGAAGGGAGTAATTGAAGAGATTTAGCAATAGAATAGCATAGCTGGATCTATACTTTAGTTTTTTCAGCTATGTGGAGAGGAACTTGAGGGAGACCAGACCGGAGGTAGGGAGATCATTGATGAAGTCAATGATCTATCCTAGGAGAGACATGATGAAAATCTAATCTAGCGCTGAGCAGTAGGAAAGATGGGGATTGGGGGACAAATTAAAAATATATTTATAAGATAAAAGCAGGACTTGGGGACTGGATATAGGAGGAAGGGAGAGGAATGAATATCACCATTCCCTTTTGCACCATATCAAGTGGTGAGTGAGATTTTTCATGTTCACGGAGTGGCTGAGGCTACTTGGGGGCAAACATAGTTGTTTGCTCCCATTTCTCTGTCCAGCACAATCGGCAGAAAGACGGAGGAAGGCAGCAAAGTGACCTTCAATGCAAGACCAGATACCTTCAGGGTCAAACCACTTTGGCAAAAAATCTCCATAGATACCAGCTTTAAGTTTGGTGGAAACAGAAGCTTTTGATTCTGAGAGGGACTTGGTATAAAATCCAGTGGCATGGTGTGGGGACTGAAGGGATAGCCACATAGAAAAGACATTATAAAAGCCCAGCAATGGACCAGGACAGATGTGAGTCATGTGTATGATGCTTGCCTTGCTTCTTTACTTAATCAATGCAAGTGCTAATGCCTTATCCCTTCTTCTCACTTCTAATTCCTACAAGGAATTGAAAGTGGCAGTCAGCTCCGGCCAATGGTCATAGCTCAGATGAATCTTGGTTGTAAGGGCAACCATAAACCTTTTGCCATCTTACAGAAAACAGATTTAACTGTGTATTTGATTTCCATTCAATCACAAATTGTGTATTGATTCGCAACTCATGAAACTACGCTGCTTTCACTGTTGAGGCACAAACCACACCTTAAAAGGTAGTTGAGTGCTCTCTGGAAAAAGAAATTTCCTGTATTTATGGATGGTGAATTAGTTAAGAAACTAAAATTCAAATTGCAGGTCTTCTGACCATGGATTGTGATCAACAGAACTTAATATTACAAGTTAAAATGCTGAAGCCTCCTAAGGAGCTGGTAAAATACACAACACAGTCTTCAGAAGACTGCTGGGAAAAGACTTGCCAAATGATAATAAAAACTCAGGAGACAAGGCCATGTCTCTTGAGTTTTGATTCTACTTGACTCTGGGAAGAAAGTATGTTTGAAATGGGGAAAACAGTCAGGACTTGAATTTCAGAAGGCTGCATCACAGCATATTACAGCAGGAAATTAACTCTGAAGGAATTACAACATGGAAATAAAATTAAGAGAGAGGCACTGAAGATGAGGCTGCTGAAATGATCTTGAATTCAGGGAATGGCATGCCTTTCAATTCAACAACCAGTAGTCACACCGAAATATTAACAATCATTCTTCACAGTGTGTACTTATGGGGCAGGATGTAGAACTGCATTATTTTCTCTGAAATGACTCCACCCCATTCTCTTGAAGTATTAATACTGTTATGAGGTAATGGGAGCTAAGTGACTTTCAGTTACATTTACTTTCAGAAAGTAAATAGTGGACTTATAGGAAATTAGCTGATAAAAGTTCGTGAAACAACACATTCATCAGGGACATGCTGAGCATTGATACTCTGTGGGCAATCCCCAGCTGTGGGTACAATTGATCCGTTACCTATGCAACATCAATTTTTTTTTTCTTCCACCTTCTGACAGTACCCAAATGTCTCTTTGGGGCATCACTGTTCTCCCTACTGTGTAGTAGCCCTAGAATTCTGCTGCATTGACCCACTTCCAGCTGCTTACTCCAGAAGGATACTCTCATCTTCCACGACACAAAAATTGGTTGAGGAAACCCAGGTCTAAGCCAATCAGCACATGATATGACAGTGACCACATGGGTGGTTCAATCTATGTGAAGTTCTAGGGCTTCGTGGATGTGAAAAAGGAAGCTTGCAGTTCTGGTTGCTGTTGGCAGCCATCTTTTGATCATGAGAGCAGCTACTTTGAAGACTAAGCCCATATAAGAAGGAGAGAGCGAGCCAAGAGAGCTGCAGACAAATGGAGCCAGCGTCCTGATCAAACCAGATTCACTGCCTGCCTTTCCCGGGAACTTTCCAACTACATGATACAGGATATCCCCTTTATAGTTTGCTAGTAGGTTTGTTTGTTAGGTCATGGGTTGGTTGCTTGTTTGCTTCGCTGAGATAGGGGGGTGAACAAGTGTAAAGCTTGGTTCTATGTCTTTACATTTATGCAAGTATTAACTTTGGTTCTCTATCCTTAAGTTTAATTGTGGACTGACTGGTTTTTTTCCCTTATCCCTTTCTAGCAGGCAATACTATCAAGCTAATTTGTTCTTTTCCTTTTTAATTTGTAGATATTTCATGCTGAAAAATCTGATGACATTCTTTTTCAGGGTCTATTGAGGGGAAAACAAGATGGCGCTTAATGCCTGAGAGAGCAGGGAGAAAGACCTTTAGACTGTGGAGAGGGCCAGAGCTTCCTCTGATTCATTCCCCAACCACAATTCTGTCCCAAGGCTTCCCTGGATGTCAAGACATGGTTTTAGGTACATTATTAAGAGGTTGGTCCTTGAGCTTAAGACTTGTCCATCAGTGTGATTCAGACCAGTATAAAGATACCTGAGGAAGTGATGAAGTGGGTCTGCCATGAACTTACATACACAGAGAGCTGACAGTCTTCTAGGGGAGATCTCATTCTCTGGGAAGTCCAGGAAACAAGCTTGATATAGTGAAGAAAACCGTAATTTTTAGAGCAGAGACATGATTCAGAGCATAGCTCCATGTGGACTCACACGTGGTTCCTGAGATGGGAAAGAAAGGGCTGTGGGTAAGAAATGAAGCAAGCTAAACAGGAAGAAAGGGGGAGGTGTTAGGAAGGAAGGAAAGGAGAAAGAATGTGGCTGGGTGTGAGTGATCTTCAAGGGCTGAGATTCTGCTGCTTTTCCAGATATAGCTGTGTCTCTAGCCTGGTCAGGGTAATGGTGAACCCGGAAGTGCAGCCAATTAGTTTAAAAAAAGAAAAAAAAAAGCAAACACCTCCAAACTCCATGATAATAAAAAGAAATCAGATAACAGCAGAAAATATTGCTCGAGACTACAGCAGAAAATATAGCTAGAAACTATCACCTAGAAGAAAGTTTGCAATTTCATATAAAATTACTGGTTCTTCAAACATTTACCAGGTATCAAAACTGCTCTCGGCCAGGTGCAGTGGCTCACGCCTGTAATCCCAGCACTTCCGGAGGCCGAGGCGGGTGGATCACGAGGTCAGAAGATCCAGACCATCCTGGCTTACACGGTGAAACTCCATATGTACTAAAAATACAAAAAAATTAGCCGGGCATGGTGGTAGGTGCCTGTAGTCCCAGCTACTTGGGAGGCCGAGACAGGAGAATGGCGTGAACCCAGGAGGCGGAAGTTTCAGTGAGCCGAGATCGTGCCACTGCACTCCAGCCTGGGTGACAGAGCGAGACTCCGTCTCAGAAAACAAACAAACTAACAAAACCACAACTGTTCTCAATGGAAAAAATGTGGGAAAAAACTTTGTTCCCTTCTAGTGCAAAATGCTTACAATGTAATGTTTTTGTAGAAGAATACCAACTGTAGGTGATTTCTTTTTCTTTTGTTTCTTTTCTTTTTTTTTTTTTTGAGATGGATCTCATTCTGTTGCACAGGCTAGAGTGCAGTGGCGCAATCTCAGCTCACTGTAACCTCTGCCTCCCATGTTCAAGTGATTCTTCTGCCTCAGCCTCCCAAGTAGCTGGGATTACAGGCGCCCACCACCACACCTGCCTAATTTTTCTATTTTTAGTAGAGATGGGGTTTTACCATGTTGGCCAGGCTGGTTTCGAATTCCTGGCCTCAGGTGATCTGCCCACCTTGGGCTTCCAAAGTGCTGGGATTACAGGCATGAGCCTTCACACCCAGCCCATGATTTTTCTTCAAAAGCAGTTCTGGTGCCAAGGAAAAATAGATCCCCGGGGAAATTATGTTGGTGTGATGGTAGCTTCCAACTTTACTCCAGTCAACCTATCCTAGATGTCACAGGACAGAAAGGCTCAAGGACTAAATTTAGATGCTCAAATTGCATGGCAGATTGGATCTATCTAGAACATTCATCAAAGTGTAAGGGAAAAGAGATATGAGGTGAGTGATTACAGAGTAGGGTGGGAGCACCATGGGAGGACCAATACTAAATCCTGTATTATACAATTGCTCACATATCCCCTTTTTTTTCTTTCCCTCCAACTCTACCTTTTCTTCTCCTCTCCCCCTAACTCCCCTTCATGTCTGTTTTTTGCTAATGGAGCTGTGGTTACGAGGAGCAGAACTTCAACAGGGGACATAGAGAGCCGAAAATGTCTGGAGTCAATGCATGTTTGTTCCATTGGAAAGATGGGAGCAAGAACACCTGGCTACAGCTGGACTCACCAATTAGTTTGCTGGGGAGCTGTTAACTTGTTTTTTTTTTGAGACAGATCCCACTCTGTCACCCAGGCTGGAGTGCAGAGATGCAATCTCCCAGGTTCAAAGGTTCAAGTGATTCTCCTGCCTCTGACTCCTGAGTAGTTGGGATTACAGGCACCCCCACCACGCCCAGCTATATTTTTAAATTTTAGTAGGGATGGTTTCACCATGTTGCTCAGGCTGGTCCTGAACTCCTGACCTCAAGTGATCCACCCACCTTGGCCTCCAAAGTGCTGGGATTATAGGCATGAGCCACCGCGCCCAGCCTGAACTTTGTCTTTTGGGCAGAGCACATGCTAGCCCAGAATAGGGCCCCAGTGGCTGGCCAGTTTAGAGATGACAAAACTGTCACTCTGGAAGTGGCTTGATTTATACCTTATGATTTAATTCTTCCACCTTTTCTCTTTATAATACTCTTGAGTGTTCCATCTTTTAAAAATCACATAATCCATTCTACTTTAACATGTCTTACTGGTTGCTGGCTATCTGTAGTGAACAAATCTTGTGAATTCTGCTCATGTCTCATATACCTGCTCATTCACTGTCTTTGTTCAGCACATGGTCTAAATTTTATCCATCCTACTTGCTTTTGTTTGTGAAAACAGAACTGAATATTTACAATTAATAGTGAGCACACGTTACAGAATAAGCTTTGCCTGCCTCACACAGAAAGCCAATTCCCATTTTCACCATGACCTATAGTTCAGTGAAAGAACTGAGTGAAATGAACTAAAAACATGGCGTCTCTCCTGTAGCCTCTTAGGAATCAAGAATGACCATGACTACTGCTGCTATCATGTTTCATTGAGTACTTACTCTTGGAAAAAAATGTTTGACATGCATTATCTTACCCAGTCCTCATAATGAAGCATTAGGTAGGTATTATAATATTGAGTGTACAGGTAACACAACAGAGGCTCAGAAGAAAGATGACTTGTCAAAGTGGCATGTGGAAAGCAGAGCAAGAAAAGGAACCCCAAACTCTTTTACCCCAAAATCCCTCTTCTGGTCACTGGGCTAGGGTCTCCCATTCCCAGAGCCCTATCAGGGGTCCCAGGTATTCTCCTCCATGCCCTACTGTCATCTCCTCATCTTTACTTCTGTGAATGATGTACATCTCTGAGCTCCTACAGGAACCTCCAGGATGGCTTATTCCTCATGTGCTCATTTAAATAATGATGTGACATTAAAATCCAGGTCACATATAGAGCAAATTAATAAGGATTACTTATTTAAAATGAAGTCAAAGATCCATACAGTATATTTCATCAGATAGTGGATGTAAATAGCTTGTGAACACTATATGTGAGAAGGAATGACCACATTGTTTAGTCAGACAGAAAAAAAAATACAGCTAAAGAGAGGCAGCATGACATTCATAGAGGACAGTGCTCATGTGATAAGAGACACACACGAGTGTTATGAGCCAGATGCTGTACGTGTATTATTTCAAATCCTCACAACCACTCTGAACGATGGGTATTACAGACAGGAAAATGAGGCACAGCCTGGTTAATAACATGCTCCAAGTCACTCAGCTAAGAAGCCGTGGGGCTGGGTTTTGATTCCAGTTTGTGGCTATTCTTTCTGCCATATCAACATGTACCGTATGGCAACATAGAAGAGAGAATGTGGAGGCTAGAAGGGAAACTAGAGGCCTGTAGAATACTTTTCTTATAAAGGAGGACATGGAAGTCTTTGAAAATGGAAAATATAAAATCAGAATTGTAAGTCTCCGACAAAAAAGGAAATTATATTTGGATAAACGAAAAGAAAGTGACCTCTGTTTACCCAAGTTTAACCCAGTTCAGTCCAGTATGTTTTTGCATGTCCTGAAATGTTAAAAATGCCTCGGTGCATTAGAAAGATCATTAGCTGGATTTATTAAGCTAAAGACAAAGGCCTCAAGTCAGATTGCTATTTGCTGAATGTTCTGTGCTTTCCCACCCATAGTCTAAAAAGAACTCTCAAGTTTATTTGGCATATACTCACATGTTTACAAGTACAAATCTTAATTTCTTTGCATCCATGGACATCAAGTTTTGTAAAACAAAGCTTAATTGTAAAATGCCATAGAACATGACTAGGTTAGAAAACAGTAATATTTTATCAGCTGTATCTACTATAAATCATTTCTAATCTCTTAACCACCAAAGTTGAATTTTCTACTGGGATTCTTATTTTTTCCTTTCTTGCCTTGTATTACATTCCCTGCCCCCTGCTGAGTATAATATTGTAGTTTAACTTCTGATGGTTGCAGTAGTTGTTGTAAGTGATATCTCCAGACTGCAGCTGTTTTTGACGAGCTTAAATGAAAGAAAAACCTATCCGACAGCTTCTAAATCTGAACACATTATGAAGTTGCATTCATCTACAGGTTACAAAGTGAGTTAGTGGCAGAATGGGACTGAAACTGACGCAGGGGATGTGTAGGAGAGCTGCCATAAATTTGTCTCCACAGGTAATTGGTCTTGCGTCTAATTTCTGACAAAGAGAATGATCTAATATAGCACTCTAAAGCAAAAATAATCATTTTTGTTAGCAGCCTTTAATTGGCTTATGTAACTGGTCAGTATATTTAGTTACCTGGGAGTACATTTTTTTTCTGTTAAATTATGTTAAAAGACTCATCATAAAGTTTCATTGTTTAAAATTTGACATTTCAAGCATTTATGAAGTTTTAATGGCTGTGGTGGGAAATTGTTAACTGGTACTTTTAGAAATTTCAGGCTAAAGGAATATCTT
The DNA here is from genome assembly GCF_008728515.1 of Papio anubis. Classification (NCBI taxonomy): domain Eukaryota; kingdom Metazoa; phylum Chordata; class Mammalia; order Primates; family Cercopithecidae; genus Papio; species Papio anubis. The sequence goes on from NC_044984.1 coordinate 57,665,584, forward strand.
GAGCTTTCATTGTGTAATTGTGAATGGGACCAGCACCAGAACTATTTTCTGAGGAAAGCTGGACCCAGCCCATGGGGACTCCCTCAGCCTATTTCCGTGCAAAGGTAAGGTAGGTCTCCATAAAGAACATGAGCCCTGGCTTGACATCTTGATTTTTGCAAGATAACATGCTTGTGTTATCTTCTCAGCTGCTCAATCAATCTTTTTTTTTTTTTCTTCTTTTAGATGAGGGTCTCACACTATGTTGCCCAGGCTGGAGTGCAGCCTTGATTCGCAAGGATGAGCATAGCACACTGTAGCCTCGAACTCCTGGGTTCAAGTGATCCTCCCACTTCAGCCTCCCAAGTAGCTGGTACTACAGGCATGCACCACCGTGCCTCGCTTTGATAAATCTTACTGAACTATTTTTGCCAGGAAGCATAACTCCAAATTCCTGACGACCAACTCTCAAAGGAGTGCCATGACGACAGGAGCCACCGATTCCCCTTGTGTTTCAAATTCTATCCCAGAAGCAAAGCCATATCATGAGGACCAACATACTGTGGGTTTTCACCTAGTGCACTTTCTAAATTGATCTCAGATGCCCTGGCTCTTATATCTTGCTGGGCTAACTAAATAGCTGTGAGATGATCACTGCTGAATTTATAGCCACTGGCAAGGCTTCTCCTTTCTGTCTTGTATAAAGCTGATTTTGCCACTCTGCTTGGTGGGTAACAGTGGCAGTGGCAGAAACCAGGGGAGTTTGCCTTATGTTCTCTGGTCTTGGTGGCCACCTGCTGGTGGGTTATTCCCTCTGATTGGTCATTTGCCATTAAGTGGGTTGGTGACAATGGATATTTGTGGAACGGTTGTCCACCACTTTCTGAACACCTACACAAAGATCTGTTACTGAACACCAGGGGTTTGGTCTAGGTCCCATAGCTTGCCCCACAAAAAGAAACAACGTGTATTGCCAAGGAACAAGGCTTTATTATTTTATGGGTGATGTCAACCAGGGAGATGGGAGCCAAGTCTCAAATCCATCCCTCCTTCTCAACTAAGGTCAGGGGTTTACATAGCTGGGAAGGAAAACAGAAGGGGCGAGGAGGAGGAGTTGGTCAATAGGCAGCAGGTGGTTGAATGAAGGGTCTAGTGTCTCATTGTGACCACATGTAAGAAAATAGGAATTAGGGAGGGGTAAGAAGGGGAATTGGTCAACAGTCAACAGATGCATCTCATTGTCTGGGTACAGTGATCTAGAAAGCCTCAGCTCCCCGATGGCATCTGACAGTCCGGGCAATCGGTTTCCTGAGAAAAGATGGAAGTGTAAAATTGGGTTGTCTTCGGATCTTTTCTTCTGATTGTTGCCTTGTTTCCTAAATATCTCCTCCCACAGTCCTCCTTGTGGTTACCTTCCACAGTCCGCATTGCTCAGTACTGCCTCTTTTTCTTTTCTTTGAGACACAGTCTCGCTCTGTCACCCAGGCTGGAATGCAGTGGGACGATCTCGGTTCACTGCAACCTCTGCCTCCCAGGTTCAAGGGATTCTCCTGCTTCAGCCTCACGAGCAGCTGGGACTACAGGCACGCGCCACCATGCGCGGGTAATTTTTCTATTTTTAGTAGAGATGAGGTTTCACCGTGTTGGCCAGGCTGGTCTTGAACTCCTGACCTCAAGTGATCTGCCTGCCTCGGCCTCCCAAAGTGCTGGGATTACAGGTGTGAGCCACCAAAGTGCTGGGTTTACAGGCATGAGCCACTGCATCCAGCCCAGCACTGCCCATTTGTTCCACAGAACATCATTCATGAGGGATAAAAGCATTCTGGTCCCAGGCCCTTCTGCTTTCTCAGGCTTCTCTCTCCTGGCTCTTACTAGTCTCTGTATCCACTCCCACTTCTACTCACTTCTCAGGAGGGAAAGCTGAACGCTAGTCTCAGTTTAGGTGAGGAGGAGGCAGTGGTGGAGCTTTAGCTCTATTTGAGGTATCTAAAGCCAAGCATGTCTCCTTATTAGGCTTAACTACCCATTATGTAGAAACGGGACTTCAATACACATGTCAAGTACAGCCAAACCAAACCTAGTTCAATCTAGGCTCAATTCCAGTTGGAAGTGAGGATTCTACTTTCATATGCTTCTTCCTGTCTCAAATCTCAGCTCTAGATCTCCTGAAACCAGTTGTTCAAATGGCTTGGGCCATTTTTTTCAAGATGATTTCCACAGGAAAAATTATACAATTTTGATAAGAGATTTAAAAAGAGAACCTGAGTTAATGGAGATGTATCATGTTTATGGAAAGGAAGAAAATGTAATAAAGATACCAATTGTTCCCAACTTGAATTATAGATTCAATGCAATTCAAATCATGCTTGTTTCAACACTTATGTGGAAGGGTAAAGGGTCAAAAGTAGTCAGAATGCTTCTGAAGTATCAGGTATCAGAACTTAATATGAAGCTGTTGAAGGAAACTGAAATATTTCACTCCCAAATAAATTTTTTTGACCTATTTTGAAAAGGCTGCTGCAGGGCCAGCAGATTGAGTTGGGAGAATTTTGCATCTGTAGAGAATCCTCATTAACGTAGCCAGACCTTCCCTTTCTAGGCATTTCCCAGACCTCGGTGAGGTTAACTGAGTCTGGCACCTTTAAAGGTCTGAAAAAGAGACATTTACCATCTATTCTCTGAGGACTGCTATCTATGAGGCTTCAGCTACTGTGTAACAAGGCCACCTTTGCTAGCCAGGCCACCTCCTTTTAAGCCTCTCATTAAACCTGATTTACCAACATAACCTGTTCTTGGCCATGTTCTGAATCCTCATTCTTTCTATAACCTCAAGATGGTATATAAGCTTCTGTGCCTTATTGTCGGGTTGGGTCTTCTTTCTGAAGACTCCCATGTATTCTGCCTTTTGCAAGTTGATTTTTCAGTGAAACTTAAGAGGGTCAAGATTACCCCTTGGCGCCCACATTGTAGTCATCAAGATAGTGAGATAACAGCAGAGGGATAGATATGGGGTAGATGTATACATCATATCAAAGTACTCCCCAAGTGCTTATTGATTAGATATTAATAAGTTCAAAATTCTTATTATATAAATGTATAGTAGAGAAGTTTGGCATACAACAAATTAACCAGGTATTAAAAGTTCACTGTACCAGTAATGGGACAAATCAACGTCATGTGCCTCCTCATACACCACACTGAGAAGGACACAGTATCACTTCAGTGGTGTTCTGGGGCCAAAAATGCAAAACCTCAAGTTACTTATGAGTAAACCCCAGACAAAGTCAAAACAATGGACATTCTTTTTTTTTTTTTTTTTTTTTTTGAGACGGAGTCTCGCTCTGTCGCCCAGGCTGGAGTGCAGTTGCCGGATCTCAGCTCACTGCAAGCTCCGCCTCCCGGGTTTACGCCATTCTCCTGCCTCAGCCTCCCTTGTAGCTGGGACTACAGGCGCCGCCACCTCGCCCGGCTAGTTTTTTTGTATTTTTTAGTAGAGACGGGGTTTCACCGTATTAGCCAGGATGGTCTCGATCTCCTGACCTCGTGATCCGCCCGTCTCGGCCTCCCAAAGTGCTGGGATTACAGGCTTGAGCCACCGTGCCCGGCAAAACAATGGACATTCTACAAAGCAGTTGGCCTGTACTTTACACAGGCGTTGAGGTCATGGAAGACAAGACAGAAGAGCTGCTCCAGAGTGAAGAAGACTGAGGAGAGCAAAGACCATGGGGTGGCCATCAAGCAGACTATCCAGAGGCAAAACTCCTTTTCTGAGGAATTCAGGAGTAATTAGACTTCCCTATTATCTAAAGCTGACATCTGGTAGCAGACTTCTTTCACCACAAATGTATAATTGGAACTTCTGTACATCTCTGGAATGCATGCATGTTGAAACTGACTGTGTGACCCTTGATGACATCAAGGCACCCAAATGTCTACAAATGTAATCATTTATCATGACCTATGTGGCTAATATGGTTTAAATTACCCTTAACTCCCACTTTAAGGTCCATAAATACCCCTAAGGAAAATTCCACCATGGTGTGCTCAGTCCTCTTGCTGAGATGCCTGACTGTACTCTTCTGTAGCATTCTATCTATCAAAACTTTCGTTTTCAAAACTATGCTGTTGTGGATAAATTATTCTTACTACCTATGAGTCAGTCACTTTCCATTGCTGAAGCTTTGACACCTTGCCTGGCAGAGTCATGGAACTCTTTGCAGAGTTCAATCCTAGACTACACCCCGGACCATGAGGGAAACAATTGGCAAAATCTAAATGGAGCATGTGGATTTGATAGTAGTATTATATCAACGTTATTTTCTTGATTTTGATGGTTGTATTTGCCTGTGTAGAAGACCATCTCTATTTTTAGGATATACATACTAAAGTATTTATGAATAATACCGCCTCATATTTGAAACTTACTCTGAAATAGTTCAGAGAAAAAATTATGCATACACAGGAAGAGAAAAGGATGAGACAAAGAAAAGGGGTAAGAGAGAGAATAAGAATTATAAGGTAAATGTGATAAGATATTAACGGCTATGGAATTTGGGTAAAGGGAAGAGAGAGAAATGCTTTGTATTTTTCTCTCAACTTTTCTGAAAGTTTGTTATTTTAAAATAAAAGCTTAAAAGAATATATTGAGAACTCTTACAAATAAGAAAAACATGAATGATACAACATAAAAATGGAGGTGAGACATGAACAAACATTCTGCACGAGAGGATATACGCGTGGCCAATAAAGCCACAATGACATTTTTGACATCATTGGCAATCCCAGTTAAGACCATAGTGAGGTACTACGTACCATTTTGCATTTGTTTAACTGTCAAATGTTTTAAAATCTGAAAATACCAAGTGTTTGAAAGGCTTTGGTTTCAAATTATTTGTTATAAATTTCTGAAAGGAGTGTAATTTGTTGCTGTCATTCTAAATGACATTTTGTCACTCTCTCAGAGTTGAACATTTGCATACTGGGTGTGACCTAGTAATTCCACCCCTAAGTACATATCTAGGAAAACCTTTCATATACACCTACACCTGGGGATATGTACAGCATACTCACAGCAGTGACACTTATAATAGGGAAAACCTAAATGCCCGTTGGCGGAAGAGTGCGCAAAAGAACTGTGGTACATTCACACCACAGAACATTGTAGAGCAGCTAAAACAAAAGAACTCTAAGATGGAAGAATTTTAACAATAGAAAATGAAAAAGGAAGTCATTCCCCAATTACCTACAGTATGACACCAGTTTTGAAAAGCGAAAACTAAAATACAAAAAATTATGCATTTATAGAGATTCATAAAACTGTATAAAAAGAATGCAAGCAGAGAGTGGCCACATGGAATGTGTGATTTTATTGCTACAGAGAACATTAGGCCCTAAAGGTGAATTGATGTTCCTAACTTTAGAAACTGAAAGTTTTTGATAACTTAATTAACAAGCTTTTTCCTCAGCTTTTATTTATCAAGTTTCTAATGTCTTAGAGTTCACTCTTATCCAGGATACCTGTTACACAGATTTGGCCTGTAGTTTTTCTATAGTAAGCAAAATATGAAATTTTATACTTATACACTAAAATATACGCTCCATGAAAACAAATATTTTTTGAGTTTCATGTTTACTATTGTATCTCCAAAATCTAGCACAATACCTAGTATACGGAAGACAATCAATACATAATATCTACTAATCAATAATAATGAATGCAGGTCTGTATTTGTCAATGTTAAAGGGTAACATTGCAGTAACATAAAATGTCCAGTGGGTGGAGCCCATGTTGCATTTTGTAAAGTGAAAATTTTTGATGAATGCTTTCTTGTCCTTAGGAGAATTTTAGGTGGTTCAGCGGGACCTCTGTAATGTTTGGATTTTCTTTGAAGTGTACTAATTGTCACAGAACTGCAGCCTTTTAAGTGTGGCATATTTGTGTTTAATGAACAACTTTCTAATATTTAAACCATTTCGTTCGTGAGTTAATATCAAGTAAACTCTTTTTCCTCTCCACACACTTCAATTAGATTGCTAAGTTTATTGTACTTATTTCTAGGTAAAAAACTAAAAATGTTAAAGAATGAGAAAAATCTGTTTAAAATAGAATGAGTGATAAAAAGGTGGTAAACAATGTAACATGAATGCCAACTATGATGATAATGTCTAAGGAAAAAAGAATCAAAGCAATTTTCCATATTATTTCTATACCCAAAGGCCTGACATTGTTATAAGCTCAGGGCATTTGTCTTACCTTATTTAATTTAGCTTCCTTTCTTGAATCACTTGCAGAAAATCATCAGTTACATAGGGGATCATTCCCACATGGCTCTGTGCATCTGCTCACCTGGCCCATCTCTCTCTCCTCCCTACTTTGGAAAATTTCCACCATGCTCTCCGGAATTCAAAATCTATCATCTGCAAAATACCTAGATCCTTTATTTCTTCTCTGAACACTGTTGGTTTTTTGGCTCAATGGAAACCTGGCTCTAGTGTGAAGAGCCTGCTGTCTTGCACGTAGCTGTTGTTCCCACACCCCTCTGACTATGAGGCCTTGGGGGCCAGTAGATGCCGGCCAGTCCCTCATCGCTGTCTTCAATCATTCTCCTCTCCACCTCTCTAACCCCCAGCTTTGAAGTCTTTGTCGTCCGACGATTGCACAACCCCTTCCTATACTGTAGTCATTTACTTCTAGTCCCTCCTCTTCATTTCTATACTATTTTTAGATCCTGGCTCACTGTCAATTTCCCCCTAAAACTCCTGTGACAAGTATTGGTTATTTCAGTATCCAGATAGATGATCATTTCAAAACATGGGTTCTAGGTTTCTTAACCTCCTCTCCTTTAGGGATATTCTCCTCTACCTTACCTCAGTCATTCTTTCCCATGGTCACAACCCTTGCCTTTGTGTTTACCAACTACTACATCCCTACCTTAGTCTCGGTTTCTAGCATATACTTCCTTACCATTGCATTCTATCAAAATACTCTCTCGGATGCCCTGTCTTCACTTTCCCAATTCCACTGGACCTTCAGTCCATTGCTGTGATCACCTTTTCTCCTTCTCTCACTCTTCCTCATCACCTCACTTTATAGCCTTATGTGGAAGGGATTCCATGCTTTCATATTGTTATTACTTTCTTGTATACTTCTGTATGGCCTTGCTTTGTCCTTTATTACAGTGCCTGGAAAACCCCAACCCAGTTACATCTAACTCTCTGCCTATTCCATGCCTGCCTCCTTGCAGCTGGATATGACTGGATAAAAACCTATAGCCATGACTACCAGGCCCATGTTAAATTTATATTATGCTAACTCAAGTGGAATCTTTGGGCTACCTGGCAGTTCTGCTTCATCATACTGTCCATTCATTCTCCCATTCTCTAAAGCAGTGTTTTTCAAATTGTGCATTTAAAAACTTAAATAAAGCTGAATAGAATTTAAGAGAGTACACAGCATAAAATAAGGATAAACACTATTTCATGAAATGCTTGTTTCATTCATATGTGTATGTACATTTATATACACATGTGTGTGCCAGTTTGGGATATAAAATGTGCGAATTAAAAAAAAAGTTCTAGGCAACTTTTTCACATTTTCTTCCTTCTCCTTGAACTTCCATAACCTTTTTCATCTCTTCACTCTCATCTGATGATTCTGCTTCCTATTTTACTAAGAAAACAGGAGGACTCAGAAGAGAGCTTCTGCACCTATCAGCCTACGCATGCCCATATTCTTCTCTCCTTCTTGTTACTCTCTGCATCTCTAAGCCCAGCCCTTCCACATGTCTCCTAGATCCATTCCGTCATTTCTCAACTTCTAACTGAACCGTCTAGTTACTAGTAATTACAAACCTCATGCAAGTTCTTTCTAATGCATCATCGATTTCACCCTCTCTTACTGGACCATTCTTCTTAATATCAGGCATTCTGCAGTAGCTCCCATGTTAAAGACCAAATCCGAACAAAGCCTTTGGTGATTCTCCTCTAGCTACTGTGCCATTTCTGTTTCTCTTTACAGGAATAGTCCTCTAAAGAGTTGTCCACACTTTCTGTTTCTGAGGATTCTCCTCTCACTTTCCTCTGTCCTTACTTCAACAGGGTTTTTATCCCCGCTATTCTACCAAACTATTCTACCAAAAACTTTTAATCAAAGTTATCAGTGACCGCCACTGTTCTCTAATTTCCTAAATTCAATGGGCTTTCCTCAAAAACATCTCTCTCTCCTCCTTGCAATACTTCCCCCACTTGACTTTCAGGCCACCAGGCTCTGCTTTCCTGTTTTTTTTCCTACTTTCCTACTTCACAGGTCATTTCTTGTAAATGTTGGGGTGCTCTTGTCAGACTTGGAGTGTCCAAGGTCTCCCTCTTGAAGCTCTTGTCTTGTTTATTTATACTTATCCCCTGATGCTTTCATCTAGTCTTCTTGGGTTAAGTTCTATTTATATGACAATGATTCCCAAATGTATAGAGCCCAGGCCTTTCTCCTGAAACCTTTTTGGCATCATGGACCAGTGTCTATGGAAGACAGTTTTTCCACAGACTGGGGGTGGGGGAATGGTTTCAGGATGAAACTGTTCCACCTCAGATCATCAGGTATCAGATTCTCATAAGGAACATGCAACCTAGATCCCTCACGTGCACAGTTCAAAAGAGGGTTCACGCTCCTATGAGAATCTAATGCTGCCACTGATCTGACAGTTGGCGGAGCTCAGGCAGTCATGCTCGCTCACCTAACCACCTCTCACCTCCTGCCATGTGGCCCGGTTCCCAACAGGACATGGACCAGTACTGGGTGTTGGGGACCCCTGTTGTAAGGGTTAAAAAGAGTCAATGTTTATGTTCTTAAGGGGCTGAAATATCTTTTAAGGAGTAATATCATAATAAAATCGACCAGAAGGCCAGAAAAAATATATTTTACCTTCTTGAAAATGTTGATTTTTAAGAAGAATTGAAACAGTAAATAAAACACTAACGCATCATAATTAGCAGATTCATAAGTACTCACATTCGCTAGACCAAAAAATTAATTTATCAATGTGAGAGAGCTCTGGCAAGGAAACCCATTTTCCCTCCCACCTGACCTTTCCAGAAGTGTCTTTTTTCTTACTGAAGGTGAGATCTGTCACCCTAGTCCCTTGATCACTTTCTGCAGTTTCCTCCACTGTGCTGCTTCATCATTTATTCACTCATGTATCCATTTAGCAGACATTTATTGGATACCTAGGTGTCAGGTAAGTCATTAAGACTAGGGGAGAAGAAAAGAAAAAGATACAATCCAAGGCAGCAAGGAGGTCATGGTCTAGTGAGATTTCCTTTATGTTGCATCTTTTTGTGGTGAGTGGCTTCTTCTCTGCAGGTTCCAACCTGTTCACAGATCCTCTTTCTTGATTTTTCCTCTGGCCATGGAACTACCAGTTCTCCTCCCTGCCCACTTCCAGCATTGCCCTGCTTTTCTTCCCTTCTCATTCAGGCCCCTTTCAGGGTCCTTGTACTCTCACTGTGTTCCCCTCCTCACCTGCTTTCACTTATCAACTCTCGATTTGGCTTCGGTCCTATCGTTCCACTAAATCCTCTGCCAAGGTCAGCATCCATGGCATTCATCTTGCCAAACCCATTGGTTATTTTCCTGCCTTTATCTTTGTGGACTGCTCTGCTGCATTTTCTTTCTTCTTCACACTCTGTGCCTTTGGCATTTATGAACCTTTCCTCTCAGCCCCCTTCCTGGCTGTTGTTGAGTAAATTCTTCCTGCTTCTTTGGTCGTCTTCCTGAGCTGTTACTCCCTTGCCTCTCCTCTGTCTCTCTGAGCTTCTTCCTCAGTACATGCTCTCCTTAACAAATCCCATTTGCTCTTATAGTCTTAGATTCCCATCCTGATTAATAGAGCTGGCTATTAATCAGGTTGTATATCAAACTTCCTGTTGTTTATATCTACTTCTATATCAACCTGTCTACTGGTTATATTGACTTGATGTCTCCCAGGTATCTAAACTCCACATGTTGAAACTAGAACTCATTGTCTTCCCCATCCTATTACAAACCTTCTCCTTCTCCATGATTTCATTACTTTCCTCTTTCTCCGTCTTCCACAGATTCCATCAGTCACCAAGCCACACTGATCCTCTATGTATTTATTTCTTGAATTGAGCCCTCCACCTCCATCGCTAGTACCATTGCTGTGATTCAGGCCACCGTCATCCCTTGTTTACATCACTTAGAGCTTTTCAGTCAATGCCATAATGTGTCACACCTCCACACCTTTAGCTGTATTCTTTGCCTAAGTGTCCTTTCTTAAACTGGTAGGTTTCTTCATCCTTCAAGATTTGCTAGGTAGTTGTTCCTGGACTGTGCAAACTTTTTTTCACTACATTGATTTAGAAAATAAAAAAAAAATCTATGTGTCTTAAAAAAATCCCAGTAGATAGTAAATTCTGTGAGAATAGGGACCATGCTTTATTGGTTTTTGTTCTCCTGGTCCTTAACTCAGTCCTTAAGTTTTTTGTTCTCCTGGTCCTTAAGTCAGTGCCTGGCTATAGTACGCTTTGAACCTAAATGCAATTAAGATTTTTGCATTTGGTTGCAATCTACAGGCTTTAGTACAGCACAAGATGCTTAGCCTTTTTCACTTATAAACAAACTGAGAGCTTCCTGCACATGGGCACTGTGCAAGAATGAGCCTACTGTGTGCTGGGAACTGTGAGTGAATTACTGTGGCCATAGTGTGGTGTGGGAAGAGGGAAGTGGGAGGAAAAAACTGGAGAAGTAATCCAGGCCAGATCACAAAGGGCTGTGAACACAACAGCATTGTCAGAAGGAATATTTGGTAGCAGAGTGAAAAAGGATGATGGGAGCAATATTGGAAGCACAGGAGTCTTTTGTAAAAATAAATTTGTTGTGTAGATCACATTTCACTATGATGTGTCCATTTGGGTTGTACTAACTTTTCAATAGTTTTTAATTGTTGCTTTAAAGTATTTACTGAATTGTATTGATTCATGTATTCAGTCTACAACCCTTGGTGACTATTAGGGCCACATATTATATATACAATATTTTGGGGGTCTCAGAATAATAGATACTGTCCTTGGCCTCAAAGAACTCATTGTCTAGTAGTAGCACTGAACACAACAATGGAAAAATGTGATTCAGTGTCAGTTCTATGGGAGGGGTGAGCACAGGTTATGGAACATTAAAGGGAAATGACCTCTTAGATGGGAGCCCAGGGAGTCCGGGGAGGCCATCCAGAGCAGTGGTTCTGAGCTCAGTTTTGAAAGGTAAGGAAGAATGAACCTCTTGAATAATCCGGAGATCTGCCAGACTACTCTGGGCATGGGGAGCAGCTTGTGCAAAGGCCCAAATGAGACAACTGAGTTTCTAGTGGCTGCAATTTATTGTGCTCATGGAAGTAGGACCAGGGATGAGGTAAAGAGGTAAATAGGCACCTTATGTTAAAGCTTTTCTTTTTTTTTGAGAGGATCTCACTCTGTTGCTCAGGTTGGAGTGCAGTGGTGCAAACATGCACAGCTCACTCCAGCTTTGACCTCATGAACTCAAGTGATTTTCCTACCTCAGCCTCCCTAGTAGCTGGGACTAGAGGTGTACACCACCACACTCGGCTAATTTTTGTATTTTTTGTAGAGATGGGGTTTTGCCATGTTGCCCAGGCTGGTCTCAAACTCCTGGGCTCAAGTGATCCACCCACCTTGGCTCCACAAAGTGCTGGAATTACAAGCATGAGTCACCGTGCCTAGGCAAAGCTTAAATTTTATCTTGCACACAATGTCATAGAAGAAAAATTCTGACCCACTTTCATTAATGGATTAGATAGAACAAGGTAATAGCTGTGCTACACATTTAAGAGACTGAAGTATAAACAGAAAACAAGACAATGACAAAATCACCACAGCTTTTTGGGAGAAATATTCTTAGAGAAGAAAAGTTAGTGTATATTTTTCTGGTCACCAATCCATATTTCTTAGTTTGGATCTGTTTCTGGCTGATACTCAAAAATGGAATCCAAGAAATCCTGCCATTCCCCAGAGGGCCAATAGTTCCTGTAATAACTATTCTCATGACATTTCCTGGATATGATAAACTCTCTAGTCCCATATTTACAGATTTATAAGTCGAAGGCTTTCTTTAGAGATTTTCGTGCATCCTCATTACAACGTGCAATATGCCTCAGAGCAAGGTAACAACTAGCCTAGTGGAGAAAGCAAGGGATTCTCTAATGGGAACATTTCCTAGCTGACGCAGTATCTTCACTCATTACAACAGATTTGGTCAAAGCTTATTTTTTGTTCCCGAACAACTGGAGTTCCTCAGAATACTGTATAATGTACTTCTAAACAAAATAATTACTCACCTAGCGAAAGTGGCCAGGATGTCTCTACTGGTGACATACTTCCATGGGGCTGAGAGACGTAGCCCTATCAGAGAAGGAAGAGGAAAGAATATATTTTAGAATTGAACACCCTCAATATGATTTTATTTTCTGTACTAAGATTGTTATGAATTAGATCACACTCTTTTCAGATGGAAAGAACATCGCTTCCTGAGTTGTTGGTGGATGTTTCCTGTAACTGACCTTTGGGACCATAGAAAAAGCCAAACACCTTCCTTTGCTATACGATAAAACATTGTATGTTTAGATTCTCTGAGTGGATTTTCTATATATTTCTGTCTGGATGACATTTTTTAGACATACATTAATCTATCTTTATTGAGTACTATTACCTTGTGCACATGCAGTTACAAGCAGCCCAAAATGTAGAACATATGCTATTTAAAGAACATATATTTTTTTTTATTAGACTTTAAGTTCTGGTATACCTGTGCAGAACATGCAGCTTTGTTACATTGGTATACACATGCCATGGTGGTTTGCTGCACCCATCAGCTCTTCATCTACATTAGGTATTTCTCCTATTGCTATCCCTCCCCTAGACCCTCACCCCCTGACAGGCCCCGTATGTGATGTTCCCCTCGCTGTGTCCATGTGTTCTCATTGTTCAGCTCCCACTTATGAATGAGAACATGCTGTGTTTGGTTTTTTGTTCCTGTGTTACTTTGCTGAGAATGATGATTTCCAGCTTCATCCATGTCCCTGCAAAGGACATGAACTCATCCTTTTTTATGGCTGCATAGTATTCCATGGTATATAGGTGCCACATTTTCTTCATCCAGTCTGTCATTGATAGGCATTTGGGTTGGTTCCAAGTCTTTGCTATTGTGAACAGTGCTGCAGTAAACATATGTGTGCATGTGCCTTTATAGTAGAATGATTCATAATCCTTTGGGTAAATACCCTATAATGGGATTGCTGGGTCAAATGGTATTTCTGGTTCTAGATCCTTGAGGAATCGCCACACTGTCTTCCACAATGGTTGAACTAATTTGTACTCCTACCAACAGTGTAAAAGAAGGAAGATAATTCTTTTTTATTCAAGTTTTAAAAATATTATTACAGCTACACATAAGCTGTCACATTTTCCTTAGCATGTTCATTATACTTTGGCCAGTGGAAACCAATCAGTAAATGAATGATAATTGAAAGCATTTTTAAAAGTCATCTTTATATCTCAGAACAGCTGTAGATTTACAGAAAAAAATTGTGATGATAGAATAGAGTCCCCAGATTTCCCCCTCATTCAGTTTTCTCTATTATTAACATCTTAGTATGGTACATTTGTTATAATTAATCAGTGCTGGCACATTATAATTAATTAAAGTCCATAGTTTATTCAGATTTCCTTAGTTTTTACCTAACAACCATGTTAGTTATTTATTTTTACATTGACATGTAACAGATGTACATAGTCCTCAGGGTATATGTGATAATTTTAGGATGTTCATAAAATGTGTAAATATTAAATCAATGTACTTTAAATAACTATCATCTTAAATATTTTTCTTTTGTTTAGAACCATTTGAATTATTCTAACTCTTTTGAAATAGTAGCTAGATTATTGTAAGCCATAGGCACTTTACTGAACTGATACTAGGTCTTACTTCTTCTATCAAACCATATATTTGTACCAATTCATCAGCTTTTCTTCATACCACTCTTTCCCCTACCCTTCCCAGAATAATGTCCATTTTCTATTCTAGGATCCCTTCCTAGATACCTCATTACATTTAGTTGTCATGTCTCCTTAGAGTCCTGGCAGTGACAGTTTCTCAGTCCTGTCTTATTTTGGATGACCTTAATGTTTTGAAGTGTTTCCGTCAAGCATTTTGTAGGCTGCCCCTCTATTGGAATTTGTCTGCTGTTTCTCTCATGGTTAGAATGGGGTTATGGGTTTTGAAAGAAAAAACACAGAGGTAAAGTACCATTCTCATCACATCACATTCAAGGGTACATACTCTCAAGATGTCTTATCAGTGTTGTTGTTCACCTTAATCCCCCAGCTCAGGCAGTGTTTGCTAGCTTTCTCCACTGTAAAGTTACATTTCCACATGCGCTCTTTGGAAGGGAGTCACTCCGCACAGCCCACACTAAAGAGGTAGGGATTTATGCTCTCTATCCTTAGGGAAGATTTGTTTCTTCTCCCCCATCTATTTATTTATTAGTTTGTTTATTTTTGTATTGACTTATGGAAATTTAATTTCTACTTGGGCTTAATATATTGCTAAAGTTGTTTCAGCATTGGCCATAGTGAACTCTCTCAGCTGGCTCCTATGTCCCTTTGATTCCTAAACCTGTATGTTCCTGCCTATGCAGGGTTGTTTTTTTTTCTTTCTTTCTTTCTGTTAAGTACTTCCTAAGTTTCTAGCCCTATAAGAGGCTCCAAGCTCATTTTATATATTTCCCACCCAAGTTCTAGAATGAGACATTTCTTCAGGGCACCCTGATTTCTTTCACTGGAGAACAGTACTAGAAAACAAGACCTACATGTTCATTTTGCTTATTGTTACCTTGGTATTATTGCTTTCAGACCCTCTCAACTGAAAGAGCAAGGGGATACATGTTTGTATACTAATCCATGTACATATAGGTATCTATACACATTTCCATATGTAAACGTTTATATTAAGTTAAACATGAGCTCATACAGATGTCTCTAACTGTTCAATTACCTCATAGATAACTGTAGCCTTCTGACAGTGCTTATCTGTAAATTCCCACTCCAACAGTGAGAAATCTGTTACCTACCCTCCATTTACCTAACTGTTCAATTTTAGTATAAACATATAGGGGTGTCCAAATTGTTAGCCCATACCTTATGGGAAATGCTTTTATCAACTAGTGTACAGCGCACATGTGCAGTTGTAAAAACAACGGCCTCCAACTCAGTCAGCACCCTTTCTGGTTACCTTCTTCATGGAGGTTGTTTCATACATTTCTGATATAGTTAGATTCTCTTGTTACAGTCTGTATTCCTTCCTGGGTCCTCCAACTTGCTAAATGATTATTTTTAATTTGCATGCATTAAAGCTCAGTCTTTCTGCTGTAAAGTTCTATAGGTTTTGATAAATGAATAATGTCATAGACTCACCATGAAAAATCCCATGCTTTACCTATTTAGATGTCCTATTGAACATTCCACCACAAAACTGCAGAATATATACTTTTCTTATTTGCACATGGAAAATTCTCCAAAATCAACCATATGCTTGTTCATGGTAAGTCTCAATCAATTCAAAAAAATCAAAATCATATCAAGTATTTGTTTGTTCCACAGTGGAATAAAATTAGGAACTCTCAAAACCACACATGCACAAGGGAAGTAAGCAAATTGCTCCTGAATGACTTTTGGGTAAATAATGAAGTTAAGACAGAAATGAAAAAGTTTTTTTTTTTTAATGAAAGAAAATAGAGATGCAATAAATTACTGAAAACACAACTGTGCAAGATTGAACCAAGAAGAAATTCTGAACACACAAATAACAAGAAATGAAATCAAATCAGTAATAAAAAATCTACAAGAAAAAAACAGCCCAAGACCAGACAGATTCACAGCCAAATTGTGTCAGACGTACCAAGAAGAACTGTTATCAATCTGACTAAAATTGTTCCAAAAACTTGAGGAGGAGGGATTCCTCCCTAACTCATTCCACAAAATCAGTATCATCCTCATACCAGAATCTGGCAAGGACATAACAAAAAAAGGGAAATTAGAGAGTGATATCTCAGATAAACATGGATGCAAAAATCTCCAAGAAAATATTAGCAAACTGAATTCAACAGCACATCAAAAAGACAATCCCTTTGGGAGGCCAAGGTGGGTGGATCACCTGAGGTTGGGAGTTCAAGACCAACCTGACCAACATGGAGAAACCCCTTCTCTACTAAAAATACAAAATTAGCAGGGCTATGCCTATAATCCGAGCTACTCGGGAGGCTGAGGCAGGAGAATCACTTGAACCCAGGAGGCGGAGGTTGCAGTTAGCTGAGATTATGCCATTGCACTCCAGCCTGGGCAACAAGAGTGAAACTCTGTCTCAAATCATCATCATCATCATCATCATCATCATCCACCATGATCAAGTCAGTTTTATTCTGGGGATGCAAGAATGATTCAACATATGCAATAAATGCAAATCACCACATAAGCAATTAACAAAAACGTAATTGTCTCAATAGATGCAGAAAAAGCACTTGATAAAGTTAAACATCCCTTCATGATAACAGAACCATCAAACATCGAAGGAATATAATTCAAAATAATAAGAGTCTTGTATGACAAATCCATAGCCAACATCATACTGAATTGGGAAAAATTGAAAGTATTCCTCCTAAGAACTGGAAGAAGACCAGGTTATCCACTCTCATCCCTTCTATTCAAGATGCTACTGGAAGTCCTAGCCAGAGCAATCAGGAAAGAAAAAGAAACAAAAAGCATCCAAATTAAACCAAATTATCTCTGCTGATGACATGATCTTGTACTTGGAAAACCCTAAAGATTACTCCAAAAAGCTCCTAGACTTGATAAATGACTTAAGTTTTAGAATACAAAATTAATGTACAAAAATTGGTTGCATTTCTATGCATCAACAACATTCAAGATGAAAACCAAATCAAGAACTCAATCTCATTTACAATAGCCACAAATAAAAATAAAGGAATACATTTAACCTAGGAATACATTTAACCAAGGAGGTGAAAGACCTCTACAAGGAGAATTACAAAACACTAATGAAAAAAGTCAGAGATGAAACCAAGAAATGGAAAAATATCCCGTGCATATAGATTGGAAGAATCAATATCATTAAAATGGCCATACTGCACAAAGCAATCTACATATTCAATGCAATTCCTATCAAATTACCAATGCCATTTTTCATAGAATTAGAAAAACCCTAAGCAACGAATAAAAAATCTGAATAGTCAAAAACAATTCTAAGCAAGCAGAACAAAGCCAGAGGCATCACATTACCTGCCTTTAAACTATACTACAAAGCTATAGTAACCAAAACAGCATGGCACTGGTACAAAAAGAGACACACAGTTCAATGAAATAGAATAGAGAACCCAGAAACAAAGTCATGTGCCTGCAACCAACTGATCTTCAACAAAGTTGAAAAAAATAAATAATGGAGAAAGGACAACCTATTCAATAAATGGTTCTGGAAAAATTGGGTAGCCACATGCAAAATAATGAAACTGGACCCCTGTGTAGGGTAAAACTCTCTCAAACCATGTTTTTTTCTCTGCTCTCATGCCACAGCAATCAACACAGAAGATTTCTGTGACCAAATGTGTGGGAGTTTTCACACACACCCAAGCAGTGGACACCAGCTGGTTGTCCTCTAATTTGATTCCAATACTATCTACCTGGAGATAGTGTCAGATCCCAAAGGTTGAGGGGTCAGTCCCCAAGAATATCTCCCCAACCTCCAGACACAAGTCACAGGTCTGGGCCTCTGGAACTTCTGACTGACTGGCATCAAGCTGGGACTTCTATGACCCCCTCCTTGGGATCGGTTAATTTGCTGGAGTGGCTCACAGAACTCAAGGAAACACTTAACATTTGTTGATTTGTTATAAAGGCTATTGCAAGAGATACATATGAAGAGATGTGGATGTGTAGGTCTAGCTATGGAAGGAGAATGGAGCTTCCATACTGTCCCTGGGCTCCACCCTCCAGAACCCTCTATGTGTTCAGCTACGTGGAAGCTCTCTGAATCCGATACTCTTAGGTTTTTATGGAAGCTTTATGACATCTGCATGTGTTCTCCTCAGAGTATAGGCCGGGATCCTCTCTGGGGAGGGTCTTAAGACCCACAATCAGAGAGGTGGGGGAAGAGTAAAGTCCTGCCTTGGGGCAAGTGAAAGGAGGGCAGGAGAAGGTCAGAGGCCTGCCCCAAGGTGTTTTAGTCTAACGCACCCAGCGTTATAACAAAAGACTGTAATACTGGCTATGGGAGCTATGAGTCAGGAACCACGGCTAAAACCAATATATATCATAACACCACAACCCCTATGTTTTGCCATATACAAAAATTAACTTGAGATGGATTAAAGACTTAAATATAAGACCTCAAGCTATAAAAATTCTAGAAAAAAACCTAGGACAAACTCTTCTGAACATTGGCCTAGGGAAATGATTTATGATTAAGACCTCAAAAGCAAATGCAACAAACCAAAACTAGACAAATGGGACCTAAACTAAAGAGCTTCTGCACAGCAAAAGAAACAACCAACTGTGTAAATAACCTGCAGAATAAGAGAAATATTTGCAAACTATGAATCTGACAGAGGACTAATATCGAGAATCTATAAGAAACTCAAGTCAAAAAGAAAAAAAAAACATTAAAACGTGAACAAAGGACATGAATAGATATTTCTCAAAAGAAGACATACAAGTGACCAATAAATATGAAAAAATGCTCTATGAAATGCTATATGAAAACATCACTAATTGTCAGAGAAATGCAAATCAAAACTACTATATCATCTCACACAACTCAGAAGCGCTATTATTAAAAAGTCAAAAAATAACAGATGTTGGTGAAGATGTGGAGAAAAGGGAACAGTGATATTCTTGGTGAGAATGCAAATTAGTACAACCCCTATGAAAAACAGTATGGATATCTCTCAAAGAACTAAAAACAGAACTACCATTCTACCCTGCAGTTCCATTGGTGGTTATCTATTCAAAGAAAAGCAAATTTTTCTATCAAAAAGACACCTGCACTTGTACATTTATCACAGCACTATTCACAATAGTAAAGTCTTAGAATGAACCTAACTGCTCATCAATGGTGGATTGTATAAAGAAAATGTGGTATATACACACCATGGAAAACTATGCAGCCATAGAAAATGAAATCACATCTTTTGCAGCAACATGTTGGAGCTTGAGGCCACTATCTTAAGTGAAATAACTCAAAAACAAAATCAAATGCTGCATGTTCTCACTTACAAGTAAGAGCTAAAGAAAGGCTACACATGGACATAAAGATGGAGAAACTAGACTCTGGGGACTTTAAAACGGGGAAATTGAGAGAGAAATGAGGGTTAAAAAATTACCTACTGGATACAATGTTTACTATTCAGATGATGGGCATACTAGATGCCCAAACCTCATCATTACACAACATATCCAAGTAACAAACCTGTACATACACTCTCTGGACTTATAAAAATAAATAAAAGCACAAAGTTGTTGTACCATTTTGTAGCAATGAATAGTCCCTGTTGCTATGCATTTTTGCTGGCATTTATTATCAGTTTTGTTTTATTATTATTTACGTTTAGAGACAGGATCTTGCTCTGTCACCCAGGCTGGAGTGCAGTGGCGTTATCATAGCTCACTGCAACATCCAATTCCTGGACTCAAGTGATCCTGCCATCTCAGCCTCCCAAGTAGCTATTGTAGTCATTTAAATACATGTAGCCATATATCATCGTTAATTTGAAATTCTCTAAATTTCAAGATAAATGACAAGTGGCTATCTTGACGAATGATGTTGGCCATCTTTTTATATGCATATTTGCCATTTGTATGTCTTTTTTGGTGAGGTGTCTGTTCAAGTGTTTTGCTCTCCCTCCCTTTAACTGTTGAGTTTTAAGGGTTCTTTATATAGTTTGGATATAAATATATCCAAACTTTTGTCAGATAGGTAATTTGCAAATATTTTCTCTCAGTCTGTGGCTTGTGTTTCCATCTTAAGTGTCTCACACAGCAGATATTTTCAGTTTTAATAAAGTACAACTTATCAATTTTGTCTTTCATGGATTGTACTTATGGTGTTGTATCCAAGAACTCATTAAACTCATGCTCACCTGGAGTGACTCAGGTATTCTGAGTCAGCCCAGTGTTCTATCTATGATACCATTTTTGTCTGGGCTATAAGTGCCATTTTGCCTATCTGTAGGCCAGCATCTTCTTGGAGCCTCTCTGTTCTGAAATCAGTAGAGATGTATGAGGAAAAAATCTGGAAATGTGGATGGAAATGTGGCTGCATTTGCCAAGAACTGAGTCTTGAGACTGCCTATTTTGGGAGAAGGGTAGCAATGACCATATCTACCAACATCTTCTGAACTGTGCATGAGGAATCCCCACATTTTCTGCCCCTTTTTCTACTCCTGCCTGGCACCATACCTATGGGTATACCTACCCAGCTCAGTAGCACCTGCTCAAGTTCTCCATTTAACCTTTGTGTCTTCACCTCTTGAGAGAAAATCTCACTAGAGAGACCTTGCTTCTGCAGAACTTCTAACTTTTGCCAGTTTGTTCTCTGGCCAGGAGGATTAGGTAGTACAGTCTGCAGTAACAAGCATGTTGGGACCAGTTTTTCACCAGGTGCTAAAGAAACACAGATTGGTAAGACTGTCCTTACCCTAAAATGGTTTGGGAAGAGAGAAGAGGGGGAGAGTGTTAATGATAGTGATAACTATGATTTTCTGTCGCTATCATTTGAGTGCTAGCTTCTTTATGACAGACTTGTTCTTCGTTATCCTTGTATCACTGGAGCTTAGAAAATATCAGCCCATAATCAAGCAACAAAAAGTAAGTATTTGTTGAATGAATTTTAAAAAGTGATTTATAAAATTAAAGGCATTTTAAAACAAACCAAAAAAGCATTAAGAATTTAAAAATCGATACGAGGGGGCGGAGAAAGATGGCCGAATAGGAGCAGCTCCAGTCTACAACTCCCAGCACGAGTGACACAGAAGACAGGTGATTTCTGCATTTTCAACTGAGGTGCTGGGTTCATCTCACTAGGGAGTGCAGGACAGTCAGTGCTGGTTAGCTGCTGCAGCCCGACCAGCGAGAGCTGAAGCAGGGCGAGGCATCGCCTCACCTGGGAAGCGCAAAGGGGAAGGGAATCCCTTTTCCTAGCCAGGGGAACTCAGACACACAACACCGGGAAAATCGGGTAACTCCTACCCCAATACTGCGCTCTACCAAGGATCTTAGCAAATGGGCATGCCAGGAGATTATATCCCACACTGGGCGGGGAGGGTCCCACGCCCACGGAGCCTCCCTCATTGCTAGCGCAGCAGTCTGCGATCTCCCGGCAAGGCAGCAGCCAGGCTGGGGGAGGGGCGCCCGCCATTGCTGAGGCTTAAGTAGATAAACAAAGCAGCTAGGAAGCTCAAACTGGGTGGAGCTCACAGCAGCTCAAGGAGTCCTGCCTGTCTCTGTAGACTCCACCTCTGGGGACAGGGCACAGCTAAATAACAACAACAACAAAAGCAGCAGAAACCTCTGCAGACGCAAACGACTCTGTCTGACAGCTTTGAAGAGAGCAGTGGATCTCCCAACACAGAGGTGGAGATCTGAGAACGGACAGACTGCCTGCTCAAGTGGGTCCCTGACCCCTGAGTAGCCTAACTGGGAGACATCCCCCACACCTCACACGGTGGAGTACACCCCTGAGAGAGAGCTTCCAAAGGAAGAATCAGACAGGTACACTCGCTGTTCAGCAATATTCTATCTTCTGCAGCCTCTGCTGCTGATACCCAGGCAAACAGGGTCTGGAGTGGACCTCAAGCAATCTCCAACAGACCTACAGCTGAGGGTCCTGACTGTTAGAAGGAAAACTAACAAACAGGAAGGACACCCACACCAAAACCCCAGCAGTATGTCACCCTCATCAAAGACCAGAGGCAGATAAAACCACAAAGATGGGGAAAAAGCAGGGCAGAAAAGCTGGAAATTCAAAAAATAAGAGCGCATCGCCCCCTGCAAAGGAACGCAGCTCATCGCCAGCAACGGATCAAAGCTGGGCGGAGAATGACTTTGACGAGATGAGAGAAGAAGGCTCCAGTCCATCAAACTTCTCAGAGCTAAAGGAGGAATTACATACCCAGCACAAAGAAACTAAAAATCTTGAAAAAAGAGTGGAAGAATTGATAACCAGAATAATTAATGCAGAGAAGGCCATAAACGAATTGACAGAGATGAAAACCATGACACGAGAAATACGTGACAAATGCACAAGCTTCAGTAACCAACTCGATCAACTGGAAGGAAGAGTATCAGCGATTGAGGATCAAATGAATGAAATG
Organism: Papio anubis; assembly: GCF_008728515.1. NCBI lineage: Eukaryota > Metazoa > Chordata > Mammalia > Primates > Cercopithecidae > Papio > Papio anubis. Next base: position 57,688,023 of record NC_044984.1, read on the forward strand.
AAGCAAGAAGAGAAACCTAAAGAAAGAAGAAGAAAAAGAAATGAACAAAGCCTGCAGGAAGTAAGGAATTATGTAAAAAGACCAAATCTACGTCTGATTGGGGTGCCTGAAAGTGAGGGGGAAAATGGAACCAAGTTGGAAAACACTCTTCAGGATATCATCCAGAACTTCCCCAACCTAGTAGGGCAGGCCAACATTCAAATTCAGGAAATACAGAGAATGCCACAAAGATACTCCTCGAGAAGAGCAACCCCAAGACACATAATTGCCAGATTCACCAAAGTTGAAATGAAGGAAAAAATCTTAAGGGCAGCCAGAGAGAAAGGTCGGGTTACCCACAAAGGGAAGCCCATCAGAATAACAGCAGATCTCTCAGCAGAAACTCTACAAGCCAGAAGAGAGTGGGGGCCAATATTCAACATCCTTAAAGAAAAGAATTTTCAACCCAGAATTTCATATCCAGCCAAACTAAGTTTCATAAGTGAAGGAGAAATAAAAATCCTTTACAGATAAGCAAATGCTTAGAGATTTTGTCACCACTAGGCCTGCCTTACAAGAGACCCTGAAGGAAGCACTAAACATGGAAAGGAACAACCAGTACCAGCCATTGCAAAAACATGCCAAAATGTAAAGACCATCGAGGCTAGGAAGAAACTGCATCAACTAACGAGCAAAATAACCAGTTAATATCTTAATGGCAGGATCAAGTTCACACATAACAATATTAACCTTAAATGTAAATGGACTAAATGCTCCAATGAAAAGACACAGACTGGCAAACTGGATAAAGAGTCAAGACCCATCAGTCTGCTGTATTCAGGAGACCCATCTCACATGCAGAGACATACATAGGCTCAAAATAAACGGATAGAGGAAGATCTACCAAGCAAATGGAGAACAAAAAAAATCAGGGGTTGCAATACTAGTCTCTGATAAAACAGACTTTAAACCATCAAAGATCAAAAGAGACAAGGCCATTACATAATGGTAAAGGGATCAATTCAACAGGAAGAGCTACCTATCCTAAATATATATGCACCCAATACAGGAGCACCCAGATTCATAAAACAAGTCCTTAGAGACTTACAAAGAGACTTAGACTCCCATACAATAATAATGGGAGACTTCAACACCCCACTGTCAACATTAGATAGATCAACGAGACAGAAAGTTAACAAGGATATCCAATAATTGAACTCATCTCTGCAGCAAGCAGACCTAATAGACATCTACAGAACTCTCCACCCCAAATCAACAGAATATACATTCTACTCAGCACCACATCACACTTATTCCAAAATTGACCACCTAATTGGAAGTAAAGCACTCCTCAGCAAATGTACAAGAACAGAAATTATAACAAACTGTCTCTCAGACCACAGTGCAATCAAACTAGAACTCAGGACTAAGAAACTCAATCAAAACCTCTCAACTACATGGAAACTGAATAACCTGCTCCTGAATGACTACTGGGTACATAACGAAATGAAGGCAGAAATAAAGATGTTCTTTGAAACCAATGAGAACAAAGATACAACATACCAGAATCTCTGGGACACATTTCAAGCAGTGTGTAGAGGGAAATTTATAGCGCTAAATGCCCACAAGAGAAAGCAGGAAAGATCTAAAATTGACACTCTAACATCACAATTAAAAGAACTAGAGAAGCAAGAGCAAACACATTCAAAAGCTAGCAGAAGGCAAGAAATAACTAAGATCAGAGCAGAACTGAAGGAGATAGAGACACAAAAAACCCTCCAAAAAATCAATGAATCCAGGAGTTGGTTTTTTGAAAAGATCAACAAAATTGATAGACCACTACCAAGACTAATAAAGAAGAAAAGAGAGAAGAATCAAATAGATGCAATAAAAAATGATAAAGGGGATATCACCACTGACCCCACAGAAATGCAAACTACCATCAGAGAATACTATAAACACCTCTACGCAAATAAACTAGAAAATCTAGAAGAAATGGATAATTTCCTGGACACTTACACTCTCCCAAGACTAAACCAGGAAGAAGTTGAATCCCTGAATAGACCAATAGCAGGCTCTGAAATTGCAGCAATAATTAATAGCCTACCAACGAAAAAAAGTCCAGGACCAGATGGATTCACAGCTGAATTCTACCAGAGGTACAAGGAGGAGTTGGTACCATTCCTTCTGAAACTATTCCAATCAATAGAAAAAGAGGGAATCCTCCCTAACTCATTTTATGAGGCCAACATCATCCTGATACCAAAGCCTGGCAGAGACACAGCAAAAAAAGAGAATTTTAGACCAATATCCCTGATGAACATCGATGCAAAAATCCTCAGTAAAATACTGGCAAACCAGATCCAGCAGCACATCAAAAAGCTTATCCACCATGATCAAGTGGGCTTCATCCCTGGGATGCAAGGCTGGTTCAACAGACGCAAATCAATAAAGGTAATCCAGCATATAAACAGAACCAAAGACAAAAACCACATGATTATCTCAATAGACGCAGAAAAGGCCTTTGACAAAATTCAACAGCCCTTCATGCTAAAAATGCTCAATAAATTCGGTGTTGATGGAATGTATCTCAAAATCATAAGAGCCATTTATGACAAACCCACAGCCAATATCATACTGAATGGGCAAAAACTGGAAAAATTCCCTTTGAAAACTGGCACAAGACAGAGATGCCCTCTCTCACCACTCCTATTCAACATAGTGTTGGAAGTTCTGGCTAGGGCAATCAGGCAAGAGAAAGAAATCAACGGTATTCAGTTAGGAAAAGAAGTCAAATTGTCCCTCTTTGCAGATGACATGATTGTATATTTAGAAAACCCCATTGTCTCAGCCCAAAATCTCCTTAAGCTGATGAAACTTCAGCAAAGTCTCAGGATACAAAATTAATGTGCAAAAATCACAAGCATTCTTATACACCAGTAACAGACAAACAGAGAGCCAAATCATGAATGAACTTCCATTCACAATTGCTTCAAAGAGAATGAAATACCTAGGAATCCAACTTACAAGGGAAGTAAAGGACCTCTTAAAGGAGAACTACAAACCACTGCTCAGTGAAATAAAAGAGGACACAAACAAATGGAAGAACATACCATGCTCATGGATAGGAGGAATCAATATCATGAAAATGGCCATACTGCCCAAGGTAATTTATAGATTCAATGCCATCCCCATCAAGCTACCAATGAGTTTCTTCACAGAATTGGAAAAAACTGCTTTAAAGTTCATATGGAACCAAAAAAGAGCCCGCATCTCCAAGACAATCCTAAGTCAAAAGAACAAAGCTGGAGGAATCACGCTACCTGACTTCAAACTATACTACAAGGCTACAGTAACCAAAACAGCATGGTACTGGTACCAAAACAGAGATATAGACCAATGGAACAGAACAGAGTCCTCAGAAATAATACCACACATCTACAACCATCTGATCTTTGACAAACCTGAGAGAAACAAGAAATGGGGAAAGGATTCCCTATTTAATAAATGGTGCTGGGAAAATTGGCTAGCCATAAGTAGAAAGCTGAAACTGGATCCTTTCCTTACTCCTTATACGAAAATTAATTCAAGATGGATTAGAGACTTAAATGTTAGACCTAATACCATAAAAACCCTAGAAGAAAACCTAGGTAATACCATTCAGGACATAGGCATGGGCAAAGACTTCATATCTAAAACACCAAAAGCAACGGCAACAAAAGCCAAAATTGACAAATGGGATCTAATTAAACTAAAGAGCTTCTGCACAGCAAAAGAAACTACCATCAGAGTGAACAGGCAACCTACAGAATGGGAGAAAATTTTTGCAATCTACTCATCTGACAAAGGGCTAATATCCAGAACCTACAAAGAACTCAAACAAATTTACAAGAAAAAAACAAACAACCCCATCAAAAAGTGGGCAAAGGATATGAACAGACATTTCTCAAAAGAAGACATTCATACAGCCAACAGACACATGAAAAAATGCTCATCATCACTGGCTGTCAGAGAAATGCAAATCAAAACCACAATGAGATACCATCTCACACCAGTTAGAATGGCAATCATTAAAAAGTCAGGAAACAACAGGTGCTGGAGAGGATGTGGAAAAATAGGAACACTTTTACACTGTTGGTGGGATTGTAAACTAGTTCAACCATTATGGAAAACAGTATGGCGATTCCTCAAGGATCTAGAACTAGATGTACCATATGACCCAGCCATCCCATTACTGGGTATATACCCAAAGGATTATAAATCATGCTGCTATAAAGACACATGCACACGTATGTTTATTGCGGCACTATTCACAATAGCAAAGACTTGGAATCAGCTCACATGTCCATCAGTGACAGACTGGATTAAGAAAATGTGGCACATATACACCATGGAATACTATGCAGCCATAAAAAAGGATGAGTTTGTGTCCTTTGTAGGGACATGGATGCAGCTGGAAACCATCATTCTCAGCAAACTATTGCAAGAACAGAAAACCAAACACCGCACGTTCTCACTCATAGGTGGGAACTGAACAATGAGATCACTTGGACTTGGGAAGGGGAACATCATACACCAGGGCCTATCACGGGGAGGGGGAAGGGGGAGGGATTGCACTGGGAGTTATACCTGATGTAAATGATGAGTTGATGGATGCTGATGAGTTGATGGGTGCAGCACGCCAACATGGCACAAGTATACATATGTAACAAACCTGCACGTTATGCACATGTACCCTAGAACTTAAAGTATAATAATAATAAAAAAAGAGAATTTAAAAATCTCAGAATAAAAATTGTGCATTGTCTTTCTTATATTATCATTGCCATGAACCAGAGAAAATGTTTTTGGAAACCACTGAAATTACTTGGAATCCTGAAGACAGTTAAATTATATGCATGAAATTAGACAGTTTCTTTAAATTAAAAAGAGACAGTACTTTTTCTTTATATCAATTTTTATATGAATTATCTGTATTAATATGTATTTAAGTATTAGCGTATGTGTTTAAATGATTTAAACAATATTTATTTTATTCTCACTAAATCAAAGAGGGAATTAGTAATCAGGATATTCCAGAGGAAGAGCATGACCTTACATCTATTAAAAATTGCAACTATCAGTAACCACAACATCCCAAAACAAGCACACTTCAATGCAAAAACAAAAGTTGCATCTGTCAGAAAAGCTAATCAGAATAAATAGATTTAAATTTCCAAAGACTATTTCATACTTAAAGGGCTGAGCATGCTGTTGAAAAATGCAGATATAAAAGTTTCTAAGAAATAATAAGTTTTTTATGACTATGTAATTCTCATTTTTTTTCAGGTGCCATGTCAAAATATATTTGTTCCTCTTCTAGTTTTATGGATAATGAGACTGCTATGTGATATAACTACTTGAATATTATCAGAAATCTAGATTTAGCAGTAAGAGTCTATTGAGATATAAAATTTAACAAAATCTCTCAAATGTTTCACATTTTAAAATGTGAAATACTACCTATCTCTTTTATTCATATTAGGTTGGTGCAAAAGTAATCGTGGTTTTTGCCAAAAAAGGAATGACCAAACCGCAATTGCTTTTGCACCAACCTATAAACCCTTAGATTTAATAAAAATGTCAGGTCAATTAGTTCATGCCAAGTATCTCCAAGTAGCTGCTACTTTGTTAATCTCAAATTTAGCATGTTCCAAGTGAAACCAATTTACTTTTTTTTTTTTTTCTTAGTTTCTCCCTCTTCTTTGACAAAGGCATTAACATTTTTCCAACTTGCCAAGGAAGGGCATACAATAATTAGAGATGTGTATGGCGTTTCTGATGGGCAGAACTGGGTTGGATTACTAGCTTTAAGACCCTTGCAAGTTGCTTAACTTCTTCAAGTCTCAGTTTCCTTACCTTTGAAGACAGAACAATAATTCCAATCTCACAACATTATCATGAAGATTAAAGCTCTCAGATGTAAAACAAACAATTAAGAGTAGTAAATATCACTGGGCACAGTGGCTCATGCCTGTAATCCCAGCACTTTGGGAGGCCGAGGAGGGAGGATCAGGAGGTCAGGAGTTCGAGACCAACCTGGCCAGCATGGTGAAACCCCATCTCTACTAAAAGTATAAAAATTAGCTGGGCATGATGGTATGCACCTGTTGTCCCAGTTACTTGGGAGGCTGAGGCAGGAGAGTTGTTTGAACCTGGGAGGTGGAGGTTGCAGTGAGCCAAGATCGCACCACTGCGCTCCAGCCTGGGTGACAAGGCGAGATTCTGTCTCAAAAAAAGAAAAAATAGTAAATATCATGAGACATTCTGGTATAATCTACTCTCCATTCTTTTTCTTCCCAATATCCAGTCTTTGACAAAGTCCTGTAATTTTTTTTGTAAATATCTCCGATATCTTGCTCTATATTCTTATACTATTAGCTTATTATATTGTACTTGGATTACTGCAAATATCTCTGGGCTGATATCTGTCTCTTCTCTTCCCTTCTACAAATCATTTTTCCCCCTTGATATTGAAAGGTAATTCTGAGATTCTAGAACACTAATTTCCATATGCCATTTCCTTGCTTTAGATATTTGACCTAATTTTTTCAGAATTATGTTTAATCACCAGTTTGGTTTTCAGGACCCTCTCTAGAGGTGGTCGTGTTATCGTGGAAAGTGCAGATTTTGGATTCAAACAAATGCAGATTCAAACCTTGGGTATATCATCTAAGATGTTGAAAAATAACCCGACCTTGCAGTCTGTTTACTCAACTATCACATAATGTCTACTCGTGTGGTAAAGGGTTAATCCAGCAGGTCCGCACAGCCTAAGCCCTGCACACTCCAAAGAAAGGTTTAGTCCTTACCCTACTGCTGGGAGACAACCTCTAAGCTTCTATAATATCCTGCCTCTTAAGAGTTTTTATCTAAGCCCTTGGGCTACACCAAATAGTTTAAGCTATAAAAGTGGGAAATGTGTGATTAAATCTGAGAGTGGTCTTGGTGACTCCAAAACTTCTCAGAATTTTCGTAAGAATTAAATGAGATAGTTTATGTAAAGTATTAGGACAGTGCATAGGGTGTTTCTCTCCTTTACAGGCTTTGTAATCACTCCCCCATCTATCCAGACTTATACTGTACCTGCCTGCTTTCCTGCTTTTACCTTTTGCGTCATTGAGGCTGTATTTCACTCGATACTCATGTGTTCTTGCCCATGCTGTCCTGATTGCCTGGACCACCATTTTTTTCTTCTGCCCAAACAAAGCCTATGGGTTGAAGTCCTCTTTTCTGTGGATCCTCCACTGATTACTGCAGTCGTTGGTAATTTCTTTCTTTCCCAATTTTTAGTTGTACTTTTAGCTGGTAATAGGAGCTGGGTGATACCTTATGCATTTATTGGGTCTTTAACTTGGAGGGAATGGAGTATGTTTTATTCTTCTTGGCCTCCCCATTGGTAGATGCTCAGTAGTTGACTTACAGATTTACTCTAAGCTTCCCATTTTGAGCTCAGACACCATCAGGAGTATGCAATTTAGGTTGATGATAGTTGCCCTTGTTCTGAATTATCTAGGTACTTTTAATGTCCTAGTCCTTTTGCCGCTACGTGCTCTTTGCCCCTTCTGCTGTGGGCCACACGAGTGTTGGCAGCAACAAAGATCACCTTCTCTCCTCTTCTTCACTCATTGGGTCTAGAAGGCCCTGAGGTTGCACATGCCTCACCTGTGCAGGAGTGTGCATACTGTGTGAGTCCAGCTGGGCCACTGTGACAAGTACATGTTGCCAATCTATTGAAACATCTCACTCCTTAGGGCACAACCACGGAATGCCTTTTGTTCCCCAATAACTGCTTTCTGACTGGGCGATGTTTAACCCATTTTCCATTGGGAAGCAGTTCCTTTCATTACAAGTTAGCCAGATTTTGTAACTTGCAGTGATTTTTTATAAATTTTAATCCTCTGCAGTTTAAAATTTCAATCTCAGCTTCACTCACAGCTCTCCTCCCCTTCCACTAACAAAGACCAAACCTGTCACTGGCTTTAACTGGTGGTGAGGCAGTTGTCTCATTACACACTTATCCCTCCTCCCTTTTTGAGGGCTAGCTCTTCCAGTTCTTGGGGCAGGGAGAAGAGAGTGCAAAAAGAGGAAATATCTCTTACTCCTCTGGACAGGGTTTCAGTCTTCTCCCCGATTGGTAAACAGTTTTCCTGCTTACTACTGATTTGCTATTGATCACATTTCTGAAGTGCCTGTCCAAATGCTGATGCGCTCATGGCAGGCATCTCTAAGTACTGTGAAGGGCCCCAAAAGGCTTCCTGCTGTGAAGTTCCTTGACGTGAGAAAGGGCTGGCTTCATTGGTATGGGAACTGTGGGAACCTAGGGACACAGGGCCTCGAGTTCAGAATTCTTTCCATCCCTCTTGAAATTTAATGGTCTGCAGTTGCCATCTTAAAATTCTTAATAATTTCACCTCTAAGTTCATGTTTTGTAAGTGAAGTCCAGCAAGACAACAGAGCATGTGTGGGTAGCTTGGGGCCTCAGCTCATGTGTGGCTCTATTTGTAATCTCCCTGCCTCCCTGGGCAAGGTCACCTTGCTTCCCATTCCCTATTTCCTAGGGCTCTGCCTTCCCTCACCCTCTTGGCACCTGCCTGGCTACTGCTCTGAACATTTGCCCAAGGCCATGAGGGAATGCCATGGTCATGGTGAGGGGGAAGACCAAAGCTCCACCATTTCCTGGCCTCAGGCACAGGGAGGGTCTGGGTGGAATGAGTCAAAGAGGTGCCTTGTGCCTTTTGCGGGTGATTCAGCAGGGGCCTCTTGGATCCCAATACCCGCTCCTATCCAGGCATCCAGTGCATCTCTGTATAGAGCTCACAGTACTTTGGTGGTTGTTCCTCAGGTTTGGGTTGGAGCCAAGAAAGCACATGGGAAGGGGACACTGACATTTCCCACCCCTGCATTTTCTTTTTGTGCCAGGCTGCAAGTCATGTAGCTGGCCCTGTAGGAGATCTGGCTCCATCTCTGCCACCCCTACAGCCTTACTTCAGTCTCTACTAAAGGAGATTGCTTCCCTACTGGCTGGGAGGCTAATAAGGGATACTTAGAAGTCATATCAAGTCCATCAACTTTCTTTGGGTGTCTACTCAATCCCAGGAAAACTCAAGTACACTTGTTATGCTAATTGAGAGAAGTGCAGAACTTCCCAGAAGGCTACCACCATTACCTCTGCTCTTTTTATATAGCTGTGGTGGTGATGAGGGGTAGCTGGTGATAGGGCACTGCTCAGTGATCCCTGAGGGAAGGTGATTAGCTGTCTCCAAGATTTGGTGACTACCGGAATCTCTCTGAACCTCGATTATGGTGCAACATCTTGGGCCTTAGTTGCAATTTTGGGCAAAAGGAAAAATCCCTCGTCACCCTGTTTACAAAGAATGGAAGATAGACACTGAATATTACCAACTTTATTATCAAAGATATCTTATGAAATTCATCAGGGAACTCACAAATGTAAATAGTCTTTGAAGGGCAAATCCTACATAAGCTAATGTTAACATTAATAACTTCCATTTATTGCATGCTTACTACATGTAAAATATATTATGCACTCCACTTTTCTCTCTCCACACACACACACACACACACAAACGTTCACACTTATAAGAATGTGAGGCTTAAGCACTTTGCTGTAAGTCTCATGGGTAAGTGAGCCAGCCAGGAATCATGTCCCAGACCCTCTAATTCTAAAGCTCTACCCTAACCCCTACATAATGCTACCAAAGACAGAGCTTGAACGCTTACAATTAGAAGCATTTGCTCACATAAAGACAGACAATGGTAGCCAATTAAGGATGTACTTTTTTGAAGGCAGGACTAAAAATATCACTCACATAGCTACTAAACTAGTTACATTCAATGCATATAACCTTTATGGAATATTTTTCTTCTTAACCAAAGGATTTTGTCCATAAAAAACAACAAATTTCAGAGAAAGCTTTAGATTTTTCTTCTTTGAAGGACATACACTTCAGGAATTGCCTGAAGAAAACATCAACATGAAATTAGCATAGTAATAATTTCTCTAGGAAAAAAAATAATCTAGAGTTTCCCTGTAGCAAGAGTGCTTCGTCTTTTAGAGCAGATACTTTACTGGGGATAGAGACAAGGTGGGTGAGCAATGTATTACAAAATCTAAGTGGGCAAATGAGTATCTGGTAAACCATGTCTATTTACTAAGGGCTACATTAACAATAGCTTTTTGGCATATTTCTAAAGTTGCTTCTTGAGTTCTGCAAGAATTATTTACAACATTTGTTTTCTCAACCAGGGAGTACAAGTGACTGTTTTAAATTAGCCTGTGTAGATTGATATTATCATCTATTGTTTCTATTAATATGAACAATTGATTACTCTCTACTTGAGACCTTTTTTCTTAAGAATTCTGATTTGTACAGAACGTGTTCATCACAGCTTGGCCACTAGTTCCTATGTATGCCCTTTGGGAAGCAGTATAGCATGGTGGCTTTGGCATCAAATAGACCCAGAGTCAAGCACTGGCTCCTTTAATTGTGTGAGAAAAACCTGAGATTTCAATGTCCCCCCAAACAAAAAGGGGCTGATAGTCCAAAGAATGACTCAGACAAGTCCAGCTTGAAGAGTGGATGAGCTCATTCACTTGCAGGGCATTCCTGGGCGGCAGCGAGACAGCTCCAGACTTCTTCCCCACCTCACATCTCTAAGTTGCTCTGAAGCTAATTTTTCTGGCTCTTTGATTACTGCATGAGTGCAGTGAGACTGTTTTCCTAGGAACGTTCCAAGCTATGCTCCAGGATGTTGAGGTTCTCAGGGACACTTGCTCTGTTGCTGGACACCATGGCCTTGGCTCACCACCCAGCCTTCAGGGTTCAAGCAGTGGATATACACCCTTAAGTAACCTGGTGGGGGATCCATCATTGACTTGAACCTGTGTGACCTTGGGCAAGTTGCTTCTGCATTCTCAGTCTCATTTTTAGCCTCTATAAAATGGGGTTAATAGCTCTTACATAGGATTGCTAGAACTAGATAAAACAAAGCCTATAAAGTGCTAGCACTGTACTTAGCACAGAGTAAAAACAATATAGTTCTCACATTCTTATTTCACTAAGGAAAAAAAGTGTGTTTGGCATGTTTTGCCCTGTATTAACTTATTTGCCCTGATTCACTTTAAAGTTATCTTTATACTAGTGCTGAGTTTTATGAGGCTAAAGCTGGCATCAGACTGGTGAAGCCCTTTGAATGGGTTTTCATGGAGAAAATGTGCTAAGTAGGTTCAATTTGAAGAATATTGATGCAATGCACAAATAAAACGAAGTTGTGGAGTTTTGGTATTTTTTTCTCATGGTGTATGCAACAGAAAGGTCCTTCAAGTTTTATCCAAGTTAAAAGACATGGGAATTTTTTCTTACATTCTTTAAAAGAAATCACCTTTAGTTCCAAGAATGACACTCCCGTATGAAGACAACAACAAGAAGTGTTAATTATATAATTTTTTTTTTTTTTAACAAAACCAATAAATCCATGTACACTAAATGGCAGTGGAAGAGAGGAAATGTAGCATCCAATTTGAGTAAACTAGAAGATTCATGATGTGGAGTGGCTGGGTCCGTCTCCACTTTGTGGAGCTGCCCATCCAGAGCCTGCTATAATGTGGTTTTCCACAGTGCCCTAGTCCTGTCCACTTTAATTGACTTCTTTATCAGACACATCGTGCCCCTCAGTATTCCTGTTTATATCTCCTTCTCCACCTGTCCGGTATCTACACGGTAGCCAAGGCACAATTCAAGTACTACTTTTGGCACAATGCCATTGATTACTGCAGCTCATATTTGTCTGAATTTGTAAATTGGCTGTTTATACAGAGTTATCAAACAACGGAGAGGTCCATTACCTGGCGAACTTCCCAATCAGTCACAGTTGTAACTACAGTTGACCACTGAACAATATAGGTTTGAATTGTGCATTTCCACTTGCACAATTTTTTTTTTGAAACAGGATCTCCCTCTGTCACCCAGGCTGGAGTGCAGTGGTGCAATCATGGCTCACTGCGGCCTTGACTTCCTGGGCTTAAGCAATCCTCACTCCTCAACCTCCCAAGTAGCTGGGACTATAGGCACACACCACTATGCCCAGGTAAGTTTTTGTATCTTTTTTAGAGTAGAGATAGGGGTCTCCCTATGTTGCCCAGGCTGGATTATACATGAATTTTTAAAAATGAAAGTTACGCTGAATTTGTCTGCCTCCCCTTTTGCCTCCTTCACCCCTTCCACCCCTGCCACCCCTCAGACAGTAAGATCAACTCCTCTTCTGCCTCTTCCTCCTCAGTCTACTCAACCTGAAGATGAGGATGAAGACCTTTATGATGATCCATTTACACTTAATAGAAAGCACTTTCTCTTATTTTTAAATAACATTTTCTCTAGCTTACTTTATTGTAAGAATACAGTATATCATATATAATTCGCAAAATATGTGTTAATTGATGGTTCACGTTATTGGTAAGGCTTCCTGTCAACAGTAGGCTATTAGTAGTTAAGTTTGGGGGGAGCCAAAATTTATACACAGATTTTTGAGTGTATGGGGGTCAGTGTCCCTAACCCTTGTGTGGTTCAAAGGTCAACTGTATATCATCCTCTATGGCCTTTCCATTTCAACTTCTGTAGTTTGCTTGGGTATCCAGCAGCATAATGATAGGGTGACAATTGGCATTTGAGCACCTACTGTGTGCTAGGCACCATGCCAGGCTTTTTCTATACATTATCTTACTTAATCTTTTTAATAGTCATATGAGGTGTCTGTTAGTATATTATCTCATTGTACAGATGAGAAAAACAGTGCTTAGAGACTTTCAGTGATCTCACACTTGCCCAAGTTCATCTAGAGAGTCAATGACAGATTCTGTATTTGAAAACAAGTCAGCCTTGTAGGTCGCCAGGACCAGGCTTTATCACTCTTGGCTTCTCTTGAGATTTGGGGAAAGTAAAAATCTTCTATGTGAAAAGTAACTGGGGTTTCCTGGCTTGTACCAATCCTTTATTTATCCCCGTACTGCCTTAGATAATTAACTTTTCAAGACATTTTCAATTTATGACAAAATTCTGTGGGGAAAGACCCATTTTAGTACCTCATATTCTCTACAATGACTAGCAAAGTAGTCATTGACTATTTTCAGTAACTTGAAAATAACCAAAAAAACATTTGCTACTTTCTGCCTTATATTGATTTATTTAATCAAATTGATTTTGAAGATATCTGTTTACCCACCTGAGGTTTTGGGCTGACCCTAGTATGAGTTTGGTGAAGTCCTCTGTATGACTCAGTACTTGAAAAGTTATCCCTGACTACTGCCATGGAAGTTCTAGATGGTACAATGCCAGTTAATAGATATATCTAAACAACATTTGTTTTTTTAATGGGCTAAGATATTCTCTAGAAATCTTTTGTGTGAGAATTGAAAAAAATCCCAAGAATTAGGCACACTTCTGAGGCTTGCTATGAGAAGTGACTTTTTATTTTAACAATCACCATAGGATTCAAATCACACACTTTATGATACCATGAGTGTTTGCAATTTTTAAACAGAAAGTTACTGTGCAGAACGGAAAAACTGCCTTCTATAAAATATCTAGCTGCACAGTGTATAGTCAGTTGGGTGGTTCTCTTCTACTTCTGACCACCAAATTTAGAAAGCCAGCGATAGGCTGGGCGCGGTGGCTCACGCCTGTAATCCCAGCACTTTGGGAGGCCAAAGCGGGTGGATCACGAGGTCAGGACATCCAGACCATCCTGGCTAACATGGTGAAACCCCGTCTCTACTAAAAATACAAAAAAAAATTAGCCGGGCATGGTGGAGGGCACCTGTAGTCCCAGCTACTCAGGAGGCTGAGGCAGGAGAACGGCATGAACCCAGGAGGTGGAGCTTGCAGTGAGCTGAGATCCGGCCACTGCACTCCAGCCTGGGCAACAGAGCAAGACTCCATCTCAAAAAAGAAAAAAAAAAAGCAAGCCAGTGATAAAGATGAAGCCGGCTGTACATAGAGATATGCCTGATGCACTATCGAGATGGTAAGTACAAGAATAACAAAAAGTTTTCCTCTGATAGTAATTGAGAAGAATTCTGAGGCTTTGCCTAGGCTTAGAAAACAAAAGCCATAATTGATTAGTGATTCCTAACATACATGGAGGAAGGAGAGTGGCAGCTTTTATGCTAAATTATTGTTATAACTAGACCAGTGTTTTGTATTTCTTAGTAGTCGAAATAGCTTTTCCCTGATTCATGTCTTTCCTAGTTTTCCTCTTTTGGTAAATGATGGATATGCCTACAAGATGGCTCAACAAGTACAGTTATCAAAGGAAGCAAAGGTAACAATTATAACCAGGGGACCAACTCCTGACCTTAGTTTCCTTTTGACTGAACTTTAATCACCTAAATTCAACAGTCAAAGATGAGCAAAGGCAATTATTCAAGAAGTAGAACAGAGGAGTTGGATCACAAAATAGCACCTTAAAATAACATTCAATTATACTCCATGTGGCTTGCAAGTTAGCTTTAATGCTAATAAAAACATATTTTGATGGTAAAAACCACTGCACAGTCCGCATGTTGCGATAAAAACTGGGGCAAGAATAATCTGTGCATTTTTCTTTATTGTGTGTTTTGATTCAAAAGAAATTGTCGTCCAAATCCAATTTCAGAATCATTATTTTTGTTGAAAGAATACTAAATATGAAAGGGAGGGGTCACAGCTTGAGTTTCTGATATAGTGCCACACTTCTCTGGCAGAGTGAAGAACTGAAATTTGGAAATGTTCTTGTTTACCTGTCCATCTAGAAAACATTAGAAATCACTGCCAAGAAACCCTAGAAATCACTGCCAAAGGGACCTTACAGTCCTCATTTTTTGGTGCAGTATTTATGGTCACAATAAGGATTCATTCCTAAGATTCCAAAGTAAGTAGAGCTCTGTAGGACTAGGAAATATTCATTTATCTACTTACAATTTTATTTAAAAATATTTTTCCACCTCATTAACATTTAATCTTTACATTTCTGATTTTATGGTAATTTAAGACAATTACTATCAGTGAAAGCATTTTACAGACTAATTTTATATAATTTTTATACTTTCAAACTCTACTTTTGAAATGTATAATGATACTACATTGGTTCTCTAAAGAGAGAATATACTTCTGATATTACTTAAATATTTTTATTTATTTTTATGTGCTCCTAATCTTTTCTTACCCTCTCTATCCTATTCTATTTTAATTAAGTCTTGTTTACTGTTAACTTACTGATGACACATTTCTTCCACTTGGAGTTATTTTCTGGTATCCTATTGTTCCAGGTATTTATTGCTGCTCAACAAACTTCTCTAAAAGCTCGGGGCCATAATTTCTCCTAGTTCTATAGATGAACTGGGTTGAGTGACAGTTTTTGCTTGGGGTCTTCTATGCAGTTGCAGTCAGATAGCTGAGGCTGCAGTCATCTGAAGACTCTTCTGGTCTAGTGGCCTAAAATGACTCAGAGTTGGGTTGATGCCGGCTATTATCTGGGAACCCCGCTGGGGTTGTGGGCCGTGGTTTCTACACAGTCTCTCCAAGGTATCTTGAGTTTCTATCTGTGTGGCAGCTGGGATTGAGAGGGAGTGTCTCAATTACGAGGGTTCCTCAGATAACTGGTAGCATGGATTATTTGTCCTTCTGTGTCTGCGTTAATATTTCATGTGAGCTTGAGAAAATGTGTATTGTGCTTGTTGTTGAGTGAAATATTTTATAAATGTCAATTAAATCCAGTAATTTTAAAAAGAGAAAACAAGTATTCAACGAGGCCCAAGCAGAAGCCGCGACTTTTTATGAACTGGACTTGCAAGTCCAAGAATGTTATTTCCACCATAGTCTACCAGTCAAACAAATCACCAAATCCAGCCCAGATTCCAGGGGGTGGGGGGCAGTAATTATAATACATCTTTTGATGGGGGAGAGACAAGGTCACATCATAGAAAAACATGTGGGGTAGGAGGTTTAATTTACTTACAGGTCCACATGGCTGGGGAGGCCTCATAATCACGGCTGAAGGCGAATAAGGAGCAGAGTCATGTAGTGGCAGGCAAGAGAGAGCTTGTGTAGGGAGGAACTCTTTATAAAACCATCAGATCTCATTAGACTTATTGACTACCACGAGAAGAGCATGGAAAAGACCCACCCCCATGATTCAATTACCTCCCACTGGGTCCCTCCCATGACACGTGGGAATTATGGGAGCTACAATTCAAGACACATTAGAATCACCTGCCAATGTATTTGTTCAAACTCTGATTTAGTTTGCCTGAGGTTGGGCGCAGGTATTGGTGTTTGCAAAAAGCTCCCCAGATTATTTCAATATGAAGTTAGGGTTGATAACTCAAGCCTCAGAAAACATGGTTTTTAAATTTTAGTGTGCACCAGAATAATTTGAAGGGCTTGTTAAAACACAGATTGCTGGGCCCACCCCCCAAATTTTTTATTCAATATGTCTGAAATAGGCCTGGAAATATGAATTTCTAATGAGTTCCTAAGTGATGCTGATGTTGCTGGTTTGGAGACCACATTTTGGGAAACACTGTTTTAGAGAATTGCTATAGTGTTGAGTTATATTAGTATGAGTTGGTTGAGGAAACATCTCAGGGGTGTCGAAGGGAAAACTCACTAGAACACTGCACTTCTAACCTGAATGTGCACTACCCGGGGATCTTGTTAAAATGAAGATTTTGCATTTCTAACAGGTGTCTAAGTGGTGCCCATGCTGCCCACAGAGAATACTGCATAGCAATGCACTCGCATAAGTATCTGTAAAGATCATTTTAAGCCTGAAATGGACCATCATGGGGATTACGGTAAAAAGACCAGTTAGAAAGCCACTTGTGAGTTAGCAATGCAAACAAGGTTGAGAAATGGCAGGAGGCACTGGAATAAACTGAAGTCCAGATGTAGAAGCTGTATGATAAAGATCCTGTTATTTTCCACACCAATTGAGTCTTTAATGGGCTTTTTTTGGCAAGCATCTTGCTTTTTAAGGTATTATGTTTCTTGTTATGAAATCTATTGTGTATAATGTATGTGACAGACATAGAAAGCATACAGAAGAAAACAACAAATGTGGCCCCATTTGAAAAATTACTTTCACCTAGAATTTAAAAGGTCTTAAAAACAGGTGACAATAGCAATCATTTTTGAGTAGTTGAGAGGCTTCACTAGCAGAAAACTATTCCTAACACGCTCAAAACTTGCTCTGATGCCCAGGATACCATTAAAGATCCAATTCTTTGGATTGAGAAATGTTAACACCAAGATCCTCTGGAAAGATCATTGCTATACTTGATTTGTGCTCTGAAGCAGAGGGCAGGCCAGAAGAAGATTTTTGGAAAATATATGTGTCTTGGCCCTATCCTTAGTGATTCAGATATAATCGATTTGATAGGCCTTTAATTTATATTTGAAAATCTCCCAGTGACTCTCATGTATACCCTCAGTTGAGATCCATTGCCTGGTGGGACTTAGGTGATCTGGTTCTTTCTGCTGAGAATAGCACAAAACTGAATGAGGGCCAGGTGGAGCAGGAGGCAGAGGAAAGCAAGTGACATGCAGTATTAAAAGGTTTTGGATTGAGCCTTGGTTTTGCTCCTAATGTACGATCTAGGGTTGTCTCTACTTCTATAAAATGGGTATGATAAATAAATGCCTTATAATGTTATTCTCAGGGTTGAGCTATCATGTGAAAACATCTTGTAAATTTCTAAAGCATTACACAAGTATCATTATTGTATAACTGAACTGTACAAAAATTAGGTACTAATGGGGGAGAGAGGGCAGATATGCTGTTAGTTTTTTTTTAATGAGCTATTTAAACATATATTTAAGAACAGATTTGAAGAAAATAGGTATTAGCCTCTAGAAACAGGGTTTCTTAACCTCAGCACTACTGACATTTTGTGCTGGCTAATTCTTTCTCATGGGAGAGAGGAGGTACTGTCTGGTGCGTTGTAGGATATTTTGCAGCATCCTTAGCCACTACGCACTAGATGCCAGAAGAACCCTCTCCCACTCCCTGGTTATGATAACCAAAAATGTTTCCGGAATTACTAGAAGTCTCTTGGGAGGTATAAAACTGCACCTCCCCGTTGAAAATCACTGCTGTAAAAGCTGTTAACAGTCTTCAATTATATGATTGAAAAAACAAATTATTAACATCACGAATACCTGTTTTTCAACTCTACTCCATGAAACAATAGAAAATGCTATTCAGGGTATTAGGAAGGAGATAACAGCCACATATTGAATACTTGGGATAGTTTATCAAATGTAGCCCTTTGAACAATGTGTCATGGTTTGCCAGGATGTTAGCACTGAAAGTTTTACAACCTGAAAAACCCCTTACTACTCTCTATTCTCGTTCTCTGTGGAACTCAGAGGAGGGGAATCATTCCATATTTGCTGGCAATGAAGGCAACTAACACTGGTTGAGGGCCTGTTATGTATCAGATGTCTTACCTGTTTGCATCACTTCATCCTCACAGTAACCATCTAGGTAGGTGGTTCCATATTACAAATGAAGAAGCTAAAATTCTAATGCAGAACCTTGCCCCGTGCACATAGCTGGCAAGGGGTAGAGCAAGGTTCAGCTCCAAGTGTTTCTCAATCTTAAGTCTGCGTTCATTCTGCCACATCACTCCACTAGTAGGCTTGATAATTTATGAAACCTTAAGTCACTATTTGATTTTCTAGGGTCTTTGAAAAGTGTTTTTAAAAAAGAGATGTGGGAAAGTAACTTCTAGTCCAACAGTCTTTTGCATTTGAGCTATGGTTAGTGAGTGTCCAAGATTAGAGTCATTTGGAGTAAACTCTCTTTACCCTCTTGCTTGTCTCCCAGTACAGGATGAGAACCTACAAACACTAGAGCATCTTATCCTGTAACTAGAATCAAACTCAGTGCTACTGTGAGAATCTGTGTTCGCTAGGGACCCAAGGACTACAGTTGGAATGCCATTAGATTCCATTAAATTCACATAGCCTCCTGCAATTCCATCTAACTCTCCAGGTAAGACAGTAATATTTATGCTTTTCAATGTGTCTTGGTTAATTATATTGCACAGTGGTCCATCTGTTGTAAAAGATACATTGATTAACAGCAAAATTATATTAGGCATGTCTCATTAGGTTAAGAATGCTATTATCTGTCTCAGTTCACTGTAATAGAACAGAATACAGTCGCTTAAAATTGTTCTTCAGTCATAGGAGAACCTCAGGGGAGAGAAGTTCAGAAGAATAACATAAATCGGGAAGTAAATCACTGAATGTAGCTATAGGGTCTGGAATGCTACTAAAAATAGGCTGAATGTTTCCAAAGACTATATCTGAAATCAAGGCAATCACAGAGTTATATAATGCTTTTCCAGAAATGGCATTTGTACATATAAATGCCAATGAGAAAATGAAAGGTAACCTAAATTTGCTGGTTGTCCCTTATTAATAGAACAAAGAAACAAATTTCCTTAATAAACAAACTTGTTAAAGTAACACATTTGCTTTAACAAATTTAGTTATTGGCCGGGCATGGTGGCTCACACCTGTAATCCCAGCACTTTGGGAGGCTGAGGCAGGCGGATCACCTGAGGTTGGGAGTTCGAGACCAGCCTGACCAACATGGAGAAACCCCATCCCTACTAAAAATACAAAAATCAGCCAGGTGTTGTGGTATATGCCTGTAATCCCACCTACTCAGGCGGCTGAGGCAGGAGAATCACTTGAACCCACGAGGCAGAGTGGGCAGTAAGCCGAGATGGCACCACTGTACTCCAGCCTGGGCAACAAGAGTGAAACTCCATCTCAAAAATAAATAAATAAATAAAAATTTAGTTATTTGAGAATATATCTCTCCAAAGTTTAGCAAGACCTATCCAGTATAAAATAATAAAAGTGAGATGAATAGAACTCAATAATGTGTGGCGTACTCTTCATGTAATAAGAATACTTTTCGGCATGTGGAAATCATTTCATTTACTGGCCATTTAAAGAAGAATAATTCTCAATGTTGCCATATGTGTTCCAATGACAAAGTAGCGTGTTGGCAGATTCGTGCTGCACTGACCTTTTGTTCCTAATCTCATAGCTAGGTTTTTAAAAACAAACAAGGGATCTGTGGGTTATTAATCTTCAGCAGAGGCCATTGATGTTCTAAGGAACTCAAAAACCACATAATGGGAAGGACAGTTACAAGACACTCTTTAGCAGATTCAGTCTAGAGGGATGATTCTCATGTTCCCCGAGAATGTCAAGGAATTGGCAATTGAGGGAACATGAGAATTATCTTCACATACTTGAAGAAATTGCAAGTGGAAGACAGATTCGATTTTTATAAGTAGCGAAGAAGTACATAACTGAGATCTTGGATGGAAATTACAGGAAGACACATTTCAACTTCTATAAGGCACAATATTTTATTAGACTGTTCCAAAATGTAACGGGCTCCATGATGCGATAGTAAGTTTTCAGACACAGTAAGTTTATATGTGTTCATTCATTTGTCATTCATTCACTCAATAAATAATTACCAGTGCCTACTGTGTGCCAGGCATTGTTCTAAATTCTGGGAAGATAGCTATAGATAAGAAAGACAAGGTCCCTGATCTTATATCACTTATATTCTAGAGTAGGGGTTGATAAACTATCTGTAAAGGACCAGATAGTAAATATTTCAGGCTTTGCGGGCCATGTGGCCTCTGTTGTGACTGCTGAACTCTGCCATTGTAGTGCAAAAGCAGCCATGACCAAGGGCTGGCAAACTATGGCCTGCAGGTCAAACCCTGCCTACCATCTTCTTTTCTAAATCAAACTCTGTTGGAACATACTCACAATCAATTGGTTCCCTATTGCCTATGGCTAACTTTGTGCTTTACAAGCAGAGCTGAATAGCTGTGACAGAGGTGGTATGTCCTGTAAAGCCTAAACTATTTACTTTCTTACTCTTTACAGAAAAAAAGTTTGCTGATCCTTCCCATAGTAAGTACATAAACAAAGAATTGTGACTGTTTTCCAATACAACTTTAATTACAGACACTGAAATCAGAATTTTATATAATTTTCATGTGTCAGAAATATTCCTTTTTGATTTTTTTCAATTATTTAAAAATGTAAAAACTATTCTTAGCTCATAGGACAAACTAAAACATGGATGAGGTAGATTTGGCTTGTGCATCATAGTTTGCCAATTCCTGTTCTAAAGTATGTTAATGAATACACATATCTTGAATATTACTGTTTTTCATTATAGGTGAGAGCCTATTTTTAACTCCCATTATGCTGATAAATAAGCTACTGATTTCACCATTATGTTAATTAACAAAATGTCTATTGTCAATTAGAGGAAGAGGTCACCAATATTCTTACAGTAGTCATCTCTGGTGGGTGGGGCTTTTTGATAAAATTCTAGCTGCTTCCCCATTCCCTTCTACCACTCCAGTGTGAAGTCCTAATTAGAACACTGAAATGCACCAGGCTTGTATTTTAGCCTAACTTATACTTAATATCACACTATCTATGTGGACATATTATGGATTACAGACATCATAACACTTTAATATGCAGAGACATTCAACTCTTCTTTGCTCAGCAATCCCTTCTTACCCTTTGAGGCATACTTCACATAATTAGAAGGGCCTATGAACTTCCCAAACAAAAAAGCCATCCATCTGGGATACTATATTTAGAGGCTGGCTGTAATTCCCGACCCCACATAGCAATTTTTCCTTCATAGCGCGCATCAAAACAAACTACTCATGGTCAAATAGAAAAAAAAGTAAAAGTATTCAACTAGGCTTTTGTCTGAGTGATTAAGAAGTTTAATTTTAAATAATCAGTCTAATAACTACTTCTACGTACCATCTGAATTTTTTTGTGAAATAATTTATTTTCTTAGCATAAATTTTTGTTTTAGGCAAATGTGCTCCCTCTATATAAAATTTTATCAGTTAAAGTTTATTTGTATAGTTACACACATAGAGACACACAAGTTCAGAGCTCAATGCTAACACTAATAATTCTTCTTTTCCACTTCCTACCTAAAAGGGTATTTAATTTTGAAAGTAGAAGGTTGAACTCTATTTAGAGGTTGTAGACATAAATCTGACATTGGTTGATTCTGGGGCATGGACAAATGCAAGGTCAGTGATGTCATAATTTGTAAATAATGATTATAGTTATTACATTCATTATAATCTGCTTTGTACATTCCCTTGACCCACTAATGCAAGGCTATATATTTGGGCAATATCCACCCTGTTAAATCCAACTCTCTTCTAACTCTGCCTGGCCCCAAGCAGTGGAATGTGGGTAGGAAAAAGCATGTAACCATGAGAATTGGCATTACTTTATTTCACTGCACTAGCTTCAAGTCAGCCCTTAATACTGTCAGGCAGTGATACTGCGCTTCTCTGTTTTGCTCACTATTCTTCTCCTTTTAAACTATTTTCTTACACCCAGGGGGGCACTAAGAAATGTTTATAAGTGTGCTGGGGGCAGGCTGGAATGGGTGGGGGAGGATGAGTACGAATTAACAGGACTGGTTTACAAGAGGTCGGTTCTGGAAATCAAATCCAGTGTCAAGAGTTTTAGTCAGTCAGCCATCTCTAGTCTTTAAAAAAGATCTCAGATACCAAAAGACGATGGTACATAGAGATTGGCTCAGAAAAAAACAGTAACAAAGAGATTATAGAGAATTTATGTGATCGTCCTTTTGAGTAGCATTAAAAAAAAACAGTTCCAATATTTAGTAAATAATTTAAATATAGAATATTTACAACATAATATTCTTAGTATTGTTATAAAATTTAAAAATTTATAGTATTACTATTGATATGATTTGGATGTTTGTCCCCTCCACATCTTATGTTGAAATGTGGTTTCCAATGTTGGAGGTGGAGCCTGGTGGGAGGTGATTGGATCATGGGGGTGGATCCCTCATGGTTTAGCACCATCCATTGGTGACAAGTGAGTTGTCACTCACTTCCCAAGAGGGCTGGTTGTTTAAAGGAGGTTGGTTCCTCCTCCTCCCTCTCTTGCTCTTGCTTTCACCATGTGATGTACCTGCTCCCACTTTGTCTTCTGCCGTGACTGTAAGATTCCTGAGGCTCTCACCAGAAGCAGAGCGGATGTTGATACCATACTTATACAGCTGGTAGAATCATAAGCCAGTTGAATTTCTTTTCTTTATAAGTTACTCAGTCTCTAGTATTCCTTTATAGTAACACGATGAATTGATTAATACAACAACAAAGTGAAGTATTTTAAAAATAATATTACTAAAATTACAGAAGATCTCTGCATTTTAAATGTTTTTAGCAATATGATGTGTTAGATATTTGTAAATGGTGTCATCACCTTTGTGGTAGTGACACTAAATATGAAGTATGAAATGCTAAAATAAGTATTTCAGCCTTTTTCAATAAAAAGTATATACACAAAAGTTGACAAAAGTTTTCGAAGTCCTTTTTGAAGAAATTAATGACTCATAGGGGTGTGAGCCCACAAATAACTTTAAATCTAATTGCTTATAAAATGGCACCTAAATAAGGGTAAGATTTTCAAATAAATATCTTTAAGCCTGTTTCCTCCCAACTGTTGCAGAGGAAGAACCAAAAATAATCAGAGATCAAGATTATTTTTAAGCAATGTATTTGGTGATACATTTCCAACAGTAGTGGCTTAAATTTAATGTTTAATTTTTATTCCTTTGAACCAAAAAGTTCTATGGTAGTATCTAATAATAAAGAAAATTGTATTAAACAACTTCCTATGTAGAGCCATTTTAATTCCATGTATAGGATAATAATAATAAAAATCTTCTTTGTTGTCAATGTTCAGTTTACAAAATAATCTATTATTCAACCTATCACTCGTAATAATATTTATAATAACTTTATTTTATTTATGAAGACTTCCACAAGAATTCTTTCCAACTAAGCCGTGTTGATGAATATGAAATTAAATGCTAAAACACCTGGTACTACTTTTCGTAAAGATTAAAATCCACATTGCCAACCAGCTATATTTGTGTATCTTTTTGCACAAGCAATGAATTTAGAAAAAGGAATTTTATTCCATAAAACAATTTTAAATGTTGTAATATCAACAATCCCTCCGTAGTTAATGACCATAATTTTGAAAATGGCATTTTCTCTGACTTTTTATTTCAATAACACTTAATGTATGCAAACGTTATTCTATTTTATCCATATGTAAATCAAATTTGCGCAATTGCTATTTATTACACAGCTGTTTTATTTTATTTCAATAGTTTTTGGGGAACAGGTGGTTTTTGTTACGTGGATAAGTTCTTTCTTGGTGATCTTTTGAGATATTGGTGCATCTGTTACCCAAGCAGCGTACACTGTATCCGGTTACACAGCTAATTTTTGACATTGTTTGCATCTCATTGATTCTTCTCAAAACAATATTATCCCTAAATAAAATAGAAGAAATGATTTTGTAACCTTTTTGTTAAACTATAACCTCTTATGTAGCTGTGTATTAGTCTGTTCTCACACTGCTATAAAGAAATACCTGAGAGTGGGTAATTTATAAAGAAAAGAAGTTTAATTGGCTCACAGTTCTGCAGGCTGCACCAGAAGCATAGTGACCTCTGCTTTAGGGGAGACCTAAGGAAACTCACAATCATGGCACAAGGTAAAGAGGAAGCAGGTATGTTTTAGATGGTGGGAGCAGGAAGAAGAGACGTGGGGGAGGCGCCATACACTTTAAACAACCAGATCTCACGAGCACTCACTACTATCATGAGAGCACTAAAGCGCGATGGTGTGAAATCATGAGAAACCACCCCATGATCCAATCACCTTCCACCTGGCCTCACCTCCAGCATTGAGGATTACATTTCAACATGAGATTTGGGAGGGGACATGGATCCAAACCATAAGCTGGTAAGATAGTTTTACTCTAATATTATTTGGTTTACTGTGTTTCATGATCATTTGTGTTATTCTAGAAGAAACAAGATCTTTAGTTTTATAAGATTTTTAAGAAGTACTTCACTTAACCTTGATTGATCCATTTCTTCATTAGAAAAATGTGTTGGTAGAGTAGACATATTGACTGGAGTACCTGACTAAGGTAGTGCTTGCTGGGGTTCTTTTTGGAGGGAAGTCTTTATTGCAGCCCACACTTAAGGAGTGGGGATTTACTCTCCCACTCCTTGAGAGCGAACGTTTAATATATATACATAAATTATTTGGAACTGTTTATAGGAGATTTATTTCTTCTCCCTCTTATTCAATCTTTAAATTAGTATGGACTTGAGGATATTATTTGATACTTTGGATTATAATACATTACTACTTTATTTTGTTGCTCTCCTGTATCCCTTTAACACACCTTCATCCATATAGGTTGGAGTTTATTTTTTCAGGTTTTTGGCCGGCCTTCCTTCCTTCCTTCCTTCCTTCCTTCCTTCCTTCCTTCCTTCCTCTTTCTCTCTTCCTTCTTTCTTTTCTTTCTTTTTTGCTGGCACTACAAGATGCTCAAGAATCAAATTCTATATTCTTGTGCCCCAATCTTTGGAATCAGACATTTCTCCAAGGTGCCTTAGTTAATTTTGTTTTGTGTTAAAGAGAACGGTCTGGATTCCAGGTGTGCTTGTCGCCTCTGAGGTGTCATTGCTTCTAGGCTCTCTCAACTGACAGACCAAGAAAATATTATACATATATGTATACCAGCACATGTATACCCACATATCTAGAAATATTTCCATATGTAAACATCTCTATCTATATTATACTAGACATGAGTTCATACTGATGTCTCTAACTCTAATCCATTGCCACACAGATCATCCTAACCACTTTTACTTGCTTTTCTGTAAATTCCAACTCCAATAGTGAAATACTTGGCTCCCAACATCCATTTACTTAGCTGTTCAGTCTCAGAATACATGTATAGCAGTATTGGAATTGTTAAACCTTACTCCTATGGTAAATAGTTTTATGAACTAAAGCACACTGCTTCTGTGTACTTTCTTTTGCTTTTAGTATTACAGACTTCATTAATCTCTAAAGCTACTTAGGTCAGCCGCTTTTCCCCCAACCCCCTTCAGGGAAGTTGTTTCATACATTTATAATATGATTAGATTGCTTTGCCACATTCTGCATTCCATCTTGGGATTCCTGGATGGAATCGTGCTAAATAATTTTTTTAAGTTGAGAATTAGGTTCAATTTTTATGTTATTGTTCTATGGGTTTTGACAAATGTATAATTTCACGCATCCAACCTTACAATATTATATAGAATAGTTTACTCCCCTTAAAAAAATCCTGTGTGTTTCACCTAGCCATCCTTCTCCTTTCCCCGAAATCTCTGGTAACTCCTGATCTTTTTACCATTGCTACAGTTTCGCCTTTTCTAGAATGTCATATAATTTGAATTATACAGTATGTCCTCTTTCCAACTGGCTTTTTTCACATTGCAATGTGCATTTCAGATTCATCCCTACCTTTCTGATACTTGTGGGTTTGTTAATTAGTGTTGAAAGATTGTAAATAATTTTCCATTGATTAAATGAGTGCTCTACAAAATATGTGGTTGTCTAGAAAACGTCTATGCATTCCCCCCTCACCCTTTACCTTATGAGCCTGTATAAGCAGAGGACCGGGAAAAGGAGAAGAGAATATAATAACTTTTCAGCCTTATAGAAAGAACACTTCATTAGGATTTTATCAGTTGTGTTCATTATTGTATTCACAGTGTTTAGAACGATACCTACCATACAGTCGAACTCAATATTTGTGTGTTGAATGAATGAGTATTAAAACCCCACTGACCTGAGATGTTAGAAGAATAAATAAGTGTAACATTATATTTATTGGTTCCTGTTTCTTTTCATTCCAATCAAATGTTGGACTGAGAGAGTAGAGTGTGAATTTGTAGGATATTCACCCATTGGATAGACTTGATAAATATTCTTTATAATATTGAGCTCTCTATGGCCATGCACAGCTTTAAACGTTTTTTCTCTGATACTGTCTTCCACCCTCATTACTAAACTATGTCAACATTCTCTGAAAAAATTAGGTTTCTCAATCATATAAAGAGAAGTGCTATGTAGCTGAATAATGTTTGGAAGTGCGTATTAATTTATGTTTGTTGTTCTTCCTATCTTTCTCCTTTCCCCTGTTTCTTCCACAAACTTAAGCAATAGACTGCGCTATGCTTCACTGGCTTGGGTGGAGAAGGGGGCATGTGGCAGGACAGAAAATAGAGAATCTATATATCTTTTAAGTATTTGATCAGGAGCTGAAAGAGGTTGGAGTAAAGGGAGAGTACAGTGGGATTCAGACAAATGTTTAGCCACTGGCTCTTCAGGGAGGGAGGGGAATGGGAAGCCATGATTGTAGTAATTGTTGATTCCCATTGTATAAATACTTGTGTTGTGGCCAATATCAAGCTACTGAGGTAAAAGTAAAACTGCTTATAAAATTCTTAAATGTTTAACAATTAGCTGTCTTGAGCTGGTCTGATTCCAGGATACCACTCATCATAGGTCTCCCACTCCTTTCATCCCCATTCCTTCCCCTCCAGAGCTGTTAAGAAAGAGATTCACTTAAGCGGGACTGACAAGAAGGAAAGGCAATAGAAAGAATCAAGAAATTATTTTTTGGCATATGTAGGCTGAAGAGACCTTGGGGAGCTTCATGAAATACTTCCGGGTCTCAACAGAGTTTTTAAGCATCCTTTAAGGAGCAAGATGAGAGCAACTTACAATTCAGTATTGATTGGTGTGTATTGATGGACCAGGACTTGCTGCATTCATTATCCTTCACCCATACCCGCCTCACGCTAATGCCTTTACACTGCTTGAGATTCCAAAACTAGATTCCAGCTCCAGGGAATACGAAGAAATCCCAGGAAAAACTGAGAGGAGTATGGTTTTCCTGTTAGATTGGTAGAATGAAAGCTTGATATAAGACACTAAGTTGTATGCGAGACAATTTCTTGTAATGGAAACTGGAGTTATTTCACTACAACTACATATTTTATTAGGCACATCTTACAATCATATTGTTACAGATTGAGGCAGTCCTGCAGTGAAGAAACTTATTTAACTTTTTAAAAATATGAGCATTTCAAGAATTGATATTCCATGAAACAAATTTTCAGAAACACTGTTGTGTATTTTTCCTGTCTCTTCCCCAGTTGGTATGGTTGTGTGTGTGTGTATGTGTGTGTGTGTATGCATGTGTGTAAGTACAGAAGTATAAACAACAGAAAATAGGGATTGTAATGTTCATACTATTTCACAACTTTCTTCTTTACTTAATATTTTGTAACTGCATCCTTTTGCTTTTCAATGGAATATTTTCTTACCTTTACAATTTTTTCTGAGAATAATTTGGAGGCAAACTGAAGAATTAAAGGCATGATGAATGCTTTCTCTTAGCATTCATGAAACGTGGCACAGATTTGGAAACAGCTGCTTAGCTACCCCAACAGGGCATCAAAAAATAACTGAGCAAGTCAGCAAGTCCTCATCTAAGTAGAAGGAGTTGCTCATTTCTGGAGAAGCAAAGGAGGAAAGTTTCTAGTTGATATATTGATACTTACTGGTAGATGTTAAAGACCTTAAAAAGATCTCTAAGCCAATTGCTTTTGTCATTTCTCCCATTCCTTCTTGTTTCTTGAGATTTCAGAAAAGGGAGAATGGCTAGCCATGATTTCACCCCTCGGCAATGTAGACATGTAAGTACTCTCTCTATCTCTTTTCTTTCTCTCATACACTCACACACACCAACACCTGTACAACATACACACACACTATTTGGTGTCCTAACATTCTGTATCCTTCGCATACCTCAAAAAGTCAATACTATTATTCCTGGACAAGTAATCTGCTATACTTTTGGTATTTGTCTCCCTAAGCCTAATGTTGAAATTTGATCCCAGTATTGGAAGTGGGGACCCTAATGTTTGGGTCATGGGGGCAGATCTCTCATGAATAGATTAATGCACACCAAAGGGGTGGTAGTGAGTGAGTTCTTGTTCCATTAGTTCCGTAGAGCTAATTGTGTTGTTAAAAAGAGCCTGGTACTTCCCTTCTCTCTCTCTTGTTTCTTTTCTTGCTATGTGGTCTCTGCTCATGCTGGCTTCCCTTTCCCTTCTGTCATGAATGGAAGCAACCTGAGGCCCTCCAAAAGCAGATGCCAGAACCATGTTTCTTGTACAGCCTGCAGAACTGTGAACCAAATACAACTCTTAATAAATTACCCAGCGTCTGGTATTCCTTAATAGCAACACGAACAGACTAAGACACAATCTCAAATTGTCATGGCTTCAAGAATATTAACATGTAGTGCCCCTTCCATCCCTAGGAAATATACTTTTTATAGATAAATTGCTAGACAAAGGGAATTTGCAATTTTGTAAGAGGAAAGCAACAATATGAACTCAATGCAGATGAGACTAAGCTGAAGGATCTGTCATCAACAGGGGGGTTAAAAGTAGCAAGACGCAGCCTATGCCCCTCTCAGAACTCTAGCAGGATCTAGCAGGTAGATCAGAATTGAAAACTCTGCTGCAGGCAGGGGCCCAAAGGTATTTGCTCAGTGGATTAAATACTTAAGTTGTTGGGACACTGGTACTCAATGTCAAGTTCTGGTTGTACAGAGAAGAAGTATGTATGTTGGTGGTAGAAAGCTCGTTAAAATTATATTGATTAGTTGTTCCAATCTTATTGTTATCATAATTTAACAACAGTGTTATACGTCTATGCCTTATTTTATTAATAAAGCATATGTTTAATTTCTGTTAAGTTAAAGTGAACATTCTAACTCTCCATTCTATTTACATGATGAGATACAGACTGCTGGCTTAACCAAGAAAGAAAGTAAAAAAGTGTTTAAGGTAGATATTCAAAAGGAAGGCACCATAGAGAGCTACTCCAAATTTTCCAGGGTTGTGGCTAAGTAATTTAAACACAAGTGACACATCATCACCTCCATCTCAGGCCACATTGAAATAATTGTACTACCTTCCTTTGAGAATTAGGGACTGGAAGAAAGTTAAACTTTTATTAAATTTACAGACATTAAACTATTTTAACAATTTGTGGCTGAAAAACAAACAAATTTAATTAAGGAGGGTTACATATTAGTCCATTAGGCAGCAAAAAATATGTCTTATTAGCTTTTCTTTATGAGCTGTTGAACATAGTACCAAACACTTCCTGTCATTCTGTTTATAACTATGTAAATTGTAGATACAGGTATAATTTTAAAATATGATTACAAAATCATAGGCCTGGAAGGGATGTAACAACAACAAAAAAAGCAAACAAAATAAAACCAACCAAAATACTAATCTGTTTTCTTGGGTTTAGCTGAAGGCAAACTGCATTCTGAAATTGTCCAAGGAGAAGGAATTCCAGAACTCAATAACCATCTGTAATGAGGTGAGAACTACACAGGCTGAGTCAGTGATGTGAAGATTGTCTTCAAAAACGCTAATTTATTTATGTAAATAGCCTTGGATTTGTCTCCTTCCTTGTACTACCATAAAACTACAACCCCAACTAATTTTTTTAACCTGCATTTAGATAAGGATAAAATTATTATTTTTTGCTTTCATCAAGACTCTGACAGTAGTTCCTATAATATAGTTCAAAATGGGTAATTTTTCCTCTCTCTTTTTAAATTATACTTTGTTATGATGAATTATATATTAAGTTATTCATCCCTTTATTCATTCACTTAGTTATTCATTTATCCACTCATTCATAAATAGATATTAACAAACCATCCTGTATGTGCTGGGCATGGCTCTAAACCAGGGATGGGAAAATACAAACATAAATTAGAATATATAGTGTCAAACACAATAATCTATGTCACTATGCTATGAAGACACATATAAGGAAGCAAGTAATAATGAATCCTATGATTTAAGATATGAATAAGAAATTAGAGATCACTTAGTCCAGTCTCCTCATTTTACAGCAGGAAACTAAAACCCAGAGACTCAGCTTGCTAAAGAGTGCATGACTAATTAGTGGTAGTGATAGCATTGATGTCAATTGCTAGTTGAATGCTTAATTACCAGAATAACACCAAGAGACAATAAATACCATCCCCATTTTACCAATGAAGAAACCAAACTCATGTGAAATAACTTATCCAAATCACAGCTCAGTGGCAGACCTGTGATTTAAACCTAGCTCTGTTTTAAAGCATTTGATCTGAAATATATCTTTGTCTACTAGAATAATATATGCTAACATCCAGTTCAGTGATTTTTTTTCCTCTGTAAGTCATAATGTAGAATATCCGAATCTCAACTAAATGTACTCCCCCCAAATATGAGTGTACCAGCACAGCTGTACCAGTTAGGATACTTTCAGGCACAAGAACAAAATGCCCAATGCAAGTAAGTAAAAGAGAGCCAATGTGTAGTTGCTTAAATAAGAGGGAGAGAAGTTTATTTTTCTCAGATCACATAATATGACTAAAATTTTACCCTTTATGTAAACAATTCTCCAAAATTCCTTATCAGAATTATGTTAAAATTAGTGAAATGATTTACGACGTCAAATTTCTGATAGATATTTGATACTGGATATGAATTTCTTTGAAAGTAGAATATCCATAAAGAAAGCATTATGACATTCAAAAATATAATCTTTTCTTCCTCAGTTTTTGGATGTGCTCTTCAATTTATGGAAGGCTGTGAAAGAATTTTCTTGATTTTCTCATTGTCAGGACAAGCTATTCTCTAGAATAGGTGGTTTGGTGTTGGCTTCTGAACACTGTGAATCTTGTAACTGATTGCATCTCTCCTTTGCCAGGAAGCTGCAAATGTGAGGCCCACCTCCTTCAGGCATGCAGGATGGCGTGGCATGTATTTCCATGACTGATCATATCCCGGTCTTATTTTATTCATGAAATAATGTAAAAAATTATTTAGAGGTATATGAATTTGTCTGAGGAGTATTAAGTTCTTTATAAAATGAAGTATGAATAAATAAATATTTTATTTTTTATTCTCAACTGTACTTTGTAGATTTATTTCTAAGACTTGGCAAAATCTTAATGTATAAAAGGAAAATATCACAATGAATAAAGAGTCACGTGAGCAAGCAGTTTCATTCCTGGAAGGCAAACCTGTGAATCTTTTGGTACTGATTCCATCAACAGAATAATTGGTATAGACTGGGGGAAATTTCTCAGTCTTCTATCTAAGATAGAGGCTGCATTGCACACTGGGTAAGAGAATGAACCTGGTATAAGGCTGAACTGCATTTCTTTCCCTGCTATTCCACTAACTGTGAGACTTCAGAAAAGTTCTTTATCTTTCTTAATCCTTACTTTTTCCTCAGCAAAGTTGGGAAATAAGTAGTACCTACTTTATATGCTTGCTGAGGGAATTAAATGAGATAATGTATGTAAGATGCTTAATACATGGTCAATTTCAGTACACATCAGTGTTATTTCTATTATTATTATGGCATACCTGTCTGGTATAGGTCACAAAGGTCAGGGATAAAGTTGTTGGCTGGTACCCCATATGCTGTTTGGAATGGAAGCCCCAGGAGTATCTTATAGTAGAAGCGTATCATAGATTTCTAAGGGGCAAAATGAGGGTAGGGAGGAGTAGTATAGCAGGCAAAAGGTGATTAAAAATACCATCCATCATTTATTTCACAGTTTTGTCTAGGTCAGACCCTACATTTGATCATGTATACATATTCACACTTGTGAATATTTCTGTATGAATGTAAATGGTAAAAATTATTTTCTCAAAGAAGTCTGATTTGGCCCTAAGTGATATAGTACACAGATGCACCAGTTAGGACAGCTTTAGGCACAAGTATAAAATGCCCAGTGCATTTTAAGTCAAGACACCCAGTGCATAGTTGCTTAAATAAGACAGCAAGAAGTTAATTTTTCTCATACTACATGATGTCCAGAGATAGACAGCTCCAGAGACGGTTTGAGAGCTCAGTGGTGTCAGGGCTCCAGACTGGTGCCTCTGCATTCTCTTGGACCCAACGGACCAATGGTCTAAAGGTGGTTAGGGCAGCTTCAAGCACCATGCTATTAAACAACCGAATGGAAAGTAGGAAGCAGGAGACAGCATAGGGCAGAGAGCTTCTGCTCCTTCCTCTCCCTTATCAGTTCCAGAAACCCATAGATACATCCGTTATATCTGTGTCTCAGACTGGTCACATCCTCCATTCTCTGACTGAAAGGAAAGCTCATCTTTCCCAAGATCAATGAACGCTGTCTGGTGATACCTATATTAAATTATATTCTGTTGCTCTGTAAAGATGATAGATGTGAACTACTGTTCTCTTGAGTCTAGCCCTGATGTATAAGCCATTTGTTTAAGGAGTGGAAATTGGATTCTTTTTTTTTTTTTTCCTGAGACACAGTCTCACTCTGTTGCCCAGACTGGAGTGCAGTGGTGTGATCTCGGCTCACTGCAAGCTCCGCCTCCCAGGTTCACGCCATTCTCCTGCCTCAGCCTCCCCAGTAGCTGGAACTACAGGCGCCGCCACCGTGCCCGGCTAATTTTTTGTAGTTTTAGTAGAGACGGGGTTTCACTGTGTTAGCCAGGATCGTCTCGATCTCCTGACCTCGTGATCTGCCCGTCTTGGCCTCCAAAAGTGCTGGGATTAGAGGCGTGAGCCACTGCGCCCGGCCCGATTGGATTCTTTGTGTAGATTCTTTGTCTTACAATCAATACGCAGTTGGTGCATGGCCAGTCTGCCCTAGATGTAGTGATTTAAGAGGAACCCCAAAGAGTCCCTGCTTTATAATTAGATGAATATATGTAATTTTTTAGGTTTTTATTAAGTGGTAGCTTTCTTTAGGCCCAGAATTTTTGGTTCTGTAAGACTACCTAATTAGCTAGTGAATGGACCTCCAGACAGCGAAGGTGGGAGGAAGGGACTGCCAACGCAAATGGGAGTTGTTCTGAACAGTAAACCAATTTAGTTTTATTCCAAGAATAAATTCCTCTGCTTTATTAGCCAATCATAGAAGAGTCGTTACAAGGCTTTTTTTTTTTTTTAAAAAAATAAATAGAATACTCTTGATTTATTTTTTGAATTCCAGCTTTTATTTTAGATACAGGTGGTACATGTGCAGATTTGTTACATGGGAGTATTCCGTAATGCCGAGGTTTGAAATACGGATTCTGTCACTCTAGTAGTGAGCGTAGTACCTGATAAGTACTTTTTATAGCCTGCCCCCTTCTCTCTACCCTCCAGTAGTCCACACTTTCTATTGTTCCCATATTTATGTCCATGTGTGCTCAATGCTTAGCTCCAACTTATAGGTGAGAACATACAGTATTTGGTTTTCTGTTCCTGCATCAATTTACTTAAGATGATGGCTTCCAGCTCCATCCATGTTGCTGCCAAAAATATTATTTCATTTATTTTTATGGCTATGTTGTGTTCCATAGTGTATTGTATCACATTTTCTTTATTCAGTCTACCATTGATGAGCATCTGATTGAGTCCATGTCTTTGCTATTGTGAATAGTGCAGCAATGAACATACAAGTGCATGTGTCTTTTTGATAGAATGATTTATTTTTGGGGGGCATATACCTGGTAATGGGATTGCTAAGTGGAACGGTAGCTCTGTTTTAAACTGTTTAAGAAATCTCCAGATAGCTTTCCATGGCAGCCAGACTAATTTACATTCTCACCTAACAGTGTATAAGTGTTTCCTTTTCTCCACAGCCTTGTCAGCATCTGGTTTTTTTTCACCTTTTAATAATGGCCATTTTGACTGCTGTGAGATGGTATCTCATGGTTGTTTTAATTTGGGTTTCTCTGACAGTTATGTTGAGCATTTTTAAAATATGTTTTTAGCTGTTTGTTTGTCTTCTTTTGAGAAGTGTCTGTTCATGCCCTTGCCCTTTTTTTTTTTTTTTTTTTTTTTTTTTTGAGATGGAGTCTTGCTCTGTCACCCAGGCTGGAGTGCAGTGGTGCAATCTCAGCTCACTGCAAGCTGCACCTCCCGGGTTGATGCCATTCTCCTTCCTCAGCCTCCCGAGTAGCTGGGACTACAGGTGCCCACCACCACGCCTGGCTAATTGTTGTATTTTTAGTAGAGACGGGGCTTCACCATATTAGCCAGGATGCTCTCCATCTCCTGACCTCATGATCTGCCCGCCTTAGCCTCCCAAAGTCCTGGGATTACAGGCGTGAGCCACAGCACCCGGACCTGCCCATTTTTTAAATGGGGTTATTTGTTTTTTACTTGTTGATTTGTTTAAGTTCCTTATAGATCCTGATATTAGGCCTTTGTCAGATGCATAGTTTGCAGGTATCTTCTCCCATTCTGTAGGTTGTCTGTTTGTTCTGTTGATAGTTTCTTTTGCTATGCAGGAGCTCTTTAGTTTAATTAGGTCCCACTGTTTTCATTTTTGTTGCAGTGCTTTTGGGGACTTAGCCAAAAATTCTTTGGCCAGCCAATGCTGAGAATAGTATCTCCTAGTTTGCCTTCCAGGATTTTCATAGTTTGAGGTCTTCCATTCAAATCTTTCATTTATTTTGGTTAATGTTTTTATATGGCGAAAGGTAGGGGTCCAGTTTTGATCTTCTGCTATCCAGTTATTCCAGCACTATTTATTGAATAAGGAGTCCTTCCCCCATTGCTCATTTTTGTCGACCTTGTCGAAGATCAAATAAGTATATGACTTTATTTCTGAGTTTTTATTCTGTCCCATTGTTCTATGTGTCTGTTTTTCTAGCAGTACTAAGCTCTTTTGGTTACTGTGGCTTTATAGTATAGTTTGAAGTCAGTAATGTGATGACTCCAGCTTTGTTCTTTTTGCTTAGGATTGTTTTGGCCATTTAGGCTCTTTTTTTGATTCCGCATGAATTTTGGAGTAGTTGTTTCTAATTCTGTGAAGAATGATGTTGGTAGTTTGATAAGAATAGCATAAATCTGTATGTTGCTTTGGGCAGTATGGCCATTTTTTGGATATTTATTCTTCCAATATATGGGCATGGAATGTTTTTCCATTTATTTGTGTTATCTCTGATTTAGTTCAACAGTGTTTTGTAGTTCTTTTTTTAAAGATCTTTCATTTCCTTGGTTAGCTGTATTCCTAGGTATTTCGTTTTCTTTGTGGCAATCTTACAAGAATTTTTATTTAAAAAATTTAAAAAGACCTTTAGCAACAGGTGGACTTCTAAAATTTAATGTTATCTCTTATCAAATGTAACTTTTAATTACCAAATATTACATGCTAATTGGTTGTTATAGGTAACAGTATTTAAATTAGTGTTTAAAATTTTCAAAGTTGCGTTAAATCTTCCTCTTTTCCTCACCCTCTTCATTATAATAATTTCCAGAGAGCTACAAATGCATCCCTTACATCTCAATGGCCTCCTCCTCCTTCTTTTCATTCTTAAAAGAACCTCAATAACTTGTCTTTTTTGTTCATCTGGTCAAATGAACATTTAATAAATCGATGACTTATCTAAGACAATGCATTAAAAAAGACTTATGTTATAGTTTGAAACAACTGGAAAGCTAGTTCATGCCTATGTAGAAGCACAGCTAAGAGTCTATGAACATCCTCTAAACCTCAGCACTGATGATAATCAGAATAAATGAAAGGCCAAGACAAAGAGGGCTTATCCTAGGAAAACATTAGTGTGGTGATGCTTGGGCTTTAATGAATAAGCCATGAAATTTAAATAGGAAAGAACATTAACTAGAGTATTTTAAGAATGTAGGAAGTAATCAGGGAATATATTCTCATATTGAGAATTAGAACTAAGTTTGAATAGACTGTGACTAGTTGGACCTCCATCCTTCTCAACCTTTTTTTATTTGTTAATTCTTGCTCATCCTTCAAAACTCAATTCAGTCCATCTGACCTACTGAATTCTTTATTTGACTTTATGCACACTTGTTGGGCTTCCTAGGCTCCCTCCATAGACTTTTCTCCTGTAATTTATCATATTACATGGTTATCACTGTACCTGATTGAATGTCTATGTATTCCATGGTTTTTAAGTCTACAGCCAATGTATTACTCACACATGATAGTTCAACTTTACTGATTTGAACGGCTTTGTATGCCATGGAGATAATTTGAACTTAGCTTGAGAATCAAAGGGAGTCACTGTAAATTTTTGAGCCGAAAAGCAGTGATTACAGGAGTATTTTTTGAATATTCATTTTTTAAGTAGTGGACAGTCAGATTAGGAAAGAAAGATAGTAGAAGCAGGAAGTCAAGAAAAGAAGCTAACACAATAACACATAGATGTTATTGTTGTTGTTTTGTTTTAATTTCATTTAGTTCAGCTCTGATCTTGGTTATTTCCTTTCTCCTGCTGGATTTGGATTTAGTTTGTTCTTGTTTCTCTAGTTCCTTGAGGTGTGACCTTAGATTGTCTGTTTGTTCTCTTTCAGACTTTTTTGTTGTTGTTGTTGTTGTTGCTGTCCATAAGTTTACTAGTTTATTGTCTTTATCTGAAAAATCCTCATAGAAAATTGTTTGATTTAGCTCTCAGCAGCCTGCTCCTGGGCTCTGAGGAAGCTTGCCTTCTTTTGAGCTACCCGATCTTTCTTCTGAGCAGGGGACATTTTGGGACGGTTCTACTTCTTCTTTTTAACTTCTCTCTTGGGCTTCTTTTCATAGACGGAATTCTCTCATATAGCAGCATGAGCTTTCTTATACATCTCCTCCATGTCTGGAGTTATGCTGCTATTTATGTATTGAGAGAACTGTTTCTTGTAAGCATCTTCATCTTCTTCCATTAAGTAGCACATGTACTGCAACATTCTGGCCCATGATGTGCTTTCAGTGTACTTCTGCATTAAATTCCTTGCTTTCAGAATCATAACCAGGGAATCATTTGGTACTGTGAGGGACAGACAAGCCTCTACCCACAGCTCCCTTCAGAGCACCAAAAACTTTATTGCCAGTGATAGTCCTAGAAGTTAAGGACTCACATAAAGTAAAGGGGTGGAAAAAGGCATTTCATGCAAATGGACACCAAAAGTGAGCAGGAGTAGCCATTTTTATATCAGAGAAAACAAACTTTGAAGCAACAGTGGTTAAAAGAGACAAAGAAGGACATTATATAATGGCAAAAGGCCTTGCTCAACAGGAAAACATCACAATCATAAACATGTATGCACCTAACACTGGAGCTCTCAAATTTAATCAACAATTACTAACAGACCTAAGCAATGAGGTAGACAGCAACACAATAATAGTGGGGACGTCAATACTCCTCTGACAGTACTAGACAGGTCACCAAGACAGAAAGTCAATAAAGAAACAGTGGATTTAAATTGTACCTTGGAACCAATAGACTTGACAGATATATACAGAACATTTCATCCAACAACCGCAGTATACCCATTCTATTCAACAGTGCATGGAACTTTCTCCAAGATAGAAGTCACTAAGATTTTTCTTATTTTTCTTCTAACACTTTCATAGTCTTAGTGTTTATATTTAGATTTATGACCCATTTACATATAGTGTTTGTATTTGGTATATAGTAAGTGTCAAGATCAGTTTTTCAACATAAATATCTACCATGCCAATATCATTTATTGAGCATATTTTCTTCATTATATTGACTTGGAAGCGTTGTTAAAAATAAATTGGTCATTTAAGTATAGGTCTATTTTCAGACTTTCTATTTGATCCACTGACATACATACCTATAATTATGTCAACATTGTCTTGATTGCTATAGCTTTATAGTGAGTCTTGAAATCCTCAATTTTAGTTCTTTAAAATTGTTTTGGTTATTCTAGATTTTCACTTTCTAAATGATAGCCCACAAGCTATGTGTGACTGTTTACTTTTATATTAGTTAAAATTAAATACAACTAAAAATTTAGTTAATTGCATTAGCCACATTTAGTGCTCAATAGCTGCAGATGGTTATTGGCTAATCCATCACATAGTACATTATAGAACATTCCCATCATCACAGAAAGCTCTATTGGACAGCACTGATATAGTGCATTTACATTTGTATACAAATTTTAGAATCAGCTTGTCAATTTCTACAAAAAAAATCCTGCCAGAACTTTAATTGTGATGGTTTGACTTAATTTGGGTAGAATTATCATCTTAAAATATATTGAGCCTATTGATATAAACATAGTATATACACCTTTCTATTTATTTAGATATTCTTTACTTTCTCTCAGCAATGCTTTCAGTTTTCAATGCACAAGTCTTGCACATAATCTTAAATTTATCTACAAGCATTTTATGTTATTTGATGCTATTGTAACCTGGATTTTAAAATGTAAATTTCCAATTGTTATTGTTAATTTTAAAACATTAATTTTTGTATGCAGGCCATGTATCTTGTGATTTTGTGAAACTCACTTATTAGTTCTAGTAGCGTTCTATAGTTTTCTTAAAATTTTCTATGTACATGATTATGTCGTCTGCAAATAAAGACAATTTTGTTCCTTCCTTTCGATTGGTATGCTTTTATTTCTTTTTCTTACCTTGTTGCATTGATTAGGACCTCCAGTAATACGTTGAATGAAAGTGATTAAAAGAGACACCTTTTCCTTGTTCTTGATCTTGGAGAACATTTGGTCTTTTAATATTAAGTATGATGTTAGATGTAGGTTTTTATTAAGTAGATGTCTTTGATCAGGTTGAGAAACTTTCCTTTTATTTCTAGTTTGCTGGGAGTTTTTATCATGCATCAGTGCTGAATTTTCTCAAATATGTTTTTGGCCTCTATTGAGATAACCATATGGTTTAAAAAAGTATGTTAATATGGTGAATTATATTAATTTTTAAAAGTTTAACCTTGCATTCCTATAATAAATTTCACCTAGTCATGGTGTATTATACTTCATATATATGTATGTGTGTTTATATGCATAGATTTATATATTATGCTTCATACATATGTCTGTACACATGAATACTTCATATATATGTATGTGTATATTTCTAGATTTTATTTGCTAATGTTTCATTATCCATTTTTATATCTATATCCATGAGACTTACTGATCTGCAGTTTTATTTTAATGTGTTTGTCAGCATTACATCATTATAATGTAGAAAATAAGACTACAAACTCAGCACTTAAAAAAAAGTGGTAATTGTCTATAAAATTTCCACTGGAGAAGAAAAGAGGGGAGTGCTCATGAGACAGCATTTGGACAACCACAATTCTAGGCTCTGTAACACACATACATTTCAAGCTTGTTTTTCTTACATGAGGACAACCTAAGGATCCTAAGACTCCCCTTCAAAAACATCCTTGTAGTCAACAGGGTTGGAGGAGCTTCAACTCATTCAGGAAGGGAAGAGGCCTCATACTCCTCAGTTTGGACCCTGTATTCAAAAGACCTCAAAGAGATGCTGAAAGCATATGTTTAAAGGAGATCACATCATTGGTCCAGTAAAATACATAGACTATATAAAGGAGGCACAGTGCACATGCAGGGAAGTAAAACATTAATGATCTATTTGATGATTGAAAAATTAAACTGTTTTTCTCTAATTGTTGACAATACAACACTCATTATTTAAGAAAAGTCTATTATCTTTATGATATAAAATCTAGCCCTGGAGAAAAATTAAAAATAATCATTATTTATTGACCATTTTATAAATCCGATGGACACTGTCCCAAGTATTACTCTCATTGTTTCACCCTTAACACTTAGGAAAAGCTATTCTATAGATTGGGAAACTGAGTTTCAGACCTGCTTCCCAAAGATTAGAGAGGCACCAAACACAGAGCCAGAATTTAAAACCAGGCCTGCTTGACTTTTGTTTGATCTTCTCCTGAGAAGTCGGCCATTGGTGCCCCAGACTCCCCATTCCGTGTCGTTTTTCTTTCTTCTACCAAAATGTATTTAAGTAAATGGTCAGTCATACCTTAGGTTTACCTTTCCAGCAAAGTATTAACATCTTAACTTTTATCCTCATGAATGAAAGGCAGGGCTTCCCCCACTGTTAAAAGTATCTAGAGCCTTAGTGAATTGAATAAAATGGTTTTATTTTTGTGGACATTTCTTAAATCATTCTACCTGTGCATGAATCCAATCCTTGAAGCAAACCTCTAAATAGAAATGAGACTTATTGAATAATTTCCCCAATTCCTAGAAGTTTTATAGAAACTCTTTAGCGCAGGACTGGCACCCAGGAGATACATAATATTAGTGTTCATGTCTTTTCAGATCTCACGTTGTTAACTGAAAATGCATCATGTATCTTTGTTATTATAACGACAGTGTTCATTCACTTAACAAACATATACTGAATACTTACGAGGTCTCCTGAGTCCTAGACACTA
Organism: Papio anubis; assembly: GCF_008728515.1. Classification (NCBI taxonomy): domain Eukaryota; kingdom Metazoa; phylum Chordata; class Mammalia; order Primates; family Cercopithecidae; genus Papio; species Papio anubis. Next base: position 57,729,381 of record NC_044984.1, read on the forward strand.
GGGGTCTATTAGTGAACAATACAAAGTTCCTGATCTCATGGAATATCCTGGGGAAAATAGACAATAAGAAAACATATAAAATATGTGTCAGATGAAAATATACACTAAAGAAAGATGATAGAGATAAAAGAGAACAGCTAGGGTAGAATACAGGAACCATTTTCTATGGCATGATGGGTAAAAGCTCCTGGATCTGATGATGTTTTAAGCAGAGAGACCTGAAGGTGGTGAGGGGAGAGTCTTGTGGACATTTAAGTGATGCATGTTTCACATAGAGAAAACAACAAGAGCAAAGGCACTAAGACAGGAGTATGAAGGTCAGCCATGTGCAGGAGGGTGGAGTGGAAATCATGAGGCAGAGAATAGTGTGTGATGACATCAGAGATGGGTGTCATGTGAGGTGGAGGATCTGGGGGCATTATGAAAACTTTTTGTTTTATTCAGTTGTTTTACTTACTTATTTATTTATTTATTTATTTATTGAGATGGAGTTTCACTCTTATTGCCCAGGCTGAAGTGCAATGGTGTGATCTCGGCTCTCAGCAACCTCCGCCTCCCAGGTTCAAGCGATTCTCCTGCCTCAGCCTCCTGAGTAGCTAGGATTACAGGCATGCACCACCATGCCCAGCTAATTTTGTATTTTTAGTGGATATGGGGTTTCACCATATTGGCCAGGATGGTCTCGATCTCTTGACCTTGGGATCCGCCCACCTCAGCCTCCCAAAGTGCTGGGATTACAGGCGTGAGCCACCATGCTCGGCCTATTCCGTTTAAGATGGAAGGCCAGTTAATTTTGGACAGAGGAACAACAAGATCTAATATGCAATCTGACAGCTGTGTTGAGAATAGACCATATATAGACAAAGACAGCAGCATGGAGAGCAGTTAGGAGACTTCTGCAAAAAATCCCCTGCAACAGATGATGATGGCTTGGGCCAGAATGGTAGTAGAGGAGGTTGTGTGAAGTGGTAGGATCCTCAATACATTTTGAATGCAAAATCGATTGATTTGCTAATGAATTGGATGAGGATTTGAGAGGAAGAGAGGAGTCATAAGTGACCCCAAGTTTCTAACATGAGCAAGTGAATGAGTTTCTATTTACCCTAATGGAAAAAACTAGGGAGTGACAGGTTCAGAGATCCGAAGTTTAGTTTTGGACCTATTCAAACTGAGGTACTTATTAGACATTTCAATGTAACACTTGATACTTCATGCTAATATGACTCTCAACAAGGACTTTTTATTTCACATCAATAGATATTATACTAAATGTTGTAGTATTAGAGACATTCTGGCTAACAACAGGAAGAAGAATATCAAGTAGGCAGTGAGATACAGGAACCCATGAATTTGGAGAGCAGGGTTGAAGTCAGGCCTTCATTTTGGAGTCATTAGTATATAAATGGCACTTATGCTTGGAGGTTGGATGAAACCCTCAAGGGAATAAGAGTGTCTATGCCAAAGAGAATATTTGTGAAGCTAGAGACTCAGACACTACAAAATTTAGTTGTCATGTCTTCCTCGAGCCCCGTGCCAATCCTATCTGTGCTGAGTAAGCACAGCCTATAAGACAGAAATAGACCATGGGAGCCACCTTTCTCAACTTCCAATTCCTTAAAAATAATAAAAGAGCAATGTTATTTTTGGATGAATGGTAAAGAAGCAGTGGAGGAATCACTTTAAGCAACAGGGCTTTGTAGCAGTTAGAACTACTGGAAATCCATATTTCACTTCCAGCAGCCTACATCTACAAAAATACAAATGGTACTAATTTACACAGACTCCAAAGAATAAACAATTATTCACTGGAAAATGTTGAAACAGAAAATACTGAGCTAATTTAATATATCTAAGCATGAAAAGGGAGAAAAAAGGAAAACACTGAAGTAGTATTACACTTCAGTAGTCGAGTGTTTTTAAACTAGTACATTGCTATTGTTCTGGATTATTAGTGCATACTGAAGGTGTCTAAAAGGCACCAATAAAATAAAACACTAATTCTGGCATCAATTCTGGCAGTTGTAGCATGCATTAGTGCATGTGGAAGACATCTAAAAAGCATTGATAAAACACTAATTCTGGCTTCAATTCTGGCAGTTCTGGTACCCATTAATGCATATTGAAGGTGTCTAAAAAGCACTGATGAAACACTAATTCTGGCTACTAAGGTGTCAAAACCCTCATATGTGTTTATAAAATATCATTAATTCTCACAAAACCTGTAAGAGGTAGAACCTCTTATTACCCTCATTATACAAACGAGGAAAGTGAGACTTAGAGAGTAGAAGAACAATACCTTCACTTGTACCACCAGGAAGATCACAGCCAGGATTTGAACTAAGCAATGAGGCTGCAGAGACTTCACTTCTAGCACTCTACTGTTCTTCCTCTCAACAAAGACACTCAATTTCCTATTAAATGTTGCAATTAGAGACAGTCTGGTTATTATTAGGACTAATAAGAATGTATGTTATTATCATTGCTGTTTAATGTCATTCTAAAAGTTTTCAAAAAGCAATAAAAAATGTGAATTAGAAACAAAGTTACAAACATAGAGAATATCAAGTTGTCATAATGTGCCCACGATATGATCTTATAGTATAAAAACCCAATGTAGTTAAGTAAAAAGCTGTTAATAAAAGAAAATCAATACTGGGAAGAAACAGAATATTTATTTGCACCAGTTATCAGAGAGATCATATGTTTTTAAAAAAGAAATTACAGCTCACGCCTGTAATCCCAGCACTTTGGGAGGTCGAGGCAGGTGGATCACAAGATCAAGAAATCGAGACCATCCTGGCCAAAATTGTGAAACCCCGTCCCTACTAAAAATACAAAAATTAGCTGGGTGTGGTGGCACGTGCCTGTAGTCCCAGCTACGTGGGAGGCTGAGGCAGGAGAATCACTTGAACCCAGGAGGCGGAGGTTGCAGTGAGCCGAGATCGTGCCACTGCACTGCAGCCTGGCGACAGAGCAAGACTCCATCTCAAAAAAAGAAAAAAAAAAGAAAAAAGAAAAAGAAATCCCTTCACAATATTAACAAGAACAAAAACTATCTAAAAATCAACAATACGAAATGTTGGAACCTATATAAATAAAGTCATGAAGTTTTAATGAGATGTATATAATAAGGCTTAAGTAAATAGACTTTTTTTTTTTTTTTTTTTTGAGATGGAGTCTCACTCTGTGGCCCAGGCTGAAGTGCAGTGGCGTGATCTTGGCTCATTGCAAGCTCCGCTTCCTGGGTTCACGCCATTCTCCTGCCTCAGCCTCCCGAGTAGCTGGGACTACGGGCGCCTGCCACCACATCCGGCTCATTTTTTTTGTATTTTTAGTACAGATAGTCTTGATCTCCTGACTTCGTGATCTGCCCGCCTTGGCCTCCCAAAGTGCTGGGATTACAGGCATGAGCCACCGCACCAGCCCGTAATATGTTTTTAAATAAGAAGACAATATTTATAAGAAGCAAATTTGTCTTATTATGTAGTGTTAACACAATTCCAACAACAAAAATTATCACTGATAATATTTTTGAGCCTTACCAAATGTCTGAAAATTTACCTGGGCATACCAAAATGTTAACGGTGGTTACATTTGAGGAGAGGAGGAAGTGGAAAAGTGAGGGTGGGGAAGATCAGGGAATTTCACTTTTTCATTTCAGTAATGTTTTCATTTTTTTTGTCTTACCATAATTTAATAGATAACAAAGTGGAAATAAATAAAGATCATCTAAAAAGTAATTTGGCAAGAATGGATAGGATCTTTAAAAGGAAGGCATACCAGGTTTTTCCTATACTGACATATATTTCAAGGCTATTGGCACAGACAGAAATAGACAAATAGATGAAATGGAAGAGATTGTTCATACTTAAATTCTATTTCATATTTCAGGTGAGTTTTGTATGATAAAGAGGCCTGAACAAACAATAAAGGAGAGAACCATTATTGGAATAAATGGTGCTGATACAATTGCTTATTAATTCAGAACAAAAAAGTTAATTTAGTTTCTCAGTGTATTCCATGCTCCTGTATTAACGTTGGAAAGACTGAAAAATTAAGAATAAAAGAAGACAAATTGGAGCCATTACCAAATTTTTGGAGTAAGGAGAATCTTCTAAGCCTAAATGTTTGATGGGAAAAGCCACAAAATAAAGATGAATAGAATTGACCACAAAGAAATTAAAAATTTCTCTTAGCACTCTTTAAAAAATACAGCAAAAGTTAAGGCTATGATCCCTAATTAGCTTTCCTGTCTGAAATTTTTCTGTATAGTCCTGAGATATGCTGTCAGGAAAGATGTAAGACTAAAGATTATTTGTAAGAAACAGAAAGGCAGTATCACATATATGGCCCATTGATCTACTCAGAACAAATATAAGGCTAAAATATATACAGATCTATAGATGTCTAAAATGTTTCATTAGGCTATATTTAAGTTGCAAAGGAGATGAAAAAGAAAAGGTAATCCATGTAAAAGGAAAAATACTTTATGCCAGATATTTAGTCAGCAAGTATACTTAACAAGATTCTTTGGGTATATTGGAATGCCAACATTTTTTTTCCTGTGACCTCATTGTTGTGTGGTTAAAAGGTGCAGATCATGTGGGTATCTGGAAAAACAGCTATTTTTCAAATAGAGTAAATAAATTTTCATTTTATGAAGCTTATAAAATTCTACTTTTCATTTTCTGCCTCCAAATTATAAAGTTAAAAGATAAATATATGCTGTTAAATTACATATCTACAATCATATTTAGCCATTTTTTATTTTTCTATTGCCTTCTTCCCAAATTTGATGAGCTATGAAGCTGGACCATACTCTGAATTACAGCATTTCATTAAAAGGTGTTTTGATAGTATGCATGGAATTAAAGGCACATGAGTCAGATCTCATCTAAAACTAAGATCTCATTTCCTTGACTAAAAACAGTTGTACTAGCAAAAAAGAAAAAAAAAAAAAGAACAAACCCGTTGCATTTGCATTTGTTTTCAATATGACTGCACATTTAGAAAATGTTTTTTATGATTTTGGTATTTCCTTAATAGGTTGATGATGATAATTAATGAAGTAAGAATGAAAAGTAATTTTTAAAATTTGAGGGTAATTGAATATAACATTCTAGGTATTTTAATGTAATGTTTTAAACCCATCTAACTTTTCTTTTGAATTCACAGTGATTTTTTCCCTTAAAAATTTGTATCTAAACACAGTTTTGTAGATCTCCTTTGATATTCAGGAGGTATAAAAAATGTTCAAGGACACCTGTTCCTGAACCTCACCTGCCAAATCTGAGTCAACCATGCATCCATCCAACCTAGACCAAGCACAAATTTGACCCATCCTTACTGAGACTATGATTTGGGTTATATCCCAACAGGAGTCTGACCTCCTCCATTTAGACTATTTGTGCTGGCCTCATGCTGGTCTACTTAATTCAGTTTTGGATTTTCATGACGTTGTTTTGAGATTTCTAAATCTGCATTTCTGTCTCAGCATTGGACCAGTGAATCTCAACACTATGTACCATTTAATCACCTGAGGAATTTATAAAAAGTACTATACTCCACCACAAACCAGAATCAAATGATATTTTCCAAAATGCTTCCCAGGCAATTCAAATATACCAGTTTTGAAAATAATCAAACCAGGTTATGAGATCCTCATGAATGCGAGTTCATAGAGTCCTCATGTATTAAGCCCTGCCAACTTAATGCATAATGTGGGGTGGGTACTTGCATACATGATCATATTGATTGCATACAACCAAACTCATAGAATAGGTATTAAAACCTCCATTTTGCAAATATGAAAAATAAAACTCAAACTATGCAATTTATTTTAGATTACACATCTTTTAGGTTTTAGAGACAGGATATTATTTCAGTACTTGGCAGACAGTAGATGTTCAATCAATGTTTGTTGACTGAATGAAAGTGTCAATTAATTAATGAAGACTCTAAAGCCCATGCTTCTGGCATTTCAGCATCTGCCTCTCCAGTCCTCATATTCTGGAAGTGTAGATGCTGGAGCCACAGGGGCCAGCCTGGTACTGAAGCAAGTGTGGAATCTGGGTGCCCAGGACTGGCTTAGAGCCTTATTCTGTAAGGGCCAGCATGGCACTAGGGTTATTCAGAAGCCCAGATTTGCTGGGGCCAATCTGGAGCTGGGGGTTGGCCTGATATTCAAGTGGATCCAGAGACTGAGTTTATTGAGTTGGCCTATAATAGCCCTAAAACCTAAGTTTGTAGCAGGCCTGGAGCCTTGGGTCATGGTAGCCTGCTCAGTGCTGAGTTTTACTGGGGCAGGCCTGGTGTTTGGGTACAAGGCAAAGTCCCGCATTTTCCTCTTCTTTTCCTATGCAGAAGTTATCTCTTTCCACACTGTGCTGCTTGGGGTTGGGAGATGGATGACTCAGGTATTGTGAAACTGTCCTTCTTACCCTCTTCAATGTCTTATTTCTGTGCTATATCCTGGTGCTATAATCTCATATCTGGGTTCCTTAGCACTTGTGAAGGTTTCTACTTGCATAGGTTTTTGTTCAAACTGATGCTTCCATGAGGGGATGAGCACTGGAAAGTCCTACCTCACCATCTTGCTGATGTCACTCCTGTTCCAAGTATTTTATAGTTACATTAAATGTAAATGAACCATACTTTCCAATTGAAAGACAGAGATTGTCATACTAGATAAAAAAATGACCTAATTATATGCTGTATACAAGAAACACATATTAGATGTAAAAGTACAAATGCATTATAAAGATACAAATAGGTTAAAAGAAAGAAAAAAGATAAACAATGCAAAAATTAAGCAAAACACAGCTGGCTATGTAAACATTACACAAAGTAGATTTTAGAACAAGGAATAGAACACTGATTATTACATTAGCTAAAATATTAGTATAACTGTTTTGGGAGGGTGAAAGAGGAAGGACGAAGGGAAGTATGCCAAATTTTTAATATAATAATAGGAAGTCAACAAATAATGACTTAAGTAAATCCAAAAGTTAAGAACATTTGTATCCCATATTATTTAGAAGTATGGGAGTAGTTACCTCTGGGAAACAAATTATTTTTCATCATCTTAATACCTGCCATCAGATTTTCAAATTATATGCGTATTACATTTTTAAAATAAGAAAAAAATAAAATGAAAAAGAATAAAAGTAGAAACATGAAGTAAAGAGATAAAGGTGTTGGGGTTGTATCAGGAACAAAGAAGCATTTTCAATAGATTAGTGATACTACCATGAGAAGATAATGCCCAGATGCTATGGGAGCTTAATTATCTTTCCTGTGGGGAAGACATTTGAGTGTTTCTCTTAGAGACAAGATAATTGAAGAATTAGTCGTTATGATATAGGCTGTGACCGTAGAGCAGTTAGGTAGGGAGGACAGTGTTTCCTTTGCTTTATCAAATCATAGACTGTTTTTACTGAAGTTACTTTTACTTTAAACTTTGAGTTTCCAGTCCATTCTCTTTTTCATTCTAGGTATTCCCATATTTCTCATCAGCTATTAACTTCTTTAACCTTGAAAACCTTTAACCTCATGGAAGCATCAATTTGAACAAAAACCTATGCAAGTAAAAACCTTCTCAAGTGCTAAGGAACCCAGATATGAGATTATAGCACCAGGATATAGCACAGAAATAAGACATTGAAGAGGGTAAGAAGGGTCTTTCTGCAAAGACAAACAGATTTGTCTATTGCAAATGGCAGATTGCAAAGACGACAGAACCTTCAGAGACGACTTGTCAGGAAGTAACCATATTGTACAATTTGACTTTACCTTGCTATTGCAGAGGCTATACATCCTAGATATGACACTGCTCTCGGATGAAACCTTGAAAACAGGTGATGCTTTTCGTCACCATATGGGAAAAGGCCCTAAGACTCTCTAAGGCCTTTCTACTAAAAGTGTGGTGCACAGACCAGCAGTCTTGCCATCAGTTTGGGTTAGGTTGGTTGTTGGACATTCGTAATCTCATTATCACTCCTATTTAATCAGAATCCATGGAATCAAAATTTGCATTTGAGCAAGATCCCTAGGTCATTTTCATATTAAAGTTTAAGGAGCACTACTTTAAAGGACCAGGATTTGAAGAAGAGAGAGCTGATAAGAGCTGTGTAAGCAATGCTAAAAGGACAAGGGGAAGGAGTTGATCTCTGGGTGTAAATGGACAGGAGCCAGCTAATGAGCTTGGGAAAAGGGGTGCATTACTTGGCTAGATGGGCCAGCATGAAGTGGTGATTTACCAATGTTGGAAGCCAGTTCCTGGGAGGGAGAAAAATATATTCATGGTGGGAAGTTGAATATTCTAATTTACAGATCTGCATTTAGCTCTTGCACCCTTTCCCCAACACAACCCCAACTGGACAGTCAAATGGAAAAGCCATGTACAAGATGGCTGGAAATAGGGACCCTTTTCAAGGTTAAATAAGTTAATAGCTGATGAGAAATTATTTTCCTCTCTTCCTGAAATGCTGTTCAGAGACACATTTTCTGCATTTAAGTAAGAGAAGAAAATAACACCTAATTAAGCCTGAAACATTCAGGAAAAAAATTAAAATTCATAAAATCTGATGAATGATAGGTGTCCCTTTAGCTCTCATTTACCAATAGCACTACCAAGCTGAAGCTGGTCACATACCTGTATTTTCTACAGAGAAATTTAATTAAAAAGATTTGAAATGGTGAAGGCTAATTTTAAAGCTTCTCATCCTAATGAAGATATAAATCATATTAACATTTGGTTTTCCAAAGACCCTGAAGTTGCTTATCTCCCTGGAATGTCAATTGAAACACAAAGGCCTTGGAAAGCACAGGCTTGAACAACTCCCATAACAGAAACAGAAAAAGCAGTGAGTGGTTTAGAACAAATGAACTCTGAAATTTTTAGCCCATGTTTGACATCAAAATAATACCTTCTTCACCTACTCAAAGCATTCACTCCCATACTATGTGTATAATTGACTATAAATTAAAGATTTCTCTGAAAGTTGTCTTTACTGAACAATTTTAAGTATTTGCTTAAGGAAATTACCAGTTTTGCCTAGGCAGGGTAAGTCATTTAAAAAATCCCCTGAAAGCTATTTTTTATAATTGTCTAAACTAGAATCTTATTGAAGTTTCTCAAGAATTCTTCACCATATAACTGTAAATTAAAATAGATACAGGAAAAAAAAGACATTTATGCATATTTTCAAAGAACTTCCAAATGGCATATTTTCCTCTTCTGTGGTTGTCATTGGGATCCCTCTTCTCATCCTATGCAGCTTAGTCATTTATCTGCACTGCTTTGAGTCAGGGGTGGAGTAGATTATTTGATACAGTAGTAAATGCCATTTCTAAAATACCATTTGAAGCCATCGAAGGATAATTACCAGTTAAAATATCCCTCAAATTTTTGTAGTTCATGTTCCAGTTCTTTTGAAAAATTGGAGTTAGATAAGAATCTTATCCAAGTTCTTTGTTATATCTGAATACATTGGCTCTTTTGGGTTTTCAAAAGGCTTTCAATATTGATAGACTGTTCTTTTCCTTTCAAGAGCTCCTGAGGAGTAAACATTTCTTACATGTTCCGGGATGTGGATTAGGCCCTGTTTTTCTCAGAAACTACAGGACCCGAGGAGCAAGACACATTACTCATATTCAGATTGTGAAAGAGCCCTGTTCCTTTGCAACAAATTGGTTCTATTGCCTAAAAGCTGAGTCACAGCTGGGAAATGGAGTTGGTATAAAGAATATGGAGTGAAGAGGGATGTAAATGTTTCTGGCAGAGGTTTTAGCTAGCATCTGACCCAGGTGAAAGACTAGTTATGGCAGGATTTTTAAAAACTATTTTGATTTGTTTTAAAATATCATAGAGATGTTGTTGAATCTATCTTATATGGCACTGAAATATAATAAAAATATAATTAGGCAAGCTGGAGCAAAGATCTGGACTAGGACATTAAGGACACAGTGGATATTATTAATATAATGTAACACATTCACCTGTGCATTTGCTTGTGCTTGACTGTGTGGAAAAGAATGTTACAGAATTTGAAGAACATGTACAACAATCACGATAAATAGAAAAACCAGTCACCTGAGACTGGTTTCCATCTGAAGTACTGTGGGAGACCACCCCAACCCGAATTGATGACAAGACTGGTAGACCATCTTGAGATGATCTTGTTACTTGTGCCTATGGGAATGGAGGGCAGTTCAACATGGACAAATATCGACTGTATAAGATTTAAACAGATACATTAAAAGGGCAAAAATCTGAATTATTAGGTACCCTTATATGTTTCACAACTAGTATAAAATACAATTTTTAAAAAGGTTTTTTAAAAGCTCAATGTAGTTAGAACTCTTTGATCTAGGAAATAGACAACATTCATTTTGGGATGAGATGGCTCTTTTGCTTGGAAAAAACATCTTAAAGATAGTGCACTGTTTTGAAATACATAGTCTAAGTGAGAGTATTTTAGACAACAAAAAGCTAAATTGTTCTACATAAACATGTAGGAGAAATGTTCATTTCTGGCAGAAGGAAAACCAAGGGTTTGGGGTCTTGGTGGAGAGGGGAAACCTAGGCAAGATGACAGCCAGCAAAGTTATAAAGAGAAGGATGATCAGAGACTAATCCCCCTTAGAAAGGGTGTTCATGGACTTTAGCATAGTGAATATGAATCCCTGTCTCTCTGGAGGCATAATCTAAGCTCCCAAATGACCCTCTAACCTTCAGGAAAACCCCATTACACAAGTCAGAAACGTGGTCAGGGAACTAGTGAAGAAAAAGTAGTCATGAGAAGTAGGCTAATGAGCTGGGGATGGACAGCAACAGAAGCGGGAATTCATAATAATCCTCAGGATTCCTTTAAGATCTAAGGATAGGCACGGACTTTGCACACTGAATGAGATGAGGCTAAAACTAGTTTACTTGAAAATTAAAGGAAAGAGTGAGCACAGAGAGGTACAGTCAAGGGACATCCTTCCAGGCTGTAGCTACCTACGTGACACAAGCTTATGGGATGGGGTTGCAGTAGAAACATGGATGCTTTGGTGAACCATAAAAGCTGGACCTTTTGGCAGGGATTGGGGGTTATAGACATATATTATAAGTTCTGCTGAAGTTCCACTGTCACTGTGTTGTGCCAAAGGACAAGTGGCCATTACTCTGGTGGTGACAAAGCCTTTCTATTAGGATTAAGTTTGGGCTTGAATCTGTAAATCCTTTTTTTTTTTTCCAACCAAGATGATTGATTTTTTTTTTTTTTTTTTTTTCTGAGATGGAGTCTTGCCCTGTCACCCAGGCTGGAGTGCAGTGGTACAATCTCAGATCACTGCAACCTCTGCCTCCTGGGTTCAAGCAATTCTCCTGCCTCAGCCTCCCGAGTAGCTGGGACTATAGGCGCCCGCCACCACACCCGGCTAATTTTGTGTTTTTAGTAGAGACAGTGTTTCATCATGTTGGCCAGGCTGGTCTCGAACTCCTGACCTCATGGTCTGCCCGCTTCAGCCTCCCAGATGCATTAAAGTGACTTTCCTAAGATCATTTGCCAATAGATGGTGGAAATACCAGACTTCCAGTACTTTTGTCACTGTACATTACTGCTTCTTGTAATTAAAGCTTTATATTGTAAACATTTATTATAAACATTCACAATATTTTATAACACCACATATGGATTACTATATACATGTGTGTGTATATATATATGGATCTAGAATAGCTACATTAATTCCATTAATTGAATATTTTTTATATGACTGGCATTAAAAATGTTTCTTTATGAATTTCTTTATGGGTCTCTTCTGGTGTACAATGAAACTATTATTTTAGTTTTACCTGATCCATAGGACTTTGTGAAAATGTGCTTTGGTAGAAATATTGTTTATTTTCAGGCACTTATAAATCTTTTGAAATAACAGTGGTATTTTAAAATAGATACTTCAAATTCTCTTTCTTCCATTCTGGGCATTCCCTGCTTCTATGGTTTAAGCCAAACCCAAAATAAACCTTTTAGTTTGTGCTATTAAGATTCAACTTGTAAAAGAAAAAAAAAAAGTTAGACAATATAAGTTATAAAGTTAATATAATTTAAACTTATTAGTCTACTGGGAAAAAATTCTAATTTTGAAGACTATTAAATGGGAATATTTGTAATCTTTAGGCCCCAGAAGTCAGCCTTACCAACGTTAAGAAATAAATGCACGTAGATGATGTTTTTTAGGGCTGAATGACAAACATGACCTCTGCTAACCTCAATCACTTTGTTTGTCTAAATACAGACTATAACAAAATTGATTTGATTTCTTAATTATAATTTATTGAAAGGGCAGTTACAAATTTCACTTATTCTTGCTATGGTCACTAAAGCACAAACATTTTTGTGCTCAAATATCAACCTATCAATAGCTACCAACTGTAAAACCAGTCTTTAGTTTTTCAAAGTCAAAATAATTAACTTGAAATATATTTCACTGTCAAACTAAGTTGTAAAAGAATTATTTCAAACAAATGTAAAACTTATTTTTATTTATAGGAACAAGCCAACACACAGTAAAACTGAGGAAAAAATACAATAGTTTTTTCAATATAATACCACAAGCCATTTTTTCTGTCAAGGATCAAATATTAGATACTATCACAAAACATTTTAACACCCATTCAAAACAAGAATCATTCAATTGCCCAAGGAAAAAACACACTGAAATTATTTTACATAGCATAATAAGCTAGGAGATATAGAACATTTGAAAAACAGTTCCAAAAAATGGAATACTTAAGATGCAACATTAATTCTTAGTACATTTGTTATGGCAATGAATTAAAGCATTATAGAATATATTCAAGTCAGAAATCCTGTAGTATGAAGACAACTACCTTCATATGTGAAAATATTAATTATTTTGTGTTAATAATAATCATTCTGGTTTTTATATCAGATTTATCCTCAGATTTTCTTTTCTGAATTTTTTATTAATAATTTGACCCTGGAACACAAAAAGATTTCATTAATTCTATAATACTTTGTTTTAATTATTATTTAGAACATAAATCAATGTAAAAATGTGGGTATATATATACACAAATACATAAAACTAAAAAAGAAACATTTAATGTTTAGCCATAATAATATATGACATACTACAGGTCACACATACATTTTCATTCATGATAACTTAGTACGCCTAATTATTATGTTAAAACAATATTCTTAAAATGCTTATGTATACATTGGAATCATAAAATTTGTGTGATTCAAACCATTTACACTGTCTTAGGCACTCAAAAGAAAGAAACTTTCTTCTGAATAGTTCTTAAATTTTGACTCAAATTGGCTGAGGTCCAATTCTAATCGAGAATCATTCTGTAATACTTACTGTCCTATGTTACTTATGATTCCAAATGTTGTCAATGATATTGAGTGGTACCAAAAGGGCTGGATGGAGGGGGTGGGCAGGGATACAGTGGCTGCTTCTGCATTTCCAGAACTAGCATCCCAGACAGCCCTGTCCTGGGCTTACTCTGAATAAAGCTATTGCCTCCAATATGAATATCCATAAGGCCCCAATTAACATGGGTTTGTCTAATCTCTGATATTTGGGGTGAAGGATTAGGTTTAATTTCTCCCTAGTTGTCATCTAACTAAATTTTAGGTAGAGTCAAACTCTGAAGCCATAATTTAACACTCCAAAAGTCCAATTAAGTTACAAAAACAGGCTTTAGAGTCTGAAAACATCAAACTTTAACCTAATTGGGTTTCTTGTGTAATAACAGATGAAAGTTGGGTTTCTTAATTATTAGTGGTTGTCCATTCTAGAAACTGTAATAAGCTTGGCAGAGTCCTGTGTATTATTAAGACTGCTTAGTGTTTTTTCTCTAAAACCATACCCTTCCCTCAATCATGGCATAAGACTTCTTTGATGATGATGGAAGTTCTATATGTAAAACAAGTATATAAGTAACCCAAGAATTTCACTGATTTCCTTCACAATTGTGTTCCAAATGAAATAAAAGCCAAGTAGTTTTACACTTTAAAATACATGCTCCAAAATTAACCCATTAAGCACTTAATAATGTACTCTAAATTGTTTCTTTACCATCATCAGTTAATACTCATCAAATGCCCAATTGACTAGTTTATCCCTATTGTTGGACATTTTTAATGTATCACATTCCTAATACGCACATAGAGGCATTAGAATTGTGTACCTGCAGGATCTTCCCACTGTTAACTGTGAAAAATAAAATAAGGTACTGCAACACATTTTTTTCTTGACTGTAAGCTGTCATTTGGCATCGTATCTCAGGTCTTCTCTTTGGTCAAGAAAAGGAAAACTTCCCTTCCTGTAATACTTTTTCAGTTTCTCTTGTTCTGAAACAGACAGGCAGGTAGGTTCCTTCCAATTTGAAATATTGTTTTGAGATATGTGAATTCCACTTCTGGGTATGTAACATTGAGAAAATTTAGCAACCAGACAGATGAAACTTCTCAGCCTAAACCGCAGAGAATAAGACCACATATTTGCCTAGTGCAGAACTAGCACCCAGATCTCATGTCTCCCCAGCCCATTTTCTACTATCTCATCTCCCAATACATTTAAAAGGAGAAAAAACAACTGGGTAGGGTGATACGCACTTTTTGTGAGAGTTGTTCTCAGAAATAACATTCATATTGAATTGTTTTGCTTGGGGGTACACATCAACATTTTGAAGTGAGATCTATAGGTTCTGAGGTTCTTACTTTGGAAATGGATTTAGAAAAAAATGGGTTCATCTTAGTTCCTAAGCAAAAGGCTTTAGTTTTTGAACTATCAAAGAGTTGTCAAAAGGACTGACAGTCTTAGAGTGCCAGTTTACCGAGATGCTACTCTAACTCAAATAATGAATTAATTAATTTAGTTATGGCTTATATTGGACAGTACCCTTTAAGAGACATAGTTATTATTTTTAGAAAGAATTTGAAAACCTAGGGCGCCCCTAGGTTTATAATCTCTATAAAGCATTTGGAAACATGATTTTAGGCATATCTGTATTAGGGAGCCTAAGGGCTGAGAATTTTGAAAGGCAGGAGAATGAAGAGGAGTAAAATTATTGCTTCCAGGTTCTCACAGTGCTATCCAGTTCTCATTTTCTTATCTACAAAGGTAAAAAAGAAACTCAATAATACTATTAAAACCATGCTGGCCAACATGGTGAAACCCTATCTCTACTAAAAATATAAAAATTAGCTGGGCATGGTGGCACCCTCATATAGTCCCAGCTACTCGAGAGGCTGAGGCAGGAGAATTGCTTGAACCGGGAGACGGAGGTTGCAGTGAGCCGAGATCATGCCACTGCACTCCAGCCTGGCAACACAGCAAGACTCTGTTTCAAAAAAAAAAAAAAAAAAAAAGCAACTATAACTATTACTTCCTCTTAAGGATGCAAAATATTTATGATGTATCCTCAAATCATTGCATGATCTCTAAGAAGAAGAAGAAGCCAGACAAAATAGCTAGGAAAAAAATCACTGAGTTCCATTAGTGAAAAATGTAATAACAACAGCAAAGTAGTGTAATTGATCTCTGTTTAAAACTGGAGAAAACTGAGGCTCCTGGGTGGTTTTGATCTACCTGCATTCAAAGAAAAGCAAGTTCTGTCTTTAAATTGGAAAAATTTAATCAGGCAGGAGAAGTCAAGCTAAGTGGTCACTGAAAATATTGTCCAATGAATCAGCAGATCTATATTTAAATTTTAGGATTTTATATCCCAGCCACGAAACGAACCAATTCTAGTTAATAAAAAATAAACTAGAAAACATCTGTGCAATTTTGGAGATCCCAAGGCTATAATAAAAGCAACTGCTAGCATGTGTATAGTACTTTACTATTTCTGAAGCTCTTTTAACATATTTGATTTTATTTAGTCCTCTCAACAACCCTGTGAGGTAAGTGTTATCAACCCCATGGTAAGTCAAGGAAACAGAGGCTTTATATGTGTTTAAGAAACTTGCCTAAAGTCGTGGATTTAATAATGAACAAAGCCAGTCTGAGCACAGAGCAGTTCTCTTTCCATCTGTCACCCATGTCCCAACCCCGTCTCATCTCTGCTTTGCAATTGTTAGATGAGTGAGAGATTGGAAAGACAAACCTATTTTTAATTACACATGTTGGGACACTTTATATCCTGAGTCACTCTTTAGGATACTCATATTATGAATCTGAATTCCCCAAACATGAAGATAATGATCTTGTTAATATCCAGCATAGCACAGGATACCCTTGTAACACAGATCAAAATACGTTTACAATGTCCAAGAGAAAGTCCTTCTCTACTCTTTTAATAAAATTTCGTACCTTGAGCAATCCTTTTCTACTCTTTTAGTAAAATTTGGCTTTCCTCATACAAATCTGACTTTAAAACAACCTCGCAGTGGCGGAAAAAAGATATTTTTGGCTAATCAACATTTCCTCTCACCTTCAGCATCTCAGTTATCATGCTTTTCTTTACCAGTAATATGTGAGGAACCGAAAGGAGGCCACTCCCAGTTGTAAAGTTACCATTTTGAAATGCAAGATGATTGATAGCTTCTAATAGAACTCTGAACTGGTCATAATGAGCAGGAGCTCATTATGCTCCAGGCACTTCTACCCCTAGGAGGTGCCATCCCATCTCCAGGACACCGTTTAAGGCTGCATTTTCTGATGCACAAATTAATTTTATTGGATGAAAACATAATTTCTCTGAAGTTTTCTCTGAATACTAAGGCTGATGATGAGCTCTCTTTGTTCAGAAATAGTGCCATACATTATATGACTTTTAAACTAATCAAGTCTTACTTATGTTAGAAATGAAAATAAAAGAAACCAACAACAAAATATAAAGCTAGGGTGGTTACGATTTTTCCTTTAAAAATATAACTTCTGTTATATTTCTGGGAATTAGACCTGCATATTTTAGTACAGCATGTTTTCATTAATATTCCATACAAAATAATGTCTAGTTTTTGGTAGCAATGTGAAAATGCAACTAGAAACACAGTCTTGTACCCAATGAATTGATTTATGGTTATATCAGTAAAGTGCATTCGTTCTTGTGATTTCTAGCTCAATTCAGCTAATGGGCCAAAAAGTCAATCACAAGAGTTAAGTTGCATGAACGCAAGGCTCAAGTTGAAACAGGAAGGAATTTGATGGACTTGGAAGATTTAGGCGAGTCCTTCCACATACCCGTACTGTTTGTTGGGCTTCGATTGTTAGAATAAAAAGTCTGTCTTCTGCTCATACTGTCAGTATCTTCTTTGTTGAATTTTTCCTTAATGTTTTGGCAGCATGGGAAGCTTTGAACACAGTCTTGAAGGAGATGGCCACTAAAAAACATGTATATCCAGGGATTACAGCAGCTATTCAAGGAACCCAGTAATGCCGTGATGGTGATGGTAGGGTTTTCCGATTCTGCATGAAAAGTATAAAGGGAAATTATGTAATGTAAGTAACTGAGCCCTAGATGAACTCATTTTTCTATTAACTAATTAAAAAGGAAAAACCGTCTGGATTAGCATAGAAAATGAACTATTTTGTTTATCAATCAGGGAAATGGGGAGTGTTTGAAAATTGCTTGACTATGAAATATTTTTGTAAGCAAGATGCCTTAAAATTAATTCAAGTATTTTAAAACACTATCAAAATATTTAAATAGAATGAGTGGGAATTTTATGAGGTTAAGACTATTAAATAATTCATTGAAAAAATCTCTATCTTCGATACTTGAACTAGAATGTGCTAATGACACAGCAGTTACAGAATGGCTACGATTTTAATGAAATTTTAAGGGTCCATAATAACCATGTATACCAAATTGTATTTATCCTAATAACTCAGGAAAAAATATTGCATTAGGGATCCAGTTTAGTAGTTTTAAATATTCTTGTAATATGAAAACTGTACGGAAGAAGTCCCTGAATGATATAAGCTTTAGTTGTTTTTCTTTGGTTAGAAATTTGGTTTGATTTTAAAAGAAAACCGTCTGTGACTGGGGTTCAAACAAATTATGTAAGAAGAACAGCAGAATTAGGAAATTCCAACAGGATTCTAAAATATTTTATGATAATTAGCACTGGTAAACTGCATAAATATTATTACCTTTCACAGCGGAGCTACTGTGCTGATAACATACCTTTTCTAAAAATAAGAATAATCAATGAGCACTGACTTTTCCTTGATTATTAAATATAAAGTTGGATCTTCTCACTCTTGTTACGCCAGAAAACAATTACAGGTTATTATTTAATCATACTGAGTGCTAAGATGCTGCCATCAAAGGTGAGCAGGAGCCATCGTAAGATGGTGTTCACAAAGAATGAAAATCACCAACATATCTATGCACAAGTGAAGTTTTTATTACTTGCGTGTAAATCCTGCTAAAGCAATAATTAGACTGAATTTCTTTATTTAACAATATTAAGAGGCTTCTAAGATCAAGCAAGATAAGAAAGAGTAAACAAAAAATAGTGTTTATATTGTATTTTTCATTATCGCTGGTATTATAGTCTGTAAGAATATTTAAGTTAAATCCATACTGAAATGTTTTATTTGCAAATATAACTTCCAAAGCATATTACATACCTCCCCTACTCCAATTTCAAAAAGCAAAAGGAGACAGCTACTCCCAGATACCTATTTCCTGTTACCAGAAACATTCTGGTAACAACTGTACCATTGAATTTATTTGGTTTGAGTTCCAACAAGCATTGGAATTTATTTAGTTTGAGTTTTTGTCTTTACTAGAAGAAAATATTTTCAAGATGCAAAATTATATAATTTTTTTGCAAGTCACTGTGAAGTTAGTTTTTTTAGTTTGAGAAGGAATTAAAATCAAACACAATAGTAGGTGTAGAGAACATTTCCAGTAAACTACTGTAAGAGTTGTGTGGAGAGGTGTAGAGCTGTGTGGTCAAACTAGTGGTGAAAGACTAATGAATCAGTCTAACGAATTTAATTTATCAATAATCCTGTTTTGAAATACCAAGAAAAAAGTGTTAAGGTAATCATTGTTAGAAAAAAATAAACAGATTTTAAAGAGAAAGGAACATTATTAGCTAAATGCCAAATTGGAATTACTTTCTAAATAATTTTTCTCAAGCTTTCTTTAGAAATATATGTCTGCTTCTATCCTTGCCCCTGAGGCATTTCTACACATTTTAAAAATTAATTGTAATACTTTCCACAATCCAACGAAAAGCAGTTGTGATAGTAAAGTATTTTCCTGAATCCAACAGACTTGAAATGGTGTTAATACAGTAGCTAGTGATTTGGCAGAAAGTCATTATTCGGCTTTGTAGTTGCCTGGCTGACTCTGGGACACAGCTTCTGGAATTGTCTTAGGATCATTGTATACTACAAATGCAGAGTCCTGAGCCCCATTCCAGACGTTCTTAATTAGAACGTCTGCATGGGGAATCCAGGAATTTGTTGTTGTTGTTTTTTTCTTAACAGCGTTCCACCAAGGTGCGACTCTTACATACACACAGAAGTTTAAAAACTACTGCCCTAGAAGATACTATGAAGAAAATTGCCAAATTCTCTCCCTCTCTCTCACTCTGACTCACACACACACACACACACACACACGCACGCACAACACACTCCTATCCCTAAAATTTCCTCTATTTTCACGTCACGTACCGGTCCAGACGGACTTGGGATCCCAGACAGACCACATCTGGATGATGAAGAAAGGCGCCCAGCAGACGATGTAAGCCGTCACGATCACAAAAGTCATCTTCACCGTGCGGATCTTGGCCCGGGAAATGGACTTCACGCTGCTGACACAGGGTGCAAGCAGGAACCCCTTTTGGAAGGCGGCACCCGCTTGCTCTGCACCCTTGCTCTGGCGCGACGCCGTCTTCCCGCGGACGTTGCGCCAGATGTTGTAGCAGATGAAGCCGTAGCAGGTACCCAGGATGACCACAGGTGCCACGAAGATGCCGCCCGTCATCCAGGTCACGTAGGCACGAGAACCCCAGGGCTGGATGAAGGTGGCCCAGCAGTCGCGGGCCTTGGTGACATTGTTCACCTCGATCATGGAGAAGACGAAGTACTGCGGCGTGCTCAGCACGAAGCTCAGCACCCAGGCTGCCGCGATCATGAGGCGCGAGCGGCGCGCGGGCTGTTGCAGAGTCTTCAGCGGGTGGCACACGGCGATGTAGCGGTCGGCTGTCATGACTACTAGCATGTAGGCCGACGCGAACATGCCGAACACCTGCAGGTGCTTCACCACGCGGCACAGCCAGTCCGGGCCGCGGAAGCGGTAGGTGATGTCCCAGCACATTTGCGGCAGCACCTGGAAGAAGGCCACGGCCAGGTCGGCCAGGCTGAGGTGTCGGATGAAGAGGTGCATGCGGGACGTCTTGCGCGGCGTCCGGTGCAAAGCCAGCAGCACGCTGCTGTTGCCCAGTACGGCCACCGTGAAAGTCACCGCCAGCACGGCGATCTCCAGCTTGGCCAGCTCCTCGTTGCGCACGTCCCTCGGCGGACCGTTGCCTTCCCCGAGGGCTTCGGCCTCCCGGCTCGTGTTGCCAGCGCTGGTGGCCAGAGGCCACCATAAGCTGGAGTTGCCCGAGGGCCCCGCGTCGGGACCGGCGGAGAAACGCATGCTGTCCATGCAGCGCCTACTTGGCCCTCTTCGGAGCCCCAGCCCTCGAGGGCCGCTCCCTCCCGCCTCGGAGGACTTGGGCTCCTCGCCCGAAGCGCACCGTCCTTGGCGCGCTCGCCGCTTGCCTGGCTCTGCGATCCCTCCAGTGGGCGTCTCCCGGAGCAGCGTCTGGCCTGCCCACTGAGCAGCTCTCAGCAGGGTGAGCCGGCCCCTCTCCCTGCTCTGCCTTTTTTCAACTTCGGCGAAGTCGGGAAGGTGAGCTCCAGCTTCCGGAAGCACGGGGTTCCCAACTCAAGTATTTATGCGGTGCTTGTATCCTCGGGACGCGCTCCCTCTCGCCCTATTGACGGAAGACTGCTGGTTGCCTACTCCCCGCTCCCTGGAGTTTTTATTTTTTTATTTTTTTCTTCTCCCTACGTCGGTGTTTGTCCTCTTTGCATCACTGTTGAGGGGGTGGAGCTGGGAGACTCGCAGATTCCTCCGCACAGTAGGCG
The DNA here is from genome assembly GCF_008728515.1 of Papio anubis. Classification (NCBI taxonomy): domain Eukaryota; kingdom Metazoa; phylum Chordata; class Mammalia; order Primates; family Cercopithecidae; genus Papio; species Papio anubis. The sequence goes on from NC_044984.1 coordinate 57,750,510, forward strand.
GGATCGTGGCGCTTTCCCGCCCTTCCCTTCGCAAAACTTGGACAACTGGACGCGTCATGCCTTTTGTGGGCTCGTAGCCTTTTCCACAAGCTTCTCTCACTAGCCTTCCTCGCTAGCCTCCTTAACAATGCATTTGACATCAATAGGCACGCTAAGCGTGGTACCTGGAAACCTCCAGTCCATGTACCGGCGCTCTAGCTCCTGCACCTGAAGCTGGCTCTCCACCTCACCTCCTCCAGTCCGGGTTTCTTCCGTCTCACCGAGCTCACGCGTGCAGCTAGTCTGGCAACTTTTATTCCCGAGGCAAATTTTCCCGGGGCAAACATTTCTCCCCACTCGTATTTATTACCCTGTGTTTGCTACGGGAAGAACGCATTAGTCACTTTGCAGCCCCCGTGGCTGCTGTTCCTGTATTCAACCGCGGGGTTTGGGGGGAGTGTCTCCTGGTTTTCTCTGTGGAGACTAGGGACTTAGGGAGTTTTCTCTAGATTCCTGGGGGTTTCTGCGGGAAAAGCCTGATTCCCACAGCGGGGATGGCGGAAATTTGGCCGCAGTAGTCCGCGGGCACCGTCCGGTTACTACTGAGTCGTGGGGACACCTTTTTGGGTGGACAAAGATCAGCTGCCGGACAGCGGCCACCGAGGCAGTGCTGTCCAGGGCAAGGGACAGAAAACCCGCTCGGCTCCTGCGCTCAGAATTGAGAAAGAGGAAATCTCAAGAGAGGAAAGAGACCCTGGGAAGGAGGAGAAACCACCATCTACCTATTAATCCCTTACTCTGAACAGCTGGAGCCCCTCTGCAGGGCCGGGGGGAGGCAGAAAAGCTACCTCCCTCAGCTCTGTTTTAACGTTGGTGAATATATGCCTCGAAGGACAGCAAGGGGGAGCTGTTTTCAGGCCATTTTACAAGAAAGGAAGAAAGGAAGCCCTTTCTACCTACTGTGTAGATGTAGGAGTGTGGCTTTGTTGGTCAGAACGTTTCTGTATTGTGGCCGTGGTATAAATTTGATTTTCTCAGAAAAATATCGCCCTCTGTGAAACGCAGGCAAAAAATGCAAAAGATTTTATTCATTCCAGTTCTCAGTAATAATTCCACTTTACTATCCCGTTCATTCATGCAGTTACCAAGGTTGTCACGTTAAGATGCTGGACTTGAAATCTGGAGTCCTGCTTCCTGTGGCTAGATAATCCTGGGTCTGTGCGTCTTATAAATGGGAATGAAAGGACCTGCCTTTCCTGTTGATGAGGTCATCGGGAAGATCAAGTAAGACAATGTTCTGTATGGGGGAAATGCTCTAAAAACTGAAATCTGTGTTGTATTGGTTCATTTTCTCCAAGATATCCAGAAGGCAGAAGATTGAAATGGTTCAGGGATGGAAGGTAATAGGTAAAAGGATTCCAGACCACCTGTCTGGAAAAAATCCTTCAAGCAATTAGGTAATAGTCACTGACACAGAGAATTGACCTTCTTTTAAGTCACAAATTACACTATTAGTGCTCCTGATGAGAAAGAATGTTGATGGAACCTAGTGTCTGGGTATTGCAAAAGTGGTCTGTTGGCCACAACCTAGTGATTTTGTGGTTCTTGGCCCTACACACTTTTAGTTATTTTTCAGGAGAGGAAATCTGTAATACAGGCTCACCAAAATCTCTGTGGAGGTTCTTATTCCAGGAGATAGGGTGGTGGCCTCTCAGGAAATCATCTGTGTCAGACAATGTGATCCAATCATAAAACTGTATCCAATTATCCAATTTATAAAAATAACTTCTCAGGTTATGTTGGTGGATACAGTTGGAAGATATTATTGTTCAGTGACAACCGTACCAATTATCCATATATATTAAATGTATATATGCCTGATACATAATGTATGTGTATATGTATGTATCTGAGCATTCTATCAACTATCAATCATCTATCTATCTCTAACCTATCTATCTATCTATCTATCATCCATCTATCTGTCTGTCACTGGTTGTGCTGGATGTCATGGGGCCTAGAAAGCAGGAAAAAAATGTTCACTGCAGATGGTGGAACCAGTCCCTTTTTTAAAAGCCATATAGTTTTAAACCTGTTTTTTACTTAATTTAACGGGTTCTATATACAAAGGAAAGCAGGACTATTACAATATAGACTCACTACTCATGTGCCTCACTGGACCTGCTATTAAAATTACCCCATAGAGAGTAAAATACCTGTGGTTTTAAAATATGAAAAAGAAAACACCACAAACAATATTTTATGTGGCACCTTGTGCTTTTTCTTAGAGCAATTTATATTTTCTCTGTACTTATTGTATTATTAAGATTTACCTTTTCCCTCTCTTTGTAGATTTCAGTTAACAGATTTTAGGGGTGAAATAATGAAAAAAAATAAGGAAGTTGTTCTTACATATCCTGGAATAATCATTCTCTTTCATTTACCAATCTTCTTTTCTCCCATTTTGTAATTCGAGATATTTGAGAAGTACTTCAATTCATGGAAGCAGCTATCTCCTTCACTTAGTAGCTGTAAGACTATGTTTTCATCTTCAAGTTTCAAATTCTTCATCTGTAAAATCTTGGTGACTAAACACAATGCAGTTGCTGCAAGGATTATATAAATGGTTGTTTAAATTTCTGGCATTTTATCAATGTTCAAAACATTTTTTTTCATACATGTAAATCCTCCATATTACCTGCATATTAACATTTTCCCTTCCAATTAAAGCAACATATTCCCAATTTACATATGTGCAATGAGAAGAGTTTCGTGGTTAAATATGTTGGAGAAGTACTGTGTATGCATCCCACCCTCTCCTGGTGATTTGTACATAAAAAGGACCTGAGAAACTTCAGAAAAGAAACTTACTTAACCTTGTTCATCAATGTTTTCCAAGGTTACTTTACCATGGAAACCCCCCATTCTTTTACTTTCCCCATGGAATGGTGATGAACATGTCACAGGACAAGGTGACAGAGCAGGAGCATCACCATCTTGGACAAGCACTGCCATTTTAAAGTTCACTTTGTTCAAAAACCACCTAAATCCAAAGGGCATCAGCCTAATGGCTAAGGCCAGAATGACCATAAGCCACAAATGACATCTCTGACCAGAAACATTCCAAACCCCTCCCTGACCAGAGACATGTCAGCCCCAAGATAATCTCCCCTCCAACCAGATACATTCCAACCCTGCAACTGACTTCTCCTTTATACAGAAACATTCCACGCCGGTGATAAGTTCTCTTACCCTAAAACCAATAAATGACTCTTAGTCTGTAAGAGACAATGCTCCTGACTGAAATTTGCCAGAAGCCCCTTTCAGGTTTATTCTCCAAAATAAACCTATCTTTGACTGCTGAGCCACTTTTTGTGTTTCATTGCATATTTGATTGCTTCCTCTGCCCTATTGTTTAAGCAAAAATGCAGATTCACTGAGCCAGACGAAGGCATAAGTGACTATTCCTTTACCCTCTTCACATGTAAATTATCTTTTCAGTGAAAGACTAATCAAAGACTCAAAAGAATGCAACTGTTTGTCTCTTATCTACCTATGACCTGAAAGCCCCACTTTGAGTTGTCCCACATTTCCAGATTGAACTAATGTACATCTTACATATATTAATTAATGTCTTATATGTCCCTAAAATGTATAAAACAAAGCTGTACCCTGACCACCTTGGAGACAAGTCATCAAGACTTCATTAGGTTGTGTCATGGCAGTGTCCTTAGCCTTAGCAAAAATAAACTTTCTAAATTGATTGAGACCTGTCTCAGATACTTTTGGGTTCACAAAGACTAGGAGATCTTCACTGGTTATTACATATTTTTGGTTTTCTCTTTGGTAAACCAAGTACAGTGCAATCACAGTAGAAGTAGTAATAACAACGACACTAGTGACAATAATAATAGATAATATGAACATTTACCAACATTTGTTACCTATGCAATAGGTAAAGTCAATGGCGTAGTGCATGATAGTCCAATGACCACAGCACCAAGAAGGATTTAACAAGGAGATTTTATGCAATAAGCAACGAGGATGCCAGGGATAGTTCCCAAAGCAGTGACCTCCCCTAACAATGGTGAAAACAGGGCTTTTATTGGGCTGGTTAGCTGAGTCATTGTATGTAGAGGTGGATTAAAGGCAGCACAGATGCAGATCATGCTTCCAAATACTGGCATGTTCAGAAAATGACAAATAAGCTCCTCCTCGGGTGGGGTTTTTAGTATGATAATGAGGAGAGTTTGCCAAAGTTCATCTCCAATCAGGCATCTCTGGATATGACCAGTTTTTTGTTTTGCTGGGGCTGAGCTTCTTCCTGGAACTTTCTGAGACAACATGAACTTGAGTTGTTGTTACAAATGGGTACTTTTTACAGTGCATACCCAAAAATCCAGGAGCCCTGGGTTACACATTGACTAAGTTCTTATTTCATGAGCAAAGTGCTTTATATTCATTATTTAATATAATCTTTAAAATACTATTTACTTTTAACTGTGTATAAGGACACAGTTATTATCCCATTTACAGATGAATAAAACAAGGATTACAGAGGTTAAGCAACTTAACCACAAGGCTGAGCCAGGATTCACACATAGGTCCATTTGAAGAAAAGGCCTGGGCTCTCCCCTCCGTACTCTGATGCCTCCCACACACGGAAAGCACTTAACACATCTTTGTGGAATGAGTTAACAAATGTTGTAATAGAAACTTACTTTCGAGTACTGAATGAATATAAAATTCAGAAAGTGCTTAGTGACTGGATAAATTAGGGAAGAGTTCTTGAGTAGCTGCCTTTGAGCAGCACTTAAATCTCTACAGTATTCCCCTGAAAAAAGGAGGGTCAGTGTTTATATTTGGAAGGGACTTAAATGGTTCTCGTCTTTCTTCTGTCTTGGGAATCTGGTCAGGTAAGTGTATATGTGGCTTTAAAAGTTATCCAGGGAATGAGATTCTTTAACTACACACACACACACACACACACACACACAGAGAGAGAGAGAGAGAGAGAGAGAGAGAGAGAGAGAGAGAGAGAAAGTGAGAGTGTACTGGATTCTAAAAAGTGCTGCAAGTCAAGCATGAAAAAACATCAGGTCTTCATTATACTATTTACTCTATAGGGTAAAATTAAAAAGTGAGAACAGCATTTTGTCTGACATGGAGTTTTATTTTCTTATCTGCTAAGACGGGCTTACATGTATGAGTGCAGAGCTAGGACATTAAAAAGAGGCTACCATGTTCAACAAAATCTTAAGTATTCTGATGTTTGTTGATGAAATATTAGAATCTCATCACTTATTAGAACAAACAAATTCATTCCTAAGTCAGCCATTACAGTATTAGTAGAAAAATCACTCCAGAGAAAACCATTTCTAAATATCAGTATTATTTATATGTTCAGAAAATCGGTTTGCTTTTAAAATTACATGGTTGATTTAGTTTAAATGGCTTTTTAAAATTTAAAATCATTTAAATGGTTGAGTTTAAGACTTTTGCTCCTAACGAATTCATACTCATTTGGGTGTTCTGCATCTTCATGGTCAGCAGTTTTGCTATCCTGCCTAAATTTGATGATCATCAAGACTCATTCTTTCAGCGTGCTGGCAACATTGAGGCTACCTCTGTGTATTCATTAATTTGTTTTTCACAAGTGAAAAGGTTTGCATTGTTTGAAGGGTGCTGGACAGTAGTTGTGATACTATCATTTTTTGTTTATCTGCCGTGAATACTATTTATTAGATTTTTTAAATACTTATTTGCCTCTATTTTTCTTCAGGTTTGACAGGGGTTAGTTTTTTTAAAAATATATTCTTTTTGTTTTGTTTTTAGGCATATTTAAGCTAATTTCAGTAATCAATTTATTTTTGACACAAGGTCTCACTCTGTCACCCATGCTGGAGTGCAGTGGCGTGAGCACAGCACTGCAGTCTCAACCTCTCCAGGCTCAGGTGTTCCTCCCATCTCAGCCTCCCAAGTAGCTTGGACTACAGGCACATGACACTGCCTGGCTAATTTTTGTATTTTTTGTAGAGACAGGGTTTCACCATGTTGCCCAGGCTGGTGTCAAACCCCTGGGCTAAAGTGATCCGTTCACCTTGGCCTCTCAAAGTACTGGGATTACAGGTATGAGCCACTGTGCCTGGCTAGGCATATTTTAATGATGTGTAAACTTGCATTAAAAACACTATGACATAATCAGATTATGCATTTGTTAACATAACCTTTATCAGGAAAATGCAAAATATAAGAGTAAAATCACAAACTGCCAAGTTTGAAGCAACATATTCTATTTCTGTTCTTTACTCCACTCCTATGTCCCATTGTCTGTCACCTTACACACTTGCAAGGTGCTTCAAAGTTTTTCAAAAGCCTTTTTACCTATCTCCAGTAATATGGACTATGTTGCATTTTATTTTCTATTAGGATTCTATGGTGATGATGATATATTTATAACAAACTTATACTTAGAAAAAGCAGATGTGTTACCTGAGAAGAGGTTCAGTCCATTGAATTGCAACCTCAATGTACATGAGAAAGTTTCTAAGATTTAATTTCTCTGAATATATTTAAAGTATGGACATGAAATGGAATAGGCTTGAAATATTTAGGACTTTTCCTCAGTGTTCCTGAACAGTCTTTTACCTGGAAATGTTCTTTGATTACCTGGTAAGTCAACAGGAAGAAACAACAAGAAAGACGTCATCATTGCAGTTTCCTAAGTACTTGCAATCAGGTGGATGGCTGGTGCTCCTTATTCATGTCTACATTGAAGACACTATTAAAAGGGAAGAATTAATATGTAACTGATGTTCAAAGGCTTCTACACTTTCCAGAATCTCTGTTTAACCTTGTATTTGAATAGCTAGCCCATCTGCTCAACAATTTAACTATTCCTTCAATGATGATCTCTCACTGCCAGGCAAGCATTTTAGAAAAATGCTTTACACAACTAAATTCTGTATGGATTTATTTTATCATAACGGAATGGTAACTTCCCGTACTCAGCCATAGAAAATTTGGCAGAAAACTCTGTAATACATTTCAACATTACTTTTACTATGGTTATGAATAAGGCAAGGAAAAAAAATGAATCTATATGCGTTCATTTATGATAAAAATAACTATTTTACTACTTAGAACAATATTATTTTAATTTAAAAATATTTCATTCTAAGGCCACGCACAGTGGCTCACACCTGTTATCCCAGCACTTTGGGAGGCCAAGGTGGGCAGATCACCTCGGATTAGGAGTTCAGGACCAGCCTGGCCAACATGGTGAAACCCTGTCTCTACGAAAAATACAAAAATTAGCTGGGTGTGGTGGCGGGCACCTGTAATCCCAGCTACTCAGGAGGCTGAGGTGCGAGAATTACTTGAACCCAGGAGGTGGAGGTTGCAGTGAACCGAGACTGTGCCACTGCACTCTAGCCAGGGCGACAGAGCAAGACTCCATCTCTAAATAAATAAATAAATAAATAAGATATTTCATTCTAGTCCTAGTATCCACAGTTGATCATGTTTATGATATGCTTAGGTTTATAATCCTTTTTCAGTGTGTGTATGTGTGTGTATCTTTTATAAAACTAAAATTAGACCATATTTTTTATTTTTCAACTTAGTAGCATTATGCAAACATCTCTCCATGTCTTTAAATATTCTTTTACATCATTAATTTCATGGATTCATAGTTCTTTCTCCTATTAATGCGCCTACTTTATTTTCTATTTTCTCCCCACCCTTTATTTTTGGAAAAATGTTGGCCTCCCAGCTTTTCCCCTTGTTTTTGTACACATGCTGCCTATAGATACCTCTTTATTCATATTCATATTTATTTCCTAAGGTTAAATTTCTGGAAGTGGAATTACTAGGTCAAAGATTATGTAAAATTTTGATCTGGTTTTCAAATCACTTATACACACACACACACATTTTAAAAACTAGAGTCAGAAGCTTACTCTGTTGCTCAGGCTGGAATGCACTGCCACAATCATCGCTCACTGCAACCTTGAACTCCTAGACTCAAGTGATCCTCCCACCTCAGCCTCCCGAGTAGCTGAGACTACAGGTGTGTGACATAACGCATGGCTGGTATTTAAAAAAATTTTTTTTAGAGAAAGCATCTTGCTATGTTGCCAGGTTGATCTTGAGCTCCTGGCCTCAAGCAATCCATCCTCCTGGGCCTCCCAAAGTGCTGGGATGATAGGTTTGAGCCACCGTGCCCAGCCTATATATCCAAATTAATGCCTAATCAGCAATAAATGAGATTGCGCATTTTCCACAGCTTTGTGAACATGGAACAGCCCCATTGAAAAGAAAATCTTTCTAAATTTGATAACGTATCTGATTGTTTTAATGTATTTCATCGAAATATTTCATCGTTTTTGTCTCATTATTTACTTGATAATGAGTTAAACATTTTCATAAATGTCTTATAACTTACAAACAGAATCTGAGAGTGCTGAATTGTGATAAAGGAAGTGCTCAAATGAGAAATTTTACTTTTACTTCTTCTCTATGAGCTGTTATAAATTATACAGAAAAAATAATACGTGGTATATATTGACCATAAGTAGCAGAAGCTGTAATCCAGGTTTTGCATACATTATCTTATTTACTCCTCACGAATCTAATGAGATGGGCTAACCACTATTTTACATATGAGGATGTGGACCTCCGAGAGGGTAAATAAATTGCCCAAGAACACACAGCCAGTAGTGTACTCTGCTCAGATGGCATATTTGGGTTTTCTTTCTCCCAAGACTGTGCTCTTCCCCTCTACTAACTTGTTTCTGATAGAGTCACTCTTTCCACATTTGCTGTCTAGCTTGGTCTAGATAGAAAACATTTTTTTCTACTGCCATAATTCTTGCCATGGCTGTTATAGAGTTCATTTGTCCTCATAATTGGACAGGGCTAAGGGAGCAAGAGGCTTTTGAATTTCAATGGTAACTCTTGACCATCTGAGGATCTCTTGAGATTCTGTTTCCTGGGTTTAAAAGAGCTTCCCTTTTCATCTCTTAACAATGTTGACAAATTAAAACCTGTTTTATCTGCTTCATGTGGACCCATTCCAGCTTCACCTTGCCTCCTGAGTTGACTGAGATTTTCAGTGGGAAAAACAGTATTAGCCAGTTTAGTGTGGCGACTCTACCCTGACAAAACCTTATGAAATTGAAATCTTATTGTAAGCCTCATATTGCCTTTATGAAACTCCAGAATAGGGACTCACTGGAGGATATCCTGGGTTTAGCAATTAGTTTTGGCAACAGAGTATACTCTAGGGCACAGTAATCCCACAGAAAATTAAACTAGGAGTCTTTGGCTTTTTAAATGTTTTGTTGTATTACTTTGTTTTAATCAAACAAATATATTAGTTATAATGTAATTTGCAAGATCAATGATGTGGCTTAGAAAAAAAGAGAATGTCAGGTAACAGAGGGATCTTAATTATTGAAAGGAATCTGACTAAAACTACAATTAGAGAGTTAAAAATAACAAATCTTTTGAAATATAATTGTTTACGAACAAGTAAAAGAACAAACGGGATATATTTAACACCAAAATGGCCTAAGCTATAATTTACCTTTCAGATTTGGTAATTGAACCAATACATATATATGAGAATAATTATGTTTTAATCACATAAATGTAAAAAATGTTTTTATTAATTATGATTTTGTGAGTTAGCTTGAAGTGCTATACTTATCAGTAGTAGCTTAAAATTAATTAATTGTAATATCATTTGAAAATATACCAAGTTTTTGTAACCTCTTACCACTTTTTACCTTGTATCATAAAACATTTAAAATACATTATTTGATGTGAGTCTCAGAACAATGTATGTTGCAATGTAAGTGGCAGAATACCATTTTCATCTAGTATTGCAATGAATTTTCTCTCATGATGCTTCTGCCATTTTTTTTCCTGTGGTAAGTGTTTCATTTCTTTATTCTAAATTTTTAGTTGACACATAATTATTTCAAGCCAAGTTTTATATTATGTGCATTTTTTTTTCTGGAAAAGGTTTTGATAGTAAAATATTAAAACTAAGTCATTAGAAGAAAGATAATTTATAGAAAACTTTAAAAAGCAGTAACAAAGTTAGCCTTTTATTACTCTTTTTATTATATAATAAACTTTTAATTATATAATTTATTATACAATCATACAATTTATTATACAAAATTGTGTAATATTTTATTCAATTTTTATTATACAAATAGTATAATTGTATTTATACAATTTATTATACAATTATACAATTTATTATTATATAATTATACAATTACACAAAAACTCTTTATTATACAATTTTTATTATATATTTGTTTTCTAAGTCATGTTGTAGAAGATGAAAATATGAAGATGGGGTCTATCTCTTAGTCATCTTTGTTTTCCTAAGTTCTATTAAAAAAAATTGTATGATTTCTTTTCTTTTTCATGCCAAAGAAACTGAAGGACGAGGGACTTTCTAAAAAGATAGTGATTGTAATTATCAAGTGTCAGAGAAAACAAAAATTAAAAAAATATTCTGGGGGCTTTGACATTTAGGATAATAGATAATTTTGTTTTTTTATTTTCTGTGAGTCTTCTTTCAGTTATCAACTAAATACTGGAATTCTTGTATCAAAATATTTTCCTTTGAGTTTCTCAGTCCCAAATTGACTATAAAAATGTAATTGTCGATGTTTGAGGAGGCCAAAAAATAATACTTTTCTGTCTTCCCTGTCTTCAGAAATAATTGAGAAATAAGCACAAGAGTCAGATCTATGGAAAACACAGTATTAGTTTAATAATTGATAAGTCTTAGATTAGAAGATGTGGCACAGAGGTACAGCCCCAGTGGGGACTCTCTTATACTTTACTCTTGAATGAGACCTACTCATCCAGCCACCATTCTCTGTCTTGTGGGCAGACAGCTTTCTGCATGGCACAGAGCAGTCCAGAATGACACTACCCTGTCTGAGGGGAATGATGAGCTTCAGGGCACACCACCCTCAAAATACCCCCAAAATGTGGCATATTGAATATTTTAAGCTAAAGAAGTTTGAGAGACAGCATGTGCCAGCAGGATTTTCTGCCCTTCGCCTGAAGCAGGTCATGAGACCCTCATGTCAGAGATGACATCCCTATGTCCAGAGGAAAGCAGCCCCATTATCTCTGAAGACACAGGGAGCCAGCAAATAGCAGGCCTTGTTAGATCTCCCTCAGTTTATCACCATGAGATCACACCATTTTGCTCTATCACATTTCTCCAGACTATTCACTCTTCGTCAAACCTACTTTAAAAAACACTCAGGTTTTAACATTTCTCTAGATCTTTATTTCCTTATAGAGGCTCCCATAAACCTTAGGTTAAATACATTTGTATGCTTTTCTCTTGTTAATCCATCCTTTGTTATAGGAGCCTTAGTCATGAACCTAAGATAGGATATTTTTCCTCCCCTACAGAAGGTATATGCAAAACAGCCAGATCCCAGAAGGGGTGAGCTCACCAGTTCATCATCCTCCTCTCTTCAGAAAGGATGTGAATCTAAAGTGTGGGGAAAAGCCAAGGAAACCATCACCACATGGAAACACAAAAGCAGAGGTATGTGATAGTCTTTATGCTAATATAACTGGACGTTATGCAGCTCGAAAATATCATGTATCTGCTGAAGGTGAGAAACTTAATCTGACAAATCCCAAGTGACACAGTCAATTCTAGTGCAAAATGTAGTTTCTTAACCCAATGCCTCTCTACCCCTACTCATGCTCCACTTCTTTTCCCTACTTCTACTTGGGGTCATCTAACATCTGTGGAGTCTTATGTACTTTTGTGGTTTCAGTAGAAGGCCATCTGCCCGGAGTTCCTGCTGGCTCCAGCTGAGGAGTGGCAAAAACCGTCAGAAAAAAATGTCCAAGACTTGCAGTTAGGTAAAAGAGATTCCTGGGTGTTGTTTCTGGAGAGTAAGTGCATTGTCATTGTCATGATGTGTAACTGTTTGACTTTTTACTGAGTAGTCTATTTTACAACTCTGAAAAGGTCACTTGCAGGAAACTGAAAGTAATGCAAGTGATTGCTGTCCATAACAACATAAATGAATTTTTTCCAATAGAAATGTAATTGATTTCTGCCCAGTATACAAGATAACTCCAAGCATTATGTTTTATGAACCAATAGAAAAATAATCATCAATCTTACATCTTTTAGCAAAATCATTTCAGAATTCTTGACTGCCTATGTATTACTCTTCTTCAAATTCTCCCCTGAACAGGTCTTAACATCTTGGTTCCATCCTTAATTAATAAGCTGAATAAAACTGTAGCATGTGTTCATTTTACATTTGCAAGAGAGTCATGACTTTATCTTTATAAAATTTATACATAGCAGCCCTGTGTGGTCTCAGGGGTCTGTCTCTATCTTTGCCACATCCCATACTGATGTCCATAGCTACTCTAGCTGGTCCTAGCTAGTCCTCTGTTCTATCACAGGTGAGGCATGGTACTGGCTCTAGGGTTGCGGTGAGGGAGGAACACTCAGTATCTTCCCTTGTTTTTGTTCCTCTCCACTCTTACTGGCATTTTTCATTCACTTAGATCTATTCAGATCCACCGTCTGTCCCCAGCTTGACTATCCTAAGTCTTTGCTTTGGGGTTCTCTCCCCTTCATTATGAAGACTGACTGCCTGGCCTCCTTCTGTAAGTACATAGCTACTTCTTTGCCCCATGGGTATACAAGAACTTCTAAAATCTAATCTACATTCACAGGGATTGCAGGGAGTCAAGCTATCACAGGAATGGCTATTTCAAGTCCTCTCTGCCTAAATATACTCCAATAACATCGTCTGAGTCTATTTTGTATTATTACAAAAGAATACCTGAGAGTGGGTAATTTACAAACAAAAGAGGTTTGTTTAGCTCATAGTTTTGCAGGCTGAGAAGTTCAAGGGCATAGTCCTGGCTTCTGTGCTGCTTCACAACATGGTGGAGAAGGTCAAAGGAGAGGCAGACATGGGTGAAGAGGGGAAAACCTGAGGAGCATCCTGGCTTTATAACAACTCACTCTTGCGAGAACTAATCCACTCCTGCAAGAAGCAGTTTTGTCTCACTAGAGCAAGAACTGACTTATACATGAAAACAGCAGTAAGACATTTATGAGAGATCTGCTTCCATAACTCAAACACCTCCCACTAAGCTCCACCTGCCAACACTGCCACATTGGGGATCAAATTTCAACATAAGTTTGGGTGAGACAAACCAACCATATCCAAATCATAGCAACCATATTTATGCTATTGCTTCCACGCTGGGTATGCCTAGGAACACTCTGCAAAGCCTTTTCTTTGCAGAATTCTAAGCTAGAAGTGGGACACAATCCTCTTCTGCTTTTAGATTTTAAAACCTAGGAGCTTCTATCCCTTCCTCCCTGTGCTTTCAAACTTAAAACAAGGTGAGCAGAAAGAAGGGACCCATATTTAGATTTAAACCTTAATTTTTTTCTACTGAACCTCTCCAGATCTTCCCCCACTGTGTAGTAAGGATCTTTATTAGGTGGAAAAACCCTTCTTCAGTCTTATAGTACAGAATCCTTTTCACTTCATTATGTACCCAGCAGTCATTCAGGAGCAGGTTGTTCAGTTTTCATGTAGTTGAGCGGTTTTGAGTGAATTTCTTAATCCTGAGTTCTAGTTTGATTGCACTGTGGTCTGAGAGACAGTTTGTTACAATTTCTGTTCTTTTGCATTTGCTGAGGAGTGCTTTACTTCCAACTATGTGGTCAGTTTTGGAATAAGTGCAATGTGGTGCTGAGAAGAATGTATATTCTGTTGATTTGGGGTGGAGAGTTCTGTAGACGTCTATTAGGTCTGCTTGATGCAGAGCTGCGTTCAATTCCTGGATATCCTTGTTAACTTTCTGTCTCGTTGATCTGTCTAATGTTGACAGTGGGGTGTGAAAGTCTCCCATTATTATTGTGTGGGAGTCTAAGTCCCTTTATGGGTCTCTAAGGACTTGCTTTATGAATCTGGGTGCTCCTGTATTGGGTGCATATATATTTAGGATAGTTAGCTCTTCTTGTTGAATTGATTCCTTTACCATTATGTAATGGCCTTTTTGTCTCTTCTGATCTTTGTTGGTTTAAAGTCTGTTTTATCAGAGAGTAGGATTGCAACCCTTGCTTTTTTTTGTTTTCCATTTGCTTGGTAGATCTTCCTCCATCTCTTTATTTTGAGCCTATGTGTGTCTCTGCACCTGAGATGGGTCTCCTAAATACAGCACACTGATGGGTCTTGACTCTTCATCCAATTTGCCACACTGTGTCTTTTAATTGGAGCATTTAGCCCATTTACATTTAAGGTTAATATTGTTATGTGTGAATTTGATCCTGTCATTATGATGTTAGCTGGTTATTTTGCTCATTAGTTGATGCAGTTTCTTCCTAGCATTGATGGTCTTTACAATTTGGCATGTTTTTGCAGTGGCTGGTACTGGTTGTTCTTTTCCATGTTTAGTGCTTCCTTCAGGAGCTCTTGTAAGTTATGCCTGGTGGTGACAAAATCTCTCAGCATTTGCTTATCTGTAAAGGATTTTATTTCTCCTTCACTTATGAAGCTTAGTTTGGCTGGATATGAAACTCTGGGTTGAAAATTCTTTTCTTTAAGAATGTTGAATATTGGCCCCCACTCTCTTCTGGCTTGTAGAGCTTCTGCCAAGAAATCCGCTGTTCGTCTGATGGGCTTCCCTTCGTGGGTAATCTGACCTTTCTCTCTGGCTGCCTTAACATTTTTTCCTTCATTTCAACCTTGGTGAATCTGACAATTATGTTTCCTGGAGTTGCTCTTCTCGAAGAGTATCTTTGTGGTGTTCTTTGTGTTTCCTGAATTTGAATGTTGGTCTGCCTTGCTAGGTTGGAGTTCTCCTGGATAATATCCTGAAGAGTGTTTTCCAACTTGGTTCCATTCCCCCCATCACTTTTAGGTATACCAGCCCGACGTAGATTTGGTCTTTTCACATAGTCCATATTTCTTGGAGGCTGTGTTTGTTTCTTTTTACTCTTTTTTCTCTAAACTTCTCTTTTTGCTTCATTTCATTCATTTGGTCTTCAATCACTGATACCCTTTCTTCCAGTTGATCGAATCTGCTACTGAAGCTTGTGCATGCATCATGTAGTTCTTGTGCCATGGTTTTCAGCTCCATCAGATCATTTAAGGTCTTCTCTATGCTGTTTATTCTAGTTAGCCATGCGTCTAATCTTTTTACAAGGTTTTTAGCTTTGTGATGGGTTTCAACATCCTCCTTTAGCTTAGAGAAGTTTGTTATTACCAGTTGTCTGAAGCCTTCTTTTCTCAACTCGTCAAAGTCATTCTCTGTCCAGCTTTGTTCTGTTGCTGGCGAGGAGCTGTTTCCTTTGGAGGAGAAGAGGCACTCTGATTTTTAGAATTTTTCAGCTTTTCTGCTCTGGTTTCTCTCCATCTTTGCGATTTTATCCACCTTTGGTCTTTGATGAGGGTGAAATACAGATGGAGTTTTGGTATGCATATCCTTTCTCTTTGTTAGTTTTCCTTTTAATAGTCAGGACCCTCAGCTGCAGGTCTGTTGAAGTTTGCTGGAGGTCCACTCCAGACGCTGTTTGCCTGGTTATCAGCAATGGAGGCTGCAGAACAGCAAATATTGCAGAGCGGCAAATGTTGCTGTCTGATTATTCCTCTGGAAGCTTTGTTTCAGAGGGGCAGCCAGTCATATGAGGTGTCAGTGGGCCCCTGTTGGGAGGTGCCTCCCAGTTAGGCTACTCAGGGGTCAGAGACCCACTTGAGGAGGCAGTTTGTCTGTTCTCAGATCTCAAACTCCATGCTGGGAGAACCACTACTCTCTTCAAAGCTGTCAGACAGGGACGTTTAAGTCTGCAGAAGTGTCTGCTGCCTTTTGTTCAGGTATGGAGCCTACAGAGGCAGGCAGGCCTCCTTGAGCTGTGGTGGGCTCCACCCAGTTCAAGCTTCCAGGCCACTTTGTTCACCTACTAAAGCCTCAGCAATGGTGGGTGCCCCTCCCCCATCCTCTCTGCCTCCTTGCAGTTCGATCTCAGACCTCATTGCTGTGCTAGCAATGAGGGAGGCTCTGTGGGCATGGGACCCTCCGAGCCACACATGGGATATAATCTCCTGGTGTGCCATTTGCTAAGACCATTAGAAAAGCAGAGTATTAGGGTAGGAGTGACCCGATATTCCAGGTGCCATCTGTCAAGGCTTCCCTTGGCTAGGAAAGGGAATTCCCCAACCCCTTGCAGTTCCCAGGTGAGGCGATGCCTCACCCTGCTTCAGCTCACACTCTGTGGGCTGCACCCACTGTCCTGCACCCAGTGTCTGACAAGCCCCAGTGAGATGAGCCCGGTACCTCAGTTGGGAATGCAGAAATCACCCATTTTCTGCGTCAGTCATGCTGGGAGCTGTAGACTGGAGCTGTTCCTATTTGCCATCTTGGAACCTAACTCCAGAATCCTTTTCACGCTGTGATTTGAGGCATGATAAGCTCTATTCTCTACATCAGCCAGGATTTGCTTATAATGCAAACAGAGGAATACCTAAAAATCTCTTCTTTTTCAAGATTCTGGCTTTTGCCAATCAAACATTCTTTGGATTTTATATTATTTATTTGCTATGGACTTAGCTCTATTTTAAAGCTGAGCAATGGTGTTTCTTTCAGTATAAATTTGCATCTCCTTTCTCTACTCCTCCCCTCCTTATTCTCTTTCTCATACACTTACAAAGCAACAAATGATGCTTTTTACAACTGGAGTGACTATGTGACTTGAAAGTTTTAGAAATTACTGAGAATAAAAAAATACATCAATTGATATTTTCAAGTTCTTCTGCATACACCATTACTTTTCAAAAGAGAAGATAGTATCAGTGCACTTTCTTCTGAATGTTGCCTTAAATGAATCTCAGAAAACATCCTTTTGAACTTTATGTGAGTTGTACAAAAGCTCTGTTAATATTGTGTCAGATTTTAAAAAATGGACTATTAAGCTTCTATCATTCTTTTTATTTTGATCCAGATATCTGAGAGTATGAATGTTCTTAGTGCAAATAATAAATTGAATGCTCTCAAGCGGATAGAATTTTAAAATAATTCTATCTTAAGATGTCTAACAAAATGAATAAAAATTATAAACTCTTATGAATGAGGTTTTACTCTCTAAGTGTTTCTTGTTAAGAACCATAGAAGGACTTCCCTTTTAGGAATGCTTTGGATATTCGAATACATTTAATGCCAGGGCATAAGCTAAGGGTCGTTAGCTTTTCTCCCCCTCCCACAGCACCAAGAGACCTAACATTCACCCATTTGTAACAGTTGTTTTAGAACAGTGCTTGTCAAGGAGAGGAAAAATGAGGATGCATAGCAGAATTTCTAGGGAACTGTAGAAAGAGAGAGCATATTGGGAAGGTCTTGTGATATTTGAAAATTACTCTGAAATGTTTCTGGAACTCCTTCCACTGGTTCTCATGGAAGAAGTCTAACCTCTTAGGATGTGCAAGTTTAATGGAGTAAATGTAACACTTCATCTTGTGCATGAAGTGCTATATTCAGAAGCAAAATACTAAAAGCTATAGGTTTTTTAAAAAGTAACTTTTAATTAAAAGCAACTCAACATTTTAAAAGCATTCTACATTCTCCCTTTCCCCTGACATTTGAAATTCTCAATGAAGTCTTTCCTGAGACATTTAAATAGACATTCAACATTGTGAGAGTTCCTCCTTTTGGGGGTTTTATAAACGCAAAGCACAGAACACATCAAAGTAAAGACATATTTGTTCATCTATTTCTATTCATTTTTCTTTCCCTTTTTCCTCTTCCTCTATTCCAGCCCACTCTGTCCCACCGACCCCATAGCGAGTGTCTTAGGAGGTCTCATTCTGACTTAAGACTCTGTCTTAATGTCTTTTTAATTTTTTCCTAAAACAGGGAAATGTCTTCAAGGGCCAGATAGGTAATATACATGTGAGTTATAGAACAGAGGAAGTGGGAGAAATGGAATTTAGCTAACTAAGTTCACATCTTTCTCAAGAACATTCAGATTAAAATTTAAAAGCCACACTGTTCTGATGAGATGAAACAAGCGTACAAGAGCACCAATTTCATCCCCATTTTAGCATGCACTCAAAAAAGAAAATCCTAATGCATTTGGCCATTGCCAGAGAGCTCTTATTTCTTTTATATCCCTCTCTCCTAGTGGTTTCAGGGCAATTTCTTAAAATTCAGTGGTGTGCTTATTCAGTGTTGTAATGATACCCTGAGCTTTGTACTGTGAATATTTCATTTAATTTCTTGTGCCTGTGCAATAGAGGACTAATCTGTACAACTAAACTTTCTTATATCATGTCTCTATGTAGTCCATCTGGTTATTTACAAACACTGGCGAGTCTCATTTCTTTCTGTAATATTGTTTTTAATTTTTTTCCTCCCTTCTCTATTTCTTAAATGTTTAGCCAGCTTTGTCTTTTAATGTCAGTCCTCATTGCATAGTAGCATTTAGTGAACTTTCAGTTCATCTGTAATGATTTCTCTGTAAGTCAATTGATTTGCTGCTAAAGGATTTCAACAAAAGATCAGCATGATTGAATGTCCTTGTCAACTGCTCCTCATTCTTGCCTTCTTGTCTTCAAGCTTGCTGGTCTTGTTAGAGTGCTGCTTTAACCTGGAAAAGAATTTCAAGTGGCTGTTATAAAGGAAGAAGAAGACTAGAAGACTATTTTAAATTACCTATTGAAACTCTACTTTTTTTTTTTTTTACATTTTCCATTTGGAAAATTTCCTTTGCTGTGTTGCTTTCTGATTGGCTTCTAGATGTCTCCTTGCATCAATGGATACATTTCCTTCTTAAGAAATTGAATTTTAGCTCAATCTGAGTAGCCTTCCCTTTCTAGAAGTATCAGACATCTTACAAATTTGAACTTTTTTATAACTCCTTTCTTGGCATGACCAATGATTTAGCTAATTAGCACATGGCTTTTTATTCAGAGAAATCTTGTTTGAATTCTGTTTCTGGTTAAATGATTTTTAACAAGAAGTTAATCTCGTTGTAAAATAAGAGTGCTTATACCCTTTTCATAGTAATTGTGTAAAGACTTATGATTACAGTAGGCAAAGGAAGGTGTTTTCAATAAAACAAAGTGTCCTTCCAGTTCCCTGCTTTAAAGTAGGGTCCTCAATCTTCCCATCTCCATTGTTCAGTGTATGTATCACTCGGGATAAGCTAAATTATGCTAAAGTAACAAGCAAACACCAGATCTCAGCGGCTTAGAGCAATCAAGATTTATTTCTTATTCATACTACTATTCATCATGCATAGTTGGGGCTTTACTCCATGTGCTTCTCATTCAGGAACCTCGGTGAGGAGGCCTGATCATTTGGAATGTCACCAGTTACTGTAGCAGGGAGAAGGGAAGAGAGAGAATCATGTACCAGCTCTTAAATAATTCTGCCCAAAAGTGACACACATCACTTTCACTGATGTTTTATTAACTGTAGCCAGTTAGCCACACCTAATCCAAGAAGGCAGATTTCTGTGTGCCCAGAGAAGGGAAGAGGACTACGTGTATTGATGAAAGGCATGAATATCGATCATTAAATATTTCCCGGTTGTCCTTTTTGAGCCCAAATAAGATCTTTTATTGGCACTCATGTGCCAGTAAAACTATAACATCCATTGATATTATAGTTATTTTGAATTGTAAATGACATAAAGTGGAGCCAGAGTGGCTAATCTGGTTTTTGTATTCTTTCTTGAGACTACCTGAGAGGACACAAAGTGGATACTTAGCCCTTGTCCAAACAGTCTTCTAGATATTTGGGTTGCTTACTCACAGCACTCTCTTCTTTCAGAGAGAAAGAGGGGTTGGAGAGTAAGAAAATTAAAATAACCAATGTTCTCCTATTAAGTGCTATTTTAAATACCTATTGTTTTCCTTAATCACGTAAGTAATACATTGAAGATACATATGCAAATACCTCAGTATGTATAAGCTGGCAACTTACATGGTACTTTTTATGTATAGGATTATTTTCAAGGAAGCTCAGTCTATCAGTCAAAATTTATTAGATAGAAATTCTAATTTTGCCTTTATAACTCAATGAACAATTAAAGGGTCTAATTCAAACTTTCTGAGAATATTTTCTTTTTTTCCAAATTATTACATACTCAGATACACTCTTGAATCTCTCATTCAACAAGTCCCCAAACTTTGCCCATGAAACTTTTCTTCTCTTTCTTTTCTTCATACCCCATCATTCTAATTTACATCATGTTAATCTTTTTGGATTATATTTACATATTTAGTTTCTCTTCCGTTTTGCTCCAATTCAAATTCTTTATAACAACCACAAGAACATGAAACTCCTGTAAATAGCCAATGTATTAATTAGGGTAGGACAGGCTCTGTCCTGTAGTAACAGAGCAATTCTGACACCTCAGTGGCTTCACAAAAATTTTATTTCTCACTCATGCAAAGTCTAATGCAAGTTGAGCAGCTTTCCCCCAAGCAGTGACTCAGAGGTCCATGTTTCTTCCATCAAGGAGTTCCTCGGAATCTTACGCTTCCAAATTCATCCTTAGATGGGTGGACATTGATAAGGCAGGAAAGAGAGCCAAGGCGTTCAAGAGAAATTTTAGGGGCCTGATCCAGTGGCATACGTGACTTCTTTTCACATTCTAGTGGCCAGAATGATCTCATGGTTCCAACCTAATTGCAAAAGAGGCTGGGAAATGTGGTCTCCTGTGTGTCAAGGAAGGGAAAGATAAGTAAGCATCTATCCAGTCTGGCTCACAGCAAGCAGGTAAAAGTCTTCCTTTCCTTTTCCCCAAAATAGTTATTGACAACTAATATGGTCTCTAAGTTTCTAATTTTTCATATTTCATGATTCTAAGACATTACATATGTTTTTTCTTGGAGTCTTATTACAAGATAAATCATCAGTAAGGTTTTGTGTTTTGGTTAAGTGTAAAGAGGGTTTATACTAAGTCTAAAGTTCATTAGACAAATTCCAATTCAACTATAGATTATTTTGGAGGTCCCACTGCATTAACAAGTACGTTTTTGTCCATGGGCAGAAACTCAACACTAACTTTGTTTTAGCAAAAAAAGAAAAGTGCAGAGGCACAAAGCTTTAGGCACAGCCGGATCCTGGGGCATACATAAGATCATTAAGCCTCTATCTATTTTCATTTCTTACAGTGTCTCTATGGCTTGGTCCCTAGTGGCCCAAGATTCAGATCCTACCATCTTGGCAACCACAGTGAAAAGAGAGTATATTTCTCATTAGACATAACAGAAAATTCCTGGGGAGTATTCTGTTCAGGTTGGATCATATGTTCATCCTTGAGCCAACCACAATATACAACAAGATGGAATTCTGTGATTGGCTTGGCCTGGGTTCCATGTCCATCCCTGTGGGCAGGGAAAGAGTGAAAACAGCCTTATGTGGATCGCATGAAATGGATTCCTCATAGGAAAGAATGCTCCTGTTGCTAGAAAAGGAGAGTATTCTAAGCTGGCAAAAATAACAGATATTTACTTCACATATGAAAACCAATCTGTTGATCTCAGACTTGCAATGGATGGCTGAATTTCATCCAAGCTTTTCTTTGCATAAGTGACTGGGGAAGAAGTACTGACTTTACTTTTATCATTTACAGTGTTTTTTATTTTTATTTTTTCTGTATATGCTAGTTAATTAAATTGAATAAAAGAAATTCCTATATTATGATCATTTAGTCTCAGTAGTAGCCAATAAATATTTCTGGAAAGAAGTACCCAGTACCTGTGTGGGTGCTATTATTGAATTTTTTTTTTAAATTATACTTTAAGTTCTAGGGTACATGTGCACAACGTGCAGGTTTGTTACATATGTATACATGTGCCATATTGGTGTGCTGCACCCATTAACTCATCATTTACATTAGGTATTTCTCCTAATGTTATCCCTCCCCACTCCCCCCACCCCATGACAGGTCCCAGTGTGTGATGTTCCCCATTCTGTTTCCAAGTGTTCTCATTGTTCAATACCCACCTATGAGAGAGAACATGCAGTGTTTAGTTTTCTGTCCTTGTGAGAGTTTGCTTAGAATGATGGTTTCCAGCTTCATCCATGTCCCTACAAAGGACATGAACTCATCCTTTTTTTATGGCTGCATAGTATTCCATAGTGTATATGTGCCATATTTCTTAATCCAGTCTATCATTGATGGACATTTGGGTTGGTTCCAAGTCTTTGCTATTGTGAATAGTGCCACAGTAAACATACGTGTGCATGTGTCTTTATAGCAGCATGATTTATAATCCTTTGGGTATATACCCAGTAATGGGATGGCTGGGTCATATGGTACTTCTAGTTCTAGATCCTTGAGGAATCGCCATACTGTTTTCCATAATGGTTGAACTGGTTTACAGTCCCACCAACAGTGTAAAAGTGTTCCTATTTCTCCACGTCCTCTCCAGCACCTGTTGTTTCCTGACTTTTTAATGATCACCATTCTAACTGGTGTGAGATGGTATCTCACTGTGGTTTTGATTTGCATTTCTCTGATGGCCAGTGATGATAAGCACTTTTTTTATGTGTCTGTTGGCTGCATAAATGTCTTCTTTTGAGAAGTGTCTGTTCATATCCTTCACCCACTTTTTGATGGGGTTGTTTGATTTTTTTCTGGTAAGTGTGTTTAAGTTCTTTATAGATTCTGGATATTAGCCCTTTGTCAGATGGGTAGATTGCACAAATATTCTCCCATTCTGTAGGTTGCCTGTTCACTCTGATGGTAGTTTCTTTTGCTGTGCAGAAGCTCTAGTTTAATTAGATTCCATTTGTCTATTTTGGCTTTTGTTGCCATTTCTTCTGGTGTTTTAGTCATGAAGTCCTTGCCCATGCCTATGTCCTGAAATGTTTTGTTTAAAGTTTTGACAATCTGAGGGTAAGAATGTCACAAGTGGCCATTAGTAAGCCATATTCTATTCATATTCTGCACCAGTATCACCTTCGCTATAACCATAGAGAGCTGGCCTTGCTAGTGAAATATTAACACAGCCTGTCTTCTTCAATTGAAAATGAATACGTTTCAAAACAAAATGTTAATGACATGGTTTGGCTGTGTCCCCACACAAATTTCATCTTGAACTGTAGTTCCCATAATCCACACGCATTGTGGGAGGGACGCAGTGGGAGGTAATTGAATCCTGGGGGCAGTTACCTCCATACTGTTATCTTGATAGTGAGTGAATTGTCATGAGATCTGGTGGTTTTATAAAGGGCTTTCCTCCCCACTTTGCTCTGCTCTTTTCCTTGCTGCTGCCATGTGAAGAAGGATGTGTTTGCTTCCCCTTACACCATGATTGTAAGTTTCTTGAGGCCTCCCCAGCCATGGTGAACTGTGAGTCAATTAAACCTCTTTACTTTATAAATTACCCAGTCTCGGGTATGTTTTTATTAGCAGTGTGAGAATGGAATAATACAGTAAATTGGTACTGCAGAGAGTGGGATGCTGCTATAAAGATACCCAAAAATGTGGAAGCTGCTTTGGAACTGGGCAACAGGCAGCAGTTGGAACCATTTAGAGGTCTCAGAAGAAGACAGAAAAATGTGGAAAAGTTTGGAACTTCCTAGAGGCTTGGAGGCTCAGAAGACAGGAAGATGTGGGAAAGTTGGAACTTCCTAGAGACTTGCTGAATGGCTTTGACCAAAGTGCTGACAGTGATATGGACAAAGAAGTCCAGGCTGAGGTGTTCTCAGATGCAGATGAGGACCTTGTTGGGAACTGGAGCAACGGTGACTCTTGTTATGCTTTAGCAAAGAGACAGGTGGCATTTTGCCCCTGCCCTAGAGATCTGTGGAACTTTGAACTTGAGAGAGATGGTTTAGGGTATTTGGCAGAAGAAATTTTTAAGCAGCAAAGTGTTCAATAGGAAGCACATCATAAAAGTTTGGAAAAGTTGCAGCCTGATGATGCAATAGAAAAGAAAATCTTGGCCAGGTGTGGTGTCTTACGCCTATAATCCCAGCACTTTGGGAGGCTGAGGCGGGTGGATCACCTGAGTTCAGGAGTTCCAGACCAGCCTGATCAACATGGTGAAACCCTGTCTCTACTAAAAATACAAAAAATTAGCTGGGCATGGCACCTGTAATCACAGCTACTCAGGGGGCTGAGGCAGGAGAATCTCTCGAACCCTGGAGGCAGAGGTTGCAGTGAGCTGAGATCATGCCATTGCACTCCAGCCTGGGTGAAAGAGGGAGACTCTGTCTTAAACAAAAAAAAAGGAAAGTAAAAAGAAAAGAAAAGAACATCTCACTTTCTGGGGAGATATTCAAGCCTGCTGCAGAAATTTGCAAAAGTAACAAGGAGTAGAAGACAATGGGGAAAACGTCTCTGGAGCATGTCAGAGACTTTTCTGGCAGGCCCTCCCATCATAGGCCAGGAGGCCTAGGAAGAGAAAATGGTTTTGTGGGCTGGGCCCAGGTCTCCCCTACTGCTCCAGCCATGGCTAAAAGGCCTGAAGCTCAGGCCAAGGCTTCAGTGGGTGCAATCCCCAAGGCTTGGCAGCTTCTATGTGGTGTTGAGCCTGCAGGTGCACAGAAGTCAAGAATTGAGGTTTGAGAACCTCCACCTAGATTTCAGAGCATGTATGGAAATGCTTGGATGTCCAGGCTAAAGTTGGCTGCAGGGGTGGAACCCTCATGGAGAACCTCTGCTAGGGCATTGTGGAATGGAAATGTGGGGTTGGAGCCCTCACACAGAGTCCCCACTGGGGCACTGCCTAGTGCAGCTGTGAGAAGAGGACCATCATCCTCCAGACTCCAGAATGGTAGATCCACCAACAGCTTGCACTGTTCACCTGGAAAAGCCATAGACACTCAATGCCAGCTCATGAAAACAGCCAGAAAGGGGGGCTGTTCAGAACAGCTGTATTTACTCAATGCCTGTATACACCCTACCCACATTGTATCTAGGAAGTAACTAACTTGCTTTCAATTTTATGGGCTCATAGGCAGAAAAGACTTGTCTTGTCTCAGATGAGATTTTGGACTTGGACCTCTGAGTTCACACTTTAGGGGACTGTTGGAAGGGCATGATTGCATTTCAAATTGTGAGGACATGAGATTCTGGAGGGCCCAGGGACAGAATGATATGGTTTAACTGTGTCCCCATGCAAATCTCAACTTGAACTGTAGTTCCCATAATCCCCATGTATCATGGGAAGGACCCCCGGGAGATAATTGAATCATGGGGGCAGTTACCTCCATACTTATCTCATGATAGTGAGTTCTCGTGAGATCTGATGGTTTTATAAGGGGCTTTTCCCCTGCTTCACTCTGTATTTCTCCTTGCTGCCACCATGCGAAGAACAATGTGTTTGCTTCCCCTTCCACCATGATTGTAAGTTTCCTGAGGCTTCCCCAGCCATGGTGAACTGTGAGTCAATTAAATCTTTATACATTACCAAGTCTTGGGTATATTTTTATTAGCACTGTGAGAACAGACTAATAACGTTAAGGAGGGGGAAATGAACATAGATCCCTCTGGCAGAGTTACTTTTAACTCTTTCAGGGAAATAAAAAATGTTCCAAAGAGTTGATGAAACTAATAGGACTTTTCTTTGCAAAATGTATATACACAGAGGTTAGTTACAACTTTGAAGGATTCTAGACCCCTAATGTCATTCCTGAAGGTCCATAAATTCTAGCTTACAAGACTGAGTTACATAACAGAAAGATATAAAAAAGACTAATGTGTTGAGAATAGGTTGGGACAATGCAGAAGTGGTACATTTTGGGTTTATCCACTTCAAAGCAGGGCTAGAAAAGTTTTACATTTTAACCCAGGAAATTTAAGTTTAATATGAGTATTTATTTGGGCAGAAGCTCCAAAGGCCATGTGTGAACCAAGGTGACACTTTCTACACAGAAGTTTCATTTAATAGAAAGATAGCAAACCCATATGACAGATTTTAAAAGAGTATAACTCTGGATTTCCTTCTACTGAGAGGAGAGGTCTATGTCCTTTTGAATATAGACAGGCTCCATGACTGTTTTGACTGAAGGCTCCAGCAAAAATGATGTTGTTCAAATTTCAGGCCGGGGCCTGAAAAGACTGATAGTTTCTAATCTCTTTTTCTTGGAACACTCTTGGAAGCCAGCTGCTCTGTAAGATATCTTAATACCTTGAGACCACCATGCTGTGAGAAGCCCAAGGCATCTGGGGAACCCCTATAGGATTAGATGCCATGTGGAGAGGGAGAGACTGAATAGCACCAACACACAAAATATGTGAGTGAAGAAGTCATCTTCTATGTTGGGATCCTCCTGCTGCTTCAGGTGACAACATGGGGATATGAGACAAGCTACCCTACTGAATAGTTTCATTATTCCTAACCCACAAGATTATGAGCAAAATAAATTGCTGTGTAAGGCTACTATGTTTTATGCAATAATAGTGATATAGTTTGGCTCTGTCCCCACCCAAATCTCATCTTGAATTGTAGCTCTCATAATTCCCATGTGTTGTGGGAGGAAGCTGGTGGGAGATAATTGAATCATGGGGGCGATTTTTCCCATACTGTTCCTATGGTAGTGAATAACTCTCATGAGATCTGATGGCTTTATAAGAGGTTTCCCCTTTTGCTTGGATCTCATCATTCTGTCTCTTGCCTCCCACCATGTAAGACATATCTTTTGCCTTCTGCCATGATTGTGAGGCCTCCCCAGCCACGTGGAATTGTGAGTCCATTAAACTTCTTTTTCTTTTTAAATTACCCAGTCTCATGTATGTCTTTATCAGCAGTGAAAATGAACTGATACAGTCAATTTGTACTGACAGTGAGGTGCTGCTGTAAAGATACCCAAAAATGTGGAAGCGACTTTGGAACCAGGTAGCAGGCAGAGGCTGGAACAGTTTGGAGGGCTTAGAAGAAGACAAGAATATGTGGGAAAGTTTGGAACTTCCTAGAGACTTGTTGAATGGCTTTGACCAAATGCTTCTCATCTCAGATGGAGATGAGAAACTTGATAGGAACTAGAGTACAGATGATTCTTACTATGTTTTAGCAAAGAGACTGGTGGCATTTTGCCTTTTTTCCTAGAGATTTGTGGAACTTTGAACTTGACATAGGGTATCTGGCAGAGGAAATTTCTAAGTAGCAAAGCATTAAAGATGTGACTTTGGTGCTGTTAAAAACATTCAGTTTTCAAAGGGAAATACAGCATAAAATTTCAGAAAATTTGCAACCTGATGACACAATAGAAAAGAAAACCCCATTTTCTGAGGGGAAATTCAAGCCAACTGCAGAAATTTGCATAAGTAATGAGGAGCCAAATGTTAATCATCAAGACAATGGGGAAATTGTCTCTGGGGGGGTATATCAGAGACCTTCATGGCAGCCCTTCCCATCACAGGCCAGAAGGCCTAGGAGGAAAAAATGGTCTTGTGGGCTGGGCCCAGCGTCCCCCTGCTATGTGCAGCCAGGGGACTTGGTGCCCTGCATCCCAGCTGCTCTAGCCATGACTAAAGGGGGTCAAGGTACAGCTTGTGCTGTGGCTTCAGAGGGGGCAAGCCCAAACCTTGGCAGCTTCCACATAGTGTTGAGCCTGGGGGTGCATAGAAGTCAAGAATTGAGGTTTGGGAACCTCTGCCTAGATTTCAGAGGATGTATGGAAATGCCTGGATGTCCAGGCAGAAATTTGCTTCAGGGGCACAGCCTTTTTGGAGAACCTCTGCTAGAGCAGTGCATAAGGGAAGTGTGAGGTTGAAAATCCCCCACAAAATCTCCAGTGGGGCACTGCCTAGTGGAGCTGTGAGAAGAGAGTCACTGTCCTCCACACCACAGAATGGTAGATCCACTGACAGCTTGCACTGTGCACCCGGAAGAGCCACAGACACTCAACCCCAGCCCATGAAAGCAGCTAGGAGGAAGACTATACCCCACAAAGCCACAGGGGCAGAGCTGCCCAAGGCTGTGGGAGCCCACCTCTTTCATCAGTGTGCTCTGGATGTGAGACATTGAGTCAAAGGAGATCATTTTGGAATTTTAAGAAATGACTGCCCTGCTGGAATTTGGACTTGCATGGTGCCTTGAGTCCCTTCATTTTGGCCAAGTTCTCCCATTTGAAATGGGTGCATTCATCCAATGCCTGTACTCCCATTGTGTCTAGGAAGTAACTAACTTCCTTTTGATTTTACAGGCTCATAGGCAGAAGGGACTTGCCTTGCCTCAGATGAGACTTTGGACTGTGGACTTTTGAGTTAATGCTGAAATTAGTTAAGACTTTAGGGGACTTTTGAGAAGGCATGATTGGTTTTGAAATGTAAGGACATGAAATTTAGGAGGTGCCCTGGGTTGACATGGTTTGGTTGTGTCCCCAGCCAAATCTCATCTTGAATTACAGCTCTCATAATTCCTACGTGTTGTGTGAGGTTTCTGCTGGGAGATAATTGAACCATGGGGTCGATTTTCCCCATACTGTTCTTGTGGTAGTGAATAAATCTCACGAGATCTGATGGTTTTGTAAGAGGTTTCCCCATTCACTTGGCTCTCATCATTCTCTCTCTTGCCTGTCTCCATGTAAGACATGCTTTTCACCTTTCACCATGATTATGAGGTCTTCCTAGCCACATGGAACTGTGAGTCCATTAAACCTCTTTTTTTTTTTCCAATAAATTACCCCATCTCAGGTATGTCTTTATTCACAATATGAAAATGGACTACTACAAATAAATAGCCAAAACAACCCAAATCACAGTGGTATACCTATAAATAAATTTATGCATATTCATATTTTATTCTAGTATAAATGTAAAGAAGAAACTTTGGAACTGTTTTGATCACTAAACATTTTGGTTTTGCGTAACAAAAGAACAAAGTCATTGTTTCCTGGAAACATAATAATCTAAGCATCTGAACTCTGGTCATGTCAGTGAGTGACCATTAGTCTCAACACTTCCCTCTCTCTTTTTTTTTTTTTTTTTTTTTGAGACGGAGTCTCGCTCTGTCGCCCAGGCTGGAGTGCAGTGGCCAGATCTCAGCTCACTGCAAGCTCCGCCCCCGGGTTCACGCCATTCTCCTGCCT